>NC_089494.1:193287934-194036102 GCF_036850765.1 Saccopteryx bilineata
CTCCCAACAAAGAAAAGTCCTGGATCTGATGGCTTCACAAGTGAATTCTACCAAATATTCAAAGAAGAACTAACTCTTATCCTTCTCAAGCTATTTCAAAAATTCAAAGGAAGGAAGAATTCCAAGCTCCTTTTATGAGGTGAGCATAATTCTGATTCCAAAACCAGGCAAAGACAACACAAAGAAAGAAAATTAAAGGCCAATATCCCTGATGAATATAAATGCTAAAATCCTCAACAAAATATTAGCAAACTGGGCCCTGGCCGGTTGGCTCAGCGGTGGAGCGTCGGCCTGGCGTGCGGGGGACCCGGGTTCGATTCCTGGCCAGGGCACATAGGAGAAGCGCCCATTTGCTTCTCCACACCCCCCCCTTCCTCTCTATCTCTCTCTTCCCCTCCCGCAGCCAAGGTTCCATTGGAGCAAAGATGGTCCGGGCACTGGGGATGGCTCCTTGGCCTCTGCCCCAGGCGCTAGAGTGGCTCTGGTCGCGGCAGAGCATTGCCCCCTGGTGGGCAGAGCATCGCCCCCTGGTGGGCATGCCGGGTGGATCCCGGTCGGGCGCATGCGGGAGTCTGTCTGACTGTCTCTCCCCGTTTCCAGCTTCAGAAAAATACAAAATAAGTAAATAAATAAATAATTTAGCAAACCAGATCCAGCAATATATGAAAAAAATCATACACCATGATCAAGTGAGATTTAGTCTGGGGAGGCAAGGCTGGTACAATATTTGCAAATCAATCAATGTGATTCATCACATAAACAAAAGGAAGGAGAAAAACTACATGATAATTTCAATAGATGCAGAAAAAGCATTTGATAAAATCCAGCACCCATTCATGATCAAAACTCTCAGCAAAGTGGGAATACAGGGAACATACCTCAATATGATAAAGGTCATCTATGACAAACCCACAGCCAAAATCATACTCAATGGGCAAAAATTAAAAGCAATCCACTTAAGATCAGGAACAATGCAGGGGTACCCCTTTCACCACTCTTATTCAACATAGTTCTGGAAGTCCTAGCCACAGCAATCAAACAACAAGAAGAAATAAAAGTCATACACATTGGAAAAGAAGAAGTAAAACTATCAATATTTGCAGATGATATGATATTGTATGTAGAAAACCCTAAAGTCTCAGTCAAAAAACTACTGGACCTAATAAATGAATTCAGCAAGGTGGCAGGTTATAAAATTAATACTCAGAAATAAGAGGCATTTTTATATACCAACAATGAACTGTCAGAAAGAGAAATTAAGGAAACAATGCCCTTCACTATTACAACCAAAAAAAATAAAGTGCCTAGGAGTAAATTTAACCAAGGAAATTAAAGACTTGTGCTCTGAAAATTATAAAACATTGATAAAAGAAATCAAGAAAGATACAGACAAGTGGAAGCATATACCGTGCTCATGGTTAGGTAGAATAAACATCACTAAAATGTCTATATTACCCAAAGCAATTTATAAATTCAATGCAATAACAGTTAAAATACCAATGACATACTTCAAAGATATAAAAAAAATATTTCAAAAATTTATATGGAACCAAAAAAGAACACGAATAGCCTCAGCAATCTTGAAAAGGAAGAATAAAGTGAGAGGTATCACACTTCCTGATTTCAAGTTATACTACAAGGCCATTGTACTCAAAACAGCTTGATACTCACATAAGAACAGGCATATAGATCAATGGAACAGAACAGAGAACCCAGAAATAAACCCACACCTTTATGGACAACTGATATTTGACAAAGGAAGTAAGAGCATACAACGGAGTAAAGACAGCCTCTTTAACAAATGGTGCTGGGGGAAAATTGGACATCTATCTGTAAAAAATGAAACTAGACCACCAACTTACACCATTCACAAAAATAAACTCAAAATGGATAAAAGACTTAAATGTAAGCCGTGAAACTTAAGCATCTTAGAACAAAACATAGGCAGTAAGCTCTCGGACATCTATTGCAGCAATATATTTGCCGATTTATCTCCAAGGGCAAGTGAAATAAAAGACAGGATAAACAAATGGGACTATATCAAACTAAAAATCTTTGCACAGCTAAAGACAATAAGAACAGAATAAAAAGACAAACTACACAATGGGAGAACATATTCGACAATATGTCTGCTAAGGGGTTAATAACCAAAATTTATAAAGAACTTGTAAAAGTCAACACCAGGAAGACAAACAATCCAATCAAAAAATGGGAAAAAGAAATGAATAGACACTTCTCCAAAGAGGACATACAGATGGCCAATAGGCATATGAAAAAATGCTCAACATCACTAATCATTAGAGAAATACAAATTAAAACCACAATGAGATATCACCTCACACCAGTCAGAATGGCGCTCATCAACAAAACAACACAGAATAAGTGCTGGTGAGGATGTGGAGAAAAGGGAACCCTCTTGCACTGCTGGTGGGAATGCAGACTGGTGCAGCCACCATGGAAAACAGTATGGTGATTTCTCAAAAAATTAAAAATCAAACTGCCTTTTGACCCAGCTATCCCACTTTTAGGAATATACCCCAAGAACACCATAGCACTGTTTCAAAAGGAGAAATGCACCCCCATGTTCATGGCAGCATTGTTCACAATAGCAAAGATTTGGAAACAGCCCAAGAGTCCATCAGTGGACAAGTGGATTAAAAAGCTTTGGTACATACATACTATGGAATACTACTCAGCCATAAGAAATGATGACATCGGATCATTTACAACAGCAGTTCTCAACCTGTGGTCGCGACTCCGGTGGGGGTCGAACGACCAAAACACAGGGGTCACCTAAAGCCATCGGAAAATACATATTTATTATACATTTTTAAATAAAATATGTATTTCCGATCGGAAAATACATATTTATTATACAATACATTTTTAAATAAAATATTTATTTCTGATGTATTTCCGATGGCTTTAGGCGACCCCTGTGTTTTGGTCGTTCGACCCCCACCGGGGTCACGACCACAGGTTGAGAACCGCTGATTTACAACAACATGGATGGACCTCGATAACATTATACTGAGTGAAATAAGTAAATCAGAAAAAACTGAGAAGTAGGCCCTGGCCGGTTGGCTCAGTGGTAGACCGTCGGCCTGGCATGCAGAAGTCCCAGGTTCGATTCCCGGCCAGGGCACACAGGAGAAGCGCCCATCTGCTTCTCCACCCCTCCCCCTCTCCTTCCTCTCTGTCTCTCTCTTCCCTTCTGCAGCCGAGGCTCCATTGGAGCGAAGATGGCCCGGGTGCTGAGGATGGCTCCTTGGCCTCTGCCCCAGGCGCTAGAGTGGCTCTGGTCACGACACAGTGACGCCCCGGAGGGGCAGAGCATCGCCCCCTGGTGGGCGTGCTGGGTGGATCCCGGTCGGGCGCATGCGGGAGTCTGTCTGACTGTCTCTCCCCATTTCCAGCTTCAGAAAAAACAAAAAAAAAAACAAAACTTAAAAAAAACTGAGAACTATATGATTCCATATATCGGTGGGACATAGTAATGAGACTCAGAGACATGGACAAGAGGGTGATGGTAACGGGGGGGTGGAGAGCCGAGGGGGTTAGGGGAGGGGCACAAAGAAAACCAGATAGAAGGTGACGGAAGACAATTTGACTTTGGGTGATGGGTTTGCAACATAACCAAATGTCAAAATATCCTGGAAATGTTTTCTCTGAACATATGTAGCCTGATTTATTAATGTCACCCCATTAAAATTAATAATAAATTGGCCCTGGCTGGTTGGCTCAGTAGCAGAGCATCGGCCTGGCGTGCGGAAGTCCCAGGTTCAATTCCCGGCCAGGGCACACAGCAGAGGCGCCCATCTGCTTCTCCATTCCTCCCCCTCTCCTTCCTCTCTTTCTCCTCTCACAGCCAAGGCTTCATTGGAGCAAAGATGGCCCAGGTGCTGGGGATGGCTCCATGGCCTCTGCCTCAGGCGCTAGAGTGGCTCTGTTCACAACAGAGCGATGCCCCAGATGGGCAGAGCATCGCCCCCTGGTGGGCATGCCAGGTGGATCCCGGTCGGGCACATGCTGGAGTCTGACTCCCCGTTTCCAGCTTCAGAAAAATACAAAATAAATAAATATTCTTGGAAATGGAAAAAAAATTAATAATAAATTTATTTTATTGAAAAAAAATAGATAAGATTCCATGTGAAAATAAATTTTTTATTAATTCTCCTAGCTCAGTGGTTGGGAACCTTTTTGGCTGAGAGAGCCATGAACACCACATATTTTAAAATGTAATTCCATGAGAGCCATACAACAACCCATGTACATTATGCATTATCCAATAAAAATTTGGTGTTGTCCCGGAGGACAGCTGTAATTGGCTCCAGCCACCCGCAACCATGAACATGAGCGGTAGAAAATGAATGGATTATAATCCATGAGAATGTTTTATATTTTTAACATTATTTTTTATTATTAAAGATTTGTCTGCAAGCCAGATGCAGCCATTGAAAGAGCCACATCTGGCTCGCGAGTTCCGACCCCTGTCCTAGCATCTGGAGTTTAGTTTTGTGGTTAACCTATTGTTAGTAGATAACTCATTTTATTAAAAATCTTATTGAGAAAAAAATGAAGGCAAAACAGTTTTCAGACATATGAAAGTCAAACAATTTCATTAACAACAAGTCCCACATTATAAACAACAATAAAAGATATTCTTTGGTTAGAAGGTAAATGATAACAGCTGGAAAAAATGAAAATATAAATCTATACAAAAAAATAAAGAGTATTAGAAATGGTAAATCTGCCTGAGAAGGCAGTGACGCAATGGATAGAGGGTTGGACTGTAACACAGAGGACCCAGGTTTGAAATCCTGAGGTCGCTGGCTTGAGCGTGGGATCATAGACATGACTCTGTGGTTGCTGGCTTGAGCCCAAGGTTGCTGGCTTGAAGCTCAAGGTTGCTGGCTTGAACCCAAGGTCACTAGCTTGAGTAAGGGGTTACTTGCTCTGCTTTAGTCCCCTGGTCAAGGCACATATGAGAAAACAATCAATGAACAACTAAGGTGCCACAGTGAGGAGTTGATGATTGGTGCTTTTTATCTCTCTCCCTTCCTGTCTGTCTGTCCCTCTCTCTCTGTGTCACAAAAAAAAAGAAGAAATGGTAAATTCATTGTTTTAAATATTTATTATATATAGAATATATTTTCTTTAAATTTCTTATTATAAAATCTGTAATTAAGCAAAACTAATTGTAATGTGACATGTGGTTTAAAATATATGTGAAAATAGAATACATTACAACAATAAGTGCAAAGGTAGGGAAGGAGAAAATGGAAGTAAACTATTGACATCTTATACTACATCATCTTATCACATAAAGTGATATATCATTTGAAGATAGACTGTGATCAGTTAAAATACATATGCCATATACTCTAACACAACTAAACTAAAAAACAAAGCACTACAGATAATTAGCAATCGATGAGATGAAACAGATTCAGAAAATATCTAATTCGAAAAAAGTTAGAAAAAGCAGAAAAATAAAAAACAAAAATTACATCTATATAATCATATTAACAAATACCTTAAATGGAAATAATTTAAGTAACCCAATTAAAAGATAAGGACAGTCAGATTGAATTAAAAAACAAGATCCAATGATATGATACATATAAGATACCCATTTCAAATATAAAGAAACAATTAGGTTTAAAGTATGGGAAAAGATAAATTACACTAGTGCTAATCAAAAGAAAGTTGAAGTTACTATATTAATATCAGAGAAAGAAAATTTAAAAGCAGAGAATGATGCCAGCAACAAAAAAGTCATTTCCTGTGGATAATGGTGTTAATACATCAAGATGACATAACAATCCTAAACATTTATGTACCTAGTAACAGAGCTTCAGTGCACATGAAGGAAACACTGGTAGATCTGAAAAGATATATCAACAAATCTAGAATTGTTTTTGAAGATTTTAATATGCCTGTCTCAATTATTGAAAGAACAAGTAGACAGAAAACCAGTAAAGTTATAGAAAGTATAAACAATACTATCATACAACTTAATTGGGATTTATAAAATGCTCCACCCAACAGCAGAATATCAATTATTTTCAAGTACACAGAGAAAATTTACCAAGATAGATCATATTCTCAGCCATAAAATAGGTCTCAATAAGTTTAAGATGGTTCAATTAAAACAAAGTTCTTTGAATAAAATGGAATTAAATTAGAAATCAATAACATCTCTGCAAAATCCCAAATATTTGTATACTTAATAATACACTCCTAAATAACTCATGGATCAATAAAATAATTAAAATGAAATTAGAAGTTTGAGTAGACTAAATATTGAAAACATATCAAAATTCTCAAGATGCGGCCCTGGCTGGTTGGCTCAGCGGTAGAGCGTAGGCCTGGCGTGTGGGGGACCCGGGTTCAATTCCCGGCCAGGGCACATAGGAGAAGCGCCCATTTGCTTCTCCACCCCACCCCTCCTTCCTCTCTGTCTCTCTCTTCCCCTCCCACAGCCAAGGCTCCATTGGAGCAAAGATGGTCCGGGCGCTGGGGATGGCTCCTTGGCCTCTGCCCCAGGCGCTAGAGTGGCTCTGGTCGCAGCAGAGCAACGCCCCAGAGGGGCAGAGCATCGCCCCCTGGTGGGCAGAGCATCGCCCCTGGTGGGCGTGCCGGGTGGATCCTGGTCGGGTGCATGTGGGAGTCTGTCTGACTGTCTCTCCCCGTTTCCAGCTTCAGAAAAATACAAAATAATAATAATAATAAATAAAAAATAATAAAATTAAAAAAAATTCTCGAGATGCCAGTAAAGCAGTGTCTAGGGGAAAATTTGCAGCACTAAATGCTTATATTAGAAAAGAAGCTCTCAAACCAATAACCTCAGCTTCCACATTAAGACAATAGATGAAAAAAGAGCAAATTAACCCCCACTTAAGTAAGCAGAAGAAAAGATATAATAAAGATCAAGGTGAAAATCAATGAAGTAGAGAATAGAATAACAATCAAGAAAGTCAATGAAACTATGAGCTAGTTCTTTGAGAAAAATCAATGAAATTGACAAACCTCTTGCCTGCCTGATACGGACAAAAAAGAAAGGAAGAAAACACAATTTGACAATATTAAGAATGGGGGAGGTGACATCATTACAGCGTTGACAATATTAAAAGGAAAAGAAAAGAATACAATTAACTACTCTATGCCAATAAATTCAAAACATAAATAAAATTTTGCAAGACACAAATTGTCAAAGCTCAGTCAAAAAGAGATTGGAAAGGTGAATAGTCACATATCTATTTTAAAAATTAAATTTTGCCTGACCTGTGGTGGCGCAGTGGATAAAGCGTCGACCTGGAAATGCTGAGGTCGCCGGTTCGAAACCCTGGGCTTGCCTGGTCAAGGCACATATGGGAGTTGATGCTTTCAGCTCCTCCCCCCTTCTCTCTCTCTGTCTCCTCTCTCTCTCTCTCTCTCTCTCTCTCTCTGTCTCTGTCTCTCCCTCTCCTCTCTAAAATGAATAAATAAAAAATTTTAAAAAAATTAAATTTCTAGTTGAAAACCTGCAAAGAAAACCCCAGATGGCTTCACAGTGAATTCTGCCAAATATTAAGAAAAAAATACCAATTCTATACAAACTGTTCCTGAAAATTGTAAATTAGGAAATACTTCCCAACTTATTCTATGAGGTCAGCATTGACCTCATATCAAAACCAGACAAAGAACTTCAAGAACAAAAAAAGAAAACTACAGATTAATTTTCCTTATTATCATAGATTCAAAATTTTAAACATAATTTTTATCAGATCAAAAAAACAATATATTAAAAGTATAATACATCATGACTAATGAGGTTTATCTCAGGAATGCAAGATTGTTTTAATTTTTGAAATCCTTCAATATAAATCACCATATAAACAAACTGGACAACAAAACCATACAATAATCTCAGTAGGCTCAATAAAACCACTTGAAAAATGTAACATTCATTCTTGATTTAAAAAAAAGAAATTTAGCAACTAAAGAGAGTAGAAAAATTTCTCAACCTGATAAGAGACCTACTATATCCTGTAGCTAATATCATACCTTAATAATAAAACACAGAATGTCTTGTCTCTAACCTTAGAAATAAGTAAAAAATGTTCACTCTCACCACTTTTATTCAGCATTATACTACAGGTTTTAGCCAGTGCAATCAGGTAAGGGAAACAAATAAAAGTCATCCAAATTAGAAAAAATTAAAACTGTCTTTATTCACAAATGACATGATTGCCTGTGTGAAAAATCCAATGAAATTAAAAAATAAAAAGCTGCTAGTAATAACAAATGAGTTTAGCATGGCTGTAGGATACAAGATCAATATACCAAAGTCAATTTGCATTTTGATATACTGGTAATGAACATTGGAAAATGAAATTATAAATCAATAGCATTAAAAATGTGAAATGTTTAAGGATAAATTAACAAAGGTATGAAAGACCTGGACACTGAAAAGTACAAACATTGCAATTTAAAGTGCACTTAAAAGTGAAATTAGCCCTGACCAGTTGGCTCAGTGGTAGAGCTCTGGCCTGCATGTGGATGTCCTGGGTTCAATTCCTGATAAGAGCACACAGGAGAAGTGACTATCTGCTTCTCTCTCACACACCCACACACACACACACTCTCTCTCTCTCTCCTCCTGCAGCCATGGCTCGATTGACAAGTGCATCAGCCCAGGGTGCTGAGGATGGCTTCGTGGAGCCTTGACTCAGGTGCTAAAAAAAATAGCTCAGTTGCCTGACCAGGCAGTGCTGCAGTGGGTAGAGTGTTGGACTGGGACACGGAGGACCCAGGTTCAAAACCCCAAGCTCGCCAGCTTGAGTGTGGGCTCATCCAGAATGAGCGAGGGCTCACCAACTTGAGTACGGGGTCACTGCCTTGAATGTGGGATCATAGACATGACCCCATGGTCACTGGATTAAGCTCAAGGTCACTGGCTTGAAGCCCAAGGTCACTGGCTTGAGCCCAAGTTTGCTAGCTTGAGCAAGGGGTCACTCGTGTTGCTGTAACCCCCACTTAAGGCACTATGAAAAAGCAATCAATGAACAACTAAAGAGACTAAGGAGCTGCAATGAAGAATTGATGCTTCTCATCTTTCTCCCTCCGTGCCTGTCTGTCCCTATCCATCCCTCTCTCTGTCTATCTCTGTCTCTGTCATACACACAAAAAATAGCGCCATTGCCAAGCAATGGCCCTAAGTGGGCAGAGCATTGCTAGTGAGCGGCTTGCCAGGTGGATCCCAGTTAGGGCATATGTGGGAGTCTGTCTCCACTTCCCCTCCCCTCACTTAAAAAAAAGAAATTAAAAAATATTTAAATTAATGGAGAAATATATCATACTCATGACTCAGAAGACTCAGTATTGTTCAGATATCAAATTTCCCCACGTTGGTCAATAGAGGCAATGCAATCCAAGTGCATATCTCAGCCTGCATTTAAAAAAAATTTGGTAAACTGATTCTATAACTCATATGAAAATGCAAAGGACCTACAATAGACCAATTTTGAAAAATAAAAACAGATTTAGGGGACTAGCACTACCTGACTTCAAGATTTATTACAAAGCTACAATATTGTTATCAAGATAGACAATAGCTCAATGAAACAAAAAATAAAGGTCCAAATTCTGTACACCCCTCCAATTGAATATGGGTTTATATCTATCCAGTTCCCCCAAATCTGAGTGGGTATATGACTTCTTTAACCTACAGAATGAAGAGAAATACCTACTGTGTGGCTTCTGAAGATTGGTCAGAAAAGATCAAGAAGCATCACCTAGTTCTCTCAGGATGCTTATTCTAGAATGCAGAGGAAGCCAATCAAAATGTAAGAAGTTTGACTGTCTTATCACCACGTTTTAAAGGCCATATGTAGGTGATCCAGTTAGCAGTCCATCTGAACACCTAGCCAACAGCCAACATCAACTGCTAGCCAAGTGGGTGAGCTATTTTAGTCTCCAGACCAGATGAGTTAGGTCATAACTACAATCCCGGCTGACCTCTGACTCCAGATGCATAAGATGCCCAGCTGAACCTATTCTGAATTCTTGACCTATAAACATACTTTACTCAAAATCAAGTGATTATTTTAAACCACAAAACTTTAGGGTAACTTATTATAAAGCAATAGTAATAGAAACGGAGCTTTTGGTGAAATAGCCATATGCCCACCTATTACCATATATAATAGTAAAGCTCTCCTTGGGATAAATCTGCTCACTTAGAAAATGATTCCTCAAAGGTTTTTAAGGGTTTCATTCAAATATAAATAACTATCCAAAGATAATAAAACAGTAGAATTCTGAAAACAAACCAAAAAGAGGACCCCCCAAAATTAGAAGCAACCAACAAAATTAAGAGGTAACCTAATTTATAAAAAAAAATCATCTCAGAGAGATGAGAAAGTAATCTGCACATAAAAAAATATGAACAGAGTTCTATGAAAAAAATAACAAGCTATGATTTTTCTTTGAGGCTATAATAGATATTTTTCTTAATTTTTACCTTCATTATTATCCAAGTTTTATAATCACAGAATCAGTTTATAATAGAAAAAAATTAACTCTTCTTTAAAAATATGTTTTAATTAATTGTTTATTTTTACAGGGACAGAGAGAGAGAGTCAGAGAGAGGGATAGAGAGGGACAGACAGGAACAGAGAGAGATGAGAAGCATCAATCATCAGTTTTTCATTGCGACACCTTAGTTGTTCATTGATTGCTTTCTCATTTGTGCCTTGACCGTGGGCCTTCAGCAGACCGAGTAACCCCTTGCTCGAGCCAGCGACCTTGGGTCCAAGCTGGTGAGCTTTTGCTCAAACCAGATGAGCCTTCGCTCAAGCTGGCGACCTCGTGTTCTCGAACCTGGGTCTTCTGCATCGCAGTCTGACGCTCTATCCACTGCGCCACTGCCCAGTCAGGCTAAAAATATGTTTTAAAAGTGAATTCTGTTTATAATATAAATGAATGACATGTTCATATCTGTCATATAAAATACTGTAAAAACTAAAGTAGCTGCATACTACTAGAATATGGTTTTGTTTCCTGAGAGAAAAGTTTGAAAAATAAAACCATTTAGTCTTTTCAAACAAGGATAACTAATAGTTATCAGTTGTTAGCAATAGCTATTGATGTAACATAAACAATTATTTAGAATTTTATAAAACAAAATATATGAAGCAACATTTTATCAAATAACAATTTATTTTCCTACAAGATAATCAAAACAAATAAAAAACCCTCTCATTTATTCTTTTATGTCTTACAATAAGTGTATATTTAAAAAGTAACATGAATAAAAAGCCACTGGAGGATGAAGAAATGATTTTACTTGTTTTAATTTATTTGCCACAAAATTTAAGTTGTTGTGATCAGGAGTTTGAAGATTTATAGAGATTTTTTTAGAAATCTATTTTAGCCTGATCTACGATGGTGCAATGAATGGGTGTTGACCTGGAATTCTGGGGTTGCCAGTTCTAAACCCTGGGCTTGCCTGGTCAAGGCACATATAAGAAGCAACTACTATGAGTTAATGCTTCCTGCTCTTCTCTCCTTCTCTCTCCTTAAAATCAATAAATAAAATCTTTAAAATACCAAAATAAAAAAAGGAATCTATTTTAGGTCTGAAGTTTGTTGATTTTTATTCAGTAATGGCTTTTATGCATTTTATTCTGGGTCACAAAATGCAACTGCAAAGCCAGGACAGATCAGTGGATCTGTCAGGACGCATTACATGCCTGTGTGCAGAACACTTATAATACCTCTCCTGGTTCAAAATGAATAAAATATATTTGCAAGAAACCTGGTCTCAGAAGCACACATGAACTCCTTTTCCACACAGGCACTTGCGTGATATTGACAATAGGTGGGAAATTTTTCATCATTGGGTTTCAGAAAAGCAAAAGTAGAGCATATTGTACTGTCTTTATCATTAAACATCAATATTTAATAAATATTAACTTTGCATAGAAGGAGTCTATACAATAAAATAGTAGTTATATAATAAAAACAAAAGAACTAAACTTTAGGTGCTCACAATGTAAATGTAAAGAATATGCTATACATCAGTTAATCCTTTTTGAGAATTTACAAATTTAACAATAATTTGGGGCAAGTTATAGTTATTATATTCAGGACACAAACAGTAAAATTGGTCAACTCTAAATACGGTCAAAACTTGCTGATAAATTGGTTTATACAAGAAATCATTTGTCTTGCTCGTTAAATGGGACTTTTCTTATCATGTGCATTATTTAGTATTTATAAAAAGAAAAAACATAATAACAATTATACTTGAATTTTTATGTACTTTCACTTTTTATAAGCAGCTTCCAGTAGTGATATTGAATAGGAATAAATTGAAAAATAATACAAGATCTGTTATATTAGAAAATAATATTTTCACATTAAAAATTATATTCAAGTTTGTTAAATTTTTTTATGCCAGTTAAAAGTAAATATTTTTTAAAGAATTACTGGAATAGCCTGACCTGTGGTGGCGCAGTGGATAAAGCGTCCACCTGGAAATGCTGAGGTTGCCGGTTCGAAACCCTGGGCTTGCCTGGTCAAGGCACATATGGGAGTTGATGCTTCCTGCTCCTCCCCTTGTCTCTCTCTGTCTCTCCTCTCTCTCTCTCTCTCTCTCTCTCTCTCTCTCTTTCTCTCTGTCTCTCCCTCTCCTCTCTAAAATGAATAAATAAAAAAAATTAAAAAAAGAATTACTGGAATATTTACAGGACAATATTTTCACAGTTATGGCTTTTGATGGATTGACATCATGTCACTGTATCACCTAGAGAAGATATTGCTGAAAATTTAAATTACTGTTAAACAAGAAAGCAAAGTAATTCTTATTAGACTTTTAAGTCAAAGAAATCGTGCTGAAAGGGGCTCCTATCATATCTATAAGACAGAAAACTGATATCCAGAGTGATTCTAGGACTCCCATAAGGTCATGTTGCCAGCTGCCCGTTAAAGCAGGCCCACAGTGTAGGTCTCCTATGTTCCAGGACTGTGTTTTTCTCTTACAGAATTCTTTGTGATCATCCATGCAGGAAGGCCAGCTGTTATTGGTATTTTGAGCATTTCAGTTTTTTATTCTGAAGGAATCTTCTACTACTGTATTTGCAAGACATTTAGCATTTCTATTCCAAGCCTACTAAATGCCAGTAGCACCTGCACAGTCTTTTATTTCCCAGCTTTACTGAAATGTAATTAGCAAATAAATAGTTTCAGTTATCTGCACAATCTTAAATGCCTTCTAGAAAGACAGTATTGCCCTGGCTAAGTAATGCCACATACTCCATAAGTTCATGTATTAGAACATAAAGAACAAGAGTCTTCGATGCCGTGTGATATTCTTCTGCTTTCATTCCTTAATTCCCTAAATATGCTGTGACTTTTCTTGAAGCTACGTGAAAGCGCTTCCTTGTGGTCTTCATATTACCATTGCCAATATGTGTTCAGAAGTAAAAAATGAACCCACTGGGGAGTTGTCACTAGAAATAAGACCTTTTATTCCCCTTTATTTTTATGCTACTTATGGATTTTTATACCTATGGTGGATTTGTTGAGGAACACACACAAATATGACATTATAAAACATCTATAAAATACAAATACAGTGAAAGATTCTGATAGGCATCTTAAGTGGGAGAGTTAGAAAGCTCACTTATATGTTAGCTATCTAGTCTTATCCTGTGACTTTTTTTTTTTTTTCATTTTTCCAAAGCTGGAAATGGGGAGGCAGTCAGACAGACTCCCGCATGCACCCGACCGGGATCCACCCGGCATGCCCACCAGGGGGCGATGCTCTGCCCCTCTGGGGCATCACTCTGTTGCATTAGTGCCTGAGGCAGAGGCCACAGAGCCATCCTCAGTGCCTGGGCCATCTTTGCTCCAATGGAGCCTTGGCTGTGGAAGGGGAAGAGAGAGACAGAGAGGAAGGAGAGGGGGAGGGGTGGAGAAGCAGATGGGCGCTTCTCCTGTGTGCCCTGGCCGGGAATTGAACCTGGGACTCCCACACGCCAGGCTGACACTCTACCGCTGAGCCAACCGGCCAGGGTCTATCCTGTAACTTTTAATAGTCTGCAGTAAAAAAAGTTAATTGAAATAAAAAAATTTTGCTTATAGTTATATAAGGTTATTACAAAGTCATAATTCAAGTTTGACTATATAAGATATGAGAAATAACTCTGTGTGTGTGTATTTAACCAAATACATACTTTATACTGTGGCCCACACATTATTCTAAGCACTTTACACATATTTATCCAAGTAATCCTGATACCAATCCTATGAAGTAGGTCCTATTTTATTCTCATTTCATAGATGAGGATACAGACATGGAGAGTAAGATCACACAGCTAGCAAATGGCAGAGTGGGAATTCCAATCCAGGCATACAGAATCCATAGTCCTTATACTTTACAACGTCTCTTTGCTGCCTCTCTACAGCACAAAGATTATACAAGGCCAGATCATTGTGAAATGTTTAGGATTCTGGCCAACTAGAAGAAAACCCAGAGTGGCTACTTGCCAATCAGATGTTGTTTTGTTGCATCTGAAACAAAGGCTTCTAGGCATCTTTTTGTAGAAATTTTATTAAAATTCAGTTTCCCCAAGACCTGGTATTGTGGCCTCAAATATACAAAGAAAAGAAAATAGATTAACCAAAAGAATTATGTATCTGTCTTCTTATTTGTACTAATACAAGATGGTTTCACATTGTGAATTTTTAACAGTTAAGCTTGTATATAAATAATATCAGGGTTAGAATTTTCTTTTTCTTAAATTAAAAACCCATTCCACATTTTAGGAAAACCCTGTTTAGATACTCCATATCCTCTTTCTATCAAATAGTGGTTTGAACAATCTCCACTAAGGGCAAAGTATGGTGATGAAGAAAACCTTGAACATAATTCCAATTTTTCAGATTCAGATTTTATGTGTCTAAATAAAAGTAGTTCTTCCTCCTGGAAGCCAGAATATTATCTTTGCTATCCTGGAAATGATTTTATATTCATTTACAAACATATGGTTCCTCTTTAATTATAATTCATCAAAATAATATTTTTATTGTGGGTATACAATTGGGATTCCATTGTGAGTGACATCATAAAGCATTAATCTTATATTCCCAGCTCCTAAAATAGTGCCTGGAGCATTTGCTGAATAAATAAGTAACAGGAGAGTGGCAAAGGGAAGGGAGAAATTGGCCACTGGGTCTTCAGCAAAATACACAAACAAGTAAAATATACTGGTGTATTTTTATTATATTTGTCATCTTTTAAACTTGTTTATGTAAAAATTAAATTCTGATTGGTGACATTAAATTTCAAATGTATATTTTCTATTTTAAGGGATAAGAACAAGCATGAAAAGATATAAATCTATAATTGATGAATAATGAAAGCTTCTTTGTTCTCTAATATTTTCTATTTGGTAAGACTTTACTCAGTCATTATTACTCTATCTGCACTTTTACATTTCATTAATGCTATTTTCTTCTACAATTTCAAGGTCAATATAAACTGACATGTCAAAGTGAGAACCCAATTCTTTGTGCTAATGGATTTTTCACTGACTAACATTGTATTAGCCATTGTAGATGGAAGCCAAATATACATTAGCTATGACCCTTGCTTTAGAAACTTTAGGTTATGCCTGAGTGAAATATTAACTGAACATGGGAAGAAAGAATGTGACAATGGAAGATCTCAAAGTGAGAGAAAATACCAAATTTCGCCCCTTTGATATTTTTTTTCTATAGCCAATTTTGACCGATTCTTGCCCAAACCATCTCTCTTTTGCCAACAAGCATCCATTCTTCCTCCTAAAACATGAGGTAATGGTAGCTCCAGTTTTATTTGAAAACTACTCTCTCATTTTCAGCAATGCTGTTCCGACCCTAAGCTTGGGAGCTGTGGGCCCTGACTGAGTTAAGAGAACACGGGTCTTAGAGCTCCACAATAACTTTCTGTGATGAGAGGAGCCAGCCTGGGGCTAAAGCTGACTACAGAAGATGATGACTGCAGAGATAGACACTAAAAAAATGGTTACAGTCTTTAATCAAACCATACCTAAAGCCAGGCTTCCCTCTAAACATCTGAATCTAGTGATCAATGAACTCCCACATCCCTCCTTTTAAACCAGTATGGGTCAGAATGTGACACTTGCATTATAAAGACTCACAGTGAATACAGCATCCCAAGTCAGGCTACTTTTCATGATGTGGAGAAAATGTGATGGTCATTCTAAAGTAGTTTGTAAAATAAGATGGGAGAACCATCAGTAGAATTGAGAAATATTGCTTCTAATTACATAACTAGGCTGTTTGTTTGAAAATGTTTTGACTTGCTACTTTGAAAAAAACTAAAATGGACATACCTATTTGATTTGTCTAAAAATTATACTGTGCTATGTTTTTATACCTGACTTTGAATTACATTCAAAGTAGTGACTAGATGTTTAATTCTTTGCACTACAAAATGAAAAAGATGAATTATGTTTCTTTATAGATCTATAAACTTTAAAAATGGGTTTTATCTCCTTCCCTTTGTCCTAAGCCTGGCTCTCTTAGGGGCCTAAACTATGGTTTTTAAAACAGGAAAAGTAATTCAAGTTGACAACTGAATGTCTTACTTTACATATTTTATTTTTGAGAGAAAAGGATGTTTCAAGATTTGCAGAATGAAGCTTGTTACTTTGGGTTAGGTTTAAATCTAGTGCCTCCAATTGAAAATAAAGTTAGGATTAGGTTAGTGTTAAGTTTTTTTCAAGTAAAATTTATAATTTACAGTAAAAAATTGTCTTAATGTTCATTTTCAAAGTGATTGATTAGAATGTGTTTCACATATTCTCTGTTTTTCTCCCATAACATCCTGCACAGGGACAAGGGGTTCGCTCAGTGTAGCCATAGAGATTTTCCCTCCTTTCTTATCCCCTTCAGTTACACTTTGTTCTTATTCCTTTGCTTTTTTCCCATTTTCCCTCATCTTCCCACTCTGTCCCTCTGCTGCCATCTCCAATTTTCCTTTAGTCAAAACGAAGAAAGTAGAATTGGTATCTGGAAATAATGAGGTACATTGATGGAAAAAGGGATTCCCTCATTTTCCTCATCACCATCACTGTCTTTTCACCACTAAAAGTTTCTAGAAATAAAGTTTCTATTTAATATTTTTAAATTGTAAAGTATTGCCTGTATATAGAAAAGCACATAAAAACATATGTACACAGTTTATTTAAAGCCATTAACTCTGCAACTGACTGAATTCTGCCCCCATCCTTCCAGTGGCCTTGCTCTGAAAAGGATCACAATGACTTAATTGTGATTACTATATTGATAACTGTATTTTATTTTATCAAGTTCTATCAAGTTCCTTTTCTAATTCACTTGATCTTTTTCTTTATTTTCTATTCCTTGCTCATGTTTTAAAGCCTCTCTTTGTATAAATTAAACTTTGCTATATTTGTATTCTATACCAATTATTCCAATAAATAGAGCCTGAGTGGATCAGTTGTTTCTGCTGGCTCTCACTCATGGTGCCTTATGAGTTCTTGTTCTTAGCAGTTTCGTCCGTGGAAAGTTGTGGAGGCATGCTGAAGTTGTATTCACTCAGAGGGGATTTGTGGGTATTCTTACCATCTTCTGCGAGCACAACCACCTTAAATTAAATTCTCATTTTGATTAGTCTGGGAACCGCACAGAGTCAATTCAAATTGTAAACCTATAAGAAATCACCTTATATGTTACAAATTCTCAGGAAAGATGTTTCTCTTCCTCCCACCTAATGCCGAGGTCAAGACAGGCCAGTTTTCTTGTCTACAAGTTTATTTCTAATTCCCTGCCACTGAAAATTTAGTATATTGTGGTCCCAACTCTATGGGAGATTTTCTCCTATTTCTGATTTCTATTAAATAATTCTTTACTGTAATTACTGTACTCTCCTACTCCTTTATTGTAAAATACTTGAGAATAAAATTTTTATTTTAATTATGTATATACTTCTCAATATGGTATTCATTGTGTCAACCAATATTTATTGAACATGTTTGTGTCAGGACTATTTAGATTCTGGATATAGAAAACTTGCCAAGACATATAAGGTTCCTGCTGTCCCAGAGCTCATTTGTTCTAGTACAATTACAAGTATTCAAAGAAGTATTTGTGAAACAAATGAATGATTCAATAATGAGTAGCAAGAGAAAAGAAGAAAAAGGGATTGTCAGCCACAAAAGAAGGTATGGTTACATTTATAGAAATAGCAACATGCCTGACCAGGTGGTGGTGCAGTGGACAGAGCATTGGACTGGGGTGCAGAAGACCCAGTTTTGAAACCCCAAGGTCTCAGGCTTGAGCACATGCTCACCAGCTTGAGCACAAGGTCACTGACTTGAGCATGGGATCATAGACATGACCCCATGGTCGCTGGCTCGAAACCCAAGGTCACTGGTTTAAGCACAAGGTCACTGGCTTGAGCAAGGGGTCACTCGCTCTGCTGCAGCCTCCTGGTCAAGGCGCATATGAGAAAGTAATCAATGAATGACTAAGGAGCTGCAACAAAGAATTGATGCTTCTCATCTCTTTCCCTTCCTGTCTGTCTGTCCCTATCTGTCTTTCTCTCTGTCTCTGTCATACACACAAACACAAGAAAAAGAAATAGCAACAAAGGGGTCTGAGGTAGTTAAAATTAGCATTCTCTGGAGAGTATTCTAGAACCAAATCTAGGTTCAGAGTGTCAGATAGTGACCAAGATGATAATAAACTGGATTAACTGGAGTACAGAAGCCTAGAAATAGGAAGCTAGACAATCTCCTAGCCCTTGCAGTGTTTTTGATTAATTTGCTTTTGTCACAGCTCTGCCATGTGCAAACATCAGTTAAGAGAATTGGCAGGTAAGGTGAAGATCTTGACGTCTTCCTGCTAGATTCTCCCTCAGAAGACAGGGACCTGCTCATCTCTCTCGCATCAAATCCCCTCTTTTAGCTTTTACTTCTTCCAACATGCACACCTTTACTCCTCTGCTCATTCTCCATTTTTTTCTCTAGGCTATCTTGAAATTTCCTGATGAGAAGGGTGATAATTGTTCTAATGAGATGGGCTCCTTGGTGGGGGGTGGAGGTGGGGTGCTGGTTGCATTGATTAGAAACTTGGAACTTTCAGCCCCACTTCCAAACCTCTAGGGGGTGAGGGCTGGAGATAATGTGGTCATCAGTGTCAAAATGATTCAATCAATCCTGCCTGTGTGATGAAACCTCCATTAGAAAAAAACCTAAACAACAGGGTTCAGCAAGCTTCCAAGTTGGCAAACAAATCATGTGCCCGGAAGGTGGCACACCCACCTCCGCAGGGACAGCAGCTCCTATGTTCAGGGTACTTCAGGACCTCATCCTATGTATTGCTACATCTGACAGTTCATTTGTGTCCTGTATATTAAACTGTAATAGTCATGGGGAAGGAAGTTGTGGCAAGACCCGGCGTTGTAGCCAAGTCAGACAGAAGTGTGGGTAACCTGGGACCTAACATCTGCAACTGGGATCTGTGGAGTCTAACTGGGTAGTTAGTGTCCAAACTGTAGGGTACCTAGCTGGTATCAGACATGGAGAAATGGTGTTGGAAAAGATACCACGTGTTTGGTGTCAGGAGGAGAAAACATCCTCAGGCCACTACCAAACTTTATACCATTACTTCTAATTACACCTTTAAT
Organism: Saccopteryx bilineata; assembly: GCF_036850765.1. Classification (NCBI taxonomy): domain Eukaryota; kingdom Metazoa; phylum Chordata; class Mammalia; order Chiroptera; family Emballonuridae; genus Saccopteryx; species Saccopteryx bilineata. The sequence goes on from NC_089494.1 coordinate 193,307,643, forward strand.
AAACTTCATGTTGAAATTATATTACTTTGTTACTAGAATATGACCTGCATTCTTGATATTCATCCCCCCATCCCAACTCAAGTGCAACTAGTTTCTTCAAGGGCAAGCTGATACCCTTCTTGTAATGAGAAGTCTTCCCGATTCTCATCAAATTTATCTTTCTCTCATGTATCTTTTATCACAGCACTTTCACAATCTATTTGGTGTTAGAGGAGAAATGCACACATAACAACAAAAAATTATGGAATAGAGACATTCTATAAAATACATGGCCAGTACTCCTCAAAACTGTCCAAGCCATCAAAAACAAGTGACATCTGAGAAACTGTTAACAGTCAAGAGAAACCTAAAGAGAAATAAAAACTAAATATGATGTGGTATCCTGGGTGGGATTCTGGAACAGAAAATGCTTATTAGCTTAAAAACTAAGGCCTGACCTGTGGTGGCGCAGTGGGATAAAGCATCGACCTGGAACACTGAGGTCGCTGGTTCAAAACTTTGGGCTTGCCTGGTCAAGGCACATATGGGAGTTGATGCTTCCTGCTCCTCCCCCTTCTCTCTCTCTCTGTCTCTCTCTCTCACTCCTCTCTCTCTAAAAAAATCAATAAATAAAATATTAAAAAATAACTAAGAAAATATGAATAAATTATAGAAAAATAAATAAAAAAGCTATTATGGTATGTTAATGAGTAGAACATATAAATGGGGAATACATGCTATACTTGAATGATCTAGAAACTTCTTACCAAGATTAATTTACATACAAATAATTTAGAAGTATAGACAGTAAAACCATTATTTGGACTCAATTTGACAACTCTATAATTATTTTATATATTTAAGTGAAATAAAGCAATATAATCTTTTAAAATATCAGTAATTAAAAGGATTATCTTTTCTCCTAAATTAGTAAAACAAAAGTATGTGTGAACAATAGTATTATGAGCAATCGATAGTATTATGAAATAAGACTACTGAAGCTAGATTGTCCTTTTAATATCTAATGTTTGTATATTATATGTAATAAGCAATTATATATAATATGCACATATAAAATATATAATATGTGATTATATATGTAATATATCATTATGTTTTTATAAATAAAAATCTAGTATGTGGAAACTTTTTATGTATGACATTATTTCTAGTTCTTTAAAGGAAGGCCAGATTTACAAAAATATTTTTATCATATTTCATAAAATCAAAAAGACATCATTAATTTAGATACCATTCAGAAAGACAAAAATGCTTTTTAAATGGTATGTAAAATAATCAACTATAATTGTAAGAAGTATCCGAATTTCACAGGTATTAAAATGTGTCTCATTAGAATCAATGAAATATAGTAGTATGTATATTTTATATGTAAAATATATAAAATGCCATGTTTCTTATGGTAGAAACATTTTTATTATAATCTGTGCCAATTAAACTGATAAGTCTAATTTATAGTACTGAATATCTGAACAGTACAGGAAAAAATCATTCTAGTTTTATCAAAGAATAATTTAGGTATTTTATGTGCAATAGGTGAAATGTCTTATTAATACACTGAGGGTACACACACTCCCCCAAATATTTAAAGTTAATTGGCAAATGGCTCCAAAAAGCTGATTAACAGAAAATGTAAATGCTATTCCTACATATTGTCCCACAATAACAAAGTTTTTTTTTATTCTTTTTTAAAGTTTATTCATTTTAAATATATTTTTTTAATTTATTTTATTTTATTTATTCATTTTTAGAGAGGAGAGAAAGGGAGAGAGAGAGAGAGGAGAGAGAGATGGGGGGAGGAGCTGGAAGCATCAACTCCCATATGTGCCTTGACCAGGCAAGCCCAGGGTTTCGAACCGGCGACCTCAGCATTTCCAGGTCGAGGCTTTATCCACTGCGCCACCACAGGTCAGGCTAAAGTTTATTCATTTTAAAGAGGAGAGAGAGAGAGAGAGAGAAAGAGAAAGAGAGAGAGAAAGGGGGGGGAGGAGCAGGAAGCATCAACTCCCATATGTGCCTTGACCAGGCAAGTGCAGGGTTTCGAACCGGCAACCTCAGCATTCCAGGTTGACGCTTTATCCACTGCGCGATCACAGGTCAGGCCCAATAACAATAATGCTTAAAAATACAATCATACTTTGTGAGTCAGGTTGTTGTTGTAATTATTGTATTGAAATAGCTTAAAGTGTATTAGTTTGGCTTAGATTACATCGATTATCAAAACTATTAAATTAGGCCCTGGCCAGATAACTCAGTTGATTAAAGCGTTGTCCTGAAACACCAAGGTCAGGTCACATAAAGGAAGTGATTAAAACTAAGTGGAACAACAAATGAATGCCTTTCTCTGTGTGTGTGTGTCTTCTCTCTTCCTCTCTCTCTCTAAAAATCAACCCCCCCAAAAAAAACTATTAAATTTAACTTTAATTTTTTTTATTTATTGATTTTTAGGAGAAAGGGAGAATCAGGAAGCATCAACTCATTGTAGTTGCTTCCTGTATGTGCCTGGACCAGGCAAGCCCAGAGTTTCAACCTGGTGATCTCTGCATTCCAGGTTGACACTTTATCCACTGTGTCACCACAGGTCAGTCTAAGTTAAATTTTTTTTGTGTGTGTGTGTATTTTTCTGAAGTTGGAAATGGGGAGGCAGTCAGACAGACTGCCGCATGCGCCTGACTGGGATCCACCCGGCATGCCCACCAGGGTCCATCTGGGGCATCGCTCTATTGCAACCAGGGCCATTCTAGCGCCTGAAGCAGAGGCCATGGAGCCATCCTCAGCGCCCAGGGCCAACTTTGCTCCAATGGAGCCTTGGCTGCGGGAGGGTAAGAGAGAGACAGAGAGGAAGGAGAGGGGGAGGGGTGGAGAAGCAGATGGGCGCTTCTCCTGTGTGCCCTGGCCGGGAATTGAACCCCGGACTCCTGCACACCAGGCCGATGCTCTACCACTGAGCCCACCGGCCAGGGCCTAAGTTAATTTTTAAAGCCAAAAAGAATTTTAAAATCTGGGTTCTTTGTCATTTTACATTAACACATGAAATTTATGTGCATAATCTCAGACATTTCTCATTAAGAAACAAAAAAGTTCTTTAAAACTGTTATATGATTTTTTTTAAAAAAATTAATTCCTTCGGTAGATGAGAAAAACTGTTTGCATAAGTTTCCTTGGTCTTGTTTTAGGTTCAAAGGTAACTGTATTTTCTTTGTAAGTAAGTTCCAAAGGATCAACATATTCTGAATTGTAAGAAAGAATTAGGAATGATTTGTATTCATCTTAGAAGAAATTAGATATGATTTGCTTGCCAGTACAGCTGTTAAAATTTCCCTTGACAACAGAGGCACTTTTGGCAGAGGCTACTTACTTGATAGGTAAATGAGGCTGAGTCTTACAGTCATTTTTTTGTGACTTAAAAAAAAGGTCAAATGCTCCAAAATTTCACTGATTTATTTAATCTGTATAGTAACTCACATCACATCCCCCTAAGATTTAATAGTTACAGTGGTAATAGCTGATAATTTCATCACTGAATCACTATGAAAAAAAAAATCCCCAAAGATCAGTTTTAAGTTCTAGTGATATTCATAAGTCACAACTACGTTCCATAAAGGAGCCATACTAAATATGCTCATAACCAGGCGTCCCCAAACTACGGCCCCCGGGCCGCAATGCGGCCCCCTGAGGCCATTTATCCAGCCCCCACTGCACTTCTGGAAGGGGCACCTCTTTCATTGGTGGTCAGTGAGAGGACCACTGTATTTGGCAGCCCTCCAATGGTCTGAGGGACAGTGAACTGGCCCCCTGTGTAAAAAGTTTGGAGACCCCTGCTCATAACCATCTTTAGGATATGAAATGCTTACATTTCATTATGCATTGGTAACAACTTTTGTTTCTGGTTTTCCATATTATACTAAACAAATATGTTCTTGACATGGGTCTATGAGCCAGGCAGGCTTGGGGACTGGGGCAACCAGGATAAGGAGAAACAGCGAGGAGCTGGGAACAAGGATGGACTCTGGCACCACCCCCAACACCCTGGTGACCAGTGGAAGCATGGCTAGATCCACCCTCCAGCCCCAGGCCCGAGCTTTTGATCAGAAGTCACAAAGATGCCTTCATGACTGTGTCAGTTGTGTGGAGCTTCATTCCAAGCCTGATGGATTTACTGTCATAGGCAGCTGCCCGGGGGACGAATGCTGATGGAAGCATTCTCTAGGATTACACTCAGCACAGTTCTGGATGCTAAGGGTGTTTTTCATGAAAGCCGTGGCTGGGTGCCTCATGGCTCACTGCAGCGTGGATGCCCATGGAGGAGAAGAGGGCTGCAGCTTTCTGCAAGGCCTAGATCTCTGTCCTTATCTCAGACAGGAATGTTTGGTTGGGTGTCTGCCAGCTCCCTTTGGGGGGTCCCTCTGAAATGGGTGAAATACTATAGTTCACAGGATTGGTGTTGAGGATTGAAAAACAGACACTGACTTGTGGAACGCCCAGCATTGTGCCTGGCATGCCGCCAACGTTCAGCACACAAACTGGGGGTATTCCTTGTCTTCCAGGAAAGACAGAATTTCAGTCAGGGATTTCCCACCTCTGTCGAGGAGGCAGGTGTTGTGCTGGACTCTAGGATGAAGATGGATCAAGATTGCAGTCTAACCTCAGAGGCTCACTGTCCGAAAGGAGCCCATGCCCTTGGTCACTAGGCCATTGTCTGGAACCAGAGAAGCAATTTTTACTCCCTATCTGGCCCCTGGTGACTGTATGACTTTGAGCAGATCAACTCCCTTCTTGGGTCACTGGTAGGAAAACCATGTAACTGCTCTTCTAAACTGGGACACTTGTGAGTAAAAGGGGCACTGTAACATTTACTCTGGGACAACCAATGGAAACCAGGGCATCGCCGGGCAAACCAGGACCAGTGATTCAGCACACGTCAGTTAGATGGGACAGTGCTGCTAGTGCTGCTGGTGCTGCTTGGTGATGCCTAGGTCTGCCCTCCCATTTCCCCACTGCGTTTGCACAGGCAGTTTGCATTTCTGCTTTGAAACATGAGATCCTTTTGGGACATCATCTCACAAGTATGCCCTTAGCTGCTTAGAAGAACCCATTTCTCTTTGATCCTCCTGTTATCCCAAACTGCAGCTAGAGCAGGCCTCACCTGTTTTGTTTTATGGATGGGCCCCTGTGATGATTGACAGGTCACACTATAGTCCAAGAGACCTGGGGACTCACAACTGCCCTCTCATGTATACAGACACTCCAGTCAGCATTCCCAGTGATGAAGCAATGCCCTAGACTTCAACAGTAGTGCCCAACACCTCCAGAGGTCTGCTCAGAGAGGATTGTGACTCATTCTCCAGACCAAGCCTGGAGACCAAGGGTTCTTAATGAATAGCCATAACGTTGCTTCATAATTGGTGTTTATAAATGCTTGGAAGGTGTCGGTTTAACCTGCAACCCTTTTACATTTGAAGAACCTGAGATTCGGAGCAGTCCAGAAAGCTGCCAAGGTTACCTAGAGAGGCTGGTATTTGCACTCCAGTCTGTTAGCCTTCAACAAGCCTCCTGCTTGTGTTCCTCAAACTATGCCAATGAGGTATGCAGGATGATTTTAGGTTACAGATGGTCAAGTTGTAAAAAAAAAAAGTTTTTATATTTAACTTGACAAGAAGACTGCAACTGGCACACATCAGTAACATTACAGATATATCGCTTAGGATGTAAACTATATTTAAGTGAGAAAAGGTCAACTGTGCAAAAACACTAAGGGGACAATTGGATGTAGGCCATCATGAAGAGGGAAAATTTGGAGTGTGGTCCTAGCTTTGATCTATAATATTGATACTTTGTGTAGGGCTCTAGCCATGTCACTGGAGGCAGAGTGCCTCTGAGCAGGTGACCTAAGTAGCTGTGTCCTGTTTTAAGTCAGCTGTGCCTATTTAGCCCATCATGATCTTCCCAGGAGAAGAGCAGAGAATTCTGCATGGATTGACTGAGGTTACTAGTATGGGCCCTGTCAACTCTATGATATTTATTGAGCACTCAAGAGTTTCCCAATCAACCCCTGCATTACTCTGAGATTGAATTATGAAATAGTAAATACCACTATGCAATTTTTTAAAAAGTGCACTTAATTGCCAATTTCCATTTGGTTTGAGATGTTAGTCTTTCAAATCCCCGAAAAAATATGCACTTTTATAAATGGTAACCAATAGCCAGAATTTGTGATGCACAAAGTCAAGTGAAAATACATTATTTCAGTGCTTCTCAAAGTAGGACACATATAAGGAGCATGTGGTAACCTAACATAATACATCTTCTGACCTAAAGGAAATAATTCATGTATTAAAATACCTGGAAGAGAAAAGATTCTTGGACACTGTGTTACAATTAATTGTGGAATTAGAATACAGTTTGTACTAGTGCTTATGATAAAACACAGCATCAGATCACCTCAATGTCATGATTGAAGGAAGTTTGAGAAGTTTTAGAAAAAAAGCAAAGCCATATTTAAATACAGGTATACCTCATTTTTTTCTTCACATGTATGAGACCAAGCGTACCTGGCTGCTAAAGAGTACAGCAGACAGGTATAGTTAAGAAAAAACTTTATTTTGAGCAGGGGGAACGACAACACAGCACTTCACAGCTATATTGTAGTCTGAATCCTGCTAGGTATACCTCATTTTATTGAGCTTTGTTTTACTGCACTTCACAGGTTTTTTTATTTTTTATAAATTGAAGGCAGGACTCTCCACCAGCAAATGCATTACAACTTGCTTTAGTGCAATACTCACTTTATTGTGGTGGTCTGGAACCAAACCCACAATATCTCCAAGGTATGCCAATATATGGCTGACTAAGCACTATAACCAGGGTCTCCTGATTTTCTACTGATTCTGTTACTTTAGTTTGATAAAATATCTCAAGTGTCCTTAGCTCTTTCAAAGGTATTTTATTACTTAAGTGAATTATGCCATAATTACTAACATGGATTATCTTTCATGAACAAAGCCAGGAGTAAAGAAATTATCATTTCATTCCCACTTTGCTTTATAATTCGGCCTAAGATGTCTTACACATACCTGCAGACCTCTTTATACCTAGCAGTAGAAGGTCAGGAAATGATTTCTAAATCGATTAACCTTTCAGTTTTCACTGAAATATTGTATTTCAACAGAAACTAGTTACTTGTATTTCTTTGATCTTACTTCCATCTAGGGTTTTCCCAACGTAGCAACAACTCAGTTGAGTCACACACTAGATCTGTTCAGCATACTTCTGAAACACTCCAATTCTGTAACTCACTAACAGTAGCTAACAAAGAGGACTTAATTCTGCGCCAGGACCTGATCTAAGCCCATATTACTTAAAACCCATATATTAACTCATTTACTCCTCACAAAAACTCTCCACGGACGGTATTATTCCTATTTTACAGAGAGATTAAGTAACTTGCACACAGCAGCTGATGCTGTTCTACAGTGCCTTTCTCATGTTCTATTGAATGTCAGTCCATTGTTCATGAAATGGTTCCACCCACAAATTATATGATGCTTACATTCTCAGTATTTCTCACAGAATAATAGGCTATCTGAAGGAAAATGACATACTCTGTAAGCTTAAGTGTTCCATAAATACCAAATACCTTATTAAGGAGAACTAATGACATATCTATACTAATAAAGGATCAAAATGACAGATAATAAAATTTAACTCTTACCTCTCCCAAGCACAATGGTTTGGGAACTGACATCTGTCATTTTGGAATAGAGATGGCATTCTTTCCACGATGAAGAAACTCTCCCTCCTGTCAGATGGAATAAAAGTGATGTGCGAGCCCTGGGGACATAACCTATTTCTTTTTCCTTCATTATTCAGATGGCCAATCTGAATTGCTGAGTGCCCAAATACTGTTGCTATAGAATGTCATATTTAAGGCTTTAGACTGTTTTTACAGTGAAATATTTCAAGCATAATCTTTGCTGAGTTCTAAAATTTTCAGCAGCTTGGAAAATCATGGAAATGGAAAGTTACCCCCCCACACACACACACACACATATTTCAATTTGGAAACTGAAGTTCATAAAAAGTCATAAAAATTCAATTTAAGTAAGATTTATTGATTGCCTATAGTGTGCATGGTAATAGACACATTGAAATTCAGGCACAAAAAGAAGACACAAGATTCCTGGCCTCAGGAACCTTATGATCTAATTAGTATAATACAGATTAGAAACAACAGACGAGTTACCTGTCAATGCTTGCTTATTAGAACTGACATTAAAGAGCAGTAATTTAAGTATTTCAAAATGTCACCTAATCCTAAAATCATTTAAAAATGTATTTGGCCTTGAACTCCATAGCACTTCAAGCAAGATAATTAAGTTCCACTGCAGACACAATAACAAAAATGCAAACACACCTTAAAAGCATTATTAATGATTTTTGTTATTTTGGATCTTCTGTTTTCTTCTTATTATTGTTCGCAGCCTCCGTAATACCAGCTTGTCAGATAGAAGCATATCATCTTGTTGTTCTAAATAATCCAGTAAATTTTCTGTCCATTCAAGTGCAGCTTTATGGCTAATGAGCTTCTCTGGGTTCACTTCTGTTTTTCTAGTCTTGTTGGAAGGCTTTTGCTCAGCAGGCTTGGACTGGTCCTCAGTACCTTCACTGTCAGTTAGCACCTGACAGCTTGAGTCATTACTCCGAGAGTCAAACCACTGATTAATATTCTCAATGTCAACGTGTTCACAGTCTTCTGTATTCTGTAACACCGTTGCCAAATTAGCTGCTAAAATGGCTCCTTCATCAATGTTCATACCTGAATTCTCTTCATTGCCAGGGAAAAGTTTTTTCCAAGCTTTGGTTATGGTACTTGATTTTACCATGTTCCAAGCTCTCGATACTTCATAAATTGCATCCAACACTGTCAAGTTCTTCCAAAACATTTTTGGGTCAATTCCTTCATCCATGTATTTCTGGAGAAGCCCTGCTCGATAGTATCTTTTTACCGTGGCTAGAACTCCCTGGCTCATAGGCTGAATTAGACTTGTGACATTTGGTGGCAGATATTTCACAATTATTCTACCATCATCTGAACTCAACAATTCTTCATCTGGATGTGCTGGAGGAAAATCCAATAGAAGCACTGCTTTTTCTAGAAGCCCCTTCGATTTCAAATGCTTCTGTACCTGTGGCACAAAGTATTTTTCAAACCACTGTCTGAAAACAGAATGTTCTATCCATGCACTTTTTTGACTAAAGTAAGTGACAGGAAGGTTTGAAAGGTCAGCTCCTTTGAACGCACGGGGTTTTTTTGCTTTCCCCACAACACAGAGATTAAGTTTGTGTAAACCTGTGGCATTTGCACAACACATCATGATGATTCTTTCTCTGCTTGACCTGTAACCAGAAGTACTTTGCTCAGTTTCAAGAACTAATGTCCTGGATGGTAAACATTTCCAGAACAATCCAGTTTGATCAGCACCATAAATTTGCTCTGGTTGTAGATTCTCTCTCTCAACAAATTCCTGAAAGTTACCACAAAATTCACTGGCAGCAGTTTCATCTCCTTTTAATTTTATTCCTTTACCAGCAGCCTTTGGAATACCATGGCGCTGCTTAAATCGAGTTAGCCAGCCAGACGATGCATTAAAATCACCTTCCATCCCTAAAGCATCAAAAAAGAACTTGGCTTGTTTTGCACAAATTGTTCCGGACACAGGAATCCCATCTGTTTTCTGTTGATTAAACCACTCTATCATGACTCTATCAAGTTCCTCATATGTTGATGACTTCATAGATTTACGTTTGGATACCCCACTTGTGGGATCTGAACTGTTTGCATAGTTTATTATCCTTTCTTTGTTCTTTTTAATATCGCGGACTGTGGATTCACCAATTCCATACACCACAGAAAGTTTTTTGAAAGAGATGCCTTCCTCAAGTTTCTTAATAATATCAAGCTTGTCCTTAATCGTCAACACCACACGCTTACGTTTCCCCAACATTTTAATGTCTAATATTTTAGGCAATGACTAGAACAAGATATTTAACAATTTAGATTTGGGCACAATGAGATTAGAAAATGGGGTTTTAAAATCCCTCTTCTGTCCCTCTAGGACCTAGATGGACAGTGTTCCTGCTGGCCAATTTCCAGGCAAGGCCTATTGTGACTCTAACTTTGCTGTTTTAAAACTTAACAAAACTCCTTCAAGAAGGACTAGGTCCAATTAACCCTACCTTCTTTCTTCTCATTTAGTTTAAGCTCTTCTCCTGAGCTGTAATCTCCATGAAAATTGCAACCAATACTGTACCAGCAAGGTCTCTAAAACAGTCTTATTGCATACTCAGTTCTTCTTGCCATTATTACAAGTGAAGTTATTTGCTAAAGGACTAAGGCTCAGGTGTGCGTATTTTGGAAAGTGTGCTGGAGAATAAATAGTTTAAGAGAGGGCTTGCATACTTGAGATACAGGAAAATATAATGGGAAAACTCATGTCCTGACTGTTCTTCTTCAGGTAGTGCATTGTATGGAATGCTGCCTCCTCCAGGCAAGGACTGTTAACAGGTTAGGCAAGTGAGTGGTTATGGAAATCATAAGCAAGGAGGGTAAGGCCGGCTGGACAGAAGGGAGAGGTGCAAATAAGGCGAAAAGTGGACAGGCTAAGAAAACTTTGTACATTAACACGACACAAACTTATACCTAATGTATTTAACAACCGGAAAGGAAAACTGTAGACAATAGGTGGTGTCACACGATTAAAGAAAGCCTCAAAAACTTCATTGGTGGAAATCAGGACTCATGGTAGAGGGTGTGGGGTGGAAGGCTTAGCGATGCTGTTATACAATAATCCCGGTGAAGGCTGATCCTCGAGGGGCAACAGAAGTGCTGCAGTTCCTGTGGGGGGCTGCAGAGGTACTCGGCGCCTCCGAAACCTACAGGAAAATACCAAAAACATTTTCTTTTTCAGTATCAGGGTCTGTGGCATTACCCACAATCTATCCTGAAACTATGTTGAAAAAAATTAATGTCTCCTATCCATGTGGTGGCTAAATACGACAAATAATGCTTTTAGGCATGATCTGAAGTGTCAGAGAGTGGGACCTGAATTGCCTACCTCCTGAAAATAAGAGGTCAGAGTGAAGCCGTGTAATCGAGGGCCTCTCCCCGCAGGGCGGGCTCCGGTGCGCGGGACGTCTTTGCTCACGCGGAGGGAGCCCGGGTTCGTCCGTGGCCGATGGGGACCACGGTGTCACCGCCACAGCCAGCCGGCGGGCGGGCGGCCGCTCGGCCCAGGGGACAGCAGTCCGCGAGCGGGGGCCATCGCCCTCCGCCTGCCTGCGCGGCGGCCACACTGCCCCGAGAGCAAATGGAGTCTCTGGCAGGAGGGTGACACAAGTGGCGCGGCGGCAGTTAGGAACGAGCGTCTCTGCCGGAGCCGGAAGGCGGGGGATTAGGGTGCACGCGCGCGCCCCCGCAGGAACGTTGTGGCGGCGAGCGGGCGGGGCCTCCGCGGACGAGTGCGCGCGGCCCGGGGGCGGGGTCGCTGCGAGAGGGCGGGAGGGGGCGGGGCCGGCGGCTGCGGCGACTCTCGATGCAGCGTGGGCTCCGCTAAGAGCCCGGCTACTCGGGCTGCTCCAGCCAGCCGACTGCCTCACGGACCAGCAGGGGGCAGTACAGGCTAACCCTATTTTGGCCTTCCTCCCAGGGTCCGGCTGTGAGAGGGAGGTTTCCTCCACGCTCAGGTGGAGTGACATCTGCACCCTTAGAGGGCTCGCGGGAAAGCGGAGCGTCCTCTGGTGCCAGGAGCCGGATGCAAATAGAGTAGGGTGAGTGCACGTGGAGCGTGTTTACAAATAGCGGCCCCCGTACCTGCGTCTCCCAGCGCTCTCCGGCCCACAGTGGCCGAGCTGGAGCAATGATCATGAACCAAGGTAGGAGTGAGCGGACTTCGGGTCAAGTAAGGAGCTGGGGCGTACACTCTGCACCACCCGTTGGATCAAGTCCTGGGGGCCTGGAGCGCAGCGCGAGGGGTGGTTAAGGGTCCTCTTTGGTGAATGCGCGAGGGTTGAAGCCACAGTCTCTGTAGAAGCGGACCTTGGGCAAAACCGACTGCAGCTGGGAGATATGTGAACTTATAGGATGCTCCCTCATGAATTTACTGCCGCCCCTTTACTCCCTTGGCTTTTCAGTAGTAATAAGGGAATTGCAGTTTGACAGTCCCTTGATTTGTTTCAAAGATATAGCGATACCATACGTTTTTATTTTGGCATTTTAAATGGAGCGAATGCCATGCGGGTACCTATGCACTAATAACTGCTGCAATGAGTGCCTTCTCCCCACTTCCGGACTCTTGCCTGCGGGGCCCCCTGAGCCTTCCCAGGAGAAGAGAGCAGCTATTGAATACTTCCTCCTCCTGCAGGACCAGTTTACCGGGGAAACGTGGTTAGCCTCTTATTTTTCTTTCTTTTTTTGTATAACTTGAAGAATGAAAAAGTTTCAGTTAAGTTTCTCTAACATCTGAGCATAAAAATGTCTAACCTTTTTCGTTAATACAGAATAGAATAGTAATTCGTCATTTATTTGCAAAGACCATATTGTTACTAGAATGTTTCGAAAGAGAACTGATCTGAGCATTCATACTACAGAAAAGAGATGTTGCTTCTAAGCCTTGTAACTGTTTTTAACTCCCCCACCCAAATTGCTCAATTGCCTTCCTCAAAATCACAGCTTTCTTAATACTCAGAATGGAAAAAAATCTTTGATTGCCTACTATATTGTAAAGTTATAAGTGGTTTTTCACAAATGCCTTTTTTTTTTTTTTTTCTGAAGGTTAATCTTTCTCTCCCACCTCCCAATATCAATCAGACAGTTTTTGCCGTTTTGATTGACTCTTTTGGGTAAAATACAACTTCATATTAGTTTTATATAATTTTTTTAAAGTTTTCCTCTTTACCTTGATCCTTGTAAGAAGCATGTTTCCATTGTATCTTCTCCATAAGTAAACATCCAGAGCTGATGTTTACTGATTGTCAACCAAAGCACTGACCTGTAACCAGATAGATGTTAGCCTGGCTTTGGCCCTACCCATCCCTCCTGTTGAGATCACATTTAAATAAAATAACCCTGATTCTTATCTCTGTCTCCCAATATCTTTGAGGCTTAATTTTCTTCCAGGTATCACTTGTATTGTTTCTCTGTTTCTGCTGAATTTTTCAGCTTGCTGGTCTGGTGTCTTATCTCTTACAGCTGTTCTCTCTTCTTCACCTTGTGTAAGTTCGGATCTGAACACAGCCCCCGTTTCTTGATTTCCTCAACATACCGCTTCACACAGGCAGTTGTATTTAACAGACATTTAATAGGACTTTACCCAAGACAGCTGTGTCTTTTTTTTTTTTTTTACAGAGTCAGAGAGAGGGATAGATAAAGACAGACAGACAGGAATGGAGAGAGATGAGAAGTATCAATCATCAGTTTTTCATTGCAACACCTTAGTTGTTCATTGATTGCTTTCTCATATATGCCTTGACCTTGGGCCTTCAGTAGTCTGAGTAACCCCTTGCTCAAGCCAGCGACCTTGGGTTCATGCTGGTGAGCTTTGCTCAAACCAGATGAGCCTGCGCTCAAGCTGGGGACCTCAGGGTCTCGAACCTGGGTCTTCCACATCCCAGTCCGACGCTCTATCCACTGCGTCACCTCCTGGTAGGCATACATGAGTGTTTTATCTGACATTTTCCTTTTTGTTGATGGGGGGAGTTATAATGGGGCAGATTTATATTAGAATGCAAGAGTGGTGGAACCTTAAAATAGAATTTGGATCATCTTTGTTTTTATCAAGAGACTGGTTGGCCACAGGAAACTTCTCGTCAGTTTTTCTCTTTGGGTAATAGTCTCTCCTTTCTCTCCCCAGCATTTCTCTATGTTATCATCCCCTTCTCTTTCCCTCTCAGCTGCTTGTGAAGTCTTAAGATTCCTTTTATTTTGTTACACACAGCAATTTTTTATTCTTTATCTTTATTCTAACTGTTTCTTACCATTTGCTGTGGTTGATTCTCTAAGACATTTCACTCCTTGGACAATTCTGCCACCAGAATTTTTCTTCTTTCTTAATCCTTGCAGCAAAACTGTGAGATGGGTGATACTTCTATTTTATGTACAAGAAAACAAAAGCTAAAAAAGTATATAAATTTATCAAAAGTAGGTGGCCGAATGAGATTTGAGTCAAGTCTAACAGACTTTAAAACACCATGCTCTGCTCACCCTATCATAATCAAGGAATTTAGCATTGGATAAAAAATTGACCTGGGATGCTGAGGTCGCTGGTTCAAAACCCTGGGCTTGCCAGTGAAGGCACATATGGGAGTTGATGCTTCCTGCTTCTCTAGCCATTCTCTCTCTCTCTCTCCTCCCCCCCTAAAATGAATAAATGAAAGTTTTTTTAAAAAAATAGAATTTAACATGAAAAGAAGAAAAAGTATATCATGATTATTTATGCATGATTAAAATTGTCATTTATTAAAATGGTATTTTGGCACTAACCTACCAAAAAGGCACTCTAGTAGTGAGAGCGCATTAAGTCTGAAACAGTGTTTGTCAGACTAAGCATTTGGTTCTTTGCAATGTGGGTTTTCTGAAAACTACTCCCAATCAACTGAAAGTAACTTATGTTTCTCATCATTATTCCCTTTTCTGCTGAGATACTATCAATATAAATACATTATGTGGCCTCACTTTCAGTAGTGTTCTTTATTCACAATAATTTTGTAATAGAATAGGACATCTCTTGGTAAATTCTTAATTTGAAAGGAATTGCTTTTTTGTTTGGGGTTTTTTGTGTTTATTTTTTGGGTTCCATTTACTTGATAATCAATGGTTTTTACAAAAACCATTTACTGTCACCTAGTTTAAAAGCCATAAAATTTTGAGGGCCATTTTTCAACTAAAACACTTATTTTCCTTTTGTGGTGTGTGAGTGTATTTTAGGGCAAAGAAGATGTGAAACAGTTGTCATCTAAAATGATAGCTTGTTCTCTGAAGTCTCTTTTAACTGTAAAGAAGACAGTTACTTTGTATTATAGACAAGAGCCCATATTATTTTTTAATTTTTTAAAAGAAATCCCTTTTAAACCTGACTAGGCTGTGGCACAGTGAATAGAGCATCAGACTGGGATGCAGAGGACCCAGGTTCAAAACTCCGAGGTCTCTGGCTTGAGTGAGAGCTCACCAGCTTGAATGCAGGGTCGCTGGCTTGAGTGCAGCCTCATTTGGTTTTAGCACAGCTCACCAGCTTGCACCTAAGGCCACTGGCTTGAGCAAAGGGTCATTTGCTCTGCTGTAGCCCCTGGTCAAGGCACATATGAGAAAGCAATCAATGAACAAGTAAGGTACCACAATGAAGAACTGATGCTTCTCATCTCTCTCCCTTCCTGTCTATCTGTCCCTCTCTCTCTGTCTCTGTCACACACACACACACACACACACACACACACACAAATCCCTTTTAAAATGGTTAAAGTTAGTAGAGTAGTGAGTGCAGCATAAGTGTGCTGAGCCCATAAAATGGTTAACGTTAGAAACATTTTTCCACTTGAAAATTTCTGGACACAGTGAAAGATCGGATTACTCATTGGAAAATCCCATATATTTCTTTAAAAAGTTAACCTGATATTGAAAATATTGAAAGATAATGATGTCTTATGCTCTTGAGTCATATAGATGTCCAGTAGGGAACTTTAAAATTTTTTTCTGTGTTTTCCTTGGAGACTGATGATAAGTTTTCTGTTGACTGGCAAAATTAACCAAGACAAAAGAATGAGTTCTTAGGAGAGTAGAAAAGACTTAATAGGGTTGGAAAAGTAAAAATTGCCATTGGAAATTTTTGTTTGTTTTTTGTTTTAGGTGAGAGGAGGGGAGATAGTGAGGCAGACTCCCACATGCACCCCAACTGGGATCCACCAAGCAAGCCCTGTCTGAGGATGGTGCTCCAGTACCAAGCTGATTTTAGCTCCTGAGGCTGATACGCTAGGACCAACCAAGCTATTCCCAGCACCCAGGTCAACGCTGGCACCAATTAAGCCACTAGCTGTGGAAGAAGATGGAGGGCAAGAGGAAGGGGGAAGGGAGAGAAGAGGAAGGGGGGAGAAACAGATGGGCTCTTCTCCTATGTGCCCTGACTGACAGGGAATCTAATCTGGGGTGTCCATACACCAAGGCAGACACTCTATCCATGGAGCCACTGGCCAGAGCCTATTGGAAAGAAAAAGTTAAGACTTGGTTCCTAAAAAACATAAGAAACCCGTGAATTGCTGATTGATGTCAGCAATGTGGGTGGGAAACTTGAGTGAAATATATATACCTTCCTTACCTTTCCACACTTGCCCAGTTTCCAACTATTCTCTTAAGGAGCCTTCAGTTCCATCAGCTGGATCGACACTCAGCTTCCCAGTCCCTGTGTGCAGCATCCTGGCTTTAGGCTCTCCATGCTTCTGTCTTAGCCTGGAAATTCTTCTCCTTCCTCTGATCATCTGCACATCCTTCAAGTTCCAATTTTTCCAAAAAGCTGCATTTCTCAAGGTTGCTCCTCAGACCTGATGGGTCAGAATTACCTGGGGTCCGACATATAGATGCTAGAGTGCTCTCAAAGGACGAAACCCAAGAATCTTTTCAGCGAGTGTCCCAATTGATTCTACTATGCTCAAGTTTGGCAACCTTCTATATAGACTACAGTTTTGAATATGAGATTTCTTCTTCAGAATGTATTCTTTTTGGGAGGGAGTTTTTCATCTTACTCCTCCCCCTTCATCTTAAATTATATACAATCTTTTAAGGAAAATATAAAATGTAGGGAAAAAAAGGAAAATAATACTACCAGCATTCAGCGATAACTACTCTTAATATTTTGGTATGTATCCACTGTCTTTATTGTATCAATGTAATTATATTTTATATATGTAAGTGTATATATATATATGGAGAACATGAAGTCATAATATACATAATTTTACATATGCTCTTATTAACAATGTAGTATAAATATTTTATGATATTGTTGATTCCCATCAGCCCAATACCCCCAGGAACACACAAGTTGCTAAAATTTGTCTTACTACTGCAGCAGGTGAGATCTATACCTTGGAAAACCATGGAGTGTCTGAAAAAGAGGGAATCAGAGGGCTTACTGTAAGATTTGAGTAAGGTGATTTTAGGGATGTTTAAAGAAGGTGAGGAGTCTCTTCTGGATTGTCTGCTGTCAGGAAGCGGGCAGTTTGGCTTTTGGGCATCTCAATTTTTACCTAGGAAGCTTGCAAAACAGTCATATTCGAAGATGCAAAATAGTGTTTTTTGTGGTTTACAGCATTCCTCCCTCCCTCATTATGGAGTCTTTATTCAGGCAGGATTACAGACTGGCCTTGTTCTGTCTTGTTTCACCAGCCATGGAAAGGCCTCCGATAATATCTATGAAATTATTTAGATTTCTCAAGGTAACACCATGCCTACCTTGTTCAAAGCTTTCAACACATTCATAAAGGACGTAGGATTCAAAAAAGTTCAAGTAATCATTGATGGCTTAGCTCATTTAGGCTTGGAGTAATCCCTAATTCATCTGAGTGGATACATCATGATGCAGTTCTGCCTTAGCAAGGCTCTCTTATGCTTGAGGAGATGGTTATTAACATCTGGCTTCAATGCTTCTGGTTTTAAGAGTTCTCATAATAGTGTTTCTCAGGCTCAGCTCTGATCAGTTTTAGAGCTTTTTATCTCCCAAAAAGGAATTCTATACCATTAGCAGTCACTCTCTCTTTCCCACTCCCCACTCCCGTTTCCCAGCTCTTGGCAACCACTTGTCTCTCTAGATTCGCCTATTCTAGACATTTCATATAAATGGAATTATAAAAGATGGTTCCTTTGTGACCAGCTTCTTAATGTTTCCAAGGTTCCTCATGTTGTAGCATGTATGAGTACATAATTTCCTTTTACTGCTGAATGTTATATGGATGTACATTTATCCATTCATCAGCTGGTGTACATTCAGCTTGTTTTCACTACTTACTGTGAAAAATGCGGCTATGAACATCCATGTACAAGTTTTTTGTTTGTGTGTGCGTGCGCGCGCGCGCACGTGTGTGTGTGTGTGTGTGTGTGTGTGTGTGTATGTGTGTGTGGAGATGTTTTCATTTCTCTTAGGTATGTGAAATTGGAATTGCTGAGTCATATGGTAACTGTCTAACATTCTGAGGAGCTATTTCCTAAAGCAGTTTACATTTTTACAGTGTATAAGGACTCCATTTTAGTCCATTCAAGCTGCTGCTGCTATAATATCATGGGGTAGCTTACAAAGAACAGAAATTTATTTCTCACAGTTCTGGAATCTGGGAAGTTCAAGATCATGGTGCCAACAGATTTGGTGTGATGGTTGGTTAGGACTCACTTCTTGGATCATAGATGGTGCCTTTTTGTTGTGGGCAAAGAATCTCTGTGCGTCTCATTTATGAGAACAGTAATTCCACTAATAAGGGCTCTACCCTCATGACCTAAGTGTCTTCCAAGGGCCCTACCTCCTAATTTCATCACACTGAGCATTAGAATTTTAACATGAATTTTGAAGGGACACAAATATTCAGACAATGAATGGCAAGCTCCAATTTCTCCACATTCTCATCAATACATGTTCTCTGTCTTACTGATTTATAGCTATCCTAGTGGGTGTGAAGTGGTATCACATTTCTGTTTTGACTTGCATTGCCCTAATGTCTAACTCAAGCATCAATCTGTGTGCTTATTCACTATTAACATACCTTTTTTTTTGGGGGGGGGATGTCTATTCAGATCCTTAGTTCAATTTTTAATTGGGTTATAACAGAGTTACAATATCAAGTATTAAGTGTTCCAAATTTACTGTTTCTCCTCTGGTTTTCATAGAGAAGAGATGTATGGAGAAGTATGTGTTTAACCCAACTGATGTTGTAAAGACTGCTTATGATAAACTGTCACTTTACTTAAGGATTCATGTGATAAATTCTGGCTATTTTTAAAGTCAGAAAAAGTGTGATTTCCAGGTGAAATTTAGGTTCTTTTTATTTGACACAAGTGCTAAATTATAGCCATTTTAGCATTGGACTTGCCCAAATCTATAAGCTTAAGTTTGTGCTTATTTGCTATATGACTAATTCACTTTGAATTTTGGTGTTTCCTTTTCTTATTCAGTGACGTTCTCTTTTAATTGTAATGTTTTAATGGTAACTCTCTTTTTATATCATAGTTATCGCAGCCATTGTTTTGGAAACACGTAAACAATAAAATTAAGACACCAGACAGTCAATACATCTTAGTGATAAACCTTATGGGTTCTGGAGACACAGTCTCTGGTTTGTACATATGACTCTGCCTACCAGCCACGGAATCCCTGGCTGGTTATATAAAATCTCTCACATACAGAAAATGGGAATAAAAATTATACTGATTTTGGTTTTATTGTAAGAATGTACTAAATAGTATCTATAAATTGCTTTGCAGAGTACCCAGCACGCTGCACTAAGTGCTAAGTAAACACTAGCTATGATTTTATTATCTCCTGAAGTTTTGACTAGTTGGAAACAACTTGCATTCTCTCAGCCTCCTAAAAAAAAGAGGCTTTGAGATGTAGATAGTTAAAGGACAACTAGAGTGGGAAAGGCCGGGTTAAATTATGCACATGTAATGATATTGTAGAGTAGTTGCAAGAGTGAATTATACCTATTGCTGTAATTATAAGAGGATTCACAAAACCACCTTAAGATTGTCTGTTGAAAATTCTCGATCTGAAACAGAACCACATTTTCTTTCTTTGCTTTAATCCTAACCACGTGTATTCCATATACTGCTTTTGGCAAGTTTTTAGCCTCATTGTATAGGTATCTGAAGTGAATGGTAGAGCTATAAAATGGGAGTATGATGCAAAAGACAAATATAATCATTCTTTTGGGAATATTTTGTAAATATATTTTATTTTTTTTCTTCCCCTTTATTAGGTTTAAAAACCACAAAAAATTGGAGCTAGGTTTAACTCTGCTCTTCCTGTTATTTGTATTTATTGCATCTCTCAAGCTAAAGCCTGACACCTTGATTCTGAAAGATGATAGTGGCTATCTCCTTTTCCTTGGATTTTCATATTTTTCCCTCTTTTGCTTTGAGGTAGATGGGTATAGGTGCAGATTCCCTCCCGCCCCAGCTCTTTTCTCTCTACACATAAGCTTACAGTGTTAACAGTTTCGTTTTCCTTCCCCCTTGCCTTCCACATTGTGTTCTCTTCCTTTGGGGATGTAATAGTTCAAATAGCCAACAGTTTGGAACGTCCTGATCAACAGTGTGCTGAAATTGATGTACAATTACATTATTTTGAAGCTGACTTGACTTTTAAAATGTCTCACTTCAATTGGAAGTTTGTTTCCAATAATGTTAAAAGAAAAAAAAGTCTAATTTATTTAACAAAAGTATCTGTTACTATAACACAATAGTTAATTTTACACTGACCTTGTTTATTTCTAAGTTATTTTTTGTTTCCTTGTTTCTTTTTCCCAGGTTATTTTAGTTCATTTATTACTGCTACCATCTCAGAAGAGTTTTCTGATGTATCTTTCACATGTAACATTGGGAATCTAACCTTCTTTCCTTTATTTTTAAAATTTTTTCACTTATATTTTTTTGAGTTGAAGAATTCCTTCTCTTTTGCATAGTTTGAGATTCTAATGTAAATGACTAGGAAATTGATTTATCTCAGGCTGCAGTACTTAATTGCTTGACCACTAGAAGTTTTGCTGTATACCCTTAATGAAGGGCAGCAAATATTGTTATACATAAAATAGAAATGTAGCAGCAATTTATGCCTAAATATTAAACTATTGCAACTATAGTAATGTTAGATGTTGCTGTTACAATGCTACATAAATGCACAACAATTCTATAGCAAGGACCCTTCTTCTTTCCTAATAGTCCATAGTAGCCTAGCCTATTATATACAACTCATGATGTTGAAGGCTTTTAGAAGTATAAGTTATATGCATTTTAAAAAATCTACTGGAGAGGAACATAGTGTCTGTATATGCCATGGCACATGATTTTCTCTTAGTAAATATTTGATTGTTAAATGGATAAATAAGTAAAGTCTTCCATTTCTATTATTTATGTATATCTTTTCAGCTGTGTGATTTGGCAAATAATTTGATTTCTTTGAATTTCAAAAATTTTTTTATTATAAAATGGGAACAATCACATTCATAGTCTAGCTTTTTTTGTCATGTTGATTGAATTAATTAATTAGATAAAAGTGTTTAGTAATATTTTAAAAAATAATTTCTTGAGATACTTCTGCTCTAGTAGTATTTTTCTAAATTAGAATATTGATTTACTATTTATACCTTGTAACTTGCAGTGATGTTAATAATATTTCATTACCGTGAGCCTAGTCACAGTTGGAAATCAGGTGTGTTCCAAAGAAAGAGGATTACTAATCTTAATTTAATACACTTGTGGAAACATAGGTCTCAAGAGAAGCGTGATTTGAAATCTAGCTTTGTCCATTATTGACTATCTAAGTTTGAATATTGCTTTAGCCTCAGTCTTATTTGACAAACATGGATAATGCATACACTGTAGAACTGTGATAACTAAATGAAAACGTGTGTGAAGGCCTTTGGCAATAAACAAATGTTAGTGATTGCCCCCCATACCTCTTTACAAGTTAAAGCATCTTTAAATTCTAGTTCTAGGAATTCTTCAGTTAATAAAAATATTTCTGTATTTGCTAATGACCATATTTTTTTAAGTTGCTTTAATTTTTCTTTCTGACTTTTTTAAAGAATATAAACAATATTTTTTTATTACAATATTGCAGTGGGTCAGGTATGGTACAAAACAAAACAAAAAATGTTTTTAGCCCTGGCCAGTTGGTTCAGTGGTAGAGCATCGGCCCGGCATATGGAAGTCCCGGGTTTGATTCCTGGCCAGGGCACACAGGAGAAGCGCCCATCTGCCTCTCCACCCTTCCCCCTCTCCTTCCTCTCTGTCTCTCTCTTCTCCTGCAGCCAAGGCTCCATTGGAGCAAAGTTGGCCCAGGCACTGAGGATGGCTCCATGGCCTCCGCTTCAGGCACCAGAATGGCTCACGTTGCAACGGAGCAAAGCCCTAGATGGGCAGAGCATCACCCCCGAGTGAGCATGCTGGGTGGATCCCAGTCGGATGCAAGTAGAAGTCTGTCTCTCTGCCTCCCTACTTCTCACTTCAGAAAAATACAAAAAAATAAAACAATATATATATTGTTTTTAGCTGCTAAAAAGTTAAAAAATAATGGACCAGATTCTTATTTTAAAATATAAGAAATGCCTGACCTGTGGTAGCACAGTGGATAAACCGTCAACCTGGAATGCTGAGGTCACTGGTTCAAAACTCTGGGCTTGCCTGGTCAGGGCACATACAAGTAGCAACTGTGAGTTGATACTCTCCACTCTCTCCCCTGCCTTTCTTTCTCTCTCCTTTCTCTAAAATCAATAAATAAAAATTTTAAGAATATTATGCAGCTATGAAAAAGAAGGAAATCTTACCTTTTGCAACAACATGAATGGACCTGGAAACTATTATGCTAAGTGAAATAAGCCAGGCAGAGAAAGAAAAATATTATATGACCTCACTCATTTGAGGAATCCAATGAACAATGTGAACTGAGGAACGGAATACAGAGGTGAGATCAAAGGGACCAGAGGGAAAGCGGACAGAGGGAAAGGGGATGAGAGGATGGGATCGGAGAAGGGAAAGAGATTGGTGAAATTATATGTACATAACACAATGTTATAGAGAGCAGGACAGCAAATCCTTGATGAAAGGGGGAGGACGTTGGGGGGAGGGGGACAAAGGGGAGGTTGAGGGGAACACGGGGCTGGGTGGATGTACTCGGTGGGACACTTGAATCTATGTAAACAATAAGTTAAAATAAATTTTAAAAAATTAAATCTTTTAAAAAATGAAGCAGTTACTTTTGATGTTTTTAAAAATATGAAATCAACCATTTTCCAGAAGTAAGATTAGAAAAAATTCAGTGGGATCTTTCTGATAAAAAGAGGTAGAAAATAAAGGATTTAGTTATTAAGGGCTACAAACATATCTTTCAGTGAACACTGTTTTCATTGAGCTTCTGTTTTGCTAGTTTCTCTTCATATCTATTATTTTTTCTTCCAGTTTTATTAAGATATACTTGATATATTGTATAAGTTTAAGGTGTATGGCATAATGATTTGATACATGTGTATACTGAGAAATGATCACCACATTAAGTCCAGTTAACATTCATCACCTCACATAGTTACAGATGTGTTTTTCTTGTGATGAGAACTTTTAACATCTACTCTCTTAGCAGTATTCAAATATAAAATTCAGTATTAAATACATTATATCCCAGGACTTCTTTTATAAGTTATACAGTAGTAACTGTACCCTGTGACCATGTTCACCTGTTTCCCCTACCCTGTATTTATTATTCTGACTCTTTTTTAGATCTCAACTTTTTCTCTGAAATCCCTTAGAAAACATATCTATGCTCACACTTTCCAACTCTTTTTCTGATGACTCTCAAATAATCCCTCTCTCTTGTCCTAACTTTTAAATGAGTCTCAAAGTGCTTCCAGGAACACCCAAGGGATAGCAGCACACATTTAATGCATTAGGTGTACAAATATTTGTGTTATGAAGCTTGCAAGGACACAGAATAAGATATTGTCCTATTCTTCAAGAAGTTCCCAATCTGGAAATAAAGGTTTGCAAGAATAACAATGCCATGTGTAAAAGTTATACTTATAGTTTAAATGAGGCATATGTATACACCATGGAGTGACATTAGTAAGGAATGCTAGTGACTTGGGACCTGGGTTTTGAAATATGTGTATGAATTTCTCAAGAAGAAAAAGGAAAGGATGACATTTCTAGCAAATACAAGATCATAAGCAAAGGTTCTGAAGTAGGAATATGTACCTTATTTAATTTGTGTAACAATAATGTATTAGTTTTTTATTGCTGCTATAACAAATTATTACCATAAACTTAGTGATTTAAAACAACATAATGTTATTATCTTACTTTTCTGGAAATCAGAAGTCTGAAGTCTGTGTCACTGAGCTAAAATCAAGGTTCTTTTTTTTTCCTCCTCCATCTGCAGCGTCATTGGGGACTCTGAGGCAGGACTTCGAGCTGGGGCAATGATTTTTATAACCATTTAAAAATATTGAAATCAAACTTACTTATAAAATACTAACCTAAAACTTATATTTCTTTAAAGCCTTTTTTTTCAAAGGTATAATCACTCAAATAATACAATTTTCTAAATGAAAAATGAGGAAGCATTCAAAATTACATTTGAAGAGAGACAGAAAGCCCCATGTTTCTAGTGGTTCTGTATTTATGCAGCAGGTTTTTGAAGACTGACTCACCATTGATGATTTCTCGGTGTTGTCTTCAGGATGTGGGGATGGTGGAAGAAAATTCAGTAGGTGAGAGAAGAAGACAAAAAACTCCATTGGTATGTAGACATTTCCTGTTGCTACTTACGGATGTGATGGTCAAAATCCGCTGGTGGAGTGAGTGTTTCGGGATGGTCCACACATACATTCTCGGGTCCTCATCTCCTGAACTGGATCGCGAGGCTGTGCATTGGAGTTAGAGGTGGAGGACTGAAGCCTGGATTCTGGCAGGAAGCAGAGGGGAATAAAAAGGCCTTTCCAATGGGGGTGGACATTTGTTGATCCTGGGCTTTTACAATAGGATCCGGTGGAGGGGGTCCTTCTGATACTCTGGCAGCAGCCTTTGCTGGTACCTTCCTTAGACTTGGCTTTCCCAGAGCACTTGTGAAAGTGAAAGGGGACACTATGAATAATTACATTAAGTCAAGAAGCATAAATCAGAAATTTTTCAAGCAGACTGTAGTTTAAAGTGCCCTGTTTATTGGGCACTAATTCAGTGTCCTGGAAAAAAAACTTTTGAATCCTCCTTTATGCTTCTCTTATCTTGACTAAGATGGCACCTCTTTTGCCTCTTATATAAAGTCTGTTATCAATCTTATGAGTTTTTTCTATAAAATTTATGTAACTTATCTTTCACTATCTAAATTTAAGACCTCTTCAGCCCAGCTGGATCATTGTAAACAGGGTTCCCTTATCTGTGATTAGTCACCTTTCCATTCTAGCACTCTAGTCAGACTTCCAGATTAATTTGTCCCTAGCTTTATTCAGCTGTTCATTCTGCTTAAGAACCTTCACTAGTTCCTGATTGTTTGAAGTCTAGCTTAGACTTTCTATTTTGCTGTGTAAAGCCCTGTGTTTTCATGCTGCCGTATGTCGCTGTGCTCATCACGCAGACCTACGTTCAAACGCCCTCTCCCTGCCCTTCATCCTGTTCCCTGACTTCTGAATCAGCTCAACACTTGCCTTCTGGCAGCTCTAGCTCTAGCCACTTCCACTCATCCTTTTTTTTAATTTTCATGTCTTCTAATTTTCAAGTGCTGAGGACACAGATTTCAAATTTGACTCTACAGTTCTAGTATGTTATATTTGCTACTTTTTTTTTTAATTTATTCATTTTAGAGAGGAGAGAGAGAGAGAGAGAAAGGAGAGAGAGAGGGGGGAGGAGCTGGAAGCATCAACTCCCATATGTGCCTTGACCAGGCAAGCCCAGGGTTTCGAACCAGCGACCTCAGCATTTCCAGGTCGATGCTTTATCCACTGCGCCACCACAGGTCAGGCCTATATTTGCTACTTGAAGGATTAAGACTCAAGTGCTTAATCAGGGGCCATGAGGTAATCATAAATTGTTAAACTGGCAGAGTGAAGAACAATAGGTAGTAAAGTGTGTTGATTGCTAAGCAGTAGTAATTCCAGCCCAGGTACATGGCCTTTCAAATCAGTATGCAAATGAGACAGAATTTCCAAATCATAGCTGAAAGTTTTTTACAGGTACTTCATAGCTCGAGTATTATATATCCCCCTTAACCATAATTCTTAGAATGTTAATAGGCACACATGCTTTGTATGAGTGCTTGTAAAATTAAAAATTTAAATGATTGCTTTAGCAAACTTATTGGGAAAATAACAAAAACTATTTTCAAAAGAAAATGCAGCTGTCCTCTTGTTTTCCAGGCCTGAGGTTAGGGTGATCATCACAGATATAGTGCTTCCTATTCCCACATCAGCCATCCTGCCCAGTTCTGGGTTGTGAGTCTCTCCTGTGGAGACTGACTTAGTAGATCTGCTTTGGCTTTCTGGGCAGTTGGGGTGGGGGAGGCTAGAGAGTGGAACTGAGCAAAGCAAAGGCTCAGTGTAAAGCCAGTAGCCGCGGCCACCAACACAGCTGCTTGGCCCATGCAGGTTCACATTAGATTCGGACAGACGGTAATGAAACAATGGAGCCAAAAACTGGTGGACCATCATCTTTAATCCTAGCTTGCTCCCGGCGGGCAAGTAAAAACACACACTGGGCTCCAAAACCCAATCACATTCAGTGCTCACAAAGCTACTGACTTATCCAAGTTTCCTAGAATCAAAGGTTTCTAGCTCACCAGACTTATTTACCTCTGTTCCCCATCTCCTTCCTTCTCCCTGCACAAACTCTGCACAAACTGGCCTCTCACTCAGCACTCCGCCATCTTGGCTGCTTTTCTGCCCTCCTCCACATGGCTTTTCTCTGCTCTCCTCTGCTGTCTCCTCTAATATTAATCTCAGGAACCAAGAGAGTAAGCTGCCGTTCTGCCCCCATTTTATAGTGCAGAAATCAAAACCTTTAATCCAATATACAAAATAGGGAAGTCTCTAATACAAAGTCACTTATCTGAGGCATGATGGGATTGTATCACCCCACATCAAAAAGGGTGGGAGAAAGGCCTAGTCCTAAAACCAAGCCCCAGGCTACAAGGATCCTGCCTACCCACAGCCCACCCCCAACACACTTTAATATCACCTGGGCGACGGCTTCCATGTGGGCAGCGCCATCTTTAACAAAGTGAGCATAATATATTTTTTATCTGCCCAACACTCAGCAAAGGCCATGATGAGAATTAACGTAGGACCATAAAAATCAATCTAGTGAGCAAGTAATAGAAATACAGGTCAAACAATGAGGCTTAAATAACCCATGGAATTGGGGTTGTCTCAACTATATATAGGTTGTGTCAAAGAATAATGGTAACAATACTCAGTACCTGAAATAAAAAAGTTCAATTTACAGACTTTTGTAAAAAGGGAAATCTCTGCTGGTCAAGCACAGTCTTTCCGAGCAGAGCAGACAGCTATCTTAGGTAGGTTTTTGGGAAGTGTAGAATTTGGGTTGGTGGGTTTTCAGGGGTAGTGACATCATCTGAAGGAGAGTGGTTACTCAAATGAGATGATTATTGATAGCTTAGCATTCAGAGACGTGTTCATTAGAGTGAGCCTGTCCTTGATTGGCCAGAAGTGATGGGCTGCCACTGATGGGTTGACTTGCAAAACCAATTGGTTTATTGATGCAAGCTGCTGATTGAACAGGTTTAAAATTAGTTATGCTGGCTATTTGCTTCCCTGGCTACAGAACAATCGATCTTTTCCTAGGAGTGTGATAATATTTTTTCTCCTCGAGTGGGATGGGAATATATCTAGAATTCAGAACAGATTTAAACTGGACCTTTTTTCCAGGGAAATTCTTCAGAAAAGAATTAGGATGAGTAAAAATAGCCCAATCCCAGGTAATGGGGCAATTGTAACAAAGTAGATTAACAAACCCAAGAAGGATTTATTTCCTTCAATTCTTTAAAGGAATCAGAAGACACAGACTAGTCTTCTATGGATATATGAGGACTCTCGTGCCCAAAAATATTACTGAGTAGCATAGAGCCAGGGTCTATGCTACTTCCCCACAAAGGGTCGGATGGTAAGTATTATAGGCTTTGCAGGTCATAGGTTCCATTTTTGCAGCTACTCACCTCTGCATTGTAGTGCCAAAGCAGCCATACACCTTATATAAACCGAGGGGTGTGACCAGGAGTAGCTGGATATGGCCTGTGATGACCGGATATGGCACACAGGCTGTAGTTTGCTGACCCCAGGCTTACAGCAAGTAATCCATCACTTGCATTTACTGTCAGTGATTCACAACCCAAAATATCTGAACTCCTCTGATAGATCAAGAAAGAGTACATAAACACTAAATAGTTGCTGAGTAACCGACTTCTGATATCCTGTCTGGTTGAATATCATTAATTCTGGTCCAGGCTGGGATGCTTATTGAGAAATTGCTGAGACAGGACTAGAGCTGGAGTGGAGACTGATTTTGGATGAAAGAGCCTCCAATGCCCCATTCCCAGTGGGTCTCAGTTGGCTCATGCTGTTGTGGCCGCCTCCCATCTCCCCCCACGATACTTGTTGTTCCCTGCTGCTTGGCTAACAGTAATATATCTGAAGGCTACTTCTGTTCTTCTGACATTTGTCCTATCTACTCCAGCTGAAGAGAATTTGTCCTTTGGAAACTGAAAACTCTGCCAGCTAACATCAGAGGACTTGGCTTTGAAGCATTTTTAGCTTTTTGGAGGCTAGAGGATAACCCAGCACTTTTATCTTCTTCCATGAAGCTTCTCAGGTTAGAGGGTGACTTGAATGATAGCATATGGGCCTGATCATCAGTTGTAAAGTCACCTTGATGCCTTCTTCCACGGTGCCCAGGGATTTTCTTGAAAATAGGACATCCCTTGTCCTGCCACCGTCTTTCAGCATTTCTGGGAGTAGTCATGGAAGTAACCCACCACAGTGGACTTTCAGGAAAGAACTTTAAAAAAAAATTTTTTCCCTTCTGAGAGAAAACCCATCAGCAAATCTCCTGGCTGTGACTTGCACATCTTAAGGTTCTTTGGAAATCAGTACTGAGGAATGATAGCTCAGAGAACTTCTGAAATGATTTGGACTCTAATATGCCTTCCATTTATTCTGGAGCCAGGTAAAAATATTTCATACTCTAGAGTGTACTTTATTTATTTATTTATTTATTTATTTTTTTTACAGAGACAGAGAGAGAGTCAGACAGAGGGATAGACAGGGACAGACAGACAGGAACGGAGAGATGAGAAGCATCAATCATTAGTTTTTCGTTGAGCGTTGCAACACCTTAGTTGTTCATTGATTGCTTTCTCATATGTGCCTTGACCGCGGGCCTTCAGCAGACTGAGTAACCCCAGCAGACCAAGTAACCCCTTGCTAAGCCAGTGACCTTGGGCTCAAGCCAGTGAGCTTTTTACTCAAACCAGATGAGCCCGCGCTCAAGCTGGCGACCTAGGGGTCTCGAACCTGGGTCTTCCACATCCCAGTCCGATGCTCTATCCACTGTGCCACTGCCTGATCAGGCAATATTTCATACTCTAATTTCAGGTATATTCCATGGAGAAACAAACTTTGTTTGAAGTGAAGAATATCTTTTAGTCTTTTTTATTAAGTGGTCTATTCAGGGTTTCATTTTGCAAGTGAAATGTAGTTATCACAGACAAAAATAACTATGGATAAAAAATTGTTAGGCACAGTATTAACTTTATAATGGTATATAAGAAATTATGAGGATTAGAACTAGATTTCTTTCCTCCTCATGTCATTTTTACATGATAATGTCCAAAATAGAAATAAAATGAACATACCCTTTTTAGAAACAGTAGATAGAGGTATAATTTTTGGTGCTCTATATTGAAAAGATGGATAATGAGAGAAGGCTATCTTTATCAGATATTTAAATGAATTATAAACAAATAGTTATTCAAATATTATGGTAGTGGTATAAAACTAGAAAAAAAATAGTGTATATTATCCTGAAAAATATATTGGTATGTGTGTGTGTGTGTGTGTGAATTTAATATGCAGTATAGATATTATCACGAATAAATTGGAAACATAAACATTGCTTAACAAATGTGGCTGAGTCATTTGGTTAGTATATTAGGCTAAAGACAAACTTATTTTATATGGGCACACACGTAAGACCTTCAAATACAGTATTACATTGAAAGTTTTATTTCTTTTTCCTGTGAAACTTTAGTTGGTCTAGGCTTGTTAGACAGCTGCACTGTACAAGGTCATTCAGAGGTCTAAGTCCCTTCTATGTAGTTATTTTGTCATTCCCAGGACACTGTCTTTCTTTCCCATGGCTGCACCTGCATTCTAGCTTGTGATGACGGGGAAGGAGAGTAAATGTGAAGTAAGGGACCTGTCTACCTATATGAAAAATTGGGAAAAATAGTCTCTCGCTGGATTATGGGCTCAACCACAACTAAGAGAGAGAAAAATCACTAACATTTTTCAGAAACAGACATTGCGTACTGGTGGTAAATAACAGACTGGGCCACAGTAGTTACATGAAAAAAAAATCAAGTCACTTTTGATCCTCATCTTTACTATATTTTAAAATAAATTTCAAATATATATGTAATCAAGCCATATAAGCATCTAAAATTATTTGTATAGCACCTAGCAAATGGTAACAAATATAAGTGTTTTATGGATTATAAATTTTGACATAATCCATACATAATCCTATAGAAGAGACTTCTGATCAGACTCTGCTTGATAAACGGGCATAGAGCATGGATCAAAGAGAGATCACAGAACAGAAAATACACACATGACTAAGGAGGATTTTTATACCCTTACTATTATAATGAGAAATAATTTTCACTTATTAAATTAGGAGATACTTCATAAAATATTCAAACTCGGGTCAGGTGGGTTGTGGAGTGTACACTGCCCGAGCTGATGTGTGTCAGGAACCTCAGCACAGGTTCTTATTCCTGTGACCCGGACACTTCACACTCGGGAGCCTCTACCAGGAAAAAAACAGACTGAGGACAAGGCACACAGACTCAGAAACCATGTAAATGTCTAAGAACGGGAGATTGATGCATGCAATGTTACACATGATGAAAACTGTTTATAGTGTTATTAACACTATGTGAGCATGCCTCAGATACAGTGTGAAGTACCAAAAAGTTAGGATATATAAAATGATCAGAAATTAGATTAAAAGTGTTTTTTGTTTTTTTTTTAAAAAGCGTAGAATATATACTGGAAGTAGATTTGTTCAGTGTTGCTGCCTGCCCTGTTACCCTCTTTCATTACTTCACCTTTGCTGCTTTATTAGCACCTCTGAACATACTGATCAGAACAATGGGTTTACTTATTTTTGTTACCTTATTTTATTCCTCGCTCTCCCCCTGAAGGATCCACGAGAGCAGGTGCCATGTCCTTCTTATCATTCTGCATTATATAGCATTGTGCCTGGCCCAATGGAGATAAGAAATAAACACTGATTGGGTGATGGCTTCTAGGCGACCTAACTTTTAGGCCTTTACGTTTCATCATGGACCAATAATACTTATATAATCAGGAAAAGAAGATGAATGTTTAAAGTATTAGGAAAAGTTTGTTTTATGATCATTTTCTTTAGTAATCAGCCTAGTTTTCTAATGAGTGAATAGGAAACAGAAATGATAAAATCTGGATTGAGGCAGAAGTAGAAAATGTGTTACTTTTTCTTTTTTTTTTATGGCTGAGTAGTATTCCATAGTATATATATACTAAAGCTTTTTAATCTACTCGTCCACTGACAAACACTTGGTTTTTTTGTGTTTTTTTTAAATTTTTTTTTTAATTTTATTTTTTAATGGGGCGAGATCAATAAATCAGGATACATATATTCAAAGATAACATGTCCAGGTTATCTTGTCGTTCAATTATGTTGCATACCCATCACCCAAAGTCAGATTGTCCTCTGTCACCTTCTATCTAGTTTTCTTTGTGCCCCTCCCCCTCCCCCTTTCACTCTCCCTCTGCCCCCTCCCCCCCGTAACCACCACACTCTTATCAATGTCTCTTAGTCTCACTTTTATGTCCCACCTACGTATGGAATAATGCAATTCCTGGTTTTTTCTGATTTACTTATTTCACTTCGTATAATGTTATCAAAATCTCACCATTTTGCTGTAAATGATCTGATGTCATCATTTCTTATGGCTGAGTAGTATTCCATAGTGTATATGTGCCACATCTTCTTTATCCAGTCATCTATTGATGGGCTTTTTGGTTGTTTCCATGTCCTGGCCACTGTGAACAATGCTGCAATGAACATGGGGCTGCATGTGTCTTTACGTATCAATGTTTCTGAGTTTTGGGGGTATATACCCAGTAGAAGGATTGCTGGGTCATAAGGTAGTTCTATTTGCAGTTTTTTGAGGAATCACCATACTTTCTTCCATAATGGTTGTACTACTTTACATTCCCACCAACAGTGAATGAGAGTTCCTTTTTCTCCACAGCCTCTCCAACATTTGCTATTACCTGTCTTGTTGATAATAGCTATTCTAACAGGCATGAGGTGGTATCTCATTGTAATTTTGATTTGCATTTCTCTAATAACTAAAGAAGATGAGCATCTTTTCATATATCTGTTGGCCATTTGTATTTCTTCAACAGATACTTTTTCAACAGAGACTATGTCCATACCCCACCCCATTCCCCGTACAGCCTGGGGATTTGTGTTTTTCTGCCTTGTGGAAGCAGAGCCTGTGCAATGTTTTGTGTGCCTGTATAGAAATAAAATGTACTCATGCCCCCTGGCTTGCTCAACACAGTTTGCTCTCTTGGCTCTGCTGTGGGCAGTGTTGGTTAACTATAGATATGCAAGGAATATTAGATTTGAAGGGGAATATTGAAATGGGAGCCGAGTTTGGTTTTTCCATTTCCTACTACCTCCTCCCCTTAAGATACAATTTTCTATGTCTGTTATTACAGCAACTTAAGTTTTTAAAATATTGAGTCAAGTGAAACTTTGCATGTAGTATTAGCATTCTATTCAGGGTGCCAGTAAGAAAAATTTTACAGAAAAATGGCAATAAAAAATAAGAATAGGACCCGTTTCCTTCTGGTTTATATGAAATGGATATTTTAGCTATCTGTTCAAATATTTAAAACTTAGGCCCTGGCCGGTTGGCTCAGTGGTGGAGCGTCGGCCTAGCGTGCGGAGGACCCGGGTTCGATTCCCGGCCAGGGCACACAGGAGAAGCGCCCATTTGCTTCTCCACCCCTCCGCCACGCTTTCCTCTCTGTCTCTCTCTTCCCCTCCCGCAGCCAGGGCTCCATTGGAGCAAAGATGGCCCGGGCGCTGGGGATGGCTCTGTGGCCTCTGCCTCAGGCGCTAGAGTGGCTCTGGTCGCAACATGGCGACGCCCAGGATGGGCAGAGCATCGCCCCCTGGTGGGCAGAGCGTCGCCCCTGGTGGGCGTGCCGGGTGGATCCCGGTCGGGCGCATGCGGGAGTCTGTCTGACTGTCTCTCCCTGTTTCCAGCTTCAGAAAGAAAAAAAAAAAATATTTAAAACTTATAAAATCTATCAGATTTTCTAATGACACAGTATATGGAGTAAGAAATTATACAAAGAGGCTAATTTTCCAGACTGTAGCTCATATACATAGAATTGCTGATGTCTAGAAGCATGATTTTTTATGCCTATTACCAGAATATGTGAATAAGATTACTTTTAAATAACTAGAAGCAGTAAGAAACACTTACATAGAATAGAGACTTTTCATTTAGGACAATTCTTATAGAATATGATGGAGGAAAGAAAACTTGGATAGAATTTAAATGGTTTCTAGGGGGGCAACAGAAGTGAAAACTGCCTCTAAGTGAGGAATATGTCTGCATATTAAAACCTGAGTGTAAATATGTGAACTTTTCTTAGAAATGAGTAGCGACAAGGAAGCTAGTTGGTGTTTTTGCTTTCTGCACTGTTAGCTCTGTTAATGAATACCACTCGCTGATCAGCGTGTTCTGAACAGAAGCCTGTGTATGTGGCTTGTAGCAAGTCAGGTTTAAGAAAAAGATATCAGTGACTTCAGAACCATGTCACATGACTCCCTCTCTTTGCCAATACCAGACTCTGTGGATCAAATTTCAACTCCAGGAGAGTCCTCCCCACCATGTGGGTTTAACCGAATGAGAAGCAGAACCACACTTCCGAGAACGTTAGGAGGTGCTCTTCACTTTCCATGGGGCCTCGGCATTGGGAGCTGGTTTTCAAATCAAAGCATGGCCATTGAATGGAATTTCAGCATTTTGCTGTCATTTTGATATTTTCATCTGGTCTCCATCAGTTCTACCAGACTCTTCCTGCACGATGGGGGCAGGAGCTCTCGCCATCTGTGTGAGTACAGGCCGCCCAGGTCTCCTGTGGGCACGCCAGGGCTCTGGAGCGGCCTCCGCCCTCCCGGTTTTGTTGAAATGTGACTTTGTGACTTTGTTTTACTTTCTAGAAGGGGGTGGTGGTGTAGGTTTGTTATTTAAATCTCTAGCTATTCAAATGCGCATTAAGCAGTATTTTGGGCATTCTGCATTTTCTGTCTACTTTTCCTTTCCAAAAAAGGTGAGGGAAAACGCATGCTGAGTTGATTCAGTCAGCTTGATTTACGGTGGAGCACTTTCAAGCGTTGTAGACTTTCTTGTTCTGAAAAAGTGAAATGTGAATTCTCAGTTGTAGTTATCGGAAAAAATCCTGTGGCTAGGTTGAGAAAGAATTAAAATACCCATTAATTTATTACCTCTGAGTATGTGCACAGCATCTTTGTATTAACATTCATGTTTACGTTTAGTAACTCTGGAATTTCTGTTTCAGCATAGATGCTGAAAGTAGTGGTGAAAAAAGCTTGCTTCATAAATGTGACTCTTTAATCAACTGTGGAAGCATCTGGTTGTTACAATATAGTAGCGTCAACGAATAACACTGATATAAAAATCCATGGGGAAAATGTGTATATTTCTAGAGCTAAAATTCATGAATTTCAAGAGCAATTCTGTTGGTGCTTATACATAAACTTTTGCAACAACCAAGTATTGCCTATTTGTCAGTTATAATTTACAGAATGCTATAATTAAAATTTTTATTTTAATAAATGGAAAATGCATAAATATACATATTTATATTTCAAGTTGTTAGTGTATTCTGAGGAAGCATTTTATGTCTTTAGAGGTACTAAGGGAGAAATACCTTACTCTGTTGTCACCTTAACTGCTCCCTTGTGTTTTTTTCACATTTAGGTCAGATCCTTTAAAAAAAATGTTCAAAAAAACCTGCAATTTGTTGTAGGTTGTGATGGCATCCTAAAATAACCAGAAATAGTCAGGTAATTTTTGACATATAGGTCCCGATTGGTCACCAGATTGTGTACCAACTCCACGGGTTGAATTTTCTTAGTAAATCTGCAGGGTGACTCCTCTCATCCAGGCTCAGAACGTTTCAGACGGGGCGCCTTCCGCCTGTCTGTGCGCCTTTTCCTTTAGCCCTGAGACTTCAGCGTCCAGGCATCCAGCTGGTTATTGTGTCAAAGTGTTCCCTTCAAAATCTGATTTTTTTTTTCTTCATATAAAGTACTGAGATTTACTGCAGACACTAGTCTGCATTTTTCCAGCTTTGTAGAAGAAATACTCGAGGACCAGAAATGTGTAGTGTGAGACAGGTAATGGACGTTTCGTCATGAGATCTGCAGTTATGTCTGATTGTCTGGTTGTGCCCTTACCTCTTGCCCTCCTGAGTACAATGATCTGACCTTGACTGATATGCAGACTGACCCAAGTATGAAACTTTGTATTTCCCTTTGTGTAGAGCCAAAGCATGTACAAAATTTCATTTAAGGTTGATGTAAAAATCATACTGTTTAAGAGATTATTCACCCTGATAGGATTGATATGAGTGTCTCTTGTTTTACTGTAGGAGGAATTGCAACATAGTATTTCTGCAAAAAAAGATAACAATTGGAGAATAAAAACTTTTTAAAAATGTGGTAGAAAAGTGAGAACTATACATATGGGCTAATAAGCTTTTCTTAGTTTGGGATTTTTCTACTTAGTAAACATATCTTCTCTGTAGCCACTTGTCAGGTATGCTGCTGAAGATAGTCCTCAGACAAAATTATATAGAGTACCAAATATTTCTTGTGTGTGTGCTTACACATATGTGTGAAATTAGGGATTCTTAAAGTGGGACACAGGCTGGTTTAAAGATATTCATTTCCTTTATCCATTGACTAACCAACTTTCTTTTATTTTCCCCATTTCTTTTGTTTTCCTTCTTCCTACATTGGTAGTGCTGTTAGTAAAACTATAGCAGGCTCACCAAATTTACTTTCATTGCTAGTTATTTGTACATAGAAGAGGTAGGTTCTTTACTAGAAAATAATCTTTTTTTCTCAGTAAATCACCACATCGCAGAACCAGAAATTGTACTTGCCAATTAATGTTATCTTAGTCTCTTCTAGTTTGAAATGTAACTTTTGTGGGACTCAGGCTCCCTCAGGTAAATCCTGAGTCTTTCAGATTCCCTGCCCCTCCTTCTGTTCACTCCAGGATGGCATCTGGGCATGTTGAGGACACGTGGGTGAGAGTGAGGAGTTAGCATATTCTAGTGGATGAAGAATGGGGGCTTAGAATGCATGTGTGTAGGTTCTTTAATATAGTCTAGATGCTCTTATATGAGGGTGAGTTCAGGTATCAAATCTGTGACTGGTGAATTTGTAGATCAGTTCTCTTCATTTTATCAGAGCCCAATGTCTACCTATCCTGATTGAACCCCGAGTCTTGCTGGTGCCAGAAATAATTCCAACAGTACCAGGCCTTTGTAACCTTTGTCCCTAACTTGGGCATCTCTACTCCTATAGCCTTATCACCTGGTACCATCAGGTACCTTACATATATATACCTTATAGTGCAAGCAGGAGCTATGGTTATAGTACTCAAAGACTCATTCACCACAGATCAGATTAAGATACTCTGAATGCCAATTTACTGAATCAACTTAAAACACAGTATAAAGCAAGGGGGAAGTGATGGGGTAGTTTTACCCACGTAGAAAGGTTGAAGGGTATTGAAAGGACCACATTCCCATCACCTTGTGTCACATAATCTTCATCTAGCCTGTCTGAATGAAAACAAAGAATTATATACCCCACATGCTGCTGGCAGACATCTAATCTACCCAGCTAAAAAATGGGCAAAGCTTGTGAACAGGAAGTTCACAAATACAAATGCTAATAAATGTGAAAATTGTTTGATTTCATTCATAGTTATAAATATTAGCAAATTAAAAATTTTCAAAACCAGTAATGATGAGAGAATGGGGAATGGACACACTCCATGCTGTCCATCAAGTTGTAAACCACTGAAGCATCTTTGTAAGGCAATATGGCAGTATATCAAAATTTATTATTTATATACCTATTGATCTAGCGATCTCATTGCTAGCAATTTATCTTATAAGTTCTTGTACAGTTATGTAAAAGTGTTTGCAAGAGTGTTCATTGATGGATTATTTGTAATAGCAAGAGCTGTAAATCTAAATGTTAGTAGGTTGGTGAAATCAATTATGGTATCTCTGTGTAATATAATTATAACAACTGTATGTGCCAATATGGAAAGATCTCCAAATAGATCAAGTAGCAAAAGCAAGGTGCATAAATATGCAGTTGTATAGTTATTTGCCTTTGTTTCAAAAATATGCATATATATATTTAATTATGCATAGAAAATTTTTTCAAGGAAATGAGCTATTAAGGCTGGGATAGGAAAACTTTTCAGTTTAAACTTGTGTGTGTTTGAGTTTCGATTAAGTATATGTATGACTTTTATTAAATTTAGTAAAAATAAAGACTGCTCAAAGAACAAGGAGCAGTAACTCTGTCTAGAAATAAGATTGGTTTACAGTCATAAAGGCAATGACTATTAAGTTTGAATGTTAAGTACTTTCACAAATACATGTTGAAATATACAAATTATTATTATTATTATTATTTTCCATTTTTCTGAAGCTGGAAACAGGGAGAGACAGTCAGACAGACTCCCGCATGCGCCCGACTGGGATCCACCCGGCACGCCCACCAGGGGCGGTGCTCTGCCCCCCAGGGGGCGATGCTCTGCCCATCCTGGGCGTCGCCATATTGTGACCAGAGCCACTCTAGCGCCTGAGGCAGAGGCCACAGAGCCATCCCCAGCGCCCGGGGCCATCTTTGCTCCAATGGAGCCTTGGCTGCGGGAGGGGAAGAGAGAGACAGAGAGGAAAGCGCGGAGGAGGGGTGGAGAAGCAAATGGGCGCTTCTCCTATGTGCCCTGGTCGGGAATCGAACCCGGGTCCTCCGCACGCTAGGCCGACGCTCTACCGCTGAGCCAACCGGCCAGGGCAAAATATACAAATTATTTGAACGTGTTTAATATGTAAAAGGAAATAGACTTTCCCTCCTAATTTCACAGAGCAGACATAGAGCAGGTAGAGTATAATGAAGCAGTTTCAACACAGTTGAAGTAAGTGTCTAGAGATTCTGGTGTCTAAAAGTTGAGCTGGTGGTCTTAGGGGGTGATCAGCACCCCATCACCAAAAGTAAGAAGAAGGCTGAATGGTCATAGTCCGACTTGTCATAGTGTTTTCTCATGGAATTAGAGTTATAAGGTGAGACATCTTGTAATATTCAGGATTCTCTAAGTAATTGTGTGCTTTCCAGATTTTGTGGTCTCAGCTCATTTTTCTTTTATTTGCTAGACTTGGAAATTTAACACACACACACACACACACACACACACACATCTTTTGCCCCATCCACTCCATGTACTTGCTTCTATTAGGGCTTCCTTTACTTGGAGGATTAGTGGGTTAGCCAAAAGGGAAGGCAGGATGCCATGATTTTAGTAAATAGAGCTAGAATGGGGTGGGGGGAGAAATAACATTTTAATTGGTAAATGGAGTATTATTAGCTCTAAAAACAGTGGAGATTTTTAAAATAAAATAACACCAGAATTATTTAATTTTTACTCCATTTTATTTATGGAAATTGTATAAATTACTTAAAATTATACACTGGAACTCGGGCAAATGGTTCTTTCTAGGAAAAATGTAGACAATGGCAGTGGGAAAGTTGTGCTAGAAGAGAAACAGTTCAAGGAGAATTTGGATATAAAATTGTCTTATAATCAATTAATTTACATTTGGTCTTAATTTCCAGAGATTCCCTTAATATTTAAGAAACTAGTTTTTATTAAAACACAGATAAATGATGTCACAGATATTATTATTTGTCTGGTTTGCACTGTAATTAAATGACATGGGCCTGGATATACTTATACGCAGCATTAGTTTTAAGTACAGTTGGGTTTTCTGAAACTGAACAGTTTAGTCTTAATTTTTGCAAAAACAAAATGTTTAACACTAAAGCTCTTAACTATAGTAGGTCTTGAACTTTAAATCTTTGTAATTTGTAAAAAAATATTTCTGTTTTTGACTTTACATTCTGCTTAAATTTGTTGAGATACAATAGTAAAAGCAGCGCTTTTAAGATTACTTTTCAAATTTGATTCATAGCAACCTCCTGCAAAATGATTCTCTTCTGTTCAAATCCTCCTTGGCTCTACTAAGACTGCCAACAAAAGTTCAATACTAGTGACATCGAGAGTCGTCCCCTTTTTTCCAAATGACCAAGCAATTCTAAGCACATGAATGTTTTGGAGTTTTCAGGTTTTTTTACACATAAGTGTGTCAGCAGTGGCCTGACCTGTGGTGGCGCAGTGGATAAAGTGTCGACCTGGAAATGCTGAGGTTGCCGGTTGGAAACCCTGGGCTTGCCTGGTCAAGGCACATATGGGAGTTGATGCTTCCAGCTCCTCCCCCCTACTCTCTCTCTGTCTCTCCTCTCTCTCTGTCTCTCCCTCTCCTGTCTAAATGAATAAATAAAAAAATAAAAAATAAATAAAGTGTGTCAGCAATAATAACTTACAAATGACCTATTCTGGGCCCTGGCCAGTTGGCTCAGTGGTAGAGCATCGGCCTGGCGTGTGGGAGTCCCAGGTTCGATTCCTGGCCAGGGCACACAGGAGAAGCGCCCATCTGCTTCTCCACCCCTCCCCCTCTTCTTCCTCTCTGTCTCTGTCTTCCCCTCCCGCAGCCAAGGCTCCATTGGAGCAGCGTTTGCCCAGGCGCTGAGGATGGCTCTGTGGCCTCTGCTTCAGGCACTAGAATGGCTCTGGTTGCAACGGAGCAATGCCCCAGCTGGGCAGTGCATCGCCCCCTAGTGGGTGTGCTGGGCAGATCCCGGTCGGGCGCATGCGGGAGTCTGTCTGACTGCCTCCCTGTTTCCAACTTCAGAGAAATACCAAAAACAAAAACAAAACAAAAAAAAAACCTATTCTGGAACTTATTTATTTCATTTACATTCATTGAAGAGGGACATGATATGCTATTACAACATAAGAATGTGAAATGTTTCTAAAAGCCAATTAATTTTAGTGTGTTTTTTTCTACTGATACAAATAGTCTCATTTAGCCAAAAAATATTACTTGTTGACTTTTTTCTGTTATTAACATCTCTTTGAAGTATAATTATGTCATAAAATATACTCATTGACAGTGTACAGTTTAATGATTTTCACTAAATTTACCAATTGTGCACATATTACCACAGCCTACTTCTAGAACATTCTGTCACTTTGTGAGCTCCCTTGTGCTCATTTATAGTTTTTCTGCTCCCACCATCTGCCCTCTTCCCCACTTCCAACCTCAGATGACCCCTAATTTACTTTATATTTATAAACATTTGCTATAAAGGGATTCAAGCAATATGCATTCTCTTGTGACTGGCTTCTATCACTTAGCATAATATTTTTGAGATTTATCAATATTGTAATATACATCAGTATTTCATCCTGTTTAACACTGAATAATCTATTATATGACATTGTGTTTATCCATTTACTAGTTGATAGACATTTGGGTTATTTCCAATGTTGGTACTACAAATAATGCTGCTGTGAACAATAATATACAGTGGTACCTTGAGATACGAGTTTAATTCCTTCTGTAACCGACCTTGTAAGTCAAATCATATATCAAACAAATTTCTCCCATTTAAAATAACTGAAATAGATTTATTCCATTCCAGCCCTGTGAAACATCCCCAAACCATCCTAAATTATGAAAAAGACATCCTTTTAATTAAGAAACACACATGTATACTTTACCAATGCATTACAAAATATATGAAATAAAAAAATGTTATTTAGTACTGTATTCTTACCTTGGAGACTGACGAGTGTGGCTAACGGAGGTGAATAGCGGAGGAGGAGGGAGGGAGGAAGGGATGCAGGCACTGTAGACACGTAAACTAAAACTGCACTTTCTTAACACTGAATGTAAACTAAAACTGCATTTTCTTTACTTTAAATAAAACTAAAACTGCACTTTCTTTACTTAAAATGAAACCACAAAAACTTAATTGTAAAAGAAAACTCACTTTCTTAACTTTAAACTTAACCTAAGCTTAGCATTACGTATTTTTCATTTAATCATCACCTGTTTGTGCCTTTTTGGCTGCACTTTTGGCACTTTCACTTGCAGGATTTTTGAATAAAAATCTATCCAAAGAGGTTTGCTTTCGCCTGGCTT
This sequence comes from Saccopteryx bilineata, assembly GCF_036850765.1. Taxonomy (NCBI): domain Eukaryota; kingdom Metazoa; phylum Chordata; class Mammalia; order Chiroptera; family Emballonuridae; genus Saccopteryx; species Saccopteryx bilineata. The sequence continues at coordinate 193,349,118 of NC_089494.1, forward strand.
TTAAAATGTTACGGACCTCCCCCCCCCTTCCTCTCTGTCTCTCTCTTCTCCTCCTGCAGCCAAGGCTCCATTGGAGCAAAGATGGCCCAGGCGCTGGGGATGGCTCCTTGGCCTCTGCCCCAGGCGCTAGAGTGGCTCTGGTTGTGGCAGAGCGATGCCCTGGAGGGGCGGAGCATCGCCCCCTGGTGGGCAGAGCGTCGCCCCTGGTGGGCGTGCCGGGTGGATCCCGGTCGGGCACATGCAGGAGTCTGACTGTCTCTCCCCATTTCCAGCTTCAGAAGAGTACAAAAATAAATTAAATAAATAAATAAATAAATAAATAAAATAAAATGTTACGGAAATGTGACAAACAAGTGTCATTAAAAAGTGCTGAAGCACAAGTTGTAACTTTTCCTGGGTGTTTCTTTTCAATGAAACTTGAAAGCTTCTCCCACATTCCAGCATGTCTTTAGTTTCTCTTATAGAAATCACTTCCTTCGACTCTACCTCCTCCTCACTGCTAATCTCTTGCATCATCTGTACTTCCTTCAACTCCTCAGTTGAGAATTCCTCCTCATGTTCCTCGACAAGCTCATTTTCGTCACCCTCATCTACCTCCAGACCCATCAACTTTCCGAGGGACACAATCTCCTCCAACACTTCTACCTCGGTCTTGGTCTCTGGTTCGAATCCTTCGAAGTCCCTGTCTGCAAACAACATCAGGCCATAATTTTTTCCATGCTGAGTTCTTCTTGTAACCTCTTGCCATGCCAAGTCAATAATGCATAAACATATCACAATGTTGTAGTAATCTTTCCAAAACTCTCGAAAGATTAGAATTGTATTCTCAGTCACCTCAAAGCAGCAGCGGAACAAGTGCTTTGTGTAAAGCTTTCTAAAGTTGGAAATGACCTGCTGATCCATAGGTTGCAAGATTGAAGTTGTGTTGGGTGGGAGGTAGAGGACTTTCACGAATTTGAACTCATCGAGAATGTCATCTTCAAGATCAGGTGGGTGGGCTGGAGCATTATCAAAGATTAGTAATGCTTTCATCGGGAGTTTATTTTCTTGAAGATATTTCTTCATTGCAGGACCAAAGACGAGATTTACCCATTCAATAAAAAACTGCCACGTAACCCATGCCCTAGCATTGGTGTGCCACATAACCTGCAATTTTTCTTTAAGAATCTTGTGAGTCTTAAAGGCTCGAGGATTTTTGGAATGATACACTAGCAGTGGACTTTACTTTACAGTCACTGCTAGCATTTGCACCCAATGCAAAGGTCAAACGGTCCTTCATGGGTTTATGGCCTGGCAGCTTCTTCTCCTCTGCAGTGATGAAAGTCCTCTGGGGCATTTTTTTCTAAAACAATCCTGTTTCATCACAGTTGAACATTTGTTGGGGGATGTAGCCTTCCTTTGTGATAAGCGCAGCAAAACGTGCAATGTACTCCTCAGCTGCCTAATGTCAGCACTCGCAGCTTCACCATGCCTCACCACCAAGTGAAGGCCAGATCTTTTCTTGAAATTTTCAAACCAGCTGTGACTTGACTTAAATGTATCTTCTGCTGCCTCTTTTGAGGTTGATGGTTCTTTCTTCTTCAAGTCACCATAAATAATACATGCCTTTTCGCATATTACAGTATCTGTCACTGTATCTCCTGCCAGCTCTTTCTTTTTCACCCACACCAGCAGAAGCTTATTTCTTCATGGATATTTGTTCTTAATTGGGACAGAATTGTAGTTCTTTTCACTGTATTTGCACTTTTGATGACATCGTTTTGTTTAAGGATGGTACAAATTGTAGATGTATTGCGGTCATACAGCCTTGCCATTTCAGTCACTTGTACAACACGCTCATGTTTTTCTGTTATTTCTTGCTTTACTTCTATCAACATCATTCTCTTCTTCTTCTCACCACTGTCCTTAACATTCACTTTCTTCGGCCCCATGATAGCACACACAAAAAAGTTAGTAAAAAATGCAAAAATGATGCAAGAACGAGTACAGCGCACGAGATCCAACTTGATTCGGCGGGTAACGTGAGAAAGAAGGAGATGCTGGTGTTGTGCTGCTGATACTGGACCCATGCGCCAATGTGCCAGCTAGCTGCAACTTCCTGAATCACGACTCATATCTCGGAATTTTGCTCGGATCTCAAACAAAAATGCGGACTGAGTCACAGCTCGTATCTTTAAAAAAAAATTGTATGTTGGTCTGCTTGTATCTTAAGGTACCATTGTACAAGTTTTTGTGTGAACATCTATTTTCATTGCTCTCGGGTAAGTACTTACAAGTAGAATTGCTGGATAATATAGTAAACCTGTTGTTTAATATTTTAAGAAATTGCCCAATTCTTTTCCAAAATGGTTGCGCCATTTTCCATTCTCATTATCAATGTATGAAAATTCCAGTTTCTCCACATCCTTGCCAGCATATGGTATTAGTAGCTTATTTGTTTTTTACAATGGTTATTCCAGTGAATTTGTTAGTGGTAGCTCAGCTTCTTAATGATTAATGGTGTTAGGCATTTTTTCATATGCATATTATCCACTTGTGTATCTTCTTTGGTTAAATGTTTGTCCATATCTTTTGCCCATTTCTTTATTGGGTTTTTGCTTTTATTGAGTTCTTTTTATGTATTTTGATACAGATCCTTTATCAGATATATGACCCACTGGATGTGGGGTTTTTGTCCTGTCTTCCAAATCAGTTCAACCAGAACCAAAGGTACTGATTTTAACTTTTGGCTTCCTGGGTCTTACTGTTGTGCCCACTCAGCCTGGAGGTAGAGAGGGTTGAGAGCAGGATCAGGCAATGGTGACACAAATTCTACCATTCTTACCTAAACCTCATCAGTTTTTTTCATGAATAACTATTTATCAATTTGTTTTTGCCTTTGGTCAATTTCTAGAAACCTCAAATGGTTGTTTTGACAATTTTGTCTACTTTCTAATTACTTTTAGAAATAGATTTGCAGACCCCTTTAATCTATCTCTTTTCTTCCTTCCTTCCTTCCTTCCTTCCTCCTTCTCTCCCTCCCTCCCTCCCTCCCTCTCTGCCCCTTCCTTCCTTCCTTCCTTCCTTCCTTCCTTCCTTCCTTCCTTCCTTTCTCTCTCTCTCTCTCTCTCTTTCTTTCTTTCTTTCTTTCTTTCTTTTCTCTCTTTCTTTCAGGTGAGAGGAGGGGAGATAGTGAAGCAGACTCCTGCATGCACCCCAACTGGGATCCACCCAGCCATCCCATCTGGGGCCACTGCTCAAATCAACCAAGCTATCCTTAGTGCCTAGGGCCACACTCAGACCATTGAGCTGCTGGCTGCAAGAAGGGAAGAGGGAGAGAAGAGTGCCCTCTATTTATGACTTGGTGTCTGTTCTGTTTATTTGTTTTTTTGGGTTTCACATATAAGTGAAATCATATGGCATTTGTCTTTTTCTGTATGACTTACTTCACTCAGCACAACACCTCTAGGTCTATCCATCTTGTTGCAGTTGGCCAAGATTTCTTTTTTTTATGGCTGAGTCGTATTCCATTGTATCTATGCACCACTTCTTCTTTACCATTCATCTGTTGACGGACACTTAGGTTGCTTCCATATCTTAGCTATTGTAACTAATGCTTTATATGGATGTATATGTCTCTTTGATTTAGTGTTTTGGGTTTCTACAGATAAATACCCAAAATTGGAAATGCTGGGTTCATCTTTGTCTCATTGTATAGCCTTTGTTTTAAAGTTTATTTTGTCTAATACTAGTATTGCTACCCTTTTTTGTTTGTTTGTTTTCATTTTCATGAAATATCTTTTTTTATCTCTTTACTTTCAGCCTTTTCACAGCTTTCAGTTTGAAGTGAGTCTCTTGTAGACAGCATGTATAAGGTTCTTGTTTTGTTATCTATTAGCCTCTGTATGTCTTTTGATTGGAGCATTTAACCATTTGCATTTAAAGTAATTGTTCAGCTTGACTAGGAGGTGGTGCAGTGAATAGAGCATCGGCCTGGAATGCAGAGGACTGAGTCTCCAAACCTGAGGTTGCTGGCTTGAGTGCAGGCTCATCCAGCTTCAGTGTGGGCCCACCAGCTGGAGCATGGTATCATAGCCATGACCCCATGGTTGCTGGCTTGATACTGGCTTGAAGTCCAAAGTCACTGTCTTGAGTCCATGGTCACTGGCTTGAGCCCCCCCCTCCAGTCATGGCACATATTGAGAAAGCAATCAGTGAACAACTAAGGTGATACAATGAAGAATTGATGCTTCTCTCTACCTTCCTGTCTGACACCCTCCTTCTCATAAATAAACAAACAAACAAATAAAGTAATTTTTGGTAGATATGTATTTTATTATTTGTATATATTCTTAAAGACCCTTTAACATTTCTTATAATACTGATTTGGTATTGATGAACTTCTTTAGCTTTTTCTTGTCTGGGAAGCTCTTTTTCTGTCCTTCGGTTCTAACTGATGGCTTTACTGGGTAGAGTAATCTTGTTAACAGGTCCTTGCTTTTCATCACTTAGACTATTTCTTGCCAATCCCTTCTGGCCTGCAACGTTTCTGTTGAGAAATCAACTGACAGTCTTATGGGAGTTCCTTTATAGATAACTAAGTGTTTTCTCTCGTCTTTGTCTTTCACCTTTGGCATTTTAATTATGATGTGTCTTGGTGTGGGCCTCTTTGGATTCATCTTTTTTTGGGACACTGTGCTTCCTGGCTGGGTTAGGGAAGTTTTCCATCATTTTTTCACATAGGTTTTCAATTCCTCGCTCTCTCTCTTCTCCTTCTGGCAACGCCATGATGTGAATGTTGTGCCAAAGGCTCCTTACACTATCCTCATTATTTTGAACTTTTTTTTTCTTTTCTGTTCTGATTAGGTGTTTTTTTCTTTTGTTTCAAATCTCTGATTTGATCCTCTGTTTATTTACTCCACTGTTGATTCCCTGTAATGTAGTCTTCGTTTCAGTTAATGTTTTCTTCATTTCTGATTGGTTCTTTTTATCTTCATTTTTATGTTCCCTATCTCTTTGTTGAAGTTTTCATCTACTTTTATCATATGTTTATTGAGCATCCTTATAACCAAATGCAGATTGCTCATCTCCATTTTGTTTAGTTCTTTTTTTAGAGTTTAGTTCTGATTTTCCACTGGGATATGTTTCTTTGTCTCCTCATTTTGGCTGCCTCCCTGTGTTTGTTTCTCTGTATTAGGTAGAGTTGCTATGTCTCCCAGACTTGGTAGGCTGACCTTAGTTAGTAGGTGTCCCATAGGGTTCAGTGGCACAGACTCCCTGATCACCCAAGCTGGACACTCCAGGTGCGCCCTTCCTGTGTGGGCTGTGTACACCCTCCTGTTGTAGTCGAGCCTTTATTGCTATTAGGACCTCAATGGGAGGGATTTACCCTGCAAGGTGATTGGCTGCAAGAACTGGCTGTGACCACTGTAAAAAATCAGCTGTGCAGGAGCCAACCCCATAGAGTAAGGCTTGTTTCACGGGGGCTCTGGTGCCTGCTGAGTTTGTCCCTTGAGTGCGTTGGTTGTAGAGGTGGTTGTGTGGTGCTTCAGCGTTATCTGAAGCTATTGACTGGTGCACGAGCTCTGGGGCCTCCCAGGAAGAGCAAGCCAAGATCAGCCACCATCTGTGCCCTACCTGGGGCCACCCAGAATGAACTGTAGAGTGATCTGCAGATGGCTGCTACTTGTGCTGGGCTTGAAGGTGCCCAGGAGAGGCCAGACTGTGAACCAAGGCCAGTTGCCACTAGTTGCTGGGTCTGGGGCCACTTAGAGAGGGGTAGGGGGCATACTGAGGTCAGATCCTGCTTGTTTGATAAATTTTAGGAAAGTTCAAAGCATGAGCCAAGAGAGGTTGTTTGTATAGAAAAACCACTGGAAACAGCCTGGGAAGGCCCACCAGTTGAATGGGTCAGGGTCTCAGACAATCACCAGGATGAGTTGAACAGTGTGAGCCAGGTTGATGGAGACTCAGATTTGGCATCCACCTGCTGGCTCTGTGGGAGGAGGGCTCAGAAAAGAAACAATGGCTCCTGCCAGCTCTTCTGTCTGGAAGAAAGCAGCCCCTCCAACCATTGTTCTGATGCCGGACAGTTCAGTTCCTCCCCGTAATGTCTCTGGTGCCTTTCAAGCTGCTTCCCCAGCCCTGGAGTTCAGAGCAAGTAAGACTGAGTAAATTCATGTGTGGGTCCTTTAAGAACTCTTAGGTCTCCCTCATCCTCAATTCCTGTTGGTTTTTACAGCCAGAAGTTATGGGGACTTCTCTTCATGGCACTGGAACCCTGGATGGGGGCCTGGTGTGGGGCTGGGGACCGTTTGTTCCTTACGGAAAACCTCTACAGCCAAGATAACCTTTCCAAGTTTTATCTACCACACATGGGTGTGGGACCAGCCTGTTTTGTGTCTCTACTCCTCCCACGAGTTTCAATATGATTTATTTCCTTAGTTATTGGACTTCTGTTCAGTTAGATTTTAAGTGGTTTTAATGATGGTTTTTCTGTAGTGTAGTTGTATTTTTGATATGGGTATAGAAGGATTGGAGTACAGCATTTACCTATGCTACCATCTTGACCAGAACCTCTCGACATTAGTTTTATAGCATTCTTTTTCCCCCAAATACGTTTATTGTGAATGTCATGAGATCCTATGAGAGGAGTCTAGCTCAGTGTTACTAGTACTTCTCCTGTGTTTGGAGGATAGCCCGAGACCAGGCCCTTGCTCTTGCTGGGCATTGCCAGATTGCCCTCCAGAGACTCGAATCACTTTACAGCCCACCTCTTTGCTTTTAATCAACATTTTTTTTCTTGAAAAAAAATTTCCTTGAGCCTGACCAGGCAGTGGTGCTGTGGATAGAATGTCGGACTGGGATTCAGAGGACCCAGGTTCAAAATCTCGAGACTGCCGGCTTGAGCATGGGCTCATCTGGCTTGAGTGTGAGCTCACTAGCTTGAACACGGGGTCACTAGCTTGAGTGTGGGATCATAGACATGACCCCATGCTCGCTGGCTTGAGCCCAAAGGTCGCTTGTTTGAAGCCCAAGGTTACAGGCTTGAACTGTCTGTCCCTATCTGTACCTCTCTCTGACTGTCTCTATCTCTGTTACAAAAATAAAAAATAAAAAAAATTAAAAAAATAAAAGAATTTCCTTGAGTAGAAAGGATGGCAAATAACATCACATTTCTGTTTTTGCCTATCTTTGATTACTAGGAATTCTAGCACATTCTGGGAAAATCTACAGGCACACCTCATTTTATTGTGCTTCACTTTATTTTGCTTCATAGATGTTGCATTTTAAAAAAAGGAAGGCAGCCCTCGACCAGCAAAAAGATTATGATTTGCAATTTATTGGGATCCTCACTTCATTGTAGTGATCAGGAACAGAACACACAATATCTCTGAGGTATGCCTATATTTCATTTTTAGAAGTGACTACTATTATTTCTTCTTTATATGCCTTAAAATCTGTATCCAGATAACTGCCGTTCACTCTGTAGTTTTGTCTTCTGAACCACATGGCAGCTCTTCTAAAATCTGAAAATGTTTCACTCTAGTCTTCTCTTTTGAGTTTGTTTCAAGTTCTTCACTCTTCCTCACATAACATGGTTATACTTCTTAAATTAAAATTTTTATGTTTCAAATTAAAAACTTATTTATTTCTTGCAACCAAAAGGATGATTTTCTTAAATATGACTGCTGTTTGCCCATCTCTCCTTTGCCTCCCAAGAGGTAGTCTGTGTCGGGAGGACTGTGTTGTATTCTCTGCACTTGCCCTCCAAGGCAATGCACTCGCTATTAGCTGGTGTCCCACAGCCCCCTGGTACTTCCTCTGCCTCTTTAGAGTCTTTGTAAGTATTTCCTGAGCCTTCTTTCTTCTCATCTCTAAGCAAGTCAACACGGTTCAGCTCTGATTCAAAATGTACTCTGTCTTTAAGGTAATATTGATACATATCTGGAAGTGATTTTTAAAGACTTTCCACTGCTCGGTGACTGCTGGTCCTGTCCAGACTCCTCACAGTGCTGGTCTGCCACAAGCTTCCTGCCCCATCTTCATCTTCACTTATGCCTTCAGCAGCACATATGTGCAAACATTTTGTTCTTTGGCTACCCAGGGTCTATTGTGGTTCTATACAAATTTTAGGATTATTTTATTTCTGTGAAAAATGCCATTAGGATTTTGATAAAGATTGCATTGAATCTGTAGATTGGTTTAGGTAGTATAGACATTTTAAATAAATTTGTTTTTCTGATCCATGAGCACGGACTATTTTTCTATTTGTTTCTTCTTTGTGATCTCTAAAAATATGTTTTCAGGTTAAAAGTCATTGTTTAGATCCACGATGCACATAGCTAGTAATAGAAGCTACTAAGTGTTTGTATAAGGATAACTAATAAGATGTTAAAAGGCCGTGGCCAGTTGGCTCAGTGGATAGATCGTTGGCCCCGCGTGCGGATGTTCTGGGTTCAATCCCTGGTCAGGGCACACATGAGAAGTGTAGCAACCACTGGCTTCTCTTCTCCTCACTCTCCCCATTCTCTCTCTCTTACTCTCTTGCAGCCAGTGGCTTTTGGTTCAGTTGTTGCCCCAGGCTCTGAGCATAGCTGGGCTGGTCCAAGTGTCGGCCTAAGGCACTGAGGATAGTTTGGATGGTCCCAGCACCAGCCTCAGACGGGGTTGCAAAGTGGATCCCGGTTGGGGCACATGCTGGAATCTGTCTCTCTATCTCCCCTCCTCTCACTTAAAAAAAGAAAGATATGCAAAAAGTGCTTTGAGTTTTAAAATTAATGAGCTAGATTGGGAAAAATTGATTTATACAATGCTTTTAATTTCCTTGATTTAACAATACATTCAGGCCCAGGCTGGTTGGCTCAGTGGTAGAGCATTATCCCAGCATGTAGAAGTAAATCCCAGGTTCGATTTCTGGTCAGGGCACATAGGAGAAGTGACCATCTGCTTCTCCACCTCCCCCCCCACGCTTGCTCTCTCTCTTCCCTGCCCACAGTCATGGCTTGAATGGTTTGAGCAAAGTTTGCCCCAGGGGCTGAGGATGGCTCCATGGCCTTGGCCTCAGGTGCTAAAATAGCTTAATTGCCGAGCAACAGAGCAGCAGCCAACCAGCAGTGTATCACCTGGTAGGGGCTTGCCGGATGGATCCTAGTTGAGGCCATGTGGGAGTCTGTCTCTCTGCCTCCCCGTCTCTTACTTAATAATAATAAAAAAAAACCCAATACATTCAGTAAATAATTGTTGCCATTTTGACATAGCATTATTAAAAGATGTATTTTTTTTTTTTCATATAAAAGAAGTCCATAGATAGGTAATCAAGGTGGTCTCTATGATGTCAACAGGCTGCCAATTTCTCCTCCTCCCCCTTTTTTTCTATTTTACTGCCCATAGAGCTTAGCTTCTAGCTTCTGGGTTGCTACACAGTCATGAGATGGCTATTGGGCATTACAGCAGTGATCTAAGGAAAAGGTGGTATGGAGAACAAACTGAGTTGGTCTCCCTTTTAAGGAGCTTTTCTAGTAGCCGTAACACCTTCCATTTATGTCTTACTGGCCAAATTTAGGTATATGGCTATCCTTATCTACAAGGGTATGCTGCGAAGAAGGTGGTATATTTTAACTGGGTACTTTGCTTCCTACCCTCTTAAGCAACATCAGAGTTCTGTTAATAAGGAAAAGAGAAATTACCCATCATTAAGAAACTAAAACTGCCACAATCCTTTTAAAGAATTGGTTACTACAAAAACAAATTTCTAACATTTATTTTATTGATCTTAGAGAGAGAGAGGAAGGGGAAAGAAAGGGAGAAAGAGAGAGAAAGAGAGGGACAGGAACATCGAACTGGCATCCTCGGTGCTTTGAGACGATGCTCTAACCAACCAAGCTGTCCAGCCAGAGCAATATAAAGAAATTCTTTTTTTTTTTTTTTTTTTATAAAGAAATTCTTAATCAGCATTTTCCAGCATTGACTCTCTTCTGGTTTTGTGATAGATACTTTTACATACATCATCTTATTAAACTCACAGAACACTTCAGTTGGTGTTATTGCAGTTTAATGCATGACGATCCAAGTTTGGTGTAGATGAATTTTGAATTTTCTTGTAAGATGAAGTCCAATCTTTTTGTACATGTAAATTTTTATAAGGTCAGCAGGCTGAGTTTGAGGCTGGTCTGGCTGCAGTACGTGCCCTTCCAGGGATTGTTAAGTTGATTCAGCTGACGTTGCTGGATAAAGACCATGGTCATCCTTCTCTTTGTCACATTTGTCCCTCGTCATTGCTGCACACTTGCACGAAGAGGCTGATTTTCCCATTGAGAATGTGCAAGTCAGTGGCAAAACGAGGATTCAAACTCGGGTATCCTCATTTCAGATGAGGTGCTTTCACAGTGGTCCAACCCTGTCCCTTTAATATGTTGTCTCTGTCTCTGGCAGAATAGTCCCACAATTGTAATCATTAATTTTTAGTTGCATTTTGAAAAGAACTTATATCTTTCCCTTCTTGTTATGCTGTTACTCTGTTAATAGGGAGTCTTTAAGAGGTTGCTATTTTTTCCCATTTTTTATTAATGAAACATATCAAGCCTTTATAAAAGTGGAAAGGATAGTAAAATGACACTTCCATATACAGTCTAGTTAGATTTAAAAATTAGCATTTTACTGTGCTTCTGCCTACTCTTTCTATGTCTGTATGTGTCTGCGTGTATCGTATATACATATAGAAGTATTGGCCAAAGTAGGTTTACAGTTATGAGTACCTGAGAGTTTATTCTTGTATTATTATTTATTCATTGTATCATTTTCCATACTAACAACTATAAACCTACTTTTGCTCATGCCTTTATATGCACAGACACTTTGTGTTGGAAATATTTTAAAGTTTTTGAAGACATGACATGGTGCCTCCCCTTCAGCATGCACCTCCTAATAGTAACGTACTCCAGCAGGAATAAATGAGCTGACACAATGTTATTATACCTAAAAAAAATACACAGTAATTCCACCTAATAACCGACACATATGCAAATTTCCAGAATTGTCCTAAAGATATTTTTTATTGTTTTTTTTATTTTTTTAACCAGAAAACAGTTAGGATTTCTATATTATATTTGAAGTTTGTATATTTTAAGTTTTAAAGAACTAGACTCAGTCTCTTCCTATGATATTGATGTTTTGAAGAGTCTGGGCCAGTTGTCTGTTAAAATGTCCCTCATCCTGGATTTGTCCGGTTGTTTCTTCATGGTCACTTTTACTTATTATTTTAGTTTCTGTATTTTCTGTAAACTGTAAGCTTAGATTTAGAAGTTAGATTAGCTTTAGCTTAAACATTTGTGGCAAGAATACTTTGTTCTGCATATTATATTGTGTCAGAAGCACATAATATCAACTCTCCTCATGATTAGTGATGATAAACTTTTAAGATAAGGTGATTACACCTGATGTCATTTGTAAGGGTGAATTTTTTCCCTTAACAATAGTATGTGACCTTTGATGCTGTGTAAATCCTGTCTTCTGACAACCTTTCACTTAAGTTTTAGTGTTCATTGATAATCCTTGATGGAAAAATGGATTTTCTGGTTCTCTCATTCTTTCTGTGTTTAGCTGTTGCATTCTTCTGTAAAGATGACCTTTATTTTTTAATCCCTTTCTCTCACTCTTCATAGTATATCTGTGGATTCGGAAATTTTTATTTACACAATATGTTATATTCAATTATGGTTGTTACTCTTGGTGCTCCAACTCTCCCAAATTTGGCCACTAGGACCCCATTTAGACCCTCCCACATGTCTTTTATTGACATGCCTCATTAGTTCTTGAGCATTTCATTGCTTTCTGGAACTAGAGGTTTCAGATTCATTTTGTGTTTTCCGTACACCTCTTTTTTTTTTTTTTTTTTGTATTTTTCTGAAGCTGGAAACGAGGAGAGACAGTCAGACAGACTCCCACATGCGCCCGACCGGAATCCACCTGGCACGCCCACCAGGGCGATGCTCTGCCCACCAGGGGGCGATGCTCTGCCCCTCCGGGGGGCGTCGCTCTGCCGCGACCAGAGCCACTCTAGCGTCTGGGGCAGAGGCCAAGGAGCCATCCCCAGCGCCTGGGCCATCTTTGCTCCAATAGAGCCTTGGCTGTGGGAGAGGAAGAGAGAGACAGAGAGGAAGGAGAGGGGGTGGAGAAGCAAATGGGTGCTTCTCCTATGTGCCCTGGCCAGGAATCGAACCCGGGTCCCCCTCATGCCAGGCCGACGCTCTACCGCTGAGCCAACCGGCCAGGGCCAACCGTACACCTCTTTTATTTGGTGGTGGAGTGGCTTTCTATTCTACACATTACTGATTAGATTTTTTAGTCCTAGACTATTTCCAAAAAGTTTTAAAGCACACAGTTTTGAATTTAGCTAGCAATGTAATCTGATTTTTCTTCGAAGTACCTGAAATTTGTGGTACTTAAATTATTGGCGGATTGCCTGACCAGTTCTGGTACAGTGGATAGAGCATAGACTTAGGACACTGAGGTTCCAGCTTTGAAACCCCCAAGGTCGCTGGCTTGAGCACAGGGTCACCGGCTTGAGCATGGAATCTTAACATGATTCCAAGGTCACTGGCTTGAGTAAAAGGAAGAGGTTCACTGGCTCAGCTGGAGCCCCCAGTCAACACATGAGAAGCAATCAATGAACAAGTAAAGTGATGCAATAATGAGTTGATGCTTTTCATCTCTCTCCTTTTCTGTCTCTTTCTCTCTCCCTCTCCCACTTCCCCTTCCCCTTAAAAAAATTCTTAGATGATTGTCTTAACGAAATACAGATCATTGATTTCAGTGGTGCAATATTGATGTATCAGGCTCTGCAAGCGGAGAGCGGCACATACTGTTGTTCCCCTTAGGCCCTCCTAGAACCACCAACATGGAAGGTTCTGGAAATACAGTGGTGTGCCATGATCGAGAGCTTAAGCACTAGAGCCAGAGCACCCGAAGGTTACATTCTGTCTCTAAAACTTCTGAGTTGTATAAACTTAGGCAAGTTTCCTTTTTTTTATGCATTAGTTTGCCTGTCCCAGTTGGAATAGTAGGTGTACTGACTGATAAGTTTGCTTGAACATTTAGAGGTGTTAGTTTTAACGCACTTGTAACAAAGTCTGGCACAAAATGAGCACTCAATAAAGGATAGCTATTATAAAACTTCCAGGCTTCTGAAACTCAGCCTAGTTACTAGGTTGATAAAAATATTCTCTGTTCAGGTTCTAATATCAGAAATATTGATGTTGTGTCTGAATATATCTTCCTTTATTTTAAGGAGAACAAGAAATATGTAAATGATCTTCTTTTCCTTTGCTACAAGAAGAATTTGTTTTCTCGTTTCTAGCAAGTGCACTGAACTCCCCAGCTAGTGTTTTTTGAGTCTCACCCTTTCCTACTTGGAGACAGCTTTCAGCATAGGTACTGTGGACTCTGCCTGACTGTGACTCCTGGCTATACCACATCTTCGATGCAACCTGAACCACATTACTTGGCCCCTCTGTGCCTCTGTCAAATGGGGATCACAATAGTATCTTCCCTTCCTAGTGTTTCTTTGTTAGGATTTATTCAGTGGTGGGATTCAAATAATTGAACATCTGGTTCTCTGCCCTAATAACCATTTTAAATATAAAAATATATATATTGAAAGGTAGTTTATTATTTCATGCATTTAATACTTAAATAAGAACAATAAAGAGATACACAAAACTAGATTATAAGAGTTTTAAAATATTAATGAAAAAATATTAATACCTTATAAAAACAATAAAACTGTTATTTAAGATATTTCCATGTTGCCTTTTTTTTTTTTTTTTTTTTTTTTGTATTTTTCTGAAGTTGGAAACGGGGAGGCAGTCAGATAGACTCCCGCATGTGCCCGACAGGGATCCACCTGGCATGCCCACTAGGGGGCGCTGCCATATTGCTTTTTGATTGGCATTCTCACTTGCAATATTTTCACCTATGGATGAAATGAACATATCAGTGCTTAGAATACGCTGTTGCGCAGGTGAACGTAAAAATGTAAGGAATGTAAATTTGTGATTTCCACATTAGGTGGCTTTCCAGGCGCCTATGTTAGAGAGAACCTTGACTATAAGCGCCATTTTAACAACCAGTTTGGCAAACTCAACAAAAAATTAGGTGTCGGTTCTGCTGCTGAACCAGTGCGACCCAGCTGAGTCTCACCACTGGAATTATTTATTTATTCACTTATTAATATTTGTTTATATTTTTTTTTTCATTTTTCTGAAGCTGGAAACAGGGAGAGACAGTCAGACAGACTCCCGCATGCGCCCGACCGGGATCCACCCGGCACGCCCACCAGGGGGCGACGCTCTGCCCACCAGGGGGCGATGCTCTGCCCATCCTGGGCGTCGCCATGTTGCGACCCTCCTGGGTGTCGCCATATTGCGACCAGAGCCACTCTGGCGCCTGGGGCAGAGGCCACAGAGCCATCCCCAGCGCCCGGGCCATCTTTTGCTCCAATGGAGCCTTGGCTGCGGGAGGGGAAGAGAGAGACAGAGAGGAAGGCGTGGCGGAGGGGTGGAGATGCAAATGGGCGCTTCTCCTATGTGCCCTGGCCAGGAATCGAACCCGGGTCCTCTGCACGCTAGGCCGACGCTCTACCGCTGAGCCAACCGGCCAGGGCCAATATTTGTTTATATTTTTATTTATTGATTTCAGCAAGAGAGGAAGGAGAAGACAGAGAGAGAGCGAGGAGAGAGAGACAGGAACGTAAAGGTTTTCCTGTATGTGCCCTGACTGGGATTGAGCAGTAACCTCTCCGTGTTGGGACAGTGCTCTCTAATCAGCCGAGCTATGCGGCCAGGGCTCTTTGCTAGGATTTAATGAGTGAAGCCATCTGAAGTATCTGAAGCTGTGGATGATGTAAAAAGTTAACTATCATTATCATTCTGATTTTCTTTTTTTCTAAAACGCTGGGTTTTTTATTTGCTTGATTATTCTTTATTATTTTTTTAAAGTGCTTTTATCAGTTGGAGGGTGTGTGTGTGTGTGTGTGTGTGAGTATTCTAGAACAAAAATGTATTCTGCTAACTTGAGGCCAACGGATCTTTCCTGGAGAGTTATGGAGCGGATCACCACACAGAAGGAGGAGCTAAAGGAGCAATGTCAGAAAGGGCAGCTAAGGGAGCATAGCAACACCAGCGATGCTGGTGGCAAAGTTAATTTCTGGTTAGTTCGTCTAACCATCCTGTGTGCACTGCAGCTAGAGTCAGTAAGCTCCAACCAGTTTTCTGTCCTGTGACAGTGCACTCAAGATTCAGTGGCCTGCAGGAGAAATGGTCTGACTGACCCAGGGGACCCTGAGCCCAATCCTGTAGTATGGTCGTTTTAAGCCACAGTCTCATCATACCTGTTCATGACCCAGGTACAGTCAAATCCCCAAAAGGAAGCCAGGCTTTGTTACTAGAGAAGAGGTGACGTGGAGACCAAGTGGTCCCAAACCAACAAATATTTGTACAGTCCTAGTGCGTGCATTTTCTTATCAACCTAAATGAGTTTAGATTAAAAATAAAAGCAGTAAAAAACAAGGTCACCAGCACTTAATTTTAAAAATGAATATTAGTATAAAGTTCAGAAATATGAGCTCCAGATCCAGCCCTTTCTCTCTGAGTTTACCACAACTTTTTGGGTCTTGGCTTCCTTATTCCTAAGGTGATTTTAATTTTTTGAAAGTCTATCTTTATTTTTTTATTTTTATTTTATTTTTTATTTTTTTGTATTTTTCTGAAGCTGGAAACGGGGAGAGATAGTCAGACAGCATGCGCCCGACCGGGATCCACCCGGCACACCCACCCCTCCGGAGCGTCGCTCTGCCGTGACCAGAGCCACTCTAGCGCCTGGGGCAGAGGCCAAGGAGCCATCCCCAGCGCCCGGGCCATCTTTGCTCCAATGGAGCCTTGGCTGCGGGAGGGGAAGAGAGAGACAGAGAGGAAGGAGGGGGGGTGGAGAAGCAAATGGGCGCTTCTCCTATATGCCCTGGCTGGGAATCGAACCCGGGTCCCCTGCATGCCAGGCCGATGCTCTACCGCTGAGCCAACCGGCGAGGGCCGAAAGTCTTATCTTTAAGTGTAAGCATTAAATGACTGCTAAGTGATTATTCTAGAAGTAAAACCTAAGGTACCCTGATGAGTGTGTGTAGTTTTAATGCAGGACCTATATTGCTTTTAAACATGTACACAAACACAGCCCATATGATTCAGTCTTCCAATTCAAGGGATCTATCAGAATATATGTAAACCAAAGTTTAAACCATTAAGTTTGACTTAGAATACCTCAATTAGTAACCGTTGTTACTTTTTAGCTTAGATTAAATCAAGAAAGATAAAATGTACATTTGAGAAGCTAAAATTACATATGTATTAACATTTATATGGAGGTAGTGATGTGATTAATATGTAAGAGTAAAAAATAATTTCAGTTTAAATAGAATTAATCATAAATTACTTCATTTCCAGTTATTTTTTCATGGCTTAGGGACTATAAATATTTATTGTCAGAAATGATATTTTATATTTGTTCTAAGGTTTTCTACATATTTTTTAATACTGTAAGTATAAACTTCTGAAGTAATAGAGTACTTTAGTTATATACTACTAGTAACGTCTTGTTGCTCCTGTTAGCGGACTCCTTCACCAACTGGGCTAGATGAGGAAAACTTTGTTTTTTTGTTGCTGTTCTTTTTTTTTTAGTGAGAGAGACAAGAAGGAAGAGAGATGAGAAGCATCAACTTGTTGCAGCACTTTAGTTGTTCATTGATTGTTTTTTCTATAATATGTATTTTTGAATACTAAAGAATCAATTCAGATGTCTCTAGAAATATAGCTGTTTTGTTTCATTGTGGTTGTTTTTAAATAATATTTACTTTTTAAAAAGTGTTAACCTGAATCAGGTTACTAATTAAAAACAATAATTAGATGTTCCTTTATTACTATGATTACATATAAATATGCTATGTGGTACAGCTCAATATTGAGTTAATAGGTGGTTTAATTTGCAATCACTTCAAAATGTGTAAGGTTAATTGCATGTCTCTTACTTGAAAACCTTCTAAGCCATAATGCCAAGATTGCTTATTTACACTGTCTATTAATAGGAGACACAATTTACAGTCTGCATTTTTTTTTCTTTTTTTTTTTTCTTTTTTTTTTCTTTCTGAAGCTGGAAACGGGGAGAGACAGTCAGACAGACTCCCGCATGCGCCTGACCGGGATCTACCCGGCACGCCCACCAGGGGCGACACTCTGCCCACCAGGGGGCAATGCTCTGCCCCTCCGGGGCGTCGCTCTGCCGCGACCAGAGCCACTCTAGCGCCTGGGGCAGAGGCCAAGGAGCCATCCCCAGCGCCTGGGCCATCTTTGCTCCAATGGAGCCTTGGCTGTGGGAGGGGAAGAGAGAGACAGAGAGGAAGTAGGGGGGGTGGAGAAGCAAATGGGCGCTTCTCCTATGTGTCCTGGCCGGGAATTGAACCCGGGTCCCCCGCACGCCAGGCCAACGCTCTACCGCTGAGCCAACCGGCCAGGGCCTACAGTCTGCATTTCTGACTAAGAGAATGAAGAGTAGGGGCTACTGATAGAACATTAATTCAAGGTTTTAAACTCAAATATAGACAGGATTTCTAAGAAGATCTTTAGACTATTAAAAACTAAGGAATTCTGATACTTATATACAAAATTATTTTATCTTTATCATTCAGGCCCTGGCCAGGGGCTCAGTGGATAGAGCATTGGCTTGATGAATGGATGTCCCAGATTTGATTCCCAGTCAGGACACACATAGGAGAAGCAACCATCTGCTTCTCCCCACCCTCCCTCTCTCTCCCTCTTCCCCTTCTGCAGCCAGTGGCTCAGTTGGTTCGAACATGGCCCTGGGTATTGAAAATAGGTCAGTTGGTCCCAGTGCATAGCCTCAGGCACTAAAAATAGCTCAATACTCGAGCATCGGCCCAAGGTGGGGTTTGCCGGGTGGATCCCAGTTGATGTGCGTGTGGTGGTCTGCCTCACTATCTCCCTTCCTCTCACCTTAAAAAATTATCTTTATCATTCAAAAATTATATCTCTTTAGGAGATTTAGAGATATGTAGAGAATGAGTAGGTCATTAAACTGACTACTAACCAAACATGTCTCAACCATGATGCCTTGTTAAACAGCAACCTTTAGTCTACACAAACATTAAGAAAGTTTTTCTGAAGGAAAAAGGATGATGATGATAGTTATAATAATAATAATAATAATAACAACCAATACTTACTGAGTGTGCCAGGCCCTGTTCTCATTCCTTTACATGTATGAACTCATTTCAGATTGGTATTTTTTGAGATAGGAACTCTTGTTATCCCCATTTCATAGATGGGGAAATAGGTACACAGAAGTTAAGTGACTTGTTTATGGTTCACAGCTAATTAGATCAGATGGAATTCAAAACAGGGAGCACGGTTCCATAGTCCTTGCCCCAAAGGACATACTATGCTAAAATGTGTATAACTTAATTTCATCAGCAGCTGTTTTTATGTTACATTTGATACTAAACTCAAAGTTTTATTAATACTGGTTACTTTTTAGCTGCTTACTCACCAAATATACGTAGTCCACTGAAATTTCCCACGTGTTCAGTTGAAGGAGATTGATGTACTTTTAAACCCACAAGGAAATATTACTAGCTGTTATAAATGTGGCTTAATTAATATATTCATAATTTCCTTGATAACTGAGATCATAGTTCTTGATCATTCTACTGCTTTATAATAGCTATAATATTAATAGATACTATATCTGTATTATAACTTTATATTTGCTGAATTTTCAATAGGGAAATCAGGCTTTAAATATGACTTGTTAAAGAATGCGATATTTCAAGGAAAGTTGGTTTGATTCTGCAGATTATAAAATCCAAAATTAAATTGAGATTACAGAAATCCAACTAAAAATCAGGATTTTAGAATTAACTGTGTAATTGTCTTAGGTCACATAGAGTATTTATCATAGTTTACTGTAATTATATACAAACTGCTCTATCATATAAATCTAAATTAGGAAGAAGATGGACGTAGAATAAGATAAAACTCTTACTAGTTTTAAATGACAACACTCTAATCTTTGTTTTCTCAAATCTAAAGTGGAAGTAATATTTCTACTTTTAGATTGTAACAGCTACATAAGCTTGCACTTATAATACTTATACTTTGGTTAGTTGCTACATTCATTCTTAAAAGGTGAGTTTCCTCCAATCTGCTATCTCTGTCCCCAGATATAAAATTGTTTGCCTTTTGCCATCTTTGTTCAGTATTTAGGCTTACAGATACACAAGCTTTTAAAAAATTCCTCACTTAGTTATATTAAACCATATTAAAATTATCTTTTATAACACTTCCTTGAAGAACAAACTTCTATTAAGAGGAAAAAACACATTTGTATGAAAAAACAAATTTGTAATTTCATTGTGTTGATAACTTGAACTAATTGAATATAAGTTGCCTTTTCTGTTTATAATATGTATAGTCGTGATGAAACTTTTCAAATTGTGACCACCTGAAATGAGGCCATTTCAGAGCTATGCATTTTAAATCTCAAAGAGAACTGAACTGATTTTGTGTGCCTTAAAATATTACTGTGATATTCACAATTGTAATCAAATCAGAGAAAGAAATGTTTACTCCAGTTATATATATATATATATAACTATATATATATAAAACCATATATATATGGTCTAACACTTCAAATTAATGCTACCTTAAAATAACATCTAGATAAATTTTTATATTTAGAAGCCTCTTATGGTTTCAGAATCTGAATGAAGTTTCAGTGTCCGTATAATGTTTTATTTTCCTTTTAACCAGGTACTTCTGAGTCACACCCCTTGGTTACTGTGGTAATGTATCTTAGATACTGCAGTGTATTGTTCCCTCACTTAGCTACAGTTAAGTTGTGGCTTTAGATTTCTTACTATTTTTCACTACTTTTAACCATTGTTATCAGTTGTGCCATTCATATGACGGAGCAACCATGAGAGATGTCAGAGGGTTTGAGCTGGGGTAAAAATAAGTGAAGAGTACTACTGTATGTCTTCAGACACTTATGTTTTAATTCAGGTGGTTCTGTTGTAACCATGCAACCTCCTGTGGTAAATATGACTGACTGCTCTTTTTTCTTATGCTCTTTTAAGCAAAGTAAAGCGACAGTTCGGTTGAAAGAAGACATGAAAAAGATAGTGGCGGTGCCACTAAATGAGCAAAGGAATTCTACCTGTAAAAAGCTATTTGGCGTCAGTCTCCACGACCTTCAGCAACAGGGGCTCACTGAGAATGGCGTCCCAGCTATTGTGAGGAATGTAGTGGAGTACTTGACAAAGAATGGTAAGTCTTGTTTTAACTGTTTTCACAGTTCTCACATACATAAGAGTGTTTAAGTGAATTATAAATACTTCATAGCCTATGCTTAGAATAGTCACTAAAACACCTTAGTTAGAATACCAAGTTCTTGTGTAATATACTTTTCCCTTTAAAAAGGACATTAAGAGTATTATTACTACTTAGCATTATTTTTGAAAATACTAATTAATTTACTATGGAACGATCACTTTAGTTATTGAGGTTTCTAGTTTGGAATGATTCCTAATTTTAAGTGCCAAAATACAATGTTCTAATATTAATAGTGAGTTTTCTTGTTTCACTACATTTTAATTGATATTCAATTATTTTTAAAGTAATTACAAACATATTTTGGGTTCTCTCAGCTAAGGTCCATCATGAATTTATTGGATGCCTTGATTGACTTCATAAGCTCAATAAAGATACCCAAAAAGTATGATGTATATTATATTAGCCTACTCTGGGGGTGTTGTTTACTTATGGAGTTATAAAATTAAGCAGGAAAAACCATTGAAGAGTAACCTAGTACACTGCATGTTAAAAAGATAAGTTATACCTCTCTGCATGATTAAAAGCTATGTTGCTTTATAGGGTGTTTTAAAAAATAATTTTATTTAAAATATGAATTTAAAACCTGGATAATTTGTAAAAATGATTTTATATTCCCTACATTCATGCTTTCAAACCAGGACCATGTGAGAGGAGAATGACAAATTATATAATAAATATCAAGGCCTGACCTGTGGTGGCGCAGTGGATAAAGCGTCGACCTGGAAATGCTGAGGTTGCCAGTTCAAAACCCTGGGCTTGCCTGGTCAAGGCACATATGGGAGTTGATGCTTCCAGCTCCTCCTCACCTTCTCTCTCTCTGTCTCTCTCTCCTCTCTCTCTTCCTCTCTGTCTCTCTCTCTCTCCCTTTCTCTCTCCTCTCTAAAATGAATAAATAAAAAAAAATTAAAAAAAAAAAAAGAAAAATTCTGAGATCGGAGAAGGGCTCGATGCTTCCCTTAGCATCTTTTAATAAAAAAAAAAATCAATATGCTTTAAAAGATTTGAGAGGGAAATATTCCATCGGAGAACTTGGAATTTTCATCAATTTTGGAAACAGCCTTTCTAATCTAAAACAAGACTAATTGCAGAACAGAATATAAAATTTGTGGGGAGTTTTAAAGGTTATACTTGAAACCCCAAAGAAATTCTGTACGTTGTGCTGTTTGCTTCAGGCCCCACATCTTGCGGCATTTACCAGTCCACACCCCCCTCCAAGAAAAGTCCTTCATTAAAATGCTTGAGAAACACGGTGCATCTGTCCTTCTCTAAGAACAGGTATCACCTTGTGAAAGAGACAGTTCAGACCCAGAAGGTCAGGTGTTTCGTGTTAATTGAAAAACAACTATTTGATGTAGATGGTAGAAGGATATTTTCTTCTGAAAACTAAAAAGCTAGGCTTGCGTTTTTACCTCAGGAATTATCTCCTTATTTTTAGGAGCAGATAAGCTGGAAACAGGTGAGATTCCTATAAACAACTCTGGATTTGTTTTTAAGTCCTTTGAAAAGTTAAATACAGAAGGTTTATACACAAGGCAGAAAGATGGGACCTTTACCAGTAAGATCTTGAATGTTGTTAAGATCAGATGTAATTGTTAAAACTTTGACAGGACTCATTTACACACTCAGCATTGAGTTAGATACAAATGAACCTCGAGGTAATTCATTTCAGCTTTAAATAAGGCTCTTTATTATTCCTTTGGAGGCCAAAGTGTGACCACCAAAATATTTTGATTTTGGTATAATCATGTATAATTGGTTTGTAATCGGTGATGTTGGGGATGATTAAATAATAGCTTCTTGAGGTTAGGCTTATGTAAAATCATATTACATTTTTAATATTTAAAAAATTATTGAATAGTTAATAATATGTGGTTCAAAATACAGGAAGCAATTCAGTGAAAAGTCTCTCCCTCCAGACCCTGTCCCTTGATTATTCATTTCCCTCCCAGAAACAATGTTCCCCTCCAAGAAACTATACTAGTTTCTGTTATTTGATGAATAGATAAGCATATATGTTTATGTTCTTTTTTTTCCATTTTAATGTAAATATAGCACACCATACACACTGTTCTGAATCTTTTAAAAAATTACTTAACAGTATATATTTAGGAGAATGTTTCATATTGAAACATTTAATTACTCATTTAATTCTTTTCTCTCCCTGCACACTGTTCTATTACATGTAGCATTTCTTTAAGCAGTACATACTGATGGGCACTGATTCTTGCCACTCTGTTGCTGTCTACAAACAAATATTCAGTGACTAACTTTCTTTTAGTCTTTGCATTTTGGAAATTTCTTTACACTTGCATTTTTTTTTCATTTAGCAATGTGCATGTGCTTCTTTTTTTTTTTAACGTGTCCTTTCAAGCAGTATCAGTGTATTTGTAGACTAACTTTCAGAAAGTGGATTGCTGAGTGAAAGGATGTGTGCGTTTATAATTAACTCTATAAGAAGTGAACCAGTTTATATTTATTCCATCACTATATGAAAATTTTGATAAAATTTGAGTTGAGATTAGTTTTCTTCTACTTCTCCTTCGCATAGCCTTAGTTATATTCTAATAAGGTATATTCAGGTAATTTAAACTAAATGTTTAGGGGAGAAATCAGTCATTCTTACCTGGGGATGTGAAATAGAATCTCTGGTGGAATCTTTGCAGGATACCTGTGCAGAAGTAGTGCCTCAGACCTACTGAGTCGGAATCTTGACTGGGTGAGCTAGGGGAAGTTATCTGCCCAATATTTTGAAAGGCTATACAATTGATTACTTTTTAGACAACAAGAAGCCCCTTATTTAATTTGAAGTTATGTTAGCAAACCATAGAGTCTATATAAGTTTGAAAGGTGGTCTAAATCTGAGGGAAAGATACTTCAATTAGTTTTATTTAGTTGTTTCATAGTAGGCACTCTTATCAGGTATGGGATATAGGATTAGTCAATATCCCTATGTAAAGTATGATGTCATACTTTGTTGTTTAAATACAGACATTTAATAACTTAGCATGAGGGGGAACTCTTACCATAAAGGAATTTTAGGACAGAGAGGATTTATTAAGGCCTATATCAAATAGACTTTGGACTTTCTTCTCTTTAAGTAAAAAAAAGACATTTTTCTTTTTTTAGATTCAAAGGAAAATCTTATAAGTCATAAGGCATATCATCTTCAGACTATTTTAAAATAACTAATCTTGCTGACAGTGTTGTTGTATTCTTTTTTTTAGTATGAAGATATTGTATGATAATGCCATTTTAAATAGTGTAGGCTTTGCCATTCACCACCAGATGTCAGAATATGCTTATATATTGTTATACTACTTTCTGAGCCCAAGTGTTCTAATTAGGCAAATTCTGACTTCTGGCATATTTAGTTTCTAATGATGTATCTACACTACTTTGAATAAATATTTCAATTGTACAAAAAAGTAGCCATCAGTGACATAGATGTTAGTTTATATAATTCTTCTTTCATTTCTAAATCATTATTAAACTGATGTTTTATAATGATCAACACTTATCTCCGAAAATGAAATATAACAAAATTTTGGAAATGTATGAGTAGAATACCACTAAGCCTTCTAGATATCTGCTTCTTCTGAACATTTCTGTTATAATGATCATTTCCTAAAAGTTTAGAGTAGGAAAATTTAGAGATGACATCACCTGCTAAGCCTCATATGGGTATTAGATATATTGTAAGTTCATAAGGTGCTTTAAAAAACTGTAAGGAGCCTGACCTGTGGTGGTGCAGTGGATAAAGCGTCGACCTGGAAATGCTGAGGTCGCCGGTTCAAAACCCTGGGCTTGCCTGGCCAAGGCACATATGGGAGTTGATGCTTCCAGCTCCTCCCCACCTTCTCTCTCTGTCTCTGTCTCTCTCCCTCTCTGTCTCTCTCTCTCCTCTCTAAAATGAATAAATAAAATTAAAAAAAAAAACAACTGTAAGGATATTTTTCCCCAGAGTATAAATAAAGCCATAGCCAGAGGTAAGCTTTCCTCTGGTTGAAAATCACTCAGTATCATAAGAGTTATTGCAGTGGGAGATGTTTCGAAGGGAAGAGTTGTGCAAATAAATGGAATGAAGCAGAAGGAAATGATTGAGAAGTATTAACTTTGATTTTTATTGCTTCTATTTATAATTTATCTCTCTACTAGTAAGGTCCCGTGGGATTAGGAACCTTGAAAACCAAAGCCAGTTCTTGAAGCTAGATGGTTATTTTGGAAATCACTGGAAGTATATTTATTTGAGGGAAGGGTAAAAAAAAAACCTTATTTGGAAGAGAAAATCTAAGGTCAAAGCTAGAAAAACTGTGAAATCTAATGCAGGAGGGATTTGCTGGCTAAATACAGGCTCAGGAGCTGGGGTGATGTAGGAACTATGAGGCAAAATTCTAAAATTTCAGGATTTGGGCCTTGACTTGGGATTCTCTCTTATTAGGTGCTATGTGCTTGTTGCCAGTGTACATTTCTGATGTTACAGACGAAGCTTTGTGGAGCAGGGAAAACAGACCTTGAAAGCTTTCAAAATCACTAAATTAAAGTCTTCCAATAGTTCCACAATATTAACTAATATGATATGCCACTCCCTTTATGTGTTACTGCATAACAGATTACCCCAAAACATAGCAATTACAACAACGTTTATTATCTCACCGTTTCTGTGGGTCAGGAATCCCAGCACAGCTTAGTTGTGTCTTTCGTCTTAAGGTCAGAAGGCTTCAGTCATGGTGTTGGCTGAAGCTATAGTCATATCATGACTTGACTGGTGAAAGAGTCATTTCCAAGGTCATTTGTGTGGCTGTTGGCCGGATTCAGTTCCTTGTGGGCTGTTGACCTGAGGTTTTCATTTACTCACTCCAGAAACCACTCTCAGTTCCTTATCTCATGGACCTCTCCATAAGGTCTATAAACTAACAAAATAAATAGCAGCTGATTTATCAGAGAGAGCAGGTAAGAAGAACCAGAGAGAGAGAGAGCGCACAAGTGAGCGAGATGGTCACCACAAGTCTTTTATAACCTAATTTCAGAAATGAAATTAGAAGATAATCATTTCACTTTTCTTGATTTTGTTGGTTAAAGGCAAGTTACTAGGTCCCAGCCACCACACTCAAGGGTAGGGGGTTACACATCATTGGGACATTTGAAAAGCTGCCTTCCACACATAGTGACTGGCATCTCTTCTGACTACATGGTTCCCTGGCCATCCTGGCTATTAATTTTCTTTATTTTTTTCTTTATTTTTTGTGTGAGAGAGACAGGGAGAGAGACAGATAGGAACAGACAGACAGGAAGGGAGAGAGATGGGAAGCATCAATCCTTTGTTGCAACTCCTTAGTTGTTCGTTGACAGCTTTCTCATATGTGTCCTTACTGGGGAACTACAGCAGAGCGAGTGACCCCTAGCTCAAGCCAGCAACTTTGAGATTAAACTGGTGAATGGAGCTCAAGCTGGATGAGCCCGTGCTTAAGCCAGCCACCTCAGGGTTTCGAACCTGGGTCCTCTGCGTCCCAGTCCAACACTCTATCCACTGCACCACTGCCTGGTCAGGCCTGGCTATTAATTTTTAATATTACCTCTGGTTTCACAAATTTGTGTCAAAATTCGAGCTACAATTCATGTCAATTTTTGATATTTATGTTCTTCCTAAACAAACAACATGTATGTATCTAGAAGAATATAAACATCACACCAGACTATAAACTCCATAAGGATAATGGTAATGTTTGAATTGTTCTTTTCTCACCGTTGATTTCTTTTTTTTTTTTTTTTTTTACAGAGGCAGAGATAGACAGGGACAGACAGACAGGAACGGAGAGAGATGAGAAGCATCAATCATCAGTTTCTCGTTGCGCGTTGCGACTTCTTAGTTGTTCATTGATTGCTTTCTCACATGTGCCTTGACCGCGGGCCTTCAGCAGACCGAGTAACCCCCTGCTGGAGTCAGCAACCTTGGGTCCAAGCTGGTGAGCTCTGTGCTCAAACCAGATGAGCCCGCGCTCAAGCTGGCGACTTCAGGGTCTCGAACCTGGGTCCTTCCACATCCCAGTCCGACGCTTTATCCACTGCGCCACCACCTGGTCAGGCACCGTTGATTTCTTTAGTAGCTAACATAGTGCCACATACTCATTACATATTTGTTGAATTAAAAGATTCATAAAATACTTTATCAAATTCCAAATAAATTAGCATTTTTTTTTTTTTTTTAGAAAGAGCAATATAATTAGCAGGTAAGAGAAAGAAGCCAAGGCTGATATAAATAAACACCTTCCATCTAAATAATTCTAATAGGCTTCAATGCTAATGTCATTACTAAAGTTCAACATTGGGTTTTCAAAAGAAGAGGGCAAGCTGAGTCCTTGGGTTACTCTCAGAAAGATTGTTTCTTGTACACTAACATTCCTTCATGGTCTGGCTCATTGCTTACATGGTGTTCCATCTCCTCAACCTAGCACACTGAGCTGAAAATCGTTGTTGTCTATCCTAAACTAGCTACCACCTTTGACCCATCTCCACCTTGTCTTTTACAGTGCTTTTTCCCTGGATTTCTTGTTTTCAAACCTTAAAATTTCTTTTCAACCCTTTTTCTTTCTTACTTCCCTTTTGTACTAACTTACCAAATCACCTTTATTATCTTCTTTTCACTTCCTTTCCACCATAAGTTGCTTTATTGCCTTATAGTAGAATGTAGTCTCTGGAAGAAAAGCTCTGCCCTCTGTAGTATATACTTCCAGTTAAGTAGATCTTCCTTAAACCTTGGTTATATTGTGTTTGCTTCCTGCCTTTACCCTCCACCCACTGGCCTGATTGATAAAGTGCTTCGATGATAATCTATGTAGTCCTTAACTTGGCATTCATGGCCCGATCCAATTTCTTCTACTTATTACCCCATCACTTTTTTTTTTTTTCATTTTTTCTGAAGCTGGAAACGGGGAGGCAGTCAGACAGACTCCCTCATGCACCCGACCAGGATCCACCCAGCACGCCCACCAGGGGGCAATGTTCTGTCCCTCTGGGGCGTCGCTCTGTTGCATCCAAAGCCATTCTAGCGCCTGAGGCAGAGACCACACAGCCATCCCCAGCGCCCGTGCCATCTTTGCTCCAATGGAGCCTCAACTGCGGGAGGGGAAGAGAGAGACAGAGAGGAAGGAGAGGAGGAGGGGTGGAGAAGCAGATGGGCGCTTCTCCTGTGTGCCCTGGCCGGGAATCGAACCCAGGACTCCTGCACGCCAAGCCGACGCTCTACTGCTGAGCCAACCAGCCCCCATCACTTTTTGACCTAAACACTCCACATTTTCTTTTGCCTACCTTTCTTTATAATACCTTGTCTCAGCTTCTTAATTCATGTATTTGTTCCTCTTTGTCAGGAATTTGTTTAAGTGAGAGGAGAGGAGATAGAAAAACTCCCACATGCCCCCCAGCTAGGATCCACCTGGCAACCCCTGTCTTGGGCCAATGCTTGAACCAATCAAGCTATTTTGAGCGCCTGAGGCTGATTGCTTGAACCAATCAAGCTATTTTGAGTGCCTGAGGCTGATGCGCTCAGACCAACTGAGCTATCCTTAGCACCTATGGCCAACACTTGAGCCAATTGAGCCACTGGCTGTAGGAAAGGAAGAGGGAGAGAAGGGGGAGAGGCAGGGTAAAGAGTAGATGGTTGCTTCTCATGTGTGCCCTGATCGGGAATCAAACTCAGAACATTCATACACTGGGCCAACACTCTATCCACTGAGCCAACTGACCAGGGCCTTGACCCAGATTTTGTGGGTTTTGTTGTTTAATCCTTTTGGGTCCCTCTTAAGAAAAAGAGTACAAAATTCCAAAGACCAAATTAGGAACAGAGCATTAGAAAGGGCCCAAACAAATAAGGGGCCCTGAAGCTTAAACTGCATTAGCTTCACATATATCAGCCTATGTTTTAGCCAAAAATTGTGCAAGGGAGCCAAAGGTCCTTTCATAAAGCCTTCCATTGACCCAGCCAAGACTACTGTCCACCATGAGTTAGCTGAAGGCAAGGATCTTGTCTTATACTCCTTTTAGTTTCATATTGTCTTATACTTTGAACTGAGTGATTACTAAAGAAATATTATTTCTTAATTTTTACAAAGGTAATCGCATATAGTTAAGAAGTTTCTTACATACATGTTATTTTTTTTAATAGTTCTCAAAATGCTAATGTACTGTTGGAACCCAGGGTAAATTTTGGTTATATACTGTATAACATTTTATGAATGAAATTTCTTTGTAGAGTGGTATGTGTACTATGGTTATATATGTCCTCACCTTATTTTTACAGGTCAGCTTTCATAATAACTATGTTTGATCTACTTGTTGGTCTGTAGTAAACATGAGATTTATTATTTTAAGAAAACATTTTTACAAAATGTGAAGCTATTCTAATCCTTAATTATTGGAGTATTCAGAGAATCCTGTCCTGAGATTGATTTATTTTTGTTGTTAATGCTCTTTAGAGTTCGTGCCTGTGAGAGACCTCTATTTTCTGAGTGATCACTTTACTATTCCAGGACTCACCCAAGAAGGCCTTTTCAGGGTGAATGGCAATATGAAGGTGGTGGAACAACTTCGACTGAAGTTCGAGAGTGGGGTGCCTGTGGAGCTGGGGAGGGATGGCGACGTCTGCTCAGCAGCCAGTCTGTTAAAGCTCTTCCTGCGGGAGCTGCCAGAGAGCGTGATCACCTCGGCCTTACACCCTCGACTCGTTCAGCTCTTTCAGGGTTAGTACAGTAAATACTTTCATGAATTAAGCAATTTTATTTTCCAGTTAAAAACTAAACTGTTAGGCCCTGGATGGGTAGCTCAGTTGGCTAGAGCATCATCCAGATACGCCAAGATTGCGGGTTCAGTTCCCGCACAGGGCACATACAACAGTCAACCAATGAATGCATAAATAAGTAGAACAACTAATCAATGTTCTCT
This sequence comes from Saccopteryx bilineata, assembly GCF_036850765.1. Classification (NCBI taxonomy): domain Eukaryota; kingdom Metazoa; phylum Chordata; class Mammalia; order Chiroptera; family Emballonuridae; genus Saccopteryx; species Saccopteryx bilineata. Next base: position 193,378,487 of record NC_089494.1, read on the forward strand.
CTCTCTTTCTCTCTTTTTCTCTTTCTTCTTCCCCTTTCTCTCTTCCCCCTCTTCTTCTCCCTCTCCCTCTCAAAACAATAAAAAAAATTTCTTCTACCCTAAAACAATACTAAACTGATTGTGAATGCTATTATTAAATGGAATTTCTATGACCATTGATATATGTATATTTTAATAGCATAATATTGAGAACCCCTTTTGCTTTGGGGCCAGAGAAATTCTTTTCTGACTGACTGCCATAGAAGTGAGAATAAGACATTAAATTCTATGTAGGCAATATTAAGTAAATTGTATTTGATTAGTGACCTTTGAAACTGAAAGCTCACTGGTGTGCTTTCTTTTTTTGTAAAAAAACTGAGTCTAAAATAATTGTATTTATTACATAAGGTAAGATTGGTTTGTGATTGTAGTATGAAGTTATTTTAAATAACTCCATTTTTAAATGTAATGATTATAGACTTAATCATTATTGAGTTCTCTCTCCTAAATATAGTAAGAAAAACTATTTAACTTTGAAAAACCATTTTTAAAATATTTTTGCCAAGTTCAAATGAGAAGGGGAAAATGTGTTTATAAGAGCGTTAGTAACCAGCCTGACCAGGCAGTTGCACAGTGTAAAGAGCATCGGACTGGGACGCAGAGGACCCAGGTTCAAACCCCAAGGTCGCCGACTTGATTGCGGGCTTACCAGCCTGAGTGCAGAGTTGCTGGTTTGAGCATGGGATCATAGACATGACCCCATGGTTGCTGGCTTGAGCCCAAAGTTTGCTGGCTTGAAGTTCAAGGTCTCTGGCATGAGCCTAAAGGTTGCTGGATTGAGTAAGGGGTCACTCGCTCTGCTGTAGCCCCCTGGTCAAGGCACATATGAGAAAGCAATCACTGAACAACTAAGGTGCTGCAATGAAGAATTGAGGCTTCTCATTTCTCTCCCTTCCTGTCTGTTCCTATCTGTTTCTCTCTTTGTCTCTGTCACCAAAAAAAAAAGTGTTAGTAACCAGATTAAGAAGGCTGTTACTTAAAGCCACATTCCTTAAAACAGTGGGGTAACTATTCACATGCAGTATACTAAAGAATGGGTAAGTGTGAAGGCCATGTTGTATTCTATTGAAAAATAGTGGTAATACATGCAAGTAAAAATGGCAAAATGCCTTGTCTGTTTGGTTATCTACAGTGCTTTTAAGCTTTCTATATCAGTAAATGGCATTTGTTTGAGACTTGTTCACATTCACATGTGTGAGCATTTCAAGAAGGTAACATTGTTTCTATTTAAATGATTCCTATGAAGAATATTTTATTCATGTATTAGGGATATGAAACTTTATGATAAATTTCTGAAAATTATTTTAAAGTAATTGCTACAAAAACTAGTTGAAGATTTAAAACCTATTTACTTAATATAAATATTTAGTAACAAAATATTCAGCATTACTAAGAATATTACTATTAGTTCTTAATATTTAGATTTTAATATTTAGTATTAATACTAATACTTGTGAATACTTGTGAATTTTAAAAGCTTTTATCACATTTTCTAGAATAGCTTTTATTTGATAATGAGAATGTATTGATTTATTATTTTTATTAACATTAAATAATATTACCATTTGGTTATAATTTAGATCTTCTTTGTAAATTATCTTCTCATTCATGACATGTTTCCTTGGTGGCCAGAAAGTAGCTATGCATCATAAAAAGCAATGTCATACTGAAAGCAAGACTGGTTACGTAGCAGTCTTTATAGGTGTGTAATTATGCACAAATAACAAATTCTGAATGGGGCAGAGAAACTTTTTTTTTTTTTACAGAGACAGAGAGATAGTCAGAGAGAGGGATAGACAGGAACGGAAAGAGATGAGAAGCATCAATCATCAGTGTTTTGTTGCAACACCTTAGTTGTTCATTGATTGCTTTCTCATATGTGCCTTGACTGTGGGGCTACAGAAGACCAAGTGACCCCTTGCTCAAGCCAGAGACCTTGGGCATAAGCTGGTGAGCTTTGCTCAAACCAGATGAGCCCATGCTCAAGTTAGTGACCTCGGGGTCTCGAACCTGGGTCCTCCGTGTCCCAGTCCAACGCTCTATCCACTGTGCCACTGCCCGTTCAGGTCAGAGAAACTAATTTTTTAATTTTATTAGTATTCTCTCATTCCTTGAAGACCTATGGGGCTAGATCTGAGACATTTCATAAGGAAAGTATTAATGGAGCTCCTACTAGTTATATAAACTGCTAAGTAGAGGGGATAGGTGTCAGACTTTATAGCCTCTGTACAGTAAACCTCTCTTTCATAATTCAGATAGAGAATAAAGAGTCACTGTACTTCGCTGGTTTATCCTGTGTGGTACTCTTCCCATGGAGGGTATGTGGTACGACCGGTCACCTAAGGCTGGAGGCATCAGGCTCTTTACAGACTCACTGCAAGCAGATATAGTATTCTTATCTCTCCTGTTCTACTACACACTGACATATAATAAAATTGTTTTGATATAATTTCCTTAATAAAGACTACCTTGCTTCCATATTTCAATCCTCATAATGTAAGATTAGTTTTCGCCCTGGCCGGCTGGCTCAGTGGATAGAACATCGGCCTGGTGTGCGGTCATTCCAGGTTCGATTCCTGGTCCAGGCACACAAGAGAAGTGACCACGTGCTTCTCTCCCCCTCCTTTACTCCCTTTTTTCCCTCTTCCCCTCCTGTAATGAGTGACCCAATTGGTTCGAGTATGGCACCTGGCATTGAAGATAGCTCAGTTGATTTGAGCATCAGCCCCAGACGGGTTGCCAGGTGGATCCCAGTCAGGGCACATGTGGGAGTCTGTCTCTCTATCTCCCCTCCTCTCACTTTGGAAAATAAAAAAATAGTTTTTCCTAATATTCTGTCACAACTTAATGACAGATTTCTGTTTTTTAAAAAGAGGTGTTGTTATGGGCCTTCAAATTATATCCTGTATAAAGAGCAAACTGTCTTATAATTGAATAGACTTAAAATTTTTACATCAACACCTTACCTTCCCTGCTTAAGAAAATGGAATTTTGGAGCCTCGGCAAAGCATTTTTCAGGTGTTTAAGCTAAGCCCGAACGGCCAGTGTGAGGACGGCCCGCTGCTGCGGGAGGCATCGTGCGCCACAGAGCAGCCTTGGGCCAGTGTGAGGATGGCCGGCTGCTGGGGGAGGCATCGTGCGCCACAGAGCAGCCTTGGGCCAGTGTGAGGACGGCCCCCGGGGGCATCGTGCGCCACAGAGCAGCCTTGGGCCAGTGTGAGGACGGCCCCGGGGGCATCGTGCGCCACAGAGCAGCCTTGGGCCAGTGTGAGGACGGCCCGCTGCTGCTGGGGCATCGTGCGCCACAGAGCAGCCTTGGATTTCACAGTCAGCAAAGGTCGTCTGTATAGAAGAGCATCATTTAGATTTTCATTTTTATAACGAATTGTCAGCTTTAGACATGTCTGGTATCTGAATCTCTGAGATTTCTTTTTTCCTAGTTAGGAAATGATTTTATCTGCATACCCAATATTTATTAAAAACTATCTAAAGTTGATTTCTGTAAGAACCTTTGCTTCTGTCGAAGGCCTGGTTGTAGACAATTTATATTTAAGAGATCATCTTTTTAGTGATCATCCTTTCCTATTAAACTTATCTCTGATTGATACAACTTGCTTTCCTTAATTGAGGTTTTTAATATAATTATCTCAAGTTGACTATATTTCATGCATTTCGTCCTTTATCCTTAACTTAGTGGGCCAGTAATGTATCTGCTTTTTCTTTTAATAGTCTCAGGTGTGTTTTGGGAATAGCTGTGAACTGCAAACAATAAAAAGATTTTTAGTATAGGATTAATTTAATTAAGGATTAACTAAAAATTTATTCATATGAATGTCCCCTATTGAAAAATCTTCTATGATATAAGTGCAAATATATATTTCTATCCCATAACAGAATATGGAAGGATCACCCTGGCAAAGGGCGTTTGTCAGACTGTTGTGAATGGAAACTAATAAATTAGGAGGGAAGCCTGACCTGTGGTGGCGCAGTAGATAAAGCATTGACTTGGAACCCTGAGGTCACCGGTTTGAAACCCTGGGCTTGCCCAGTCAAGGCACATGTAAGAGTTGATGCTTCCTGTTCCTACCATTTTATCTCTCTCTCTCTCTCCTCTCTAAAATGAATAAATTAGAAAACTCCCTTAAAATGTTTACTAACAGAAGAATGTAGTAAATTAGGAAGGAAGTTTTGAGGTAATGTTGAATTAGCACCAGGGCAAGCTCAGAGCAGACTCTGTGCTTCCACAAGCCCAGCGGCAATGATTAGTCCTTTGTTCTCGGTAACTCAGATCTTTTCTATCTGTACTTAGGGTGGGGCCTTTATTTATTAAAATACTTCAACATGTCAGACCTGATCTTTGTCCTGAAGGGAAGAAGCAGTCTTCAACTTTCTAGGAACCTTCTGGGTCTGTGCTCCTTTCCTACCTTCTGGTAAATTTGGGACCTTAGCCCAAAGACTCAGATGCTATTAGCTTGGTAGGATCTAATGTACTCTTTGTGGGGGCTTTGTAAGCTGTTTATCTCAGAACTCAAGCTGTTTTTATTAAAGAAAGAAGAGAGATCCTGATGTGGCATCTAGACAATTGGTCAGTTAATACAAATAATAGAAATGAAGAGGAAGGTTATCATGGGGCCATGATGAGTAAAATGAATTTCAGCACTTAGGAGAGGGAGATTGAGGCTGAAAATGTGTAATTCAGAGCCATCTATATCACTGGAGACTGGTGAAAATGGGAGAATTCTTTTGGGGACAACTAAGGCAGAAATCACCCTGAGCATAAGCAGATTTTACTAAGATCATTGGGTCTTTAACCTTTTGAGTAGTACGAACGTTCATGTATGTCCTTGTGCCTCCTGACTATCCTGAGTACCATCGTACATGTATGTTTTTAAACTTTGCGCTAGAAGAGTTTGTGAAAGAGGAAATCACCCAGAGGAGGCTGACCATCGTCAGTAGGAGGAGACAGCCTTTGTCTTTCAGGGTGTCACTTCCCAAAGCCAGTCCCTGCAACGGCCTCAAAGGTTAAGCCACAACGAAAATGCTTTGTGTGTCAGCACACTACAAGAAGGGGGTGTAAATGTGGCGACACAAGGGTGATGTGAATTGAATGTAACAAACCACTTTCCCTGCATCCATGTTTTGAAAAAATTTTAAATGTAAGGAATAAATAAAAATACCTATAAATTGTCCTAAGAGTATCATCATATGTGAGTACATATTTGAGATTCTGCTAATAACAATACTTCTTTATTTATAGATAGGAGGTACACAAGAATTGCATGAGATAACAAAAATTTTTATTTTAAAAATGTGTAAGGCAATATAAAAAAAGGCAAATGTATGTTCTTCTTGTTTCCATAAATTGGTTATCTAACAAACATGATTTTAAGTTAATAAAACTGGAATTGGAACTAATTTTATTAAAAAAAAAACAAAAACAAACTCCCAGGGGTCAGCGAACATAAAAAAAACCTCACTACTAAAAGGGTTAATCTTCATACAACATCAGGGTAGTTAACTCTTTCATAGACCAGCACAAAATTTCTGGCAGACTGGTCCATGGACCAGTGGTTGAAAAACCACTGCTCTATATAGACTCATCAGTCTGTATACTTAGCATTCTGAGAGTCACTTATGTTTGGACAATATAGCCTGATTAGGTGGTGGCGCAGTGGGTAGAGCATCGGACTGGGACCTGGAGGACCCAAGTTCAAGGCCCCAAAGTCGCTGGCTTGAGTGTGGGCTCACCAGCTTAAGCGCAGGGTCTGTGGCTTGAGCGTGTTATCATAGACATGACCGTATGGTTGCTGGCTTGAGCCCAAGGATTGCTGGCTTGAAGCCCAAGATCACTGGCTTGAGTCCATGGTAACCAAGTTGAGCAAGGGGTCATTTGCTCTGCTATAGCCCTCCGGTCAGGGCTCATATATAAAGCAATCAATTAACAACTAAGGTGCCACAACAAAGACTTGATGCTTCTCATCTCCCTTCCTGTCTGTCTGTCACTATCTGTCCCTCTCTCTGTCTCTCTGTCTCACTCACAAAAAAGAGATGACAACAAACTAATTATATATGCCTTTCATCATGATTTAAGTATCTATTCTTTGCCAAGACTTTGCCTAGTTGCTATATGTATGTATGGCTTCTAGACCCATTACAGCTACTTCTACAAATATAGTTCCCCATGAACAATGCAGGGGTTAGGGCAGGCGTGGCCAACAGTTTTTGCCCCCGGGCCAGATTAGAAAGAAAATTTTTTTCACAGGCAAGACGAAATATTAAAATTTAAAAATATTAAATACAAAAATGATTTGTTTAAGTAAAGAAAATTTTATTATGTAATTTGTTTATGAATAAATGTGAGTGAAAAAAATTTTAATATACAATATTACTTTAATAAAAATATTTTTTAATAAAAATATAATTACATACCATGTAAATATCCAAACTGTATCACAATTAATTGAAACAATATTTAATTAATATAATAGAATGAGCTTGAAGGGGTTATATTGCAAATAAAACAATTATTTCATTTTACAAACAGCCTGGACACATTTTCAGTTATCAGCTGCAGCTCTTGTTTATGCTACAATGCCACTTGATTCAGCACACTTGACCACAAAAATAATGAATTGTTTGACCTTGGGTGCTCACTGGCAAACTCTGCCTAAAAGAATGTGGGTTTCACATTTCCGCTAAACGTCAAACAGTTCATATCGAGTACAGACGAGTACGAAAGTTGTAAATCTTAATAATGGAATTTTTTTAAAAAATAAAGAAGTATCATGAATCCATTTGACCAATATTGGAAGTTAACCCTAGATTAGTCACACATGGAATTCTTTTCCGCGTATCACTATCTTCTTAAATATCTCGATTTCCAATAATCAAAGATGCTTCTGCCTTCTGAGTAGCTGAGATTTTAAAGTAGTGAGGAATATTAAAAATTTGATCGCGGGCCGTATGAATTCATTATGCAGGCCAGATCCAGCCTGTGGTCCATATATTGGCCATGCCTGGGTTAGGGGCACCAACCCCCCTGCACAGTTGAAAATCTATGTAATTAGGTTTTGACTCCCCCCAAACTTAATGATTAATAGCCTACTTTTGACCAGAAGCTTTACTAATAACATAGTCAATTAACACATACATTGCATTTATATGTATTATATACTGTAATCTTACAATAAAGTTAGCTAGATAAAAAAAAATGTTATTATGAAAATCATAAGGAAAAATACTTAGTGTTTACTGGAAAAATATATACATATAAGTGAACCCGTGAAGTTCAAACCTGTATTGTTCAAGGGTCAACTGTATTTCGGTGAATAAGGAAAGGGAGCTCAGTGAGGGAGAGTTACTTACCATATAGCAGACAGGGAATTGCCTCACTCCAGAGCCAATGCTTTCCCATCGTATTTTGTGTATTAGTGTCTTGCGCTTCCATAAAAGAATGCTTCAGACTAAGGGGCTTAAACAGCAGAAATTTATTTCCTCACGTTAGGAGGCTAGAAGTCCAAGGTCAAGGTGCTAGCAGCAGTGGTTTCTGGTGAAACCTCTCTCCTTAACTGCAGATGGCGCCTTGTCACTGTGCCCTCACATGGTCTCTTCTCTGTGTGTGTGCTCTTCTGGTATCTCTTTCCCTTCTCAGAGCCCTACCTTTATGATTTCATGTAACCTTGATTGCCTCCTTAGAGCTCTATTTCCGAATACAGTGACGGTGTGGGTGGATAGGGCTTCAACCTGTGAATTTTGTAGGGACAAAATTCAGTGCGTAACAATGCTTTTAAAAATGGATCCCGATTTTATGTATATGAGTAAAAATTAGTAAAAAGCCTGTGGTGGGTGCTACATAGTAGGTCTCTGGGATATAAATTATTATTACAGAATTAATATATTTTTTATCTTGGAAATCTGTAATGGCTAGCACAGCTGAGAGCAAAGAATGATTCTAAAATCTATGAGAAATTTTTACTGGATTATGTTTTCTTTATTTATATAGATAATTTTTGTACATTTTTTTAGTTTGTGTTTTAACATTCTCTTTGAGAATTTATTACTTATAGTGATAGTAGGTGCTATTAAGTGGTTACTTACTGGTTAGTTTAAAACCTAGCAGATATTTTATTTGCATAATATTTTTTAATCCCAGCATCAGCTTTAATGAGATACAGGCAGAATAATCTTCATTTTGAAGAAAGAAATTGTGGCATGTGGTCTAGAACACAGGCTTTGGGTCCATTGTGATTAATTTCCAATCTCAGTTTACCAATTGCTAGCTGCCTTAGTAAGGGCTACTTACTTAAACTTTTTATGCTTCAGTGTACTAGCTCTCTATTTCTGTATAATAATTACTTAGAAATGTAGTGACTTCTGCTACAATAAACATTTAATTTCACAGTTTCAGTGGGTTAGGCAAGCAGTACTGATCGTCAGAAGGTCGCTGTCAAGAGTTGGCAAGGGCTGCAGTTATCTGAAGGCTTGACTGAGGCTAGAGGATCTTCTTCCCGAGTGGGTGACTCACATGACTGGCAATGCAGTGCTGGCTCTGGCTAAGAGGCCTCAGGTCCTTTCTCAGTAGACCTCTCCAGATGGGTTTGCTGGCTTCCCCCGGACTGAACTGTTCAAGAGAGATGGAAGCTATCCTTTTAATGACCCAAGAGGTCAAAAAGCATCATTTGTACCCCATTCTGTTTATTAGGAGCCAGTCATTAATCTAGCCTGTACTCAGAAGGAGGGGAATTAGGCTCCATTTTTGGAAGGGAGAAGTTTGACATTTTAAAACCATCACGCTTAGTTACTCTCACTGTTAAATGAAGATCATAGTAGCATCTACTCCCTGAGCTCATTATGGCTATTGAATTTATTCATATAAGGCACCTTAAACAATGCCAGCCATGTAATAAATAATTAATGTTAGTTTAGTGCATCTCAACTGTGGGAGCTTATAAGAATTACCTGGAAAGCTTTGAAAAATCCCAGCAGTCAAATCAAACCTTAGGTTTATTAAATTACCATGTCTAGAGACGGGACACAAGCATCCATATTTTAAATGCGATCTTTCTTCCCTGTGCTAACGTGCCAGTTCATCCTAAGCCCTGCCTCCCGTCCCTTCTTTTTTTGGTTGTAAGAAGACAAGTCATTTAATGTGATTCCCCAACTTTCTTACTTACAGCATAATATTGGTATCTACCCTTAGTCTCAACTTTTCTGTCTCTAAAAAAAAAAAGAGAGAGTTACAGAAGAAGTGAACTTACTTGCCTAATGATTAGAAAGGAGGGGAAAAAAGAAAAAGAAAAAAGGGTTCTAATTTGGAATTAAGATGAAGATTTCAGAATTCTTGCCCAAATTAATTGAAAATACTTGAATTTTTTATTGTTGGTTGAAGTGGTAAATCACACTTTCCACAGAATTATTTGGGGATATTTTTGGATTGGATACCAGATATCAATAATTTATTTTAATATTTTATATAATTTTAATGACAGGTTAAGCCTGCAAATATATATTGCACTTTATATATAGCATAGGACTGTTTTTGTTAATATGAGATCAGTGATTAAAAAATTACTTTTCACCTAAATGGTGGTGGCGCAGTGAATAGAGCATTGACCTGGGACACTGAGGGCCCAGGTTCAAAACCCTCAGGTCACCAGCTTGAGTGCAGGGTTGCCAGCTTGAGCGTAGGATCATCAACATGATCCCATGGTCACTGGCTTGAGTCTACAGGTTGCTGGCTTGAAACCCAAAGGTCATCGGCTTGTAGCTGAAGGTTGCTGGCTTGAGCCCAAGGTCTCTGGTGGCTGGAGTCACCTGGTCAAGGCACATATGAGAAGCAATCAGTGAACAACTAAAGTGTCACAACTAAAAATTGATGCATCTCATCTCTCTCCTTTGTTGTCTCTCTCTTGCATGCACACGATTTAAAAAAAATTGCTTTTCAGCTATTAAATTGAGATGAAGACATTAAGTTTGGTATTTTATTGCTCACATAGAAAATTAGGGTACTGTCCTGCCAACAGTGAGCTTATAAAGTCTTATCAAAGAAATAGAATATATATGCAGAGTCAGGATACACAGAATAAAGTGGGGTTGAGAGGGAGGAGTCATTTCCAAGTCAGATAATCAGAAGGACTTTATGGAAGAGGAAGTTGGTACATATCTGGGCTTTGGACAGCTAGTAGAATTCCCACAGGTGGTTTGTGCCCTAGGAAGAGAGGAATTATATGAACAAAGGTGTTTGGAAACACAAGCATGTCATTGCAACAGTGAGCGTGGTATGTGTGTTGGAAGGGTATAATTGGATTTGAAATTGTAGATCAGATACTGAGTGGCACGTTCCTAAGAAATTTTATTACCCTCAGTATAAATCATCATCTTCAGTGCCTTGGACATATTTTCTTTTATTTAAAGAATTTTTTATTAAAGTAGTATAATACATGCTATTGTTTTATTTAAAAATCAAATAAAATGAAAAGATTTATAAAGAATATTGCTCTATACCCTTCAGCAGCCCTCAGTTTTTTCCCAGAGGCAATCAATCAGTTTTCACTTGTTTCACTGTTCTTTTGATATTTGCCTTCCATTTGGTGTACCCCTATAATGTACCCCTATATCAAAATAGATTTCGTACTTTTAGAGATAACACCATCTCTTCTTATGAAATATGTGGAATTAGCTCTGTTACATTGTCACTCCAAACAATTTCTTCTACTACCGTTATATCACAATTTTAGCCTGAATTCATAAGAAATGTTTGACTTGTTACAACTACATCAATGTGTGTGTGAGGTGGATTGTCCAATGTTAATATTTGTCTATATTTTCACTCACATAAATCTATCTGAATTTTTTTTCCAAATTGCTCTAACAAATCCACTGCTAACTTTTTTACTCCAGAATTATCAAGTAATTTGTCAAGCCTTTATTTCTGGGGAATTTCCTCTTTGGCCCTTTTTCTTCTGCTCCCACTTGAACTGGTTGTAGAAGTCATAGAGGTCATCCTGAACTTCCCTCACCTGTCTGCCTGAACTACTGTTTCCCGGAGTTTCTGCCTCCGTTGTCTGGGGGCCTCAGTAAGTGTCTTTAATCTGGAAAACGCTGTCTTTTGGTCTTGGAAATATTCCTGTATTTTCTTATATTATTTCTTTTTTTTTTTTTTTTCAGGGACAGAGAGAGTCAGATAGAGGGATAGATAGGGACAGACAGACAGGAACGGAGAGAGATGAGAAGCATCAATCATCAGCTTTTCGCTGCAACACCGTAGTTGTTCATTGATTGCCCTCTCATATGTGCCATGACCGTGGGCCCTCAGCAGACTGAGTAACCCCCCGCTCGAGCCAGCGACCCTGGGCCCATGCCAGTGAGCTTTTTTGCTCAAGCCAGATGAGCCCATGCTCAAGCTGGCTATCCTGGGGTCTCGAACCTGGGTCCTTTCGCATCCCAGTGCGACGCTCCATCCACTGCGCCACCGCCTGGTCAGGCTCTTATATTATTTCTTTAGACATCTTTATCACTGTTTTTTAATCTTGTTTTCTATGAAATTTAATCAACTTTATTTTTCAACATGTTTGTTTTAAAAATTTGAGCTTTTGTATTTTTAATATACGTGCTCTGTTTTTTGTTTCCAAAGCACTCTATTCTTTTTAGCATTCGATTTTTATTTGTATCTTTCTGAGGATACTAAAAAGGCTTTTATTTGGGGGGAGGGTGGTTTTGTTTTCCTTTTTCTCTATATTATTTCTCTTTGTGGAATTGCTTTTTGTATCTCTTCACTCAAACATTTGGTTCTTGGCTATTGTGAATTAAAAATAATATGTAATAACTTGACCTGAGTGACACAGTGGATAAAGTGTCGTGCTGGAATGCTGAGGTCGCCAGTTCAAAACCCTGGCTAGCCTGGTCAAGGCACACATGGGAGTTGATGCTTCCAGCTCTTCCTCCCTTCTCCCTCTCTTTCTTTTTCAAATTGAATAAATAAAATCTAAAAAAAAAGTTATATAAAAAAAGAATAGGTAGAGCGTCGGCCTAGCGTGCGGAGGACCCAGGTTCGATTCCCGGCCAGGGCACACAGGAGAAGCGCCCATTTGCTTCTCTACCCCTCCGCCGCGCCTTCCTCTCTGTCTCTCTCTTCCCCTCCCGCAGCCAAGGCTCCATTGGAGCAAAGATGGCCCGGGCGCTGGGGATGGCTCTGTGGCCTCTGCCCCAGGCGCTAGAGTGGCTCTGGTCGCAACATGGCCACGCCCAGGATGGGCAGAGCATCGCCCCCTGGTGGGCAGAGCGTCGCCCCCTGGTGGGCGTGCCGGGTGGATCCCGGTCGGGCGCATGCGGGAGTCTGTCTGACTGTCTCTCCCTGTTTCCAGCTTCAGAAAAATGCAAAAAAAAAAAAAAAAAAAAAAGAATAATATGTTATATAGGGGTCCTGTGGGCTTGTCTACTGGCCTACTTCACTTGAGGAGGAATAGAAAGTGGAATAGAGGGAGATCTAGCCTGTTGAATTTGAGAACCCAAGATGTCAGTATATGGATATACTTTTCTCTTCAACCATCGAATTCCCTAAGAGCAGAGAAGTAGGACGTGTGCTCGCGGGCCTATTTTTCTTAGCAGATTGTCACTAATTTTCACTTTTTCAGTTGGTTCCTCACTGTATCTTTTCCTCCTTCAGATATCCAGGAATTCATTGATATCCAGAGACTAAGCCTCAGCACCCCTACCTGATATAGACTTGTTTGGATGCATGGGGTGGCAGCAAGCTTCCTGGGTACTAGTCGGCTTTCCACCAGTCGGTTTTCAGTCACTTTTTTTTTTTTCTATATTTTTCTGAAGCCGGAAACGGGGAGAGACAGTCAGACAGACTCCCGCATGCGCCCGACTGGGAACCACCCGGCACGCCCACCAGGGGGCGACGCTCTGCCCACCAGGGGGCGATGCTCTGCCCCTCGGGGGCATCGCTATGTTGTGACCAGAGCCACTCTAGCACCTGGGGCAGAGGCCAAGGAGCCATCCCCAGCGCCCGGGCCATCTTTGCTCCAATGGAGCCTCGGCTGCGGGAGGGGAAGAGAGAGACAGAGAGGAAGGAGAGGGGGAGGGGTGGAGAAGCAGATGGGCGCTTTTCCAGTGTGCCCTGGCCGGGAATCGAACTCAACTCGGGACTTCTGCACGCCAGGCTGACGCTCTACCACTGAGCCAACCGGCCAGGGCCTTCAGTCACTTTTAAATGTCTTTGAAATCTCTTCTACTTCTGTCTTCTCTGCTGGGTTTTTGTTTTGTTTTTTTGTTTTGTTTTTTTTTTGTTTTTTGGGGGGAGGAGGGTTTCCCTTGCTTGCTTATTCTTTTTAAACATTATTTTACTGTCCTTATAATGGAGTATTGGGAAGAACATGTGATCACTCCTTTAAGTGGATATTCTCCTTTGCCTTTTCCCCCATACTTGATTTTAAATGGAACAGAATTTTATAATAGCTGTGCAAACAATATTTGAGTATAAAGTGACTGTGAATTTTAGCTTATGAGCATTTAATAATTTAGACAACTATTTTTCTTAAGAAAAGCACCTTAATAATAGGGCCATTTAATCGGTACAATGCCTGATTATAAAGACATCTAATTTAATAAGCTGAATTGTACTTGAGCCTTGAGTTCAGCTTTTCTTCATTATGTTAGGAATTCACTAAGAAAGTCTGAATCAAGCTTGTCTTTTATCTTATATCATAATGGCATTTGCATTGTTTGAGATTAGCTGAGTGGTTTTTACCTTGCAAACGTTGGCTAGTAATAATACTAATTAAGTCATCACTCCTTGGATAATATGAGCTGCATAGGAAGTATATGACATATTTTCTTCCCTAGTTTAATACCTTCTTACTGAGAAGTCTCTTTCCTTTTGAAATTATTCAACTTTCACAAATTTGTGTCTATGAAGAACAGAATCATTATATTGAACAAGTTTAAGCCCTTTTCATTTTCAGTCTGTGCCTTTTAGGTTTTCTATGAGTAATGCTAAGTATATAAACTATGCTTTTCTTCTGGCTAAAGATCTAGATGCAGAATAAAATGTAAGGGTTGCTGCCTGTTTATCTGTCCAAGGTGCCAGGCATTTGGATTATGAAACCTGCTCAGGGATGAGTTGGAAGTGTGGTGCCAGGAAACACAGGTTTCCACACGTGACTCCATATACATTTTTATGATGTTCCAATGGGTTCCGCATCCAACATATCCACGTGACAGGCAAAACCTCTTTTGTTTTTACTCTTATGATTGCTAAAATTGTAAATCCTGATAACTAGATGATCTTTCGTTTGCTGAGTGCACATATAAATCTTTATTTTCCTTGTAATAGCCTTTGATGCTGTGAGTTGTATTAAATAATGAATGAGCTTATGAAAATTTGGAAAGAGAAGCCATGACTAAGCAAAATTATTCTGCATTAGAACAGCTGGTCTTGAAGAGTATGTGTGTATGTGTGTGTGTGTGAGAATGTAAATTTGTTGAAGTCTTTCATCTACTGTACCCTTTTAAGTTCTCTTTATTTTTGATGGCTTATATCTTTAAAAAATTTTTATTGCAATTTTAATGAAGTATTAGGAGGAAACGTAGATAAACTTATCTCTAACTTTACGTTCTCTTTGACTTTTGTTCCTATACTTGATTTTAAAGCCAACAGGATTTCCTTATAACAGCTTTATTGAGATATAGTTTGCAAACCATAAAACTGAGCCGTTTTGAAGTGTATGATTCAGTGGTTTTTAGTGTATTCACAGAGTGCAAGACATCACCACTGTCTGGCTTTAGAACATTTTTATCTCTTCAGAAACACACTGGAGGTCTATTACCAGACACTCCCCATTCCTTCCCCCTCCTTTCCTCTCCCCCTCCACTTCCTCGAGCCCTGGGTAAGCACTAATCTATCTATAGAGATTTGCCTATTATGGACATTTCATATACATGTAATCACAAAACGTGGTCTTTCATGACTGGCTACTTTCACTTTGTATAAGTAACAAGGTTCATTCATGTTGGAACATATATCAGCACCTTCCACCTTTTTTATATCTGGTTAATATTCCATTGTATGACTGTACTACACTTTCTTCATCCATTCATTCAATGATAGACTTTGGATTGTTTTCACCTTCTGGCTATTATGAATAATGCTCTTATGAACATATATTTACAAGGTCTTATATGGATACAACCTTTTGACTGTGAATAATGCTGTGCTGTTACGAACACTCATGTGCAAATTCTTATATAGGTATATGCTTTCATTTCTCTTGGATATCTTTCTAGGAGTGGATTTGCTGGGTTAAATGGTAACTTTAACATTTTAAGGAACAATTTTCCAAAGTAATTGCATTATTTTACATTCCCATGAGCAATGAATGAACGTTTTAATTTCTCTACATTCCCACCAATACCTGTTATTTTCTGGGTTTTTAAAAATATTTATTCTAGTCATCATAAAATAAGCAATAGAATTTTGTAATAGCAGGAAGATTATGAGCTTGGAGAAAAAAAGGAGAGGAGACCAAGCCTCTCCAAGGCTAACAGGTAATGTCTGTTAGGGATTTTTGGAGTGAATTGTTGTGAACTGAGTGAAAACCTCAGTAAATTCTGCATGTTTTACTAATGCTTTTATGTAAGGAGTATCTTATTTGGATTGAGTTGGAAAGAGAGAGAACAGCCAACAAATTAATTATTTTAAAAGTATCCAACTTATATTAATATATGATCAACATATAAAATATAGAAAATATGCTTAAGGAATATTAATTTGAAGGGATGTCAAATGATTAGCTTGCTAGCCACCCATTACTCTAATTCCATTAAGTTGTGTTGTAAACACCTACTTTGCTGAACTCCTGGACTGTTAAACTTTTACATTGAGTTCGTCAACAAATTTGAAGGCTTAAGTAAAAAGGAAGAGATATCCAAAATTTATACTTCAGTAACTCTAGGCTTAACTCTGAGCCTGTGGTTTAACTCATAGGACGCCAAATCAGTACACTTAAGCTTGATCGGTAGTGTCAGCTGCATCACAAAGGGTGGGGGTGAGGGCAAATGGTAATACGATTTCCCTATGAACTATTTACTGCAACTACACACTCACTGTTCTTTTTCCTCTTAATATAGCACTAGATTCATGGGGAAAGCCGAGTTTTATTTAGCTGAGATATTGCCTTATTGTTCAAGATTAGCAAGTTATATTGTCAGAGGCTCCCCGTTCTATATATGCTATGATTTTTCCCCCATTCTCCTGCTTACTGATATCTCATATAAACAGGTTCTTTGTCTGTTAAATGCTTGTCTAACAGTTAGCCTAGATGTGATATTCCAGTCTGAAAATTTAGGTAGACTATTTTATGTATTTCTTATATTCCTATCCCATCTGTTTCCACTGAGCCTTCTGTTCAGGCTCTCAGTAAGTGCCCACAAAACAGATTAGCTGAACAACTTTAGGTATCATCAGGAGTGACATTGCATTTTAGTCTTATAAAAGAAACTATCACCTAATTTTTGTTCTGCCTGACAGCCTTTACCTGCATGTTACTTCACACAAATACTAATACTTATCACGCTTCAATATGCAGGTTCATTCTGGGAGCAAGAGTTCAGTGTAGATAGTAGCAATTTGGCAATAAACATACCTCTGCATCTTGCAAAATTTAATCTGAATGGTTAGATTTGTTGTTTTGTGAATAATGTCTAAGACTAGACTGTAATTAATTTTTATTAGTCACTTTATCATCTTGCCATTTGAGCAATTTGTGTGAGGCCTTTGAGAAAGAATTTTGTCATGGGCAAGGGTTGTGAGAGAGCTGTAAAATATAGCCTCTCATTTTACATGGGAAGATACCAAGTCCTTTAATTATAAGATATAATTATATATATAAGTGTCTCGTCACTCTAAAAGAGTGATTCTACTATTCAAACCTTGCTACTTTGCTTGTATCATCTGGTCCCTGTAGGCATTTGACTCAATCCTAGGCATGGAAAAAAAAAGTGGTTCTGCTTCTGGAGAATGAAATGCAGAGGTAAAATCCAGTCTAATCCTGTGTAGCTGGCATTTTATAATTATTTTTCCATTCTTCTGTGAATGCATATGTAGAAAAAAACATAATTTATGTTTTTTAAATTCTTACATATATTTTCTAAAACGCTTTGTACCCATGCATTATTGTAGGCTTTTATTAAAATGTTGTTCCCTGGCCCTGGCCAGATGGCTCAGTGGTAGAGCCTTGGCCCAGCGTGTGGAAATCCCAGGTTTGATCCCCAGTCAGGTCACACAGGAGAAGCAACCATCTGCTTCTCCACCCCTCCCCTTTCTCTCTCTCTCTCTCTCTCTCTCTCTCTCTGTTCCCCTCCCACAGCCATGGCTCAATTGGTTCCAGTGCATCACCCTGGGCACTGAAGATGGCTCTATGGAGCCTCCACTCAGGCATTAAAAATGGCTCCGTTTTGAGCATGGCCTCAGATGGGTAGAGCATCGGCCTCAGATGGGGGTTGCAGATGGATCTCAGTTGGAGTGCATGCATGAGTCTGTCTATCTCCCCACCTCTTACTTGGAAAAGAAAAAAATAGTTTAAAAAAATATTGTTCTCAGAACAAACTATAGAAATGATCCCTGAAAGTATAGTCTTAAATGTTGTTCTTCATATACACCCCAGGATCTAAGAAACTATAATGAATTAAGATTCCTACCCCGTTACTCATCAATTTTACTTGTTTGTTGATTGAGGAAACATTTTAAAAATATTTACTGCCCTGGCCAGTTGGCTCAGCAGTAGAGTTTGGCCTGATGTGTGGAAGTCCCGGTTCAATTCCTGATCAGGGTACACAGGAAAAGTGACCATCTGCTTCTCCACCCCTCCCATTCTCTCTGTCTCTGTCTCTCTCTCTCTTTCTCTCCCCCTCCCACAGCCATGACTCGATTGGTTAGAGAGCATTGGCTGGGCACTGAGGGTGGCCCTATGGCCTTCACCTCAGATGCTGAGCTAGCTTGGTTGCCAAGCGATGGAGCTGCGGCCCATTCCAGCAGAGTATCGCCTGGTAGGGTCTTGCCCAGTGGGTCCCAGTCAGAGTGCATGTGGGAGTCTGTTTCTGCTTCCCTCCCTCCCACTTAATAAAAATAATAATAATAATAATAAAGAAAAAAATTTACAAATATGAGACAGTGTTTTATAATATTGATAACAACAACAACTAATTCTGTTAGAGTGCACTGATCAAAGCACATGCTCTGCGGTCAGACTGCCTGAGTCTGTCTGAACGGCAGTTTAGCTACGTGGTAGTTGTGTGAATATGGACAAGTTAATTCATCTCTCTGTTTCAGTCTTGTTGTCTCTAACTGGGATGTTATTAGATTCCTGTTGCTGCTTTGACAGATTACCACAAGTTTAGTGGCTTAAAACAGCATAATTTAGTATCTCACTATTCTGTGAGGTGTAGAGGCTCAGCTGGTTTCTCTACTCCAGGTCTCACAAGACCAAGATCAAGGGGTATGTCAGCCGGAGTTCTTATCCAACCAGGCTCAGCGAGGTTGTTGTCAGTTTGCAGTTCCAAGTGGTTGTAGGGCTGAGGTGCCTCTTTCCTTGTGTGCTTTTCAGTTTCTATAGGCTATCCACATTCTTGGGCTTTTGACCTTTATTCATCCCCAAAGTCAGCAACAACTCACTGTTCTATCTAGTTGATTAGTGAGTTTTTATAAATCCTTTTGTGAGGCTTAATGAGGAAACAAAAAGCTACTTCAATAAATCTGGTGCCATGAAGCTAAATATTTTGCTTATTTTAATGGCTGATCTTCTCATGGCTCTGAGCTATATCACAGTAGAGATTAGCATTTTCACAGTTTTATTTTTTCTCCACTAGGCTAAGATTGCAAGAACAGTATAACTTCATGGCCATTGACAAGTCAAAGCACATGACAAGCACTAGGACAAATGTCCAGATTAGTGTTAGGTACCATCACATGATATAGGTCCAGCTTTACTAATTATGATTATAATCTTTTTTAATGAGAGCAAATACTTGTCACATGGTTCAATGTTTGTTACTGACTCTGGAACAAAGGTTTTTATGGTACAGTCTTCTTTAAGTGCTGAGTAATTTTTCCCTGTATACCGTGTATATGATGCTAATTGAATGTTTGTGTGTTTGTTTGAGAAAGGGATCAAATTTATCCAAGAATAAATGAAATGTTTCAAGAAAACTTGGCTGATTTAAAATGACACTTTCTCTTAATGGAGAAAGTTAGTTCTTGTCCTAGGAAAAGGTTGATGTTAAAGAAAATGATTACTATTTCAATTATTCCATCTGCAAAATTTTCTTAAACCTTTCATGCCCATGAATTAAAATATATTCTATTTTTTATTTCAATTTATAGAAGTAACTTCAAGTTTCAAACAATTAAAATATTTAAACAGCTACAGAGGTGCATTTTTTTCCCATTTCTGAGGTCCTCCTGTGGAATTCCACTGCTGAGTATTCTTACTCTCCTACCACCAAATACCCCTTTTCTTGTCATTTAAACAACTCTGTAACCCAATTACTACTTAACACTTTGAACCAACTAGTTCTTTAAATAG
Source organism: Saccopteryx bilineata (assembly GCF_036850765.1). Taxonomy (NCBI): domain Eukaryota; kingdom Metazoa; phylum Chordata; class Mammalia; order Chiroptera; family Emballonuridae; genus Saccopteryx; species Saccopteryx bilineata. Next base: position 193,398,109 of record NC_089494.1, read on the forward strand.
TCTCAATTATTCCATATTTCTTTACTATATATTCGAGGTACAGGTATCTCTTTATTCCTATGCTAGTATGTCTTACTGAGTCTTTTATTTTTATGAGAGGAAGGGAAATAGTGAGACAGACTCCTGCATACACCCTGATGGTATCCACCTGGTAAACCCATCTAGGGCCGATGCTCAAATACTGAGCTGTTTTTAATGCCTGAGGCTGATGCACTTAGTCCAACGAAACCATCCTCAGCTCCCAGGGCCACACTCAAAGCCACTGGCTGCAGGAGGGGGAGAGGGAAAGGGGGAGAAGGTGGAGAGAGAGAAAAAGTGGAGAGGGGGAGAAGCAGATGGTCACTTCTCTTGTGTGCACTGATTGGGAATCAAACTCAGGACATCCAGCCCTGGCCAGTTTGCTCAGTGGTAGAACATCGGCCCAGCATGTAGATGTCCTGGGTTTGATTCCCAGCCAGAGCACACAGGAGAAGCGCCCATCTGCTTCTCCACCCCTCCCCCTCTCCTTCCTCTCTGTCTCTCTCTTCCCCTCCTGCAGTCAAGGCTCCATTGGAGCAAAGTTGGCCCGGGCACTGAGGATGGTTCCATGGCCTCTGCCTCAGGCGCTAGAATGGCTCTGGTTGCAACAGAGCAGTGCCTCAGATGGGCAGAGCATTGTCCCCTGGTGGGCTTGCCAGGTAGATCCTGGTTGAGCGTATGTGGGAGTCTGTCTCTCTGCCTCCCTGCTTCTTACTTTAGAAAAATACAAAAAGAAAACAAAGGAAAAAAAAAAAAAGAAACCAGGATGTCCATACGCTGGCTGGTGCTCTATCCACTGAGTCACTAGCCAAGGCCTGTCTTACTGACTTAAAAGTGTGTTTTAAGTGTGTATCAATCTATTAAAGCTATTTCTTAATCATTTTTATAAGCAAGGAAGACTCTGAGGGGATTGAAAAGATATTTAAAACTCAATCTCCAACTCTGAGCTTACATTTGCCAGTTTGTGAATTTTTTAAGTGCCTGCAAACATCAGACACATTCTCAATGAAGACTTCATGACAATCTTATTTGTAATTGTAATCACTACCCCTCACCCTTGCTGGTACTCCCAATTTCCCCTAACCCTATTACTGTATTTATTGTTTAATATTTTACACACTAGACCAGGGGTCCCCAAACTATGGCCCACGGGCCACATGCGTCACCCTGAGGCCATTTATCCTGCCTCGCTGCACTTCCAGAAGGGGCATCTCTTTCATTGGTGGTCAGTGAGAGGAGCACACGACGCTGCAAAGTCCAGCGTTGCTCACGTACAGTACTACTTCCGGTGACGAGGGTCGCACGCGTCACAGCTTTGGAAGCGCGTCATATGACACACATCCGGTCTGTGGCTGCGGTGCCCCACATCACCGGAAACAGTGTGAAATAACAGCGGACGTAGGAAGAAAGGCAAAGCACTATAACCATTACTACACAGTACAATGGCCCCCATACTCCCCCAAATGTACAACAACATAATGGCCCCTATAACCTCCCTTTGCCCAAAAGTCTCCCCCCCACATTACTACACACCATGTTTCCCCTATTATAAGACCCTGTCTTATATTAATTTTACCCCCAAAAGACGGGCTGTCTTATTTTTGAAATACTGGTCAGTCTGTTGATTTAAATTTACTTGTTCTTTATTTTAAATATTGTATTCCCATTTTGTTTTTTTACTTTAAAATAAGATATGTGCAGTGTGCATAGGGATTTGTTCATAGTTTTTTTTTATAGTCTGGCCCTCCAACGGTCTGAGGGACAGTGAACTGGCCCCCTGTGTAAAAAGTTTGGGGGCCTCTGCACTAGACTGTAAGTCCATGAAGGCAGAGGTTTGTTTGTTCTGATTACTAATGTATCACAAATGCTTAGAATTGGGCCTGGCATAGAATAAATCACTCATTAAATATTTTTTGAATGGGCGAGTATTATATACATGTATTTTACATATGTATAAAACAATTTACATATGTAGAACAAACAAGACACCTTTGAACTATAGCCAGAATCTGCCCATGTCTTACCATCTCACCCTGTCAAGCTGGTTCAGGGCCAACTGGCTTTTCTCTTCTGTACTGTCACAGTAGGCCCCTAACTAGTCTTCCTGCTTTCAGCTTTGCTCCTCATAGTCTAGATTCAGCACTGCAGCCAGAGTTGTCTTTTAAAGTCAGATCTCCCAACAGCTCAAAACCCTCACTCAGAGGAAGAAAGGTCATGGCTTAAAATAAGACTGTGATGATCTGCCCTAGTCCTCCCCCAAACTGTCTCCTGATTTTATTTCCTGCCTCTCTTTTACCTAATACCACTTGCAGGGTTCTAGCATTTTCTGTTTTCACTGCTTAGAGTGCACTTCCTCTTTCCTTCACTCTGCTCAGTTGTTACCGTATTAGGCCTCCCCTGAGCCCCTGAGTGTGTTAAATGAAACAACATTCCAAACTCCCACATAACTCTGCTGTATTTCCCTTTGCCCTGCTTTATGTTTCTTCATAGCACTTACGTTACTAATTGGTTTCATTGTCCCTCTCCCTTTGATTTGAACATGTTTCATAAAAGCATGAAGTTTCTTTTGTTCAGTGCTGTGTCTTTAGTGTTGAAGAATGTCAGACACTTAGAAAGCTCATGATAAATATTACAGATAGTGTGCGGTAAGTATACATTATGCATTCATGTGCTAAAAAATAGAAGCATTGCTAATTCTTATAATGAGGAAACTTGAGGGAGGCATTGTAATTACCAATATAAATGCAAGAACCATGAAAGAGTAAGGCAGTGTTTATTATATTTGGGTATCAGCAAATCAAAAGATAATAAAAGTAATAATAAAGTAATTATTATGAACGTTGTTTCTCACAGGCATGAAAAGGCATCTTCTTATTAGGCATGTTTGCACCCAGACTTCCCAACTCAGTGCTGTACGGGGTATTTTCCTGCAAGCCTCTGTAAGGGAGTTGAGCCATGAGTATCCTCTCATGTAGGAAGTCTTGCTATAAGATTACTTCAGGCTGGCAATACTAATGACATGTACCACACATTTCTGGGAAGGCAGACAAATTTTCGATTCTCAGTATGTTAGCACATAATTAATCAGTATAAAAAGAGGTGAGGAGAAATGTCATGCTGATAAATTGAGGTGTTTACTGCACTGTCAGTATATTTAAATAAAGATTCAGGAGATAAATTTTGACTACTTAAGTTTCAAATGTAGTATGCAGTTGTCAAAACCAATGAAGTAGAGGCCAGTCTACATACTCGCCCAGTGAGTGAGTCAAGAATACATCTTCTGTCAGAGGAATTGGATGTGCTTTGTCATAGAATGAGATAAATATAAAACACAGATTCCTCAATTACTTTTGCTTTTTTTAAAATTCAGTGAGAGGAGGGGAGGCAGAGAGACAGGCTCCTGCATGCACCCCAACCAGGATCCACCCAGCAAGCCCACTAGAGGGTGATATTCTGCCCATCTGGGCATTGCTTCATTGCATTCATTGCTTGGCAACTGAGCTTTTTAGCACCTGAGGCAGAGGCCATGGAGCCATCCTCTGTGCCCAGGACCAACTTGATCCAATTGAGCCATGGCTGCAGGAAAGGAAGAGAGAGAGAGAGAGAGAGAAGTGAGAGGGGGAGGGTGGAGAAGCAGATGAGCACTTCCCCTGTGTGCCCTGACTGCAGGAACATTCTACTTTTGCTTTCTGAGAACATGTCTAGTGATTCTTCCATTTGTACCATAAGGATTTAATTAATTTTTGAGGTTCTCTGAATATATGTCTCCCTTCCCATTATTTCTCCATTTTATTTCCTGAAAAGATTATCTATTGGATTTCAAAAATTGGAAGTAAATGATGAAACTGCTGTTTTTTTCAAAGACATTATCATAAACATAACTATTTGAGAATTTATTTTATTTGATGACATATCTTCACACCCAAGGGTTTAAGGTTTCAGTTTAGAGATAGAAGGCCAGTGGCCTCTTATCAAGGCTGTTGAAATGCTATTGCTTGTACCCTTAAATGGTAGGAGTTAAACCACACTTCTATATTTTTAAAATTTTATTTTTTAAATATTTGCCAATGTTTAATCTTGAATTTTATTTTATCCTTTATTTTCAGGTAGAGGTTAATTTGTTCTTTGGAAAGCAGTATGGCCTTATTTAACTTGTAGTTTACAAATACAATGACCAAGCAGTTTCACTCTGACATATACCTAAGGTACACTCCTGTACACGTACCCAAGGAGATGTGTACAGGTATGATCATCGCAGCACCGTCTCCAGGAAAAACCTGAACCAACCCAGGCACCCATCAGTAGGGGAGTGGATGAATAAACTATGGTAAAGTCAGAAGGAAATATTATACAATGAATAAATATAATATAATGAATTATACTCGCAATAAATTGCTTGCAGCAATAACTTTTTATAAGTTAAAGAAAACTCAAACATATGCAGTCACAATGGAAGCAGGAGAATGATGAGCAAAGAAGTCAAGATGCTGTAAACCACAGCTTCAAACAGAGAAAACACACCCATGAAATACATTCAGGCTCGCTTTGGATTAGTCACTGTAAAAAAAGAAACTACATTAAACAAACGGAACTACATTTTTCTCTTTATAGCTATTTATGTTTATAATATACAGGTATCAGAAATGGGTAGTCTTTAATTAGTTTTTAATCACCTCCAAACTTATTTTCCTCTCATGCTACTAGTCAAGTAAATCTTGACTCTACTAGTCAAGCTCTTTGCGCAATGGAAAATACTGCCATCATGAGCAATATACTACATGGATTATCAAAATATTAGAATATGATTTATTTCATTTTTAAAAATAAATTAATATGGAAAACTTCTCATGTCAAGAAATCTATTTCACCCTGAAAATTAGGGACCACATTGTTTATGATCAGTAAGACATAATAATTCTAATAATAAATAGAATGTTTTCCAAAACAGTTCTATCAAAGATTGAAATCTGAACAACTTTGGCATTGCTATCTATGGCAGCATCACTTATTTTAACATCCACAAAGGTGAAATGGCTTATATTAGAAAGCATTTCATTAAAACCACCACAGTATGCTCATAAAACCAAATCATTGAAGGTAAAGTAGAAGGACTTATTAATACTTATATAGCACTTACTATGTGTCAGCCACTGTTATAAGTACTTTACAATTGTCAATATATGTAATCCCCCCCACAACCCGGTGAGATAGTTAATATTACCATTTACAAATAAGGAAACAGAACTTGTTAAAGAGTATAAGGTCACACAGGTACAGTAGTCCATAACGGACTATTCATGGAGGATATGTTCCAGGAACCCCAATGGATGCCTGAAAGCACAGATAGTACCAAACTCTTTTTTCCTATACATACATACCGATGGTAAAGTTTGTAAGTTAGGCACAGTAGGATATTAATAGCAACAGCTAATAAACAGAGCAATCATAACAATACACTCTAATAAAAGTTTTGTGAATTGGTCTCCAGTAATTTTTATATTTTTCTGTCCAAACTTATTTCTGAATCTGTGAAATCATTCTTTACTGGCAGTGATTGGCTTGATGTCATTCATTTTAGGGGATCCCCTGGTAAAGTATCTATTGGCTCAATCAGAACACGTTTTCTCTTCATATCTTATACTCACAAATGTAATGCCTTTCCCATCTTAACTAAGTACTTATTATGCACTGTGGCCATAACTCTTGAGCTATGACAGCCAAACTAGCATGAATTCCTTTTTCCTCTTCACAATTTCAGGAGTAAAAGATTCATTTGTATCATAGATCTTAGCAACCTCAGCATACAATTTTTCTACCTACTGTTAAGAACTTTCATCTTTTTACATAAAAGAAGCACATGTGGCTTCTCTTTGGCATATCCAACTTGCCAGCATCATTACTCTTGTGCTTTGGGGACGTTATTAAGTAAAATACTTGAACACAAGCACTGTCATGCCATGGCAGTGGATCTGACAACCAGGAGCTACTGAGTGACTGACTGGTGGAAGCATCGACAGAGTGGAGATGCTGAACAAAGGGATGATTCATGTCCTGGTTGGGGTAAAGCAGGGTGCTGTGAGGCTCCATCACACTGCTCAGAACAGTGTGTGATTTAGAATGTAGGAATTGTTTGTTTCTGGTATTTTTCCATCTAATACTTTGGGACTGCGGTTGACTTCCAGTAACTAAAAGTGACATGGCAGGTAAGGCTGGGCTACTTTAATAGGTGGCAGAATGGATGCTAACCGGGAAGTAAGTCTTGAGCCTGGATTCTTGTGCTGTGCCACAAAGTGGCACTTTATGTGACTTTTTGTGTTTTCACTTCCTGCAGTGACATCATGTCATGCATACATTTTGTAACACTGACTAAGCATCTTCTGTTGCATCTCATTTGCCTCACTTTTCTATTTCTTATTCACATGCCTGGGTAAAGCAGCTGACTTATCTAAGTTAAGCCAATTTGTATTAATTTCAACTGGGTTGTTTTCATTTTCTTAGACATCTGTCTAAAAGATAGATTATGATTATTTGCATAGCAACTTTACTGTGTTTAGATATTAACAAAATAAACAAATCTTTGAAAATTGAGGAGAAACTTGTCATATATCTACCAGTAAATTTTAGAACATCTGTAGATGTTTGAGCTGTATACAAGGTAATTAGGCTTTTGTATGAGAGGCATATATCAAGTTTTAAACTCTGATATGTTAGCTATTATAAAGTGATATAGAAATAGTTATATAGAAAAGTTTTTCTTGAGTTTTTTTTTTTGTGAACAGATTTCTGATCACTAAGTTTAATGTCATTCATAGAGACCAAGGTAGATCTCTTGTATCAATTTTATTCAGATTAAGAGATTCTTGTTTTTAACAAAGCTAAAAATCAAATGGAAGATTCTGCTATGGATAAAAACCCACTGTCATCTTGATTTTGGACAAGATAATAAAATATTGAACTCGTTTTATGCAGTGAATAAAGCTCGTGATTTTTAGGATGTCTTGAATAAGTTAGGCATTCTTTAACATTAAAAAAAGTTAAGTGAAGAAGAAGCAATATTTCCAAACACATTTTATGAGGCCAACATAACCCTCATTCCAAAACCTGGCAAGGATGGCACAAAAAAAGAAAACTACAGACCAATACCTCTAATGAATACAGATGCAAAAACAAAATACTAGCAAATCGAATACAACAACACATTAAAAAAAATAATTCACCATGATCAAGTGGGATTCATCCCTGAATCACAAAGATGGTTCAACAAGCATAAAACAATTAATATAATAAACCATATCAACAAAACAAAGAACAAAAACCACATGATCCTATCAAAAGGTGCAGAAAAGGCATTCGATAAAATACATCATTTTATGTTAAAAACACTCAACAAAATGGGTATAGAAGGAAAATATCTCAACATAATAAAGGCCATTTATGACAAACCATCAGCTAACATCATATTAAATGGCAAAAAACTAAAAACTTTTCCTCTAAAATCAGGAACAAGACAAGGCTGCCCATTTTCTCTATCCCTATTCAATGTAGTGCTGGAAGTTCTAGCCAGAGCAATCAGACAAGAGAAAGAAATAAAAGGCATTCATATTAGGAAAGAAGAAGTAACAGTTTCACTTTTTGCAAATGATATAATCCCAAAGACTCCACAGAAAGGCTATTGGAAACAATAAACCAAAACAGTAAGGTTGCAGGATACAAAATTAATATACAGAAGTCTATTGCTTTCTTATATGCAAACAATGAAATTGCAGAAAATGAACTAAAAAATAATCCCTTTTATGGTTGCAACAAAAAAGTAAAATACCTAGGAATAAACATAACAAAGAATGTAAAGGACCTAAATAATGAAAACTATAAAGCATTGTTAAAGGAAATCAAAAAAGATACAATGAAATGGAAAAATATTCCTTGTTCTTGGATAGGAAGAATAAATATAGTTAAAATGACCATATTACCCAAAGCAATATACAAATTTATTGCAATTCCCATCAAAATTCCAATGTTATTTTTTAAAGAAATGGAACAAAAAATCATCAGGTTTATATGGAGCCATAAAAAACCCTGAATAGCCAAAGTAATCCTAAGCAAAAAAACAAAGCTGGGGCCATTACAATATCTGACTTCAAATTATACTACAGAGCCACAATAATCAAAACAGCATGGTAGCCTGACCTGTGGTGGTGCAGTGGGTAAAGCGTCAACCTGGAAATGCTGAGGTTGCCGGTTCAAAGCCCTGGGCTTGCCTTGTCAAGGCACATATGGGAGTTGATGCTTCCAGCTCCTCCCCCCTTCTCTCTCTCTGTCTCTCTCTCCTCTCTAAAAATGAATAAATAAAAAAAAATTAAAAAAAAACACAGCATGGTATTGGCAGGAAAAGAGACACTCAGACCAATGGAACATAATAAAGAGCCTAGAAATAAAACCACATATATATGGTCAAATCATCTTTGATAAAGGGGCCATAAGCATGCAATAGAGAAATAAAAGCCTCTTCAATAAATGGTGCTGGGAAAATTGGAGAGCCACATGCAAAATAATGAAACTCAACTACAGTTTGTCTCCTTGTACCAAAATTAATTCAAAATAGATCAAGACCTAAATAGAAGATCTAAAACATTAAATTACATAGAAGAAAACATAGGTACTAAACTCATGGATCTTGGCCATAAAGAACATTTTATGAATTTGACTACAAAGGCAAGGGAAGTGAGGGCAAAGATAAAGGAATGGGACTACATCAGACTAAGAAGCTTTTGCTCAGCAAGAGAAACTGACAACAAAACAAATAGCCAACTAAGTGGGAGATGATATTTTCAAACAACAGCTCAGATAAGGGCCTAATATCCAAAATATACAAAGAACTCACAAAACTCAAAAGCAGACAAGCAAACAATCCAATAAAAAAAATGGAAAGAGAACATGAACAGACACTTCTCCCAAGAAGAAATACAAATGGCCAACAGATATATGAAAAGACACCCATCTTCACTAACTATTAGAGAAATGCAAATCAAAACTGCAATGAGATACCACCTCACACCTGTTAGATTAGCTATTATCAACAAGACAGATAATAACAAATGTTGGAGAGGCTGTGGAGAAAAAGGAACCCTCATTCACTGTTGGTGGGAATGTAAAGTAGTACAACCACTATGGAAGAAAGTATGGTGGTTCCTCAAAAAATTAAGAACAACTACCGTATGACCCAACAATCCCTCTACTGGGTATATACCCCCAAAACTCAGAGACATTGATACGTAAAGACACATGCAGCCCCATGTTCATTGCAGCATTGTTCACAGTGGCAAAGACATGGAAACAACCAAAAAGCCCTTCAATAGAGGATTGGATAAAGAAGATGTGGTACATATATTCTGTGGAATACTGCTCAGCCATAAGAAATAGGATCATTTACGACAACACGGATGGACTTTGATAACATTATACTGAGTGAAATAAATAAATCAGAAAAAGCTAAAAACTGTTTGACTCCATACATAGGTGGGACACAAAATTGAGACTCATGGACATAGATAAGAGTGCAGTGGTTACCCGGGGGAGGGGAAGGGAGTGGAGGGAGGGGCCTAAAGAAAACCAAATAGAAGGTGATGGAGGATAATATGACTTTGGGTGATAGGTATACAACATAATTGAATGTCAAAATGATCTAGAGATGTTTTCTCTAAATCTATGCATTCTAGTTGATCAATGTCACCCCGTTAAAATTGTCTAAATAAAATTATAAAATTAAACAATAAAAGAGTTAAATGCTTAAAGAGCATAGAAAAGGCAAAAATGTCTCTTTTTTGATGGCCTATCTCAGTCTTTAGGAATTTTTTCTGAATAAAGTGTTAGAACTTAATATACCTGTATACTCTTGTTATTTTTACTGTGAAATATGCCTGAGAACATATTTTATTTTTCTTTTCAGATGACAGAAATGATGCTCAGGAGAGTAGTTTAAGAGACTTACTAAAAGAGCTGCCAGACACGCACTACCACCTCCTCAAGTTTCTGTGCCAGTTCTTGACAAAAGTAGCCACGCACCACGTGCAGAATCGCATGACTGTTCACAATCTTGCCACTGTATTTGGGCCCAACTGCTTTCAGTAAGTTAGTGGAGTTTTGCTTTAAATATTATCACATACCCCTTTTTCTTTAGCACTGCCTGAAATACTGGGATGTACTAATGTATATCAAAATGAAAATTCAACCAATTTATGTTGGAGAAGTTCCATCTCGCTATTGGGCACTTTAGCCTGTTTTTTGTTGGGGTTTTTTTTTTTTTTTTGCCCCAATTTTGAAGAAAGCAAATAATACCTTCTTATAAAACTATCACTTGTAGCCCTGGCCGGTTGGCTCAGTGGTAAAGCGTCGGCCTGGTGTGCAGAAGTCCCGGGTTCGATTCCCGGCCAGGGCACACAGGAGAAGCGCCCATCTGCTTCTCCACCCCTCCCTCTCTCCTTTCTCTCTGTCTCTCTCTTCCCCTCCCGCAGCCAAGGCTCCATTGGAGCAAAGATGGCCCGGGCGCTGGGGATGGCTCCTTGGCCTCTGCCCCAGGCGCTAGAGTGGCTCTGGTCGCAACAGAGCGACGCCCCAGAGGGGCAGAGCATCGCCCCCTGGTGGGCGTGCCAGGTGGATCCCGGTTGGGCACATGCTGGAGTCTGTCTGACTGTCTCTCCCCGTTTCCAGCTTCAGAAAAATACAAAAAAAAAATAATAATAATAAAAAAAATAAGAAAACTATCACTTGTAATATTTCAAACACCTTCCTTTAAAGTCCTAGAACTAAGTTTTACTTTTACCAGAAAGGGCATTAAAAAGCAAACAAAACAAAATATCTGATACATTGATTAGAAGAAAGAGAAGCAATATGATATATAGTGCATAATTTTTTTAATATTGATAAAGTTCAAAACATTGCAAATGGATGGAAAATTACAAGTAGACTATGTCAGTGACAGCAAATTTTAACCTCAGCTACATTTACTTATTTACTTTCTAGGAATAAGCTAGACTAGAAATAAACTAGTTTCTGTGGTGACTGCTACATCACTAGCCACAAGAACTTTTTTAAAGCTTTATATTTTATTTTCCCTGTTATTCTTTGTAGCTCTTTAGTATATGAAACATGATCTTACAGTGCAGGGATTTTGCTTTTAACTCTCCTGTTAATCCCCACAGATATCAAACACATTCCTTCTAGATATAAGGAGAGAAAAAGAGATCACTCACACTTTAAAAGCTCTCTGACATTCTTAGGAAGTTGTTGGGTTTTTTAAACACTGTGTCTGCTTATTATCCACTCCATTAATCTACAGACTCATTCAGCTGCTCAGAGCTAGTAATTTACAGTCCCAAGAACCACTGTCTAAATATAAACATATATCATAGTGGCTTCAGGGTTCCAGGACATTTGCAGCCTACGAGGGGGAGAAGTTCTACCTTAATAATGATTGCCTTTGTAACTTTACAGATTTAAATTTTAAATAATAGCATTTCATAGGAAATGTTAGGGTCTCATGAATAAATGTCTCAAACACAGGCTCCACTAATTTATCTTATTCAGAAGCCCTGTGGCAGTAAAAAAAAGTTTTATTTATTTTTACTTCTATCTGGAGAGTAAACACTGATGACTTATGTGTAAGAAGTAAAGGTAAGTGGAAAACTACTCAGCGATTTTGAAACCCTAGATTCCAGAAGAGGTGAAAATGAGCTTGTAAATAGAATGTTTATTTCATAATCCACATGCCTACCTCATGCTGATTTATTGGATTGGGCTTGATCTGGAATTTCTTTCTTTTGTCCTTTTTAAAATTAAAATTTTCTTTTAAATTTATTGTGATAACATAGAGTCAAGTGTCCTGTTTAATATAACACCCTCTCCCCTCAACCACGTGCCTCTCGTTACACCCCTTTGTCCCCCTCCCCGACCCCCACCCCCTCTTCACTCTGACATTTGCTGTCCTGTTATCGGTATGTATGTGTTATGTATATATAATTTCACTAATCCCTTCACCTTCTCTGATCCTGTCTCCTCATCCCCGTTCTCTCTGACAGCTGTCCCTCTGCTCCCTGTGACCCCGCCTCTGCCTCTATTCTGTTCCTCAGTTCACCATGTTCATTAGAGTCCACATATAAGTGAGATTATATAATATTTTTCTTTCTCTGCCTGGCTTATTTCACTTAGCATAAAAATCGTCAGGTCCAGCCTGACCTGTGGTGGCGCAGTAGATAAAGCGTTGTCCTGGAAATGCTGAGGTCGCCAGTTCAAAACCCTGGGCTTGCCTGGTCAAGGCACATATGGGAGTTGATGCTTCCAGTTCCTCCCCCCTTTTCTCTATCTCTCCTCTCTCTCTCTCTCTCCCTCTCCTCTCTAAAATGAATAAATAAATACAAAATACAATAAAAAAAGTCGTCAGGTCCATACATGCCATTGCAAAAGTTAAGATTTCCTTCTTTTTCATTGCTGCATAGTATTCCATTGTGTATATGTACCACTGCTTTTTATTCACTCATCCACTAATGGACACTTGTGCTGTTTCCAAATCTTGACTATTGTAAACAAAGCTGCAATAAATATGGGGGTGCATATCTTCATTTGAATTCGTGTTTTGAGATTCTTAGAATATATTTCTAAAAGTGGGATAACTGGGTCAAAAGGCAGTTCTATTTTTAATTTTTTGAGGAAACACCTTACTGTGTTCTACATTGGCTGCACAAGTCTGCATTCCCACCAACAGTGCAGAAGGATTCTCCCTCTCCAGCAGTTATGTGTTGATTTGTTAATGAGCGCCATTTTGAGAGATGTGAGGTGGTATCTCATTGTGGTTTTAATTTGCATTTCTCTGATGATTGTTGATGTTGAACATTTTTTCATATGCCTATTGGCCATCTGTATGTCCTCTTTGGAGAAGTGTCTATTCAGTTCCTTTGCCCATTTTTTAATTAGATTGTTTACCTTCCTAGTGTTGAGTTTTAGAAATTCTTTATAAATTTTGGTTATTAACTCTTTATCAGATGCATTGGCGAATATGTTCTCCCATTGTGTGGATTGTCTTTTTATTTTGTTAATGATGTCTTTTGCTGTGCAAAAGCTTTTTAGTTTGATATAGTCTCATTTATGTATTTTGTCCTTTATTTCACTTGCTTGTGGAGATATATCAGCAAAAATATTGCTGTGAGAGATATCAGAGAGTTTACTGCCTATGTTCTCTTCCAAGATTTTTACAGTTTTGCAATTTACATTTAAGTCTTTTGTCCAATTTGAGTTTATTTTTGTGAATGGTGTAAGTTTGTGGTATAGTTTCACTTTTTTTTGCATGTACCTGTCCAATTTTCTAAACACTATTTATTAAAGAGACTGTCTTTACTTCATTGTATACCCTTGCCTCCTTTGTCAAATATCAACTGACTGTAACGGTGTGGGTTTATTTCTGGGTTCTCTGTTCTATTCCTTTGATCTGTATGCCTCTTCTTATGCCAGTACCAAGCTGTTTTGATTACAAAGGCCATGTAGTATAACTTGATATCAGGAAGTGTGATACCTCCCACTTAGTTCTTAATTTTCAAGATTGCTGAGGCTATTCGGGTTCTTTTATGGTTCCATTGAATTTTTGGAATATTTGTTCTATATCTATGAGGTATGTCATTGGTATTTTAATAGGAATTTCATTAAATCTGTAGATTGCTTTGGGTAGTATAGACAGTTTAATCATGTTTATTCTTCCTATCCATGAACATGATATATGCTTTTATTTGCTTGTATCTTCTTTGATTTCTTTTTTCAATGTCTTATAATTTCTTGAGTATAAGTCTTTAAACCTCCTTGGTCAAATTTATTCCTAAGTACTTTATTTTTTTTGTTGTAGTAGTAAAGGGGATTGTTTCCTTAATTTCTCTTTCTGACAGTGTATTGCTGGTGTATAAAAATGCCACTGATTTCTTAATATTGATTTTATATCCTGCCACATTGTTAAATTCATTTATCAGGCCTAGTAGTTTTATTATTATTATTATTATTATTATTATTTAATTTTTATTCATTTTAGAGAGGAGAGACAGAGAGAGAGAAGGGGGGGAGGAGCTGGAAGCATCAACTCCCATATGTGCCTTGACCAGGCAAGCCCAGGGTTTCAAACCGGTGACCTCAGCATTTCCAGGTCGACGCTTTTCCACTGTGCCACCACAAGTCAGGCCAGGCCTAGTAGTTTTTGACTGAAACTTTAGCATTTTCTATGTACGGTATAATGTCATTAGCAAATAATGACAGTTTTACTTCTTCTTTTTCAATTTGGATGCCTCTTATTTCTTCTTCTTGTCTGATTGCTGTGGCTAGGACTTCCAGAACAATGTTGAATGAGGATGGTGAAAGGGGGCACCCTGCATTGTTCCTGATCTTAAGGAGATTACTTTAAATTTTTGTCCATTGAATATGATGTTGGCTGTGCATTTGTCATAGATGGCCTTTATTATGTTGAGATATATTCCCTGTATTCCCGTTTTGCTGAGAGTTTTGATCATAAATGGGTATTGGATTTTACCATATGAATTTTCTGCATCTTTGATATAGTCATGTGAATTTTATCTTTCATTTTGTTTATGTGATGAATTACATTCATTGATTTGAGAATATTGTACCAGCCTTGCCTCCCTGGAATAAATCCCACTTAATCGTGATGAATGATCTTTTTAATGTATTGCTGGATCCTGTTTGCTAATATTTTGCTGAGATTTTTAGCATCTATGTTCATCAGGGGTATAGGACTTTATCATTATGTAGTGACCTTATTTATTCCTTACTATAGCTTTTTTTCTTTGTAGTGTCTTTACCTGGTTTTGGAATGAGGACAATGCTTGCCTCATAAAATGAGCTTGGAAGTCTTCCCTCCTCTTGAATTTTTTGGAATAGCTTGAGAAGGATAGATGTTAGTTCTTTGAATGTTTGGTAAGATTCCCTGTGAAGTCATTCACTCCAGGATTTTTGTTTGCTGGGAATTTTTTGTTAACTGCTTCAATTTCATTTGTTATAATTAGTCTTTTAGGTTTTCTGATTCTTCCAGATTGCGTTTTGAAAGACTGTATGTTTTTTGGAATTTATTCATTTCACCTATGTTGTCCAATTTTTTGGCATACAGACCTTCTTAGCATTTCTTACAATCCTTTTTATTTCTGTGGTATCAGTTGTTACTTCTCTACTTGCATTTCTAATTTTATTTATTTGGGTCCTCTCTCTTTTTTCCTTGATGAGTCTGGTTAAAGATTTGTCAATCTTGTTTACCTTTGTAAAGAACCAGTTATTGGTTTCACTGATCTTTTGTATTTTTTTTTTTTTTTTTAGCCTCTATGCCATTTATTTCCCCTGTGATCTTTATTATTTCCTCCCTTCTATTTTCTCTGGGCTTTATTTATTGGTCTTTTTCTAGTTCTTTTAGGTGTGGGGTTAGGTTGTTTTTTGAGTTGTTTTTGTTTTTTTGTTTTGCTTCTTAAGGTATGCCTGTAATACTTTGAACTTCCCTCTCAGGACTGCTTTTGCTGTGTCCCATAGACTTTGGGTTGTTGTATGTTCATTATCATTGGTTTCATGGAAATATTTTATTTCTTCCTTATTTCATTGTTAACTCATTCACTATTTAATAACATGATATTTAGCCTCCAAGTGTTTGAATGTTTTTCAGTTTTTGTATTTTAGTTGATTTCTAGTTTCATGCCATTGTAATCAGAAAAGATGCTTGATATGATTTCAATCTTCCTAAATTTATTTATACATGATTTATGTTCTAACTTGTGGTCTATCCTAGAGAATGTATCAGGAGCACTGGAAAAGAATGAAAATTTTGCTGCTTTGGGGTGAAAGATTCTGAAGATATCAATTAAATCCAATTGACCTAGTGTACCATTTAAGGCTACAGTTTCTTTGTTAATTTTCTGTCTGGAGGATCTATCCATTAATGTTAGTGGTATATTAAAATCCTCTACCATTATACATAATATTGCTTTCAATCTCACCCTTTATGTCTATCAAAATCTGCTTTATATATTTAGGTGCTCCTATATTAGGTGCATAAATATTTACAATGGTTATATCCTCCTGTTGGTTGCTCCCTTTATCATTATGTAGTGACCTTATTTATTCTTTATTGTAGCCTTTGTTTTAAAGGCTATTTCATCAGATATAAGTAATGTTATCTTAGCTTTCTTTCATTTCCATTTGCATGAAATACTTTTTTCTAACCCTTTACTTTCCGTCTATGTGTATCTTTTGTTCTGAGGTGGATCTCTTATAGACAGTATATACATGGGTCCTGTTTTCTTATCCATGCAGCTACCGTATGTCTTTTGATTGGAGCATTCAATCCATTCACACTTAAAGTTCTTATTGATATGTACTTAATTTATTGCCATTTTATTCTTTAAACCTACAATCCTCTTTCTCTAGCTTTCTTTTTTTCTTTCCTCTTTTTACAGCAGGCCCCTTAACATTTCTTGCAGTACTGCTTTGGTTGTAATGAATTCCTTGAGTCTTTTTTGTCTGGGAAGCTTTTTATTTCCTCTTTAAATTTTAAATGATACCCTTGCTGGATAAATAATCTTGGTTGTAGGTTCTTATTTTTCATCATTTTGAATATTTCTTACCAATCCCTGCATGCCTCAAGTGTTTCTGTTGAGAAGTCAGATGACATCCTTATGGGGGCTCCTCTGTAGGTAATTAGCTGCTTTTCTCTTGAAGCTTTTAGTATTCTTTCTTTGTCTCTTAAATTTGGCATTTTAATTATGATGTGTCTTGATGTAGGCCTCCATGGTTTTTTTTTTTTTAATATTTTATTTATT
The DNA here is from genome assembly GCF_036850765.1 of Saccopteryx bilineata. Classification (NCBI taxonomy): domain Eukaryota; kingdom Metazoa; phylum Chordata; class Mammalia; order Chiroptera; family Emballonuridae; genus Saccopteryx; species Saccopteryx bilineata. The sequence continues at coordinate 193,414,971 of NC_089494.1, forward strand.
GATATTTTAGAGAGAGAGGAGTGAGAGAGAGAAACAGAGAGAGAGAGAAAAGGGGGAGGAGCAGGAAGCATCAACTCCCATATGTGCCTTGACCAGGCAAGCCCAAGGTTTCGAACCGGCGACCTCAGTGTTCCAGGTCGACGCTTTACCCCACTGCGCCACCACAGGTCAGGCCCATGGGTTTATCTTTAATGGAACTCTCTGTGCTTCTTGAATTTGTGTGACTTTTTTCTTAATCAATTTAGGGAAATTTTCAACTGATTTCTTTAAAGAAGTTCTGTATCACTTGTTCATTCTCTTCTCCCTCAGGAACCCCTATGATGCAGATGTTGTTTCTCTTGATGTTGTCACAGTGGTCTTTTAGAGTTTCTTCAGTCTTCTGGAGCCTCTTTTCTTTTTACTGCTCTGCTTCTGTGCTTACATTTATCTTGTCCTCTAAGTTGCTGATTCAGTTATCTTCTTCCAGCCTGTTGTTGATTTCTTCTAGTGAAGTCTTCATTTCTGATATTGTATTTGTCATTTCTGACTGGTTCTTTTTTATGATTTCAATGTCCTTTTTGATGCTTGCTATATCTTTTTTAAAATTTTCATTGTGATCATCCATCATCACTCTAAGGTCCTTGAGCATCGTAAAAATCATTATTTTAAACTTTGCATCTGGTAATTTGGTTACTTCCTTTTCATTTGGTTCTTTTTCTGGGGATTTCTCTTGTTGATTCATTTGGGTCATAATTTTTTTGTCTGCCCATTTTTTCTGTGTATTAGGTAGCACTGTCTGACTTTGAAATTTGTTGTGGTGTCTTTATGAAGGAGATAGGCTCGGTGTTTCTGACTTCCAGGGCATCTGAGTCTTTGCTCTGGGAATGCTTTTTTGAGAGTAGTATTTTCCCTCCCATTGTATCTGAGTATTGAATGCAGTTGGTCCTTTCACTGGTGCAGTTATCCCTTCAGGCCGGCTAGCTCTAAGGGTAAACCCTGATCATGTGTATTAGACACTGTGCAGTGTCTGTCCTGTTGGGCGTATTTATTCTCCACAGTGTTTGGTGCCTACCAGACTACTTCTGTGGGTGTACTGCTCTGTAGCTAGCTGAGTCTAGTGTTGGTGCTATCTGCTACCCACTACTGGTTTTATTGGTTCTAAGTCTTCTTGGGTTGGCATCAACTGTTCTTTGTAACCTGCCATGGGCTACCTGTCTGGAGCTACTGCTCTGTTCGCTGTCTGTGTCTGCATTTCCTATGCCTGGGTAGTGTGTGGGGTTATCCTGTGTATAAGGATTACCTTTCTCCTGCTTAGAGATGACAGCAGCTCCATAGAAGCCCCAAGTGCCACAGAATTTTCTTCCATTTTTCAGCTGCATATTCTTCCCACAGAGCCTCTGTGGAAAGACTGTAGTGTGGACTCAGTCTGGCCTCACCCAACCAACCCCTATATAGGTTGCAAGCTTGTTGGGTTAGGACAGCTGAGGTTGGGAATAGAGTGCTAGTGGGATCCGTTACTTCAGCGGTCTCTTGGTCAGGAGCTCAGTTTAGGGATTGTGGCCCCTACTCCAGAGCCTAATTTTTCAGACACTGCTGGATACTCCAATTCTATTTCTTCCCAGTGAAGAGAGCAGCAGGCTCAGATTGGATTGGGCTGACAGTCCCCTCTGCAGAAGTTCTTCCAGCTGGGTAACCCCAGGTCTCAGGAAGGAAAACTAAGAGAGTCCTCCCCTGGGGCTGACTGTGCCCCCCAGAAAGTAGCTAAGCCCTCAACTAGACTGAACAATAGGCTTGCAGGGACCCATGCTTTATTGTCCGTGCTCCAAGCCTCAATCCCTTCCCTCTGTGGAACTTAGCCTAACAAGGCAGGATATCCAACGCCCAGGCTGGCTGACTGTAAAGCTTCTCCCTGTCCAGTGCACATGAGCTGCTGTGCCAGTGCTGATCACAGGGAGCAGAACTCACCTCAGCTGGGCCTGGTGTAATGAACCCTCCCTTAAGACACACCATCGGCAGGGGTATTTAGTTCCTGAACCGATGCTCTCTGCAGCTGGCCACTGAATGTGCCTTCCTTGAGCCTCCCTAGAGGGAACCTAGCACAGACCATTGGGGTCACTGCTTGTGACTGGCCCTCCACAACCTTCTTGGAGCTACAAGCAATTTTGAGTTTGTAGCTGCCATTGCTGGGCCCTGGTGCTCATGGAAATACCAAGCTGCACACCTAGGCTGGTTTTTACCCACACTGGTACTGAGAAATGCCACAAAAGGCCAAGGTTTCCTGAGCCCTGTCTCCTACAGCCTATGTCTACTGGCTGCTTGTTGGGCTTGGCCACTGAAATAAAACCTCTGGTAGATTCTAGAGCCTGGGGCATTCAGGGATTGGGAAGGATGATGGGTGAGCTCCCACCTCTTGGCCCTAGGTGTCAGTCTATGCAGAATTTTTCACAGACCTCAGGAGGGTGTGGCCACCAAGAGCCCAGTGGGTATGTCCTCTGATACACAGAAATGTGGTCTGCCCACAGTTTTTACAGTTTCTACAGAGGTTCTGGTGACTGTCCCTCACAGTGTCTCTCCCTGGACCTCCAACTTTACACTCCCCTCATGCAACTCTAGTTATCAGAGCTCTCCCTTGCCAGAACCCTGGGTAAGTGGCTATGAACAATATTTTCTGCACTGGCCTTTTAAGATGGAGCCTGCATCTCTGAGAGCTACATCTCTTTCTTGCAGACAGTAACCCTGGCTCTTTTCACCACTGAATGCTGACTGGGCACCTCTTCTAGGTTCTAAGGCTCTAGGCTGGGGCTTCTGGCCTGGGGCTGAGGACCCATACCTCTCAGGCAACCCTCCCTGCAGTGAGAGTCCCTTGGGACCCTCAGCCCCTCTCGCTCCTGGGAGCGGGGCAGCCCTTTCCGCGCCTCTGCCCTTCCTACCAGTCTCAGTGTGGCTTCTTCTGTGATCCTTGGTTATAGATTCCTCTTCATTTAGTCAAAAAGTTGATTTTTCAAGATGAGTATTTTTTAAATTACCGGTAATTTGTAATCCAGTTTGGTCCTGGAAGGCAGTTGGAACATCTTCCTCCTCCATCACCATGTTGTAATCTCGGGAATTTCTGACAACCTGCTTCAATTAGTCAAATATCAAATAAGTGATGATTTCTTATTATAGTCTACTAATTATTATACCTTAAAATTTTTATTGTGGTAAGATATACATAACAAAATTTATCATTTTAATTATTTTGAAATGTATATTCAATGGCAATAAATACATTCCTATCATTGTGATCTATTAATTGGTATGTATTTCTAAACTTATAAGTATAGAAGTCACTGCCAGGTCCTTTTCTCATTGAAATAGATTCTCTCTAAAACTTATAACAGTTGACTGAGCACTTACCAAGTACTGTACTGTCTCATTTATCTAATTGATTCTAAGTAGGCAGAAATGGTTATTTTGTCCTTGAAGTTTCTCTAACTAGGTCAAAGAACAGTAGACAGACACTTCAACTCTAGTGACCACAGTTAGTCTGGATATGTTAGAAGGACAATCAGTGGAAAGCCTGGCATTCAAGCACCAGATTCTCCATGAACCACTAAAAGACAAACAAAAGAAATACTTTTTTTAATAATTGAGGTGAATACATTGTATACTCAATATATAAGAAAGATTTTTTTCTAATAAATAAGGCAACATCCTCATGAAATAATAATTTTTGAAAGAATATACAATTTTAGATTCAAAATATTATCTGTGAAATATAGAATCAGAAAAATGAAAAGAAATTATACCAACAGCATATGCTTGGTGTTCTAGATACTGGGCTTCTAGGTGACTCTTAATTATTAGGTTTTCAACATGTACATTTAGGTTCAGGTTTATTAAATTTAGATGATTAGGTAGTATCAATGTGAAATATCAAGCAATATAGAGGTATGCAGAATAAAAATAAAGTATACTCCATTAGTCCTTCCCATACTAACCTCTCCTCTCTAGAGATAAAATGAGTAGCCAGAAGGTGTATATCCTTCCATCCTTCTTTCTGAATCTAGCCAGAAATCTATTTTAAATATAAATTGGATCCTGCTTGACTATATTGTGAAGTTTGATTGGTTTTATGGTAGCACTTGAACTTTTTCTGTGTGTGTGGGTGACAGAGACAGAGAGAGCGACAGACAGCAGACAGGAAGGGCAAGAGATGAGAAGCATCAATTCTTCATTGTGGTTCCTTAGTTGTTCATTGATTGCCTTCTCAAATGTGCCTTTCGGGGTTGGGGGGAGGCTACAGCAGAGCGAGTGACCCTTTGTTCAAGCCAATGACCTTTGGGCTCAAGCTAGTGACCATGGGGTGGAGTCATGTCTATGATCCCATGCTCAAACCAGTGACATTGCGCTCAAGCTGGATGAGCCCGCAATCAAGCTGGCAACATCGGGGTTTTGAACCTGGGTCCTCTGTGTCCCAGTCCAACACTATTCACAGCCGCCACCACCTGGTCAGAGAGCTCTTGAACTTTTAATATCAATGTATTATATATTTCATTCTTTTTCAAATGTTGACTAGTGTTAATTTGCCTTAATTTAACTATACCTCTGTGAATGAGTGCTGAGATTCATTTTTTTAAAAGACTAGAACAGAGTTGCAGTGTATGGTGCCAGGTCAGTATCAGAATTATTGGGGGGAACACTTCGTAAAGTATATGACTGTCTAACCACTGTGCTATACACCTGAGTTTACACATTCTATAATATACTATGACAGTGTTTTAATAAAGTTCTTATGGTATACTGTGGTACAGTAATTATTTTTCTATGAAAAATTTATCAAACTTTAGACTGTAAGCTATATATGTTATATATGATATTTTTCTAAGAAACTTGTGATATTTTTCTAGTTTCTAAGATAAGTAAAAATCCTTCTAAAGAATAGTATTCTGCCTGACCGGGCAGTGGCGCAGTGGATAGAGCATCAGACTGGGATGCTGAAGACCCAGGTTCGAGACCCTGAGGTCACCAGCTTGAGTGCAGACTCAGCTGGTTTGAGCAAAAGCTTATCAGCTTGAGCCCAAGGTCACTGGCTCAAGCAAGGGGTTACTTGGTCTGCAGAAGGCCCGCAGTCAAGGCACGTATGAGAAAGCAATCAATGAACAATTAAAGTGTTGCAACGTGCAACGAAAAACTAATGATTGATGCTTCTCATCTCTCCGTTCCTGTCTGTCTGTCCCTGTCTATCCCTCTCTCTGTCTCTGTAAAAAAAAAAAAAAAAAAAAAAAAGAATAGTATTCTTAGATTAGCAGTAATTTCTTTTCTTAATGAAGTGGGAAATAGGACATTCTTCTTACCTCAGTTGTCTTAGTTTTCACTTTCTTTTTACATGTGGTACAAGCTTTTTACAGTATTATATATACTTTTTAATACTTAAAATTTTTTTCTTGTCCAATGAAACTTGTAAATACAAACCAACTTCTTAAACTTAGTACTTGTAACATACAAATCTTGTTACTTCCTCAAATTGCCTTGGCCCTACCCACCTGCAGACTAATCTGCCACCACGGCCTGACCTTCCACCTGCTTGAAGAATGCTGGGTCCTTCTCTTTGTCTGCTGCCTTGCAGCTGAGTCAGCCAGCCACCTGTCCAGAGTTCCTGGTTTCCCCAATCAATTTTGGACCCAGAAATAGGATCTGAATTTCTGATGGCCTGCCAGAGGGGCTAGACACGTAACCTGGGAAGTCTGGAACAGTTAAATCCCTTTGACAATGGGATACAGGAGTCAGGAAGAAAGTAGGTATATCTCTTCTTTCTCCTGCCTATGGAATGGATACTCTGTCCATGGCTTATCCTGTAAGCCCACCTGTTGAATTCCAGATTTCCAGACAGAGCGTCTGTCAGGCAAACTGTTGTGAGCCATTAGGGTTCTTTGTAAAATAGCTATGTGCACTTTGCATTGTTTCACATTCCTACTTGCCTCCTTGTCTCACCCGTGCTTCCTGTATTCCTACTCCCAAAATAATGCACCAGGTTCCTTGTCCTCGGCTCCTTTCTCTGTTTTCTTGAGAGTGTGTCTAAGGTAGTGTGTACCAGATATAGCCGATTGTTTAGGATATGGTGAGGTATGTTGTACTTTAAGAATTTAAAGGGCGCTGGCCCGTTGGCATGTGGATGTCCCAGGTTTGCTTCCTAGTCAGGGTACTCAGGAGAAGCGCCCCTTGGCTTCTCCACCTCTCCCCCTCCATCTTCTCTCCCTTCCTTCTCTTCCCCTTCTGCAGCCATGGCTCAATTGGTGTGAGTTGACCCCAGGCATGGGCCCCGGGTGCTGAGTATGGCTCCATGGCCTCTGCCTCAGGCACTAAGAAGAGCTTGGTTACAACTGACCAATGCCCCAGATGGGCAGAGCATCGCCCCCTAGTGGACTTGCCAGGTGAATCCTAATCATGGCACATGTGAGAATCTGTCTCTGCCTCCCCTCCTCTCACTGAATAAAATAATAATAATAACAACAACAACAACAATGTTGACTATGCATGATTTTTCTTTTCACATGCTGACATTGGAGCCTAATTTTCTCATAAACAGCAACTTTATTCTGTCAACCAGTGGTTGTTGGCACCAAATTAACACCAACAAAGACTCCCAATTTCGTGTGTGGTAAAGAAGGAAACTTTATGCAATGCAAAACAGCTCAACTGAGATACAGCACAGCTGTAGAATAGCTCTGTGGCCAGGTAGCCCTTTGGCCAGGCCCCTGTCTAGCTAGACAGCTATGCTCAGCTCAGCTCCGCGATAGTGTGGTCAGCTCTGATCCTTGCTGGTCTGCTTTGTACCACACTGCACTGCTCCATAACAGTCTGCTTTGCTCTGCTCTGGTGAGACACCTTCAGTGTTTTGGCTCAGCCAGGGAGAAGCAGTCTTCATTCTTCAGTGGAAAGAGCAAGTGTGCTTCCTGAACCAGAAGGAAGTTGAACTGAAGTCCTTGCCCTGCTCCCCAATTGGTCCATCTCAATGCAAATGAGGACTCCAACTCCTAGCAGTTTGCCCCAAAAGTCACTGTCTTGATTGATCAGAATAGAGCCACTCTGATTGGCCAGAGCTACATAGCTTTGATTGGATGGGGAAAGCCTCAGTTTTGTAGGTTAAAATAAAATTTCAGGAACTTCTTTATAAGGTCTGGCCCAGATAGCAGAACATAGTGCAAGCAGGCAGTCAGTCACAGATAGGCAGTCTGGTGCCAGCTTCTCTGTGAAGTGCAGTTTGGGTGACAGGCCCCTGAGCAAAAATGGCTGCTCAGCTCTGGGTTTGTTTTTGTTGTTGTTGCTGTTTTGTATTTTGAAGTTAGAAGTGGGGAGGCAGTCAGGCAGACTCCCGCATGCGCTGGACCAGGATCCACCCGGCATGCCCACCAGGGGGTGATGCTCTGCATCTGGGGCATTACTCTGTTCTGGCTGGAGCTATTCTAGCACCTGACACAGAGGCCATGGAGCTGTCCTCAGTACCCAGGCCAACTTTGCTCCAATGGAGCCTTGGCTGCGGGAGGAGAGAGAGAGAGAGAGAGAGAGAGAGAGAGAGAGAGAGAGAGAAAGGAGAGGGTGAAGAGTGGAGAAGCTGATGGGTGCTTCTCCTGTGTGCCCAGACTAGCAATTGAACCCAGGAACATCCACAGACCTTGCTGATGCTCTACCATTGAGCTAACTGGCCAGGGCTCAGCTATGTTTTTAAAATTTGAGCCCAGTTTGCCACTAGGAACCCTTCTTAGTATGTGTCTTTCTAAGGGTTCACAAATGTATTATACTTTCCAATATTACTATATGACTCCTTTGAATTTGAAGGTGTCTTTGACAAAATAGTCTTCAAACTGAGGCTAATATTAGAAAAACCTAAATATTTGTATGTACTATTAGAATTAATTTAAAAATCTATCTGTTAAATGACACTGATGAAGAAACCAGACTCCCTAATGACTTTAGCTCAGATTTTTCTTTCTTTGGTTGGTAGTTAATATTCCTAACACTGTGTTAAACACATTGTGCACATTTAGTTTCCATCATTGAATAATATCAAGAATATCAAATTTTAATATCTAATAATTAAAACAAACATGTTAATTGCTATGATAAATAAGCCCTTCATTTCTTTGATTTCTTTGCCTTATGTCTGTAGATCTTATCCTTTCAAACAAGTATTTCAGTGTTAATCATTAAGGTAATGAGTAATGTAACTACTTCCAAAGGTTAAAGAGATAAATCAATTTTTTATTTTGAGTGATAAATCTTCCAAGGTGTTACATTTTTGCCCAGTGGCCATGTACAAAAGGTTTTAAAGCTGCTGTTGGACACCTTCAAACCTTCCAGGAAAATAGCAGAGTAAGTTAATGGTTAATGGTACCAAATCACTAACTCATAACCTTTAGTTATGAATTATGAGTTATGCGTGATTGTTTTGTGTGTATGTGGACATCGGTAAATATCACTGGGGAACAAAATTTTTGTTGCATCCACAGAAACACTTGTTCTTACCTAATTCGAGTGTGCTGATCTCAAATCTGACATTAGTTTTTCTCTATAAGCTACAGTTATTTTTACAATTCAAGATTTTAGGTTTTGGCCTCCCAGTGCTTACTGTAGGCTGTGTTGTTACACTGACTGTACAGAAAGAGGAGGCAGAGTAAACCCACCCATCTACACCTCAGCCCTGGCCCTTTGCCTGGTCTGTATTGTGAATGGGGGGACATGGGGTTCGGGGAAAAAAAAAGATTTTAGGTTTTCATCTTATTGTAAAATTTTCAACATTTAGTTTAACATAATGAAGTAGAATGTCTTCTTGGGCATCATCTTTGTGAAAATATAATAATTTATATAATGCAGTAAATACACTAATACACTAAAGATATGATTGCATCAGAATTTGTCTACAATTTCAAAATAGAACATATTAAAACACTTATTTTAATCATAAAATTTGCGCAAAACTTATTTAAATTCTATTCAGGCAAAAATTTGCATTTGTAGCTCTTGAGTTTGTGTACTTGTTGAGGACAATGTCTTTTGATGCTCAGGCAGTAGTCTGCTCATCACTAACAAGATTTTCAGGAAACTTACCAAGGTGACTGTTCAGGAAGTGAATCTTAGCCCTCATGTTCCATCCAATGTATGGAAAGCCAACAGCATCCTTTGAACCAGAAGTTCATAGTATTCTGCTTTTTTGTTGCCAAGGAAGTTCTTTATAACTGCCACAAAAGACTGCCATGCTGCTTTCTCCTCTTTATTCATCTTCCTGGCAAATTCTTTGTTACGTATGAGGGTTCGAATTTGAGGTCCATCGAACAAACCTGCTTTTATCTTCTCGAAAGACAAGGCCACATATATAACAGAAGGTGTCAGGACTATTCTTACATTTATGCCTACTCGAAGAAGCCATGATTCAATCTTAAAACAAAATAAGAGGGTGTTTTGCCTGACCTGTGGTGGCGCAGTGGGATAAAGCGTCGACCTGGAACACTGAGGTTGCCGGTTCGAAACCCTGGGCTTGCCTGGTCAAGGCACATATGGGAGTTGATGCTTCCTGCTCCTCCCCCTTCTCTCTCTCTCCCCTCTCTCTAAAAATCAATTAAAAAATCAATAAAAAAAATAAAAAAAAATAAAAAATAAGAGGGTGTTTTTATCAGATAATAATTTTTTACATTTAAAAACAACTACAATTATGTAAAAGTGATGTTTGTAAAACATTATTTGCCTTGTGATTATGTTCAATCCAAGAGTCGTGGCCCTTTAAACCCAATTTAAAAACCAATGCATGCCATTAACTATAACAAAAAGAAATTAAAATTGCAAAAAACTAGAGCATGCACCAAAAAACAGATTTCATATTTGGAATCAGCGATGCAGAAATATATAGAAACATTTCTAAAACCTCATACAACAGAAAATGAAAAAAAAATTTCCCCAGTGTATTAGATGAGATCCACTAAGTCTGTAGGCAGAAATAGGATGTGTAACCAGATAAACCTACAATGTTGTTGTGACTATATTTGTTAGCTACTGCTAAGCAGCTTTGTTTGGTTTGTAGCCCAAATTTCACTTTTGGAAAATGGTAATTTGGATTGAAAAGTGTTGATAGTTGACATTTTAAAAAATTAAGCCCAAGCCCTAGTCTCTCATAGTCATCTTTATTATATGCGGCTTAAGTGTCTGTCGCCGATAGCTTATTGGTTGCTTGCGTAACTGTACTAGCCAATGGGGTGAAGTTGCCACGGCATTCAAATAGTCCCGCCTTCTGGCATGCCTCCTCACAAATTGAGGTTAAAGATTGGAGCAATTATTATGCTGTTAAGAAATCTTAACACCAGAAGGGGTCTTTGCAATGGTACAATACTAGAGGTTCTCCAATTGAAAAATAATGTCATAATAGCTAAGTCTTTGACTGGCTCTTCTAAAGGTGAAATACATGTCATTCCAAGAATTGATTTGGCTCCATCTCAAACAGGGTTGCCATTTCAATTGAGACGTACACAATTTCCTATAAAACTTGCCTTTGCTATGACCATCAATAAGTGTCAGGGCCAAACGCTTAAGCATGTTGGCATTTTTTTACCTGAGCCTGCATTTGGACATGGTCAACTTTATGTTGCCTGTTCAAGAGTTCGTGAAAGAACGGATGTAAAATTAAAAATAATTGATGGTCCTCTGCAAGGCGAGCTTAAAAATGATGGAAAGATCTACACAAGAAATGTTGTGTACAAAGAGATCTTTGACATGTGAATTAACATTTTATTATTTAAATCACCTTATTTATTGAGCTAGCGGTGGCTCTTAAGAAATGTACCACCAGTGGTTTCCTTCATTGCACTCTACTTTAAGCAATTAAGCAAGTAGAAGGGGGAAACCCCGTGGGACAGTAAGCAAAGGGGCGTCCTTGCCGCCTGCCCTGGGTAATTCAGTTTGAATTAGCAGACACCTTTGCACAAATCATTTTAATTACAATTTATAATATCTAGAACAGCAGTCATTTCGTATGACCACCGGGCTTTCTAGTATATTTATAACTTGTTAGTAAGTCTTCATAAGGTGCAGGTCGTTCATTTAATTTTTAACACAATTGTATTTATATAGCCATCATCCATAAACATGTGTCTGGCATATTAAAGAACGGGTGATTGGAAAGTTTGGCCTTTTCTCTGCTGAAACCTGTACCAGCCCTTTCCAGTGGTTACTTTAACCCTTTGAGTAGTGAGTTTTTTTCATACTCAGTTGACCTCTGGGAATGAGGTGTTTGTTTTCAAAAAATGAAATTAGTTCCATCCAGTTATAGTTTTATTAACTCAAATCATGTTTGTTTGATAACCAATTTATGGAAACAAGAAGAACAAACATTAGCCTTTTTTTTAATGTTGCCTGACACCCTTTTAAAATGAAATTTTCGTACAGTCGTACCCTGGATGGTCAGGAGGCACAAGGACTTACATGAATGTTCACACTGCTCAGCAGGTTAATGCCTATGCTCTGTGTAATCAGTTCCACGGTCACTGGTCACTGTGGTAATTGACATTTCAGTTACCATTTTTAAAAATTGGTATGTTTATTTTTTATTATGAAAGTAACATGTTCATTGTAAAAAAAATTTTTTCAGAGCAAAACTTAAGAGTAAAGCTGAAAATGAAAATCATCCATAATTGGAAATGAGAGAAGGTGTGACATGGGATCTAAAAGTTATTAAATATTCTCTTAGGCCCTGGCTGGTTGGCTCAGTGGTAGAGTGTCAGCCTGTTGTGCAGGAGTCCCGGGTTCGATTCCTGGCCAGGGCACACAGAAGCACCCATCTGCTTCTCCACCCCCTCTCCTTCCTCTCTGTCTCTTTCTTCCCCTCCCACAGCCAAGGCTCCATTGGAGCAAAGATGGCCCGGGCGCTGGGGATGGCTCTATGGCCTCTGCCCCAGGCGCTAGAGTGGCTCTGGTCGCAACAGAGCAAAGCCCCAGAGGGGAAGAGCATCGCCCCCTGGTGGGCATGCCGGGAGGATCCCGGTCGAGCGCATGCCAGAGTCAGTCTGACTGCCTCCCCGTTTCCAGCTTCAGAAAAATACAAAAAAAAAAAATTCTCTTATTTTATCTTACATTTAATTTTTTTAATGTTTATGTACTGAATGCCAGTGAAATTTATTTTGGCATATGGTATGATTTAAGGATGTAATTTCACTGAAATAATTAGCCTGGTAACCAAGCAACATCTGGAGAGTAATTCATACTTTGCGAAGTGAGTCACAGTGTCACTTTATCATCACTTTAGCATCAAATTCTTAAATTTATATACATACATTTTCTTACAAGGGAGAAAATGGAATATCATGATGATTTATAATTTTATGTGGTCCATACATAGTGTTCCTCTCAATATTCTGTGTGAAGGGTAAATTTATTACACTGATTAGTGGTACTAATGATGCTTTAAGCGTTGTTTTTTTAAACAAAAGTAATCAGAAAGGATACTTTTTGACCTTACTCCAGAGGTGGCAATAGATCTTCAAGTGGTTGCTCAGCAAGTTGATTGGTCATTTGTTTGTAATATATGAAATTAATAACCAAATATACAGTGTAATTTATATATATATTTTTTCTTAATGTGAAATAATTTACTTTGCTATATTGCAAGGAGCAGTGATTTTTTTTTCCTAGCAACTTTCAGTCAATGCATTTTAGGTCGATGTTTATATGAAAAGGATCAAGTATAGATGTTTTCCAGGTCTTTTACCCTTTCAGTGTGAAGCAATGTTTTTAAAGTATGTGAACTCTTCTCTGGAACATACCTCTCTAGAGAATAACCAGTCTTGGTGGTTGAACATTGCTGATTGGGGCTAGAGTCAAAGATTTCTTATCCTTGAAAAATAACCTCTGGAGTCCTTCGATCTCTGTGGGAATGCAATGATTAAGAAATAACATCAGCTTGGCAGTTAATGATCATCTGGAGAAATATATGGTCCAGCATAAATTCAGGGTTCTTTAAGTCAGTCAGCTGTTGATTAAACAGAAACACCCAGCCAGCCGACATCAAACTAGTCTATTAAGTAATACTTCAGAAATGAAATTGCATGTTTCCCTTCAAAACACACCTTCAAAAGATGTCTGCATTTATGACATTGTTTATTTCTTATATCAATCTTAGGAAGAAAGAAGGTTCCATGAGGTGGCTGATAGGTGGGTGTCAGTGCTTGGCCATGAAGTGGCTGATGGGTGGTTGCCAGTGCTTGGCCATGAGGTCCATTGGGTGGGTGTCAGTGCGTGGCCATGAGGTACATCACCAGTAAGCAGAAGACTATGAATAGGATGTCTTCTGACTCTTGGTCTGCTCTGTTTTCCACTAGATCACATGCTTTCTCAAGATACTGTTATATATTGCATTTTACTCTATCTCACCAGTCATGTGTTATTTGTGGGATTAATGACTTTCATTGTAATTTAGCCCACACATGTAGAGTCAGTTTTAATTATAACTTTTAAAAATTGAAGAAAACATTTAAAATGAATACTATTTCTCTGTGGGGGTTAAAAAAAAAGCAAATACCGATTCTGATAATTCTGCTTTTCTTTTCATACCTTTAAAAATCAAGTAAAAGCAGTATCAGTTTACTAGTGAAATGTAATTGCTCTCTATAACTTCAAAATAAAAACTAGTGCTGTATATCTTGTTCAAACTTAACCTAGAAAAGAGCTTTTAGCCTTTTAAACTCTTTGTATCATTGTCCATTTATGACAAGTGGCAAATTTAGGCATATATACCAAAAATATATAAATATATACATTGATGCATTTTACTTAGCTGTTGACAAAATCAAGTGGCAAGTTTATATTCCCAACATTATTGTAGAAGTGTATATGTACACTTATACAATTACAGAATTATCTTACACCCATGTGTCTGCCTTCTACATACACAGTGGTCTTTTATTTTTCTCCCACAAAGTTACTATAAAGACTCAGTCTTGAAGAAGCATAATTCTACTCCTGCCTCTGTTATTAACTAGCTTTGTGTACTTTAAGCAAGTCATTTAATTTCTCTAACCCTCTATTTGCTATTAGATGATATATGAATTTCTTTTCAGCATTAAGATTTTTAATGTGATTTTAGTTTTCTATAATTTATATTTATCAATTTATTTGGTACATTCTGTATGCCAGCAGGCAGTGTGCCAGATATTGGCCAAACAACGTGGTTCATACCTTTAGAGAGCTCATTCTCTGTAGGAGAAAGAAAGAAAGAGGGAAATTCCTTAAATGATTACTGACTCACAGTTGTGATCACTGTTGCATAGGGTTTATGATAGTTTCTGATCATGTGAATATTTGAGGGTGTATGTCAGTGATGTGGATTGTGATTCATTTACACTTAGCTAACATGAGTCCTCTCTCTCCTCTCTGATGCACTCCACATCCCTCAACTTCTATTTATGTCTTCTTTGTCTGATTCTGATAACTTAATTGTTTTTCCTTTTTGTTCTTCCTTACTTTAATCCAAATCCACATTAGTGCTAGAATAACTGATTTAAAACATACCTACCTCGCCTGACTAGGCAGTGGCACAGTGGATAGAGCATTGGACTAGGATGTGGAGGACCCAGGTTCAAGACTCCAAGGTCGCCAGCTTGAGCTCAGGCTCATCTGGTTTGAGCAAAGCTCAGCAGCTTGAGTCCAAGGTCACTGGCTTGAGCAAGGGATCACTCAGTCTGCTGTAGCCCCATGGTCAAGGCACATACAAGAAAGCAATCAATGAACAACTGAAGTTGCCACAACAAAGAATTGATGTTTCTCATCTCTCTCCCTTCCTGTCTGTCTGTCCCTATCTGTCCCTCTCTCTGATACAAAACAAAAACAAACAAACAAATAAATAAAAATAAAACATACCTACCTCTTGCTTCCAAGACCTACATTCAAGGATACTTCTTTTATCTACCATAGCATTCAAAGCCTTTAATGACTGGTGTGTGATTTCTCCTGTAGCCTCATATCTTCTACTACTTCCTAAGAACTATTTATCAGGATCTAGAGATAGTCAGCTGTAATAAAATTAGAGGAAAATCTGGAGGCTGAACTAGAGTTTGGGAGTCATTCATTCTAATTTACTTTTTGAAGACAAAATGGACAGACTCTCCAAGAACAGTGGCATCTTGGGGATGTCTATAACTAAGTGATTGGAAAGGACAGTTGGAGAGATCAAAGAAATGAAAACTGATGTAGCATCACCAGAGCTAAAGAAAATGGAATTTCAGAAAAGGATGAACTATGGAGAGGCATCAAGAAGAAAGAGAACTGAGAAAAGTACCGTGTTTATATGACTTCCTTGGAACCTCTTTTGTATTAATGACATTATTATTTCATTTCCTCAAAAATATTTATATTTTGTGTCCCCTTAGTTCAGTGTATGCTCCTTTGATGAAAGAGGATGTTTCTACCTATGTAACCGTAATAGTGTTACATGGGTTTCTATCAAATAAATATTTATACATGCAGAGGTGAAATAAATGCCACTTGATTCTTTGGGGGAAAAAACTAAGGCAAGTACTTAGCTCTTATTCCCTGGAGTTTAAATACTCATTATTCTTGATAAAGTGAAAAGGGCAGGAACATGAAGTGAGAGATGGGATGGAAAAAAAGTGGAAGAAAGGTTAGAAACCTCACAAATACTTTTGGAAGTTCAGTCAGTGCTTCCCTTGCTATTAAGAAAGAACAGTGTGTAGCCCCATGCATCCAGGACAGAAAAAAACATGTTTCATTGTGAGTAAGCAGTTAGTGCAGTCTTAATTTAAAGAGTGATTTTAGGTCTGGGCCAAGAGAAAATTAGAGCTTTTTTTAAGGAATTGAGTTTACCTTGCTACTGATTCTAATAGTTTTATGCTTGATATGTTGGGACACAATGGTTGTCTACCCCCACTTTCCAGCTGTTCAGAAGATAAGTAGTGCAGAGTTGAAACTTTAGAAAGGTGTGTTCTGAATATGCATTGTGTCAGCGATAATGCAAACAGTCAGTTTATATTATCTGCCCTTCTTGGCCAACGGACCCAGACAGCCTCCCACCATGAGCAAACAAACCCTTAATAAGCATGGACATTATTGCAGGTCCTCTGTGAAAAGGAATAAACAGGAAAAGTAAGTATGTGGTGGACTGTAGTTATGAAAAGTAAACACACACCACCATGGCCTTTGTCACTCAGCCAGCACAGGGCACTGTTTAGGGACATGATGACAGAAAACACATGCTTAAAACTCCTAGTAACAACCAAATATCAACTGATCTACAGTCTCCAAAATAATTTTTCCCCCCTTCTTCCCAATTACCTATGGTGGGAAAAACTGACTGTTAATTGGAGTTTGGTTTACTGTATTTTTTGCTCCATAAGACACACTTTTTTTCCCCTCAAAAGTGGAGGGGGCAATGCCTGTGCGTCTTATGGAGCGAATGTTCATTTTTTTTTTAACTGCTGTGGGTGCTGCACCAGTAAACATATATAGAATGAGCACCAGTGGGAGCATAATCATAGCCACCGTGGTGGTGTGCGGAACCCCGGCATCTGCTGAGTGATCTCCTGGTTCTGGTTTCCACAGTTGCATGCAGCGCAGGAGGGAAGGCGAGTGACATTGTGTGGGTGCATTCATCTGGCATCATCGAGGGCAGACTGAGGGGCACGCTGCAGTGGTGGAGGGCTACGCTGCAGCTGCTGGAGCTCTGTGTGAAGTGCTGACGTCACCTGCTACCGTATTAGTGCTTGACCAGTTAAGAGCACATATTAGCGAAACCACACACACACACACACACACAAAAAAAAAAAACTTTAAAGAAGTGAAGACTCATCTAGCTGTAAATCCTGAAGGTCTTACCAGCCAGTTGCAACCTCGACGCTTCCATCAACAAACTGTTTAAAGTCTTTATGCAAGAAGAGCGGAACAAATGGATGGCTGCTGGTAGTTGTGATCTGACACCAACTGGATGAATGAAGAGACCCACTATCACTCAAGTTTGTGAATGGGTGAAAACATCATGTTTGTGAATGAATGAAACCATGATATGGTCATTCAAAAAATGTGACATTAACAATGCCTTAGATGGCACTGAAGATGGTATCATATATGAAAATAGCGAAGAAAGTGATGATACCAGTGATTATGAGCAGCTGAGCTTTTTAAATTCTGACACTAGCAATGATGACTCCCTGGGGTTCCCGGATAACTAGGAGACTATTTGAACATTCAAGTCTCTTCTCATTTGTTCATAACAGTGCTAATGTTGTTAATACTGCTGTTGAGTTTACATTATTGAAATGTTATTGTGGTATATATTTTATTAAATATTTTAACACACCATTTGGTTCAGAATACTTTTTTTTCTTATTTTCCTCCTTAAAACCCTAGGTGCGCCTTACGGAGCGAAAAATATG
Organism: Saccopteryx bilineata; assembly: GCF_036850765.1. NCBI lineage: Eukaryota > Metazoa > Chordata > Mammalia > Chiroptera > Emballonuridae > Saccopteryx > Saccopteryx bilineata. Next base: position 193,432,355 of record NC_089494.1, read on the forward strand.
GTATTTGGTTTTCCGAAAATCATGATAGTACAACACATGCCCCACTGATTTTTCTTTTCATTGTTCTATGCCATGTTTCAAGTCAGAAGGAAATGTCTCTCATTTCTGTGATGAGCAAATATAAAACATACCACTCAGACATCATCCCTCAAAGGTGATCACAGATGAAATGTGTTGGACAAAAAGCTCCCATTAAAAAAGAATTGCTGAAGAATATGACTGAGATTTGACAGAGAATGAGATTTATTCATTCACTGACTTTTTATGGAGCACATTCTATGTCACTGACAGTGTGTGTGCACCAGATAGAGAGTGGACAAACCAGAGAAACATGCTGCCTAACCTCAGTGAGCTTATGTTTCTGTTGAAGAAGGACAAAAACACTATGCAAATAAGTAGTAATGATTATAGTAATAATCACAAGTGTTTATTAAGTGTTACACTGTTCTAACAAATTACATGTATAAACTCATTTAATCCTAAGAACAGCCCTATAAGTTAGGTAAGAAACAGACACATGTGAGTTAAGTTACTTACACAATGTCACGCAGATAATAAAATAAACAACCAAAGTTTGAACCTGAATTCAAGGCTTATAGTCTGGATTCTTGTCTTCTACTCTGTAATTATAAAACATAAGGGCCCTACAGTAAAAATCAAGGTGCTGAGTTGGAGAATTCTATAAAGAAAGGATAGTTCTTAGTTTTTACTTTAGTGACAGGATTACCTGGTTTTGCATATATGATATTTGGGATAGATTTATGGTATTTAATTCAATTTAAAAATTTTTACCTTTATAAGATTGTTTTTCATTTTAGTGCATTGATAGAAGCAGTGATGTGATTTATTTTAACATAATAACAGAATCAGGATGGACTAAAAGTAATGAATATTTTAATGAATATAGTATATAACAAATGAGATTAAAAAATAAACAGCTTTCTGTTGGGCATATTTTGGTATAGTCAGGCTTCTAAGCAGAAGGTTTGGAAACCACATTAATAGGCTGAAGGTACACAAAAGGGCTCCACACTGTCCCTCAAAAATTAAAAATTGAATTACTACATGATCTAGCAATCCTCCTCCTGGGTATTTATCTAAAAGAATTGAAAGCAGGGTCACAAGAAGACATGTGAACACCCACGTTCATAGCATTATTCAAGAAGTAGCAACAACCCATGTGTCCATCCCTGAATGAATGGATAAACAAAATATGGTATATACATAGGAGGGAATATTATTTAGTCTTTACAAGGAAAGAAATCCTGACACAAGCTACAACATGGGTGAACTTGGAGGACATTACTCTAAGTGAAATAAGCTAGTCTCAAAAAGACAAATACTGTATGATTCTACTTATATGAGGTATCTATTTAAATTCATAGAACAAAAGGTAGAATGGTGCTTGCCAGGGTCTTGGCAGTTAGGAAATAGGAAAACTGTTCATTGACTAGAATTTAAATTTTGCAAGATAAAAATATTCTGTAGAAATGTTTCACAACACTACTGAACACCTCATAAAAATTATTAACATGATAAATTTTGTTATGTGTTTTTTTACTACAATGTTTTAAAGGTCTTTACATAAAATAGTTTTGCCTATATTTCACTATCTTTTCAATATTTTTAGTAGCCACAAAATTTGAGCTTTTTTTTTTGTTCCTTTATAATGTTTTAAATGGATTACTATTTACTTTCCATTCTGTCTCTAATAGTGTAGAGAGGGACATTTTGTTTGAGAGAGATACTTACTGTATATTTTTGATGGAGAGGAACATTCAGGGATTAAAAGCAAACCCAGAGTCTATTTGGATCACCTTGTAGTTCATGCATAACCCACAGGTGTCTTTCCTTTTTATGTTTCTCTCTCAGTGAAAGGCACTGTTAGTCTTCTTACCGGCATTGAGGTTCTTGCATTTCCCAAGATGTGAATCAACAGCAAACCCCAGAGAAATTTGCAGGCAGATTTTACTAAGCTTTTGCTAGAGCACAAGAGAAACAGCGCAGAGAACAGGAAGGTCCTCTGAACGTGCTGAGGGGCTTCCTCTGTTTGGCTGCTTTTATAAGCTGAACACAAAGTGAGATTGCACAAAAAGGTGGGCTTTTTGGAAAAAAAAAAAGTAGGCTTGTGGAATTGTCTGTCAGGGTAGGGAAAGCAAGCAATTGGTAGGGAGATAAAATTCGATATATTTTTTTTTCTTTGAGCAGGGAATGGAGGAGTGGTGACATTTTCCTGCAGCTAGATTAGCCGATGTGCCACCCAGTCTGCACTTGGTTTCCTGGGCACCCAGTATTGTTCCATTCCCAGGCCCAAGTCCCTACACTGTTTCATTCCCATAAAGACAAGGAATGACCTAACGCTCATCATATAGGAGACTCGGAACATTACAGCTGCTTAAATTGTAGCACTTATTATGTAAGGCAAAGTCTAAAATACCCTGGTGTTGCCTGTTTAATTATAAAAGGGAAGAAGATGGAAGGATGTAGTGTTGTGCTGTGTGAGTATTTTCCCATCACATTAGAAGAGTCAGTAAGAACACCAGTATTCTTAGCAGCATGCAAATACATCTTTGTGGATCTTCTGTTAAATAATAACGTTGAGAGAGCAGAATATGTGTTAGTTTAATGATTCACTATGCCTACTGGCTGGTGATCTCTGTAGACAGATTTCAGAAGAATATGTTGAATTAGCTATGTTGGCTAGTCTTTTAAGGCCTATGTCAAATATCTTCTCCTGTAAAAGGTTTTCCTACTGATGATAATAATAGTAATAATAATAATAATTAATAATAACTTTTTAACCCCAAAACTACCCATTTCTACCTCTTGTGACCATTCTTGAACTAGTTTGTACCTTTCTCCTGGAAATATTCTATTAATTATACTATTTATAAAACTTTCTTACTCCTCACCCCATTATATAAACTCCTGTAGGTCAGGGGCTCTCCTGCCCTTAGCCTTGCTATTGTCTGAAGCACTTCCTACCAGCAAAGAATAAATGCTTGGTAAATATTCGTTAGATCATGGACTGTTTACATATTTATTAAATTAACTGTTCTGGGTGTTCTCAGTCAGATGAAATATATGCAAATTTACTCTATCACTATATCCTGTTGCCTAACCTAGGTACACGGATTGCAACTGCTTTAATTTTTTGTTGACTGTTCAGGAAGGTTTTATTGGTGTTGAATGGAAGTCAAACCTATTGAGTATTCTGGCACACCGGGAGTTGTTTACAGCTGCTCTTTCATTGGTGTTATTGTTCAGTAGGACCTGCCTGAGAAGTGCATTCATTTATTCATTGGCTCATACATCAGGTGACTCATTTACCCACTTGTACCTGTTAAGTAAAGGTAGATATCTGCAAGCTTGAAATACCCTGTTGTCAGTATGATATAAGCATCTTACCATATTTGTAAGTTTTAGCACCAAGTAACAAACTGGTGGTCTCTTAAACGTATAAACAAGGAGCTATGAAATATGTTTTAAAAAAATATATTTGAAAGAAGACCCTGGTCCTGTTATTCTTATTCTAGGGAAATTGCCACCATTCTAAGGAGGTAGAAAGAATACACTTACTCATCAGCATTATTTATTCAGTACTTTTTTTTAAGGTTAACCATATTGTGGAACAACATTTTGATATAAAATTAATTTTTGGTGCTATCAGGGAACTGATTTTAATCTATCAACTCATAACTGATCTATGAGTACTTAGGTCAAATGTCTTTTAAAAGAGTCACATGGCCCTGGCTGGTTGGCTCAGTGGTAGAGTGTCAGCCCGGCTTGTGGAAGTCCCTGGTTCAATTCCAGGCCAGGGCACACAGGAGAAGCACCCATCTGGTTCTCCACCCTTCCCCCTCTTCTTTCTCTCTGTCTCTCTCTTCCCCACCCACAGCCAGGGCTCCACTGAAGCAGGGTTGACCCAGGCACTGAGGACGGCTCCATGGCCTCCGCCTGGGGTGCTGGAATGGCTATGGTTGCAGAAGAGCAACAGCCCAGATGGGAAAAGCATCGTCCCCTAGTGGGCATGCCTGGTGGATCCCAGTCTGGTGCAGGGAGGAGTCTGTCTCTCTGCCTCCCTGCTTCTCACTTCAGAAAAATACAAAAAAAAAAAGTCACATGTACGAGTGCCATTTATTACTCACAGGTAGAAGAGGCTTTCTTACCTTTCACATAGTATAGTTTTGTTTACTTTTCATAAAAGTTTTTTATGTAAATTTATAGTTTGATGTTTAGTAATGCCTTTTTACTAGTAAAAGTTGTTTTTGTAGAGGTAACACTGAGGTAAAATTATCTCATCTTTACTAAAAACGTTTAAAAAAAAAACAGTTAGTGTATTAGTAATCTCTCTCTGGGTGGCCAAGCTGTTGCTGTAGAACAAGTGAACATCTTATTGAAAGCTGTTTGTCTGGTCTGGGTGAGGTAATGATAGTGTTATCAGATTAAGCATCATAGAAGCAGATATGTGCTTTCATCACTTTAAAAACTTTCCAAGTGATATTACTAGTTTCATTAAAATAGCACTTATTTCTTATCAGTAACTAAAATAATAAAATAAAATAAAATAAAATAAAATAAAATAAAATAAAAATTACCCAGTGACCTACTGCTATTCACATTTTTCTAAATGTTTTTTTAGAAATCTCTACACAGGAATTTAATGCATTTTACATACCAGGAATATTCATACTTGCTATTCTGTTACTAACTTTATCATTTAATATGCCATGAACATCTTTCTATGTCAGCAAATATTAATCTATAATACACCACTGTTGTAAGTTGCTATAGTATTTCTTTGTTTTATAATTTACTTAATTATTATTATTATTATTATTATTATTATTATTATTTTGCATTTTTCCGAAGCTGGAAACGGGGAGGCAGACAGACTCCCGCATGCGCCCGACCGGGATCCACCCGGCACGCCCACCAGGGGGCGATGCTCTGCCCATCTGGGGTGTTGCTCTGCTGCATCCAGAGCCATCCTAGCGCCTGGGGCAGAGGCCACAGAGCCATCCCCAGCGCCCGGGCCATCTTTGCTCCAATGGAGCCTTGGCTGCGGGAGGGGAAGACAGAGACAGAGAGGAAGGAGAGGGGGAGGGGTGGAGAAGCAGATGGGCGCTTCTCCTGTGTGCCCTGGCCGGGAATCGAACCTGGGACTCCTGCACGCCAGGCCAACGCTGTGATGAACATTTAGGTTTTGTTTTGTGTTTTTAGTTTTAAAGTATTATCCACTTACATTTCAGTGGCCAGAAAGGTTGATAGCTACTCTAGGTGAATGGTGCACATTTCATAAATATCTTACTGTCCTCTAGTTATGTCATAAATTTAAAATCCATGGTTTCTTAGCTGACTCTTTTATGATTGATACATCTGTAGACATATGTATCTATGTACACATACACACTTGCACACACACACACACACACAAACTCATTCACTCACTCAAGTAGCAACAACTCCTTGTAGATGTACCCACTAACCCCGTGCTCCCACCACTCTGGAGCCTCCCTACAGCAGCCAACCCTGACCTTGGGGACTCTGATTTTCAGTTTTTCCCACACCTTTTCTCTCTGGATGATTGTGCAAATGCTGAATTCTTCCTCTTATTCTTCCATAGTCACAGGTCATGAATTGGTTTATTCTCCTTTAGAAAATTTTTTACCATACAAATGCTTGTTCAGAAAATGACAAAGATATCCCAATTATCATTTTCTTAAGTATATCCATTTCTATCTGAATTTTATCATTGCAGATTTAATAATAACTATCCTTAAAAATAATAATCAGTTATTACTTTTTCACTATTTGGTTGAAACCATATATCTAAAGTAGGTTGAAACATATCTAGTTATCCAGTGTAAATTTTTAAAAAATGATTTATGCACCCAAATGATTGGTAACTTGATGTTAGACATCTGGATATTTGAAAAATATCTAAATATGTAAAAATTTTCAATTTATCTAGAATATTGATTACTATATAGAAATGATTGGGTAATTGTTCATGTAATAGTCTAGAACTTTCATTTAGGAAGTTTTATCTCCTGTTGGTACTTTTGAGGAGAAAAGACTTAACTAATCATTTGGATTAATAAGTGGCACTATTTATGAAATCTGCAACGTGAGGGGGAAAATGAAAAGCCAACATACATTATTAATTAAATACCTGGAACCGTAAACATCAGTAGTTCTTAAGAAGGAAAACATTGCCTAAGGTGAAGCCAGGTACATAAACAATTCTTGAAATTTTTGTTTCCAGTACCTGACTTCAATTCCAAGAAACATTTTAGGAACTTTATTATTGAATTACTTATCTTTTTAAAAATCTTCCAAATTTTCATTTATGCTAAATATTTACTTATATAAATGAATATAGGTCAATTACAATAGACTCAAAGACAAGACAAAATGCATTTGGAAACTTTTACCTTTTAAAATGGTTATTAAGCCTGACCTCCAGTGACTGCTTTCAATAATAGATTTTTATTTATTTTTTGCAAATAACAACATAAGGAAGAATGTCTCAGCATGTCAACATTTAATTGCAAAATAATAAGTTAAGAACATAGTATTTGCATGGAATGAATGTGTACAAGATTGGGCAATGTGATCTTGTGATAATGCAATTAGGTACATTCAGTCCTGAGTGAACAATTATATGCTAAAGGTACCGATGCATCAAGTGATGACAGTACAAAGAGAAATTACAAATGAAGTATCTCACCACTCTTTTACTTAAGCCTTTTATTAATGATTTAGATTGAGACATAGAACACTATGCATATAAAATTCAGTGAAACACAGCGAAGAAGAATGTGTTGAATAGCAAAGCTTAGATACAAGAGATTGAAGAAGACTACAAAAATGTTATTTCTTTTCTTTTATTATGTCATAGGTAGAAAATGGCTGAAAACTTAGCAAATTGATATTTACAGTAGATTAATATTTAGTCTTCAACTTCAATTCTCATAAGGGAACAGATCTAGGAAGATCTAGTTTAATGGCAATTCCTATGAAAATAACTAGAGAATTTTAGCCAGTTGCAAGTTCCAGGTAGATGAACAGTGTTACTGTTAAAAGCTAGAATTTTACATGTGTAACAAAAAACTTTGGTATGATTATTTATAGTTTGCAAGATGCTTTTTAAAAAAGTTTTGTTTCTTGATATACAATTTACATAGTGAAAAATGCATCTATTTTAGCGTAGTGCTCTGAGTTTTGACTCATGCAGTTATATCATCACTACAACCACAATTAAGATTTTCACCATTCCACACAGTTTCCTCATATCCCTTTTAATCAACTCTTCCCCTTACTCCAGCATCTAGTAATCACAGTTTTCTGATCCCTAGAAAACAAAAAGTGCAGTTACAACCACTATTGCAATAATGTTGGCTTTGTCTTTGCCCACATATCCACCTTGATTGAGGTCTTTCTTTTTCCACGAGGTGCCAGGTTTCTTTCCGGTGGCCTCTCATTTCCCTGCGCAGGACTTCCACGAGCACTTCCTGCAGCCCAGGTGTACGAGTCTCTCAACCTTTGTCCATCCCTCACTTTTGAAGGATATTTTTGCCAGATAGACAATTCTAGTTGACAGGTTTTAGTTTTTTAGTATTTTGAATGTATCAATCTTCAGATATTCAAAGCTTCTGTTGAAAAATATTGATAATATAATTGAGGATCACTTGTATGTGTTGTCTTGTTGCTTTCAAAATTCTCTATCTTTGGGCTTTTGCAAGGGTAATTATATTGTGTCTCAGTGCAGGTCTCTTGGAGTCTTCTGAGCTTCTTTGCTATTTATATTTATGTCTTTTATAATGAAGTTTTCAGCCACTGTTTCTTCAAATATTCTCTCTCTCTCTCGTTCTCTCTGTCTCTCTCTCTCAGTCTCTCTCACTCTGCTCCTTCTGGGAGCCACTTACTAGTGTCCCACAGGTCCACTAGGCTCTATATTCTTCATCTTTCTTTTTCCTGTTCCTTAGACACAATAATTTTCATTGTTCTGTTTTTTCATCATTTATTTGAATAGGCTCTCCATTCTCTTCTCCCTCTCTTCTTCTTCTGATATACCCATTATTTTTATATTGATGGAATCAGACAATTCTTGTAGAGCTCTTTCAGTTTTTTTAATTCTTGAGTCTCTCTTCTCTTCTCTCTGTAGTATCTCTAGTTGGCTGTCTTCAATGTCACTGATTCTTTCCTCTATCTGGCTTGTTCTATTAGCTAAGATTGCCACCTCAGTCTTCAATTCACATGTTGAGTACATCATTTCTGTTTTTAAAGTTTCAGTCACCTTGGTGAGGTATTTTTTGGTCATTAATTTGTTTTCTGAGCTCATTTATTTGCCTATTGGTGTCTTCTCACATCTCATTGAGTATTTTCAGAACCTCAATTTTGAATTCTCTATCATTTAACTCCAAGGCTTCCATGTGATTGAGATTTTTTCTGGAGATTTTTTTTCTTTTTGAAATATGCCTCTTGTCTTGTGTAGCTATGGTACTTGATTTCTTCTTCTTTGATGGCATTTGAGAGTAGTATTGTTAAGAACCCTAACAAAAAAAACAACTAAAAATATTGAAAAAAATTAAAATACAATAAAAAAATTTTTAATTATGACAAATAAGAAAAAAAGCACAAGAAAGAAGATCAAAGGCAAAGAAAGAAAAAACAAAACACCCACACACAAAAGATAAAAATATAAAAATTTAAAAAAATGAAATTCAGCCTACCAGGTGGTGGTGCAGTAGATAGAGGGTTGACTGGGACAGAGAGGACTCAGGTTTGAAACCCCAAAGTCACTGATTTGACCATGGGCTCCCTGGCTTGAGTGTGGATTAATAGACATGATCCCATGGTCTCTGGCTTGAGCCCAAACGTCTCTGGCTTAAAGCCCAAGGTCGCTGGCTTGAGCAAGGGATCACTCACTCTGCAGTAGCCCCCAGTCAAAGCACATATGAGAAAGCAATCAATGAACACCTAAGAAGCTGCAATGAAGAATTGATGCTTCTCATCTCTCTCCCTTCCTGTCTGTCTGTCCTTATCTGCTCCTCTCGCTGTCTCTTTCACTCTGTCTCTGTCACACACACAAAAAAATGAAATTCAAAAATGAAAAAGAACAGTGGTAGAGCGTTGGCCTGGCGTGCAGGAGTCCCGGGTTCGATTCCCGGCCAGGGCACACAGGAGAAGCGCCCATCTGCTTCTCCACCCCTCCCCTTCTCTTTCCTCTCTGTCTCTCTCTTCCCCTCCCACAGCCAAGGCTCCATTGAAGCAAAGTTGGCCCGGCCGCTGAGGATGGCTCTATGGCTTCTGCTTCAGGCGCTGGAATGGCTCTGGTTGCAACAGAGCAATGCCCCAGATGGGCAGAGCATCGCCCCCTGGTGGGCATGCCGGGTAGATCCAGGTCATGCGCATATGGGAGTCTGTCTGACTGCCTCCCCGTTTCCAACTTCAGAAAACACAAAAATGAAAAAGAAGAAAGAAAATGGAAAAATGGGGGGGGAATAAATTTTAGTTTTGAGAGGTTTCTTTCAGTAGGTTTTGCTGTATTACAACTTTTAGCTTTGTGAAGTTCCTGGGCTCTCCTCTGAGATGTTGTTGTAGCAATGATGTAGGTGTGCTTCTTCCCACATCTCAAGAGACCTGGGGACTGGGCATGAAGCACCTCTGTTCTTCAGGGGAGAGAGTGGCTCTGAAGAACTAGCTGTGGGGTTTATCACTGCTCCCCTCTGTACTGCAATGTGAGGGGGTTGGGATCTGGGAGGCTGGGGGCTGCGGTTTAGCTTTCTCTGGCTGCTGAGTACAGGCTGCAGGCAGACTACAGAAACACTGGCCATGACCCTGTGCTCTGGCCGCTTTAGTTTATCTTCCCCTCTGCCCCTCTGTGTCATCACTTCTCCCAGCAGGAGGAGACCCAGTCACTCCGTGTTTCCCTCTCCATATCCCTCAGACAAAATCCAGAGTGCCCAAGCCTCCTTCCTCCCTGTAGTCCAGCAAAGAAAAAGGGAACCCAGTCACTCCAGGTTTGTATCTCTGCTGTCCAAAGCCCACCAAAATCGTATTTTATCCTTCACCTCCCCCTTCATGCCATCCCACCTTTAGTCCATTCAGTGTGTGGCTCTTTCAGGCATGCCTGTGAGCCCAGCTAGGATTCCTTCACTTCCAAATTGAATAGTTGTTCAATTTGTTGAAATTTCAAGGGGAGAGATCAGGAATATCTCTCATGCCACCATTACTCCGATATCATCTCATTGTCCTGTTTTCATATTCACTGATTCTTTTATCTGCCTGCTCAAATATACCTTTTGAATCCTTCAGTGAATTCTTTATTGCATTAAAATCTTTGGATTTTCCTTGTTTTTATTGATTTCCATTTTGTTCACACATTATTTTCTTTTTTTTTAATATAATTTTATTTTTTTAATGGGGTGACATCAATAAATCAGGATACATATATTCAAAGATAACAAGTCCAGGTTATCTTGTCGTTCAATTATATTGCATACCCACCACCCAAAGTCAGATTGTCCTCTGTCACCTTCTATCTTGTTTTCTTTGTGCCCCTCCCCACCCCCTTTCCCTCTCCCATTCCCCCCTCCCCCCCGTAACCACCACACTCTTATCAATGTCTCTTAGTTTCACTATTATGTCCCACCTACGTATGGAATAATACAGTTCCTGTTTTTTTCTGATTTACTTATTTCGCTTCGTATCATGTTATCAAGATCCCACCATTTTGCTGTAAATGTTCCGATGTCATCATTTCTTATGGCTGAGTAGTATTCCATAGTGTATATGTGCCACATCTTCTTTATCCAGTCATCTATTGATGGGCTTTTTGGTTGTTTCCATGTCCTGGCCACTGTGAACAATGCTGCAATAAACATGGGGCTGCATGTGTCTTTACGTATCAATGTTTCTGAGTTTTGGGGATATATACCCAGTAGAGGGATTGCTGGGTCATAAGGTAGTTCTATTTTCAGTTTTTTGAGGAACCACCATACTTTCTTCCATAATGGTTGTACTACTTTACATTCCCACCAACAGTGTATGAGGGTTCCTTTTTCTCCACAGCCTCTCCAACATTTGCTATTACCTGACTTGCTAATAACAGCTAATCGAACAGGCACACATTATTTTCTTAACTCTTCCCACATATTCCTTTAGTATTTGGGGGGCATCTTTAAGACAGTTATTTTTAAATCTTTTTCTAGTATATCTGCCATCATTCATTTTTCAAGAATAGTTTCTATGTTTTTCTCCTTGAATAAACCATACTTTCCTGTTTCTTTGTATGCTTTGTGATTTTTTTGTTGAACAGTGGACATTTGAATTTAATAATGTAGTAAGTCTGGAAATCAGATTATACTCCACTCCTTGGGGATTTGCTGTTTTTATTTTTATTGACTTTTTTATTATTTTTAATTGTAAACATCTTTATGCCAAGATCAACCTGAAGTGTCAACTTAAGCCTTTCCCTAGGCATATATAGTCACTTTATAATTTGCCTCATAAATGCAGTTATTTTTAAATGTCTTAGTCTTTTGTGTGTGTGTTGGGGGGGGGAGAGAAACAGAGACAGAAACAGACAGGAAGAGAGAAAGATGAGAAGCATCAACTTGTAGTTGAGGCACTCTTAGTTGTTCAGATTGCTTCTGATATGTGATTCATCAGGAGGGCTTCAGCCAAGCCAGTGACCCCTTGCTCAAGCCAGCAACCTTGGGCTTAAACCAGAGACTATGGGCTTCAAGCACGCAACCATGGGATCATAGACATGTCTATGATCCCACACCCAAGCTGGCTATCCCATGCCCAAGCTGATGAGCCCACGCTTAAGCTGGATGAGCTCATACTCAAGCCCACAACCTCAGGGTTCCAAACCTGAATCCTCAGCATTCCAGGTCAACACTCTATGTACTGCACCAGTGCCTGGTCAGGCGTAAATGTCCTAGTCTTTAATGCCTGGTTCCCAAAAGGGAAAAAAGCAAAAAATCAAAGAGGGGAAGGTTAAAGGGTGCTGGCCCTCTAAATCTCCTAGAAGTCGCTTCAGCTACAGCTTGCAAGGAGGGAAGGAGGTAGAACAATAGCTGCCCACCTCTTTGCACCTCAGAAGCAGCACTCAAGGTGTAGAACCATGATATTTGGAGGACAGTGTCTCTTTTTCCTATCCTGGCTTCTGTAAGCTATGTGCAGGCTACTCTAGGAACACAGGCTCAGCTGCCTGCCACGTGACTGGGGAGCAGGGAAGGAGGAAGTGAGTGGTTATTACTGGATTAAATGCTGAAATTGACCAAAATTAACCACAGTTTACCATCCAAGCCTTTTCCTGGGATTAGCTAGCCTTCAATAAACTCTAGAGTTCCAAAATATAAGGTCTGCTGGAAAATTCTGTCCGTTTCTATCAACAAGTTTCGACACATAAGCACATGTTTATTTGGCGCATGTGTGCCTCTCTATTTTTATCACTTAATGTATACATACTAATGTAGTAAATTAACTAAAACAAAGTTGATTCGTGTTAGTCTTATGTGTGAAGCGATAGTGTACCCATGGCTACTGATAAAGTTCATTTACGCCACTGTAATTTTTACGAATTTCAACAAGGAAGAAATGCTACAGAAGCATGTCTGTCGCATCCACCATATTCCCTGGACTTAGCTCCCTCCGACTATCACTTGTTTTTGTCCTTACAAAATTTTTTGAAGGGCAAAAAATTCAAAAATGAATAAGATATCAAACAAGCACTGGTTCAATTTTTCACATCAAAAGATAAAATATTTTTCAAAAATGGGATATACAAATTACCCTCATGCTGGCAAGAAATCATTAATAATAATGGCAATTATATTATTTAATAAAGTTTATTGATGGTAAGAAAAATTTGTATTTTGTTTTATTCCAAAAATGGACAGAACTTTCTGGTAGACCTTATACTTTCATTAGACCGATTCTGCTAGTGCAATTGTTGTCTAGGTGGGGAGACAGATTTCTGGTGCTTTCTACTCTACCATCTTCCAAGAATCCTGTCCTTACTTTTTTTCATTTGTTTTTGCCATGATGGGTTTTTTTTATTTTAATTAGTAAATTTAAAATTTATAAGCTTTTTAAAAATTAAATTTTACATTAAATATTCTGCATTAGTTTTAGATGTACAACATATTGGTTAGGAAATCATGTACTTTACAGAATGCCCCTGCCTCAGATGTTTCAAGTACCCACCTGGCTCTATACATTGTTATCATATTATTGACTATGTTCCCAATGCTGTAAGCTACATCCATGTGACTATCCTGTAACTACCAATTTGTACTTCTTCATCCCTTCTCCTTTTTTACCAGTCGCCAATCTCCCTCTCCTTTGACAACTGTCAGTCTATTATTCTCTGTATCTATGAATCTGTTTCTATTTTGTTTGTTTGTTTTGTTCTTTAGATTATACATATCAGTGAAGTCGTATACTATTTGTCTTTCTCCATTTGACTTTTTTCTCTTAGCGTAATGCCCTCTAGGTCTGTCCATGCTGTCAGTAATGGTAAGACTTCATTCTTTTTTTTTTTTTTTTTTTTTTTTTTTACAGCTGAGTAGTATTCTATTCTGTATGTAAATCACAACTGTTTTATTAATTCATCTACTGACGGGCACTTGAGTTGCTTCCATATCTTGGCTATTGTAAATAATGCTGCAGTGAACATAGGGGTGCGTATATTCTTTGGAATTAGTGTTCAGGGTTTCTTCAGATACATTTCCAGAACCGGAATCTTTGGGTAATAAGACAATTACATTTTTAATTTTTTGAGGAACCTCCACATTGGTTTCCATTCTAGAAATGTGACAACAGCACCCCACTTCCAGGTACCAACCTCTATTTTACTTTTCAATTATTATGAACAAATTAGCACAAATTTAGTGGCTTAAAGCAGCAAACATTTGCTATGTCACAATTTCCATGGGTTGGTTATCCATGTACAACTTAGCTGGGTCTTCAGTCTCACAATGCTGAAAGCAAAGTATCTGCTGGGCTGCATTGTCATATAGAAGGCTTTAATTTGGGGAAGAATATGCTTTTAAGCTCATTCAGGTTGTTGGTAAAACTCATTTCCTTGTAGCTGCATGACTAAAGACCTCATCTTCTTACTGGCTGTGAGCTAGAGGCCCCAGGTCCACATTAGTCCCCCGGCGTATGGCACTTAAGCAGGCCCTTTCTAAACATGGCAGCTTATTTCAAGGTCAGCTGCAGAATCCCGATACAAGTTTGCTAAAACAGAGTCTCGTATAACATAATGTAATCATGGGAGTGACATCATATCACTTTTGCCATATTCTGTTAATCAGAAGCAAGACACAAATTCTGCCTAGAACTGAGGGAAGTATAAGAGTGTGGCTCCTGGGAGTCACCCTCGGATATGTACCCCAGTGGTATTATAGTAGGATATATAATGTCTCCAGAGATAGCAGGTGATAATCTTTTGAAACTGTAGATGTTTCCTTATCTGAGGAGGAAAGGGGACTTCAGTTGTAATTAAGACAGCAATCTTGAGCTAAGGGGATTATTTTGGATTATCTGGGTGGGCACTCAATGCAATAATATGTGTCCTTATAAAAAGGAGGTAGAGGGAAATTAGATACATACACATAGAGGAAGGAAGGCCTTGTAAAGACAGAGCAGAGAGAAACTTGGAAATTCTAGCTTTAATTGAAGATTAAAATGATACAATCATAGCCAAGGAATGCTGCCAGCCACCCAGAAGCTAGGAACAGATTCTCTCATAGCACCTCTGTAGGGAGTGTGGCCCTGCTCACACTTTAATTTCTTCCCAGTAATACTGATTTGGCTCTTTTGACCTCCAGAACTTCAGAGAATACATTTCTGTTGTTTTAATCCACCAAGTTTGTGATAATTTGTTTCAGCAGCCATACAGAACCAATACGGATGGGTATTAAATATTTAGTGTTGCTTTTATAACTCATTTTACTGCTTACTCAATGAAGTTAAGTATCATTTCGTGAGATTATTGACTGTCTAAATATTTTCTTCTATATGTCTTATAACTCATGGTTTTGTCTCTTTTTTAAAAAATTCACTCTCTTATTGTTAGTAGGAATTCTTTATATTCTTACTAATCTTACTAAAGAGATATTTATCTTAGTTATATTTATAGTATATTATGGTGTCTTCTGCATTCAGAGGGTTTTTTTCACCTTTTTTTATTTATAGAAATTTTTAAACATACCCAAATGAAGACAGAATAGTATAATAAATCTTGAATGTACGCATCTCTCAGCTTCAACAATTATCAGTATATTTTTTCCCAGAAGTATTCATTTTTTCCTTTAATTTTTGTATTTTTTGTACATTTTCTAAGAAATCCTTAAAGATTGTGTTACTATTATTTGTGTGGCTGAGTATTTGTCATGATAAAATACCCATTTTTTTTCATAGCACTCATTCTTTATTGCTTTTACTTTTACATTATGTATAGTAATTCTGGTATATACAAAGCATTGTTGTACTGATGTTAACCTATACCTTCTTCCTGAAGAGCAGGTACTTTTCTTTTCAACACAAGCTATTGATTGAAATCTTGGGAATCAGCAGTTGTCCCCACAACATTATATGTGTCACCATAAGCTTATTGAAAATTCCAAGTGTTCCTTATAAGAAGGCTGATCAGTCATTGAGGACATGTCAAAATATAATCCTGAGTCAGCTGTATTGGCATTTTTGTTTTTACAAAGTACTTTCCCTCAATTTTTTCCCCTTATTTTCAGTGTGCCACCTGGGCTTGAATGCGTGAAAGAACAAGACCTTTGCAACAAGATAATGGCTACCATACTAGAAAATTACAGTACTCTGTTTGAAGTAGAGTATACAGAAAATGATAACCAGAGGTGTGAAAATCAAGCAAAGCTTATCCTAGTAAAAGTAAGTTTGGTATTTAATTTTCAGTATTACTATATTTTAAATGGAAGACATTTAAGTCATTCTTTGTCATAAAAATTCCTATGTATATAACTTCAGATCATTATTCCTGTGTTTATTTAATTCTTTTTATAAAATCTATTCTCGATATCAAATGTTTGTTAACCAGTATGTATTCTCCTAAGATTGGAGAATTGTGAATTGATGTTTCCTTGCTGCTATAAAATGACCTCAAAAGCACATATGTGTACCCAGTGCTATGGTCGATCGGGTGTATCAGCTTTTTATAGAAGTCTGGTATTACGACAGGGGTACAATACATACTTATGTCTGTGCTCAGGAGTGCTAGCTCACTGAGTAAATTGCAAAATTCCTTTAGACAATATCACTGTGTCTTTTTGTCTCTCTTGTGACTGCGACATCTTTAAGTTCAACCTCAGGTTTTAAGTCCCATATCTGTAGTCATTGGTAACTGTCATCAATCAGTAAAGGAGAGTATTTCTAAACTCTATAGAATTCTTGACAATACTATCTAAATCTTTGTATATGGTATATTGGCTGATAATTTATAACATATTCCTTTTGTTTGTTTGTTTTTTGTTTTGTTTTGTTTTGTTTTTGTATTTTTCCAAAGTTAGAAGCGGAGAGGCAGTCAGACTCCCACATGTCGCCTACTGGGATCCACCTGGTATGCCCACCAGGGGGCAATGCTTTGCCCATTTGGGGTGTTGCTCCATTGTGGCCAGAGCCATTCTAGTGCCTGAGGTGGAAGCTATGGAGCCATCCCTAGCGCCCAGGCCAACTTTGCTGCAATGCAGCCCTGGCTGTGAGAGGGGAAGAGAGAAACAGAGAGTAAGGATGGGGGAAGGTCTGAGCAGCAGGTGGACGCTTCTCCCGTGTGCCCTGATCGAGAATTAAACCTGGAACTTCCACACACTGGGCCGGTGCTCTACTGCTGAGCCAACTGGCCAGGGCCTGTAACATATTCTTTACATATTAGGTAAATGCATGTAGGTCTCTAAAGATTTACAATTGAAAGTCGCAGAATAAACATCCAAACCAAATCCTCCAGATGAAGGAAAAGATGAAAGACATATTTTTTTCTCGTTTATATTGAGGTAAATCATGATGGAATTGATATAAAAGGTTCCCTCAAGAGGTCTCCTGGAACTTATCAGATTCACAGACTGTACTCTACTCTTGTTGATTCATAAAGCAACAAATGATAAGAGTTGCTTGGTATGGATGTTGAAGGGGTATTTTCATTTCTTTTTCCAATTGAGGCCATGACTTTGAAGAAGAAATAAAATGTAATGGATATCAAGTAGCATCTTATCAAAACAACAAAAGAAGACCAAAGCCAGGTTTTCTTAACTGGGGTTTATGCTGTTAACACAACAGACTCCCCGTAAAGGATTGAATACATCTGAAAGAAATGCACTTAGTAGGAGTCTTACCAACATAATAAAGAGAAGTTTAAACTGAAATTTGAGGGAAGGGGAAAACAGTGCTCAGATAAAATGATAAAGTGAAATTGGAAAATATCAAGTGTAAGGTGGAAGTAAAATGTAATCTAAGAAAACGTCAATGATTCAAAAAAAAATACAAAAAAGAAAACCTACCTATGTCAGTTTGCTACCAAAAAAATGGAAATAAATTATTTTTAGATAGAAAATATTTACCTTAATTTTGTTTCTTCAGTTTCTATAATACTTTGCAGGGGTTTCTTTTAAAATGTTATAAAGTGATTGACTTTATTTTAGCTATATCTCTGATAAATATATTTTAACATTCAGCCCAACTAGGGCTGATAAAATAATAAGGGAATCCTCAAATATGAAGAAAATAGGCAAGGCTAACTTGCTGAGACATAAAGCAGAATATTTGATACTTTTTTTTTTGTATTTTTCTGAAGTTGGAAATGGGGAGGCAGTCAGACAGACTCCCGTATGCACCCTACCGTGATCCACCTGGCATGACCACTAAGGGGCAATGCTCTGCCCATCTAGGTGTTGCTCCGTTGAGACCAGAGCCATTCTAGTGCCTGAGGCAGAGGCCATGGAGCCATCCTCAGCACCAGGGCCAATTTTGTTCCAATAGAGCCTCGGCTACGGGAGGGGAAGAAAGAGACAGAGAGGAAGGAGAGGGGGAGGGGTGGAGAAGCAGACGGGCACTTCTTCTGTGTGCCCTGGCTGGGAATTGAACCCGGGACTCCTGCACAACAGGCTGACACTCTACCACTGAGCCAACCGGCCAGGGCCTGATACTTTCTTTTAAACTGATCTTGCTAATAATCTTATCTTTGAGAAGGTAGATAATGCAACAGGGGAATGTGACTTTGTGGGCTTAATTGTAACTAATAAATATGAAATAGAAATTATGAAAATTATTTTAACAGGTTGTGCTAATGCCATTTTAAGGTCTACAATAATGAAGACTATGCTAGTCATAGTTAGATATATAAAACTGGACATTGTTTAGAGAGCAGATTTTTTAAATTCCTAAAATCACAGAAACATATAAACCAAGAGGAAGGTAGATTAAAAAGGAATTAGGAGGTTTGCAATGAAATCATTAACATACTGAAAAGATGGTAAAAATGAAAGAGCAACAAAAAAACCAAGTTATTATTCTGATCATTCTTATAAGCTCAGCTTTTAGAAAGATGTATACAAAAAGAAGAAACAGAAACAAAACAAGTGATAAGTACACAAGAGTGACAGATATAAATGTCTGAACTGAGAATGAGTTTAGGCTCATGAAGATGACTGAGTGTGACACCTGTCCATTGACACATCTCTGTGTACCCCAGTATAGGAAACAGAGTCAGTGCTGAATGACATCTTGCATGATGCTAAATAGAGATTTGGGGCTCAGATGAGTATAAATTTGATGTTATTTGGACCTGGATGAAGAACTTTGACCAGAGCATTGGAATGTGGGTTGTTGTTAACTTCTGGGGAGGTCTCTACATTTGTTTCTGTCATCAGTATTTTAATTATTGAAGTGAATGAACACATTTGCATATGAAATAAATCTGGGAAGATATAAGTCAGATATTGGATGGCTGCCTGTTGAAAGTAACAAAATGTTGCATCAGTGTGTGTGTGTGCATGTGTGCCTATACCTGTGTGCACAGACAGCCATTTTCCTCTTTTTTCTTGCTTAAAAACAAAACAAAACAAAACAGCACACCATTTTATTTGGACTTGAATTTATGTGCTGAGGTCAGATGCCCCACCACCATAGCCCTAAGGGATGGATAAATCATAAATGATCTATAGTAGGGTGACATTATAATTACTCTTTAGTCAGTGATTGACTTAACAGTCAAAAGAGACACATTTCTGGCCTGGAAGATGGAAGGTAAAGTGTGCGGGGATGAGTGAGCCTCTGGGAAAGATTTTCATCCCTGATTACAAAAGAAAAGAAAAGAAAGACTTAAGAGATAAGAGCTGGTAGTTGATTCTGGGTGGAGTTAGGGCAGTGATGATTAACTAGGAGAGTGCTCAAAGGAGTTCTCAGGGGTGAAGAAAATGTTCTATATCTTATTGGGGACATGGGTTATATAGGTGTATGCGTTTGTCAAAAATTCAACTATAGCCCTGGCCGGTTGGCTCAGCGGTAGAGCGTCGGCCTGGCGTGCGGGGGACCCGGGTTCGATTCCCAGCCAGGGCACATAGGAGAAGCGCCCATTTGCTTCTCCACCCCCCCCCTTCCTCTCTGTCTCTCTCTTCCCCTCCCGCAGCCAAGGCTCCATTGGAGCAAAGATGGTCCGGGCGCTGGGGATGGCTCCTTGGCCTCTGCCCCAGACGCTAGAGTGGCTCTGGTCGCGGCAGAGCGACGCCCCGGGGGGGGGGGGTGGCAGAGCATCGCCCCCTGGTGGGCAGAGCGTCGCCCCTGGTGGGCATGCCGGGTGGATCCCGGTCGGGCGCATGCGGGAGTCTGTCTGACTGTCTCTCCCCGTTTCCAGCTTCAGAAAAATACAAAAATACAAAAAAAAAAAATTCAACTATACACTTAAGGTTTATGTATTTTACTGTACATAAATTATTTTTCATTTGAATTCTCAAAATAAGGAAAGATAGTAGGCCTCTGTATCAAAATGCCCACCTCTCCTATCTGCTTTTGGATGCTTTCATGCTTGCAGCTGCTGCCACCGTCTTTGGTCTCTGATGAACGTGTCACAGACACACTGAGGTTGCCCATCATTGCTCATCTGCTGAACCAACCCTGGCCACACACAGCTCTGGACTTATACTCACGTGAGGGAAATAAATATTCCTAAAGTATAAACTCCCTTTAGTGGAGTATTTTGATTCTTGCACCAAAAGCACCATGTCTGATATAATCATTATAATTTGGAAAGCACTATACTTATGTTCATAAAATGATATGCACCAGTACAGCCAAGAAGAGACCAAAATAATAATAGTTGAATTGAAAGTCATCCACAGATTTTAGTTAGCTTTTAGCACAATATGAAATGTCAATGTGATTGCCAAACTTAACCTGAGATTCATTCACCAAATGTAATAGAAGTATCCAGAACAAAGAAGGTGTGTCTCACTGCACTTAGTGTAGTGCAGGCTGTATCTATAGTGTTAAGTCTGATGCTGAGGATTACATTCTGACTCTCCACAATCACTCGCCATTGGTCCTCATTCCTTCTCATTAAATATATATTTGCCTGATTGACTCTTTTACTTCAGTTTCTATACTGCTGATGGCTAAAATATCTTAAAAGGTCAGACTTAATTAACAGAAGGAAGACAGGGAGTCAAAAGCAGAAAAATAAAGTTGACAATAGGTTGTATTACTCATGACAGAAGAGTTACTGCTTCTAGACACTTTTTTGGTATTTATATTTTGGTTTTCAGTGTGTGATTAAATTAAGTATCCCTTTGTCTTTGGAAAGGCAAGAATCTGTACCCTCAATAGACAGAATGTAATTTTAGTATTTAATGTCTATCCATATTTACTTTAAAAAATGAACCAGTTTTTAAAAAACACACACTATATAAGTGACTATGAAAATATCACTAGGATTTCAATAAGTTGAGAGGAAGTAAAGTGGTGAGCTGAAAACCTTCCACACAGAAGAATATGCTTTAAGAATATGGAATGTTTGTATAGTGGTGACCAGGTATTTCTGGCTAGACCATAGGAAGTAGCACTAAGGAGCGATATACTAAACTAGTAAAGTGTTTATCTGTGGAGTTAACAGTTACAGGAATGGGAGAACAATGAAAGATTTAAAAGAACAGGATGGATTTAATTTAAACTGTACTTTAGATTTTTACTTTATCACTTTGCTGTAAGCAGGGAGTTGGTGTGACTCTGGGTGCAGCCTTTTTGTAACAGGCTGTCAGGGGAGTACCTACCTTATGTCTATTTCTGCTCAGCTGACTCTGGTGAATCTACCTACCATACTTCCCTGTGTACAGTACACTCTTTTTCAAAAAACTTAAGGTCTAAAAACTGGGTATATCTTATACAGTGGTTGTAGACTTTTTAACTTGCATTTCCTGCTTTTTCATGGGGATGAGGAGTTGTATGAGTTGTATGATGAATAAAACTTGAGTTCAATAACTTTATGTAATACATTATTTTTCAAATTTTGGGCCCCCAAATTAAGGTGTGTCTTATACATGGGAGCATTTTATACACAGAGAAATACATGTCTTGATTGTGGCTTCTACGATGCATTAATCAGCCTCACTTCCAGGCAGGTTTGCTCTACCAGAAGGCCAAAGCAAAGATAAGGACAGATAGCTTATATGCATGACTTTTCCTTCAACTCCATGCTCCAATTGCCCTGCCATTTTGGGGGGAGTGAACCATGATTCCTATAAGCTTTTTCCAGATTCTGCAATGATTTGATGATGTCCACTAGATCTAGTACTTCAGTGAAAGAAATTTGTATAGACCTTTTAGCACTCTGACATTTGGAGAAATTTGTAGTGTGCTGAAGGTCTAAGAAAACACATGTTGACTCAGCATTTTGGTTCACATTTTGCTGAATTTGACAACTGGTCTTCATGTTTGGTTGTCTCTAGCAGTGGCCATTGTTTGTTTCACTTAAGGTGAAGTTTCTTTTCTCTTTTTATTTATTTTTGGTTTTTTGTAAGTTTCTAGGAAGGAGTATAAGCACCTTTATTTTGCCAGACTGGAAGTTTAAAGCTGTATTCCTGAATAGCTGGGTTAGAGAAACACCTCTTTTACATAGACATTTAATAGCCATAGTTTAATTTCTATGGCTTCAGAATAATTCTGGAGTCTCTGTTCATAAAAGGGTCTAAATCCAGAATTCAGTGAAGCTTTTCCCTAATATCTACTCAAGAACTGACTTAATAACCCAGGTATTTACAAACACAAAATTTGGTGGATGTTGAAATAGTGGATCATGTAATTTAAGCTGAATTTATTAAATTCACATAATTATTGGTTGCCTACTATGTATAAAGTATATTAGTGAGCAACAGACAAAAGTCTCTGCCTTTATAAAGCTTATATTCTAATAAGGATATAATAAACAACAGACAATAAACAATTAACAGAAGAGGTAGTATGTCAAATGATGAAATGTTCTGTAGAGAAAAGCAGGGAAGGAGAGTAGCAGTACTGGTAAGGTACTGGGGAATAGAATATGCCCATTTAAATAGGATAATCCAAGTGCTTCATGGACAAGGGGACATTTGAGCAGAGACTTGGGGAAGGTGAAGTAACAAGCCATGAAGACACTTGAAAGAAGAGCATTCCAAACAGAGAAAACAATAGTACAAAGGCCCTGAGACAGGAGTATACCTGGTCTGTTTGACGAGCAGATTTAAAAGCCATTGTGGTTGAATTACAGTGATTAAGGGAGAAAGTTAAAGGAGATGAGGTCACAGAGGCAACAAAGAACCAGATCGAAAATGTATACTCTTAAAGGTCATTGGAAGGACTTTAACTTTTATTCGGACAGTATTTTAAAAGACACCATCAAACAGAAGAGTGCCATGATCTGACTTGTGTATTAAAAGGATTACTCTAACTGCTGGGCAGAGAATAGACTGTTGACAGGGGTTTTATCACAATATTCCAGTTAATCACTGATGGTGGCTTGAACTAGGGTAGTATGGAGTAGTGAAAGTGATAAGAAGAACTGGAGGGTAAGTTAGGATATGAAAGAGCAACATAATAGGAAGTACTAGAGACCTCAGTTAGGTTAAAGAATGTTTGAAATTGGAGTAGATGAGCAAGCAAGCTAAAAAAGTAGGGGGCTGTGAACAGAAAAGTGGATGTTTACACCAGGGATTTTTGAGGTGGAGAACTCTAGAGTGATGATGAGATTTAGGTTGTGTTTATGAGAATGAGTGACTGAGTGGAGAAGAAAAGAAAATTATTGGAAAGGAGATGGTAAAGGGATGATGAATAAAGGTATTAATGGTTTGTTTATACTGACTCTGAATTTACCCAGAAGGATGGCAGATACTGAGGTGGACAGATAGGCCTGGTCTTTCCAGTATATACATATCATTTATACACTTTGAGTATAAGTTATATGTATATATACTTAATAGGGTTAATATAGAGCCTCAAATAAGTACATGTGGAGAATAATATGGTTAATATGTTTTAAAATACCTATTTAGAAGGACCTAGATGAGTATCATCTTCTTCCAAATCAACATCTTGTGAGACTCTTTTTTTAGACTGTGTAGCTATTGCTCATTATATCTTTGGGAATTTCTTTTGAAATTGTCTTCAGAACATGTCATTCATGTCTCATGTTTTTCCAAGTATTATTAGACTGAGAAATCTTTGTACTTTAATACTTTATTTGATTATGGGAAATAATCAGTAGTCATTTTGAGCCATAAAAGATCATTAAGTTGGGGAGTTGTGGTTAAATATTAACTTTGGGGTTTTAAATTGAAATCTGTCTATAAAATAATAATGCTGATGTTCCTGTGTGACACATAAGCAAACTCTAAAAACTGTTTTTCTTTTTTTAATATTATGAATAAGGCCCTGGACAGTTGGCTCAGTTAGAGCATCAGCTTGGTGTGTAGATGCCCCAGGTTTGATTCCCAGTCAGGGCACACAGAAAAAGAGACCATTTGCTTCTCTCCCCTTCTTTGTCTTTCTCTCTCTCTCCCTCTTCCCCTCCCACAGCCATGGCTTGATTGGTTCGAGCACATCGACCCCCCAGGCACTGAGGATGGTTCAGGGGAGCCTGGCCTCAGGTGCTAAAAATAGCTCACTTGCTGAGCAACAGCATAGATAGGCAGAGAATTGTCAGTAGAGGACTTGCTGGGTAGATCCTGGTTGAGGCGCCTGAGGGACCCTGTCTCTGTCTTCTTTCGTCTCACTTTAAAAAAAAATGTTCTGAGTAAAAGCAAAATATTAGCATAGACTTCCATGGAGATTAGTCTGAGGGACATGCTCACTTACCAATATATGGAAAGTTTGATTACAAAGTTCCACCTTAGTCCTATAAAATGAAAGTCATTTACCACATAAGCTGATAAATCACATAAACCTTCTAAAACATTTCCTATGACCTTTTTACGTTCAAAAACATTGTATATGTCTCCACCTATTCATTTATATGGCTATAATGTAAAAAAATAACTTCAAAAAATGTTCACTTAAAAAAATAATACTCTGTGTAAAGCTCAGGACTAAGTGCTGGCCCTCTTCAGAAAATAAACATATCCCCTCAAGAATATTCCAGACTGGGTAGCAGTGGAGTCATAGTAGGAATAAAAAATGCTGTGGTTTTTATGTCATTGTTTGATACTCTGATTTGGCAGCATAGATTGTTTCTGTGTTGGTTAACTTGATGTGGTAAGCATGATTGACTTGTACCCACCAAAATCTGCTTGTTATTATTTTGAAGGCTTAGGAACTCAGAGGTAGCACTATATTAAAATGTACTTACTCATCATACTAAACCTTTCTTTGGAAAATGAGGCATACCTTTTAGATTGTTTCTGAGTTTGAAGGTTAAAAAATATTAAATAATGTTTAAGAAAAACAAAGATAAAATACCATGACAGAATGTCATTTGCTTGCATGACCCAAATGGGCACTTTCTATTGGTGCAAACATGATTAGATTACCTGTAAGTACGAAGCATTAAGTAATAAAAGTATATAGTATTAAAGACTATTGCTTAGCTTGGGGCACTTTTATGGCTCCAGTTTTTAGATCATAGCCACATATTTACAATTCAGATTGCTATTGATTTCTTTTCCACAGATGTTTTGTTTTGTAGAATGTTTGCAGATAAACACTAGAAAGATCATGTCTGCTGAAGCATCATTAGAATAGATTAGATATATCTGGCAGGTGTGAAATTCTTTCTTTCCTGTCATGAGGAGTATTTAACAGAAGATAGGTTAAATTGCTTTGGTTATGAAAACATCATTTTACTACATAACCTTTAAAGTGCTTAGAGTGAGATGGCAATATTTTGGAACTGACACCCCAGGACTTGCCTACTTTAAGCCATTAGTGCACATATTTGGCAAATAGAGGCACTGAGTAAAAAATGAATAATTTACAATTTTTAAAGATCATTGATAGTTGCTTGAAACTGAATTTCTGCTATTTCTTTCAGTTGACCTCCTAGGAATAAAAGTTACACTTCTGTGGACCAAAGGTACCTAGAAAGGAATTTCCCTCAAGGGGCAGCTCTTAACCAGTAGTTGAGGAATATGGCTTATACATGCCCAGCTCTTTGATTCCTTGGTTGAAATAATTCTGAGGGCATGTGTTTTATACCATTTCCAGAACTTTATTCCAAGTGGAAGCTTCAGAGCCATGTAATATTTCTAGTAGCTTAATAATAACACCCCTTACTGTCTACCTTCTCCCTCTGTTATTACCCTGATGATCACCCAAGTGAACGACTTGCCTTCAGTCCTTGTGTTAGGGTCTGCTTCTAGTTGAGTGGGTGAGTGCTCAACGAAGACATCTCAAATTCTACTCCCTCTATGAAGCCCTCTCTCATTTTTCAGGTACAGTTTAATCTCCATCCTCTTTTGTCTTAGGATGCTTTCTTTCTCCTATTGGAACATGCTTTACATTTTGCCTTGGATGAATTGCTTTTTCTTTCTTGTATTGCATTATAAGTTCTTCAAGGATCTGAACAGAATCTCTTATTTACTGAAACTTTGGCTTTCTCTAAAAGTTGTAGAGTAGATCATACATCTTTGTACCTTCCAAAGCATTTATTCTAGTTCCTTATATTTACTCTAAAATGTTCACTGAATTGCACCATAAATGTGTAAATAAAAGATAATTCAAACTTATTTCAGGGAAGTCATGATAACTGTTCTGGGTATTTGTAAGGGTTCATATTTCTAGAGTATACAATAAAAATGCTTAAAAGAACTCCACCTAATTAATGCCAGATTAACCAATTCTCTATATTTACACTTACAGCATATTGACTTCTGTCCATGCAACTCTGAATGCTTGTGGCTAATAGGCTGTTCTCATATATACATGTTCATTATCAGTTTTACTATATGCTAATCAAGAGTTGATTGCGTTTGTTTCCAAAACTATGTCATTTTTAATAATACTTATATAAGTTAATTAAACAAATACAACATGAATATAACATTATAGCTATTTTTAAGAAAATGGTGTCTAATAGAAGCTTCTATAACAGTCTCCAAAATCTTAATGGCTTAACACAGTGGTAGTTGACCTGGTCCCTACCGCCTACTAGTGGGAGTTCCAGTTTTCATGGTGGGCAGTAGCGGAGCAACCAAATTATAAATAAAAAGATAGATTTAACTATAGTAAGTTGTTTTATAAAGATATATTCTGCCAAACTTAGCGAAAATCCGACATAAAGTACTTGGTAAGTAATTATCATTGTATGCTTTAACTTGCTGAACTCTGCTTTATAAATTTTATAAAGTAAAGTTACTTCCCTATTTTATAAATCATCATTACTATGGAACCGGTGGGCAGTTAGAAAATTTTACTACTAACAGAGATTCAAAAGTGGGCGGTAGGTATAAAAAGGTTGACTACCCCTGACTTAACACAAAGCTTATTTCTCACTTACTTCACAGTCCAGTGGGTTGAGCAGTTCTAGGCCGTATTTCCCCAATCATCATCCAAGATTGCATCAGCAGGAAAAAAAGGGGTTGAGAATAAATATGGTTTATTTTGATGACGGTCTCTACAAGTGGCTTGTAACACTTCTGCTCCCATTCCAATGAGTAGATTCAGTCACATGGCTCCCAACCTAACTGTAAAGGATGTTGGAAATGTAGTCTTCCTGGTGCCTAGACAAAGGACATAGAAGGCTTTCG
Source organism: Saccopteryx bilineata (assembly GCF_036850765.1). Taxonomy (NCBI): domain Eukaryota; kingdom Metazoa; phylum Chordata; class Mammalia; order Chiroptera; family Emballonuridae; genus Saccopteryx; species Saccopteryx bilineata. The sequence goes on from NC_089494.1 coordinate 193,459,603, forward strand.
AACATTATAGTATTGAATAGTATAGTATAGTATACAGAAAAAATGATTTGTTACAAAAGCAATGTTGAATACATTGAAAAGACTCAATAAAGGTTGAAATCTTCATGTTTTCACCCCACATAAATGATATATTATGATTGTGGTTTGTGAAAAGAAGAAAGTGTGGAATTCCAAACTTATGACCATTCCCAAACAAAGGTCCACATAAAAAGACTAGGAAATAGCCCTGGCCGGTTGGCTCAGTGGTAAAGCATCGGCCTGACGTGCGGGAGTCCGAGGTTCGATTCCTGGCCAGGGCACACAGGAGAAGCGCCCACCTGCTTCTCCACCCCTCCCCCTCTCCTTCCTCTCTGTCTCTCTCTTCCCCTCCCGCAGCCAAGGCTCCATTGGAGCAAAGTTGGCCCGGGCACTGAGGATGGCTCTGTGGCCTCTGCCTCAGGCGCTAGAATGGCCCTGGTCACAGCAGAGCGACTCCCCAGATGGGCAGAGCATCACCCCCTGGTGGGCATGCCAGGTGGATCCCGGTTGGGCGCATGCGGGAGTCTGTCTGACTGCCTCCCCGTTTCCAGCTTCAAAAAAAAAAAAAAAAAAAAAAAAAAAAAAAAAAGACTAGGAAATAAATAAGCATTTGAGGATTTTACTGTGAAAACAATTTTGTATCATTTGTATGGATCTTTTTATAATGATTTCCTGAATTTGTTGACTTTTTGGGTCACCTTACTTTCAACATTTTCTTATCTTATTAAATAAGAAGAATCAGTGGTGGGATTCAGCACTGGTTTGCCAGAGCCAATACTCAATTTTTTGTTGAGTTCAGAGAACCATTTGTTAAAATAACACTTGTAATCAGGGTTCTCTCTAAGGTGGGCACCTGGGCAGCTGCCCAATGTGGAAATCACAAATTTACATCCCTTACTCTTTTTTAATGTTCATCTATATAACAGTGTATTTTAAGTGCCCGTAGTAATGTTCATTCCATCTGTAGGTGAAAAAAAACTGCAAGTGAGAACACCAATCAAGAAGCAATATGGAAATACCTTAAATAACAGTTTTATTGTTTTTTGTCAGATATTATTTAATATTTTTATTAGTATTTTAAGACATAACATAATCTAGTTTTGTATACCTATTTTATTGCTCTTATTTAAGTATTAAATGCATGAAATAATAAACTACCTTTCAGTATATTGTTTTTTATACTTAAAACGGTTATTAGGGCAGAGAACTGGTTGTTAAATTATTTAAATTCCACCACTGAGAAGGAGTCTTCAAGCAACGCATTATTCTGTACAGTTAAGAGCAGGCCTCTGGAGACAGACTGCCTGGTTTCAGATTCCAGCTCTCCCACTTATTGGGTGTATGACCTTGGACAATCTACTTATACTTTCTTTACCTCAGTTTTATATATGAGAAATTTACATAGTAAAAATAAGTGTTTTATAAGGTTATTGAAAAGATTATACAAATGTATAAATGTATAATAATCGCTTAGAAAAATGCCGTGTGTGTAGGAAGTGCTATATTAGTGATATCTAGTGTTATTATTTTGATGATCAGCATCATCATTATTATAAGATTTAATTCCACAGTTTTCTACTGAGTGATCATACTTTGACACTATAATAAATATTTGTGTAACTTAAAGTACTTTGATTGAAAACAAAAAGCAACCATGGCTAAAATTAGACTAATAAGCCAGAATGAAAAGAAGTAAAGGAATTTGTTGGAAGGACATGGGAGAGTTCACAGACTATAAAGCAAAGCTGAGCACATCAGCAAAATGGCAGGCTAGGAGGCCCCAACCCTTGTACCCCCACAAAAAGTAATTTGACAACCATTAATATGTGGAAATAGCTCTGGGAAAGCTCCAGAGTATATTAAGAAGCTCCAGCAACCCGATGGAGCACAAAAGCCAAGGAAGGCCACATAGATAAGTGTAGGAAGCATTGCACCTGCCTCACCCCATTCCATAGACCGGCACTGCCCGTCACCAAAAGAGATCCCTTTGGCTGTGACTTCCCCCTATGGAGGTAAAGGAGAGCAAAAGGACCCTTGCAGCCCCCACTGCCAGTGTGGACACCCACACCCTTAACCACTGAAGACCCCCGTAGTCTTTGCTGATCCTAAAACTGAGTGCAAACACCAAAGCAAGGCAATGAGTGACATCACTGAAGAAACACAATTGTAGTAATGAACTCTCAAAGAAATGCAGAGCTATAAACTGCCCAACAAATAATTCAAAATAATCATTTTAAAGAAGCTCAGCAAGCAAGCTACCAAGTAACACAGAAAGACAGTTCAGCAAAATCAGGAAAGCAATACAGGAACAAAATGAGCACGGAGGCAGAAATCATAAAAAGAAACTATACAAATTCTAAAGCAAAAGAATACAATAAATGAAATGAAAATAAAAATTTTTTATTAAAAATAAAAACAAATGGCCTGACCAGGCGGTGGCGCAGTGGATAGAGCGTTGAACTGGGATGTGGAAGGATCCAGGTTCGAGACCCCGTGGTCGCCATCTTGAGCAAGGGGGGGGCTCATTTGGGGGGGCTTATTTGGCTTGAGCAAAAAAGCTCACCGGCTTGGATCCAAGGTCCCTGGCTCCAGCAAGGGGTTACCCGGTCTGCTGAAGTCCCACGTATGAGAAAGCAATCAATGAACAACTAAGAAGTCGCAACGCACAACGAGAAACTAATGATTGATGCTTCTCTTCTCTCTTTGTTCTTGTCTGTCTGTCCCTGTCTATCTCTGCCTCTGTAAAAAAATAAATAAATAAAATAAAATAAAATAAATAAAAATAAAAAAATAAAAACAAATGGGACTATATCAAACTAAAAAGCTTTTACACAGCTAAAGACAATAAGAACAGAATAAAAAGACAAACTACACAATGGGAGAACATATTCAACAATATGACTGATAAGGGGTTAATAACCAAAATTTATAAAGAACTTGTAAAACTCAACACCAGGAAGACAAACAATCCAATCAAAAAATGGGAAAAAGAAATGAATAGACACTTCCCAAAGAGGACATACAGAGGCCAATAAGCATATGAAAAAATGCTCAATATCACTAATCATTAGAGAAATGCAAATTAAAACCACAATGAGATATCACCTCACACCAGTTAGAATGGTGCTCATCAACAAAATAACACAGAATAAGTGCTGGTGAGAATGTGGAGAAAAGGGAACCCTCCTGCACTGCTGGTGGGAATGCAGACTGGTGCAGCCTCTTTGGAAAACAGTATGGAGATTCCTCAAAAAATTAAAAATCGAACTGCCTTTTGACACAGCTATCCCACTTTTAGGAATATACGCTAAGAACACCATAGCAGTGTTCCCAAAGGAGAAATGCACCCCATGTTTATGGCAGCATTGTTCACAATAGCGAAGATCTGGAAACAGCCCAAGTGTCTGTCAGTGGACAAGTGGATTAAAAAGCTTTGGTACATAAATACTATGGAATGCTACTCAGCCATAAGAAATGATGACATCGGATCATTTACAATAACATTGATGGGCCTCGATAACATTATACGGAGTGAAATAAGTAAATCAGATAGATGGGACATAAAAATGAGACTCAGAGACATGGACAAAAATGTGATAGTAAGAGGAGGGGGAAAGGAAGGAGAGGGAGGGGGTGGGGGAGGGGAGGGGCACAAAGAAAACCAGATAGAAGGTGACGGAAAACAATTTGACTTTGGCTGAGGGGTATGCAACATAATCAAATGTCAAAATACTCTGGAGATGTTTTCTCTGAACATATGTATCCTGATTTATCAATGTCATCCCATTAAAATTAATAATAAAAGAAAAGAAAAAAACAAAAAATGCAATACAGAGCACTATTAGTATGACATTTAGTCAGAGAAGTAGGCAAGAGCTTGATTATGCATGGCTGTGTAAATTATGCTAAAAAATCTGGATTTTATCTCATCAGTTGATAGAGAAGTGACATCATCTATTTGACATGTGCAAAGCTTAATGAAGGCAGGATGACTGAAGTAATTTAGGTTGATTACTACTGAGTTGTGAATGAATTCCAGTTAAGAGAATGCAGTCTGGAGAATGAATCCATTCTGGAGAATGCTGACTGGATTTGCTGGTGGGTTTGATGGTGGGAGGTATGGGAAAGGGAGGAATCAAGTAGACACTAAATAGTTACTAAAGTATACTAAGACATTGGCTTGAGCCACTTGGTGCCATCTGCTGATCTGGGGAAGAAACTCAAGTACTAACAGAATTTTTTTGCAGGTAAACCTAAAGCCCAGGCATGGATATACTAACCAGAGGTACTTATTAGCCAACAAAGTGGAATTGACAAGTAGGTGGTTATATATATGTAGCCTAGAAGAAATGTCAAAGATAGTGATACAAATTTGAGAGCCATTAACATATTGATTGTATTTAAAAGCCATGAAAGTACAACGAGATCATTATGTCATTTAGGAAAAGACTTCTCTACATCAATCCTTGAGTCACTATAACTTCATTTCAATCATTTATTTGGCACAATTGATTGAGCTCCCACTATCCCAGTTACTTTCTATGGCATTATTGTTCCAATAGTGAATAGAGGAAACCAATTATTTGCCTTTGTGGAACTTCTGTTCAGTATAGGATACAGAACATTCCCAAATAATTAATAGATATATAACTTTATTGTAAAGAGGATAAGTAGCAACCAAGGACACTATGTGGAACTGGTCAGTGAAGTAGGCAATTATTTTTTCCTACCAGTGGTGTTGTGGCAGCTAATAGAGTAGTTCGAGAACAAGGAGTCACTTGGGTTAATTGCTGAGAATGCTAGTTAGATGGTGAATAAGTTGTGACTGTTTTCAGCACTTTCTGTGGAGTAGTGACAAAAATCAGGTTTGGGGGCACTGAAGATAAAGAAATGGAGATAGTGAAGACAGATGTTTTGAAGGAGTTTGTTATACAGGAAAGCAAAAAAGTGGGATCATAGTTAATGAGAGAAGTAAGATTAAAGAAGGTTTTAAAAATGAACAAAAAAGATATAATTACAGCATGGGCCTATGGTTAACGAGAATGATCTAGTGCAGAGGGAGTAGGAGGGGATAATTGAAGGAGTGAAGTTCTTGAGCAGGTAAGAGGAGATTAGATCCAGGATGAACATGGAGTCAATGTCTATTTGATAGGATCAGAGTCTTACCTTTCACTATAACTGGAGGGAAGGCAGAGAGGATGAAGTGGTTGCAACCAGGTTTGTATTTTTGATGGTGGGACAGTGAGTAGCCTCTGCTCAAATGCTTCTGTTTTTCCAATGATATGAAATGAGAATGGAAGGAAAGGAGGTTTAAGAAGAGAGAAGACATAAAATATCATCTTGGAGAGTGGAAAGTCAAGTTACTAAAGTATAGCTGGATTGCTGTGCATTAGAGGGGGTTTATTCAAGATTTATGATGATAAATATAACATGAAACATTCAACCAGTTCTGTAATTTTTTTTCCCCAGCCACTTTCAGTTGCTCCATTTCCAGCACAGAGAAGGCATATATAGCTGGATTTATGGTTAGCTTTTTGTGAGTTGAATGCAATGATTGGAGGAAGGGAATTAGCAAAGGAATGAAGAATCGTGAAAAATGTATAAGCTGATTAAGGAAAGAAATAAAAACAGGAGGAATGCAGAGGGGATTGTGAAAGGTTTGAAAAGGAATTCTATTCATTCATTTGGTTCACTCATTCATTATAATAATTGAGCTCCTACTGTATGCCAAACGTTCTAGGTCCTGTGAATGGATATATTTGTGAGCAAGACTGAAGGAGTCTTCTCAGAGTAGGGTAAGATGAACAATAAATAGTTAAAACCAGTAAGTATTGAAGTCAGATGTTGCACAGGGCTCTAAAAAGATAAAAATAAAGATAGGGAGATGGAGAGCATCAAGTGGGAGGAGAGATCAGTGGCAATTTAGGTAAGTTGTCCCAAGAGGGAATCCTCTCTAGTAAAACTGAGCAGAGGCCTGGGTGAATGAGGAAACAACCCTGTGAGTAACTGTGGGAGTGGTGTGCTAGGCTGAGGGAACAGGGGGTGCTTTTCTACTCATTAATGTCATTAGTGGTTGATTAGTAAGGCCAACAATGCCATAATGAACAAGGTATTTTTTTTCCTTCCCTATTTTATTTTTAAATCATGTTTTCATGATACCAAAATAACACAGCTGGTTTAAGCAACTGGATGTTGCACAAAAGCCATTAGAGTAAGCAAGCATTCAGTTAAGTCAGAGGTCTCAGTTAAGTAGAACAAATGTTTAAATATTGAATATACCCTATAGAATGTATTCATGTCTTATTCCATTTTTCAGTGACCAGCATTGGAATGCCACATATAATAGGGCTCGGTTAATATTTAAGTCAGTTTTCAGGTTCATAGTTTAATACTTACAAACATAAAACAACCACCTTTCAGACTTTTTCAAAAACGTTTTCTAAGGCAGTGAATTTCAACTGGTGTGCTGCAGAAATTTTTTTAAAACATGCTATTCCTGACTATTTAGTCAGGGGCACTGATTCTTTTCCCATATATTGTCAAGTAAAAAAAATGACAACAGCCAACAGAACAATAGCCATCCAGTGTGAATGAATCAAAACCATATCTATTTTTTTTGTCAGATCAGCAAAGAATACATATATATTTTGGTGTGCCACAGAATTTTAGTAATTAGCTTATGTGTGTCACAGGATGAAAAAGGTTGAAAATTGCTAATCTAAGAATAGAGTTCAAACAAACCAACTCTCTTTCCTTTGCCCTGGAAGTATAGGGACTTGCTTTAAATAGCTTTTTAAAAATTTAGATATAATTCATATACCATAGAATTCAACAGTTCAGTGTATATAGTTTATTGGTTCTTAATATATTCACAAAGTTGGGCAACCATTATCATTGCCTAATTCCCATAAAGAAACCTCATACAGGCAGGAACCATTCGTCACTGCCTGATGTAGTCACTCCTCATTCTTCCCTCTTCCCAGGCCCTGGCAACCACTGATCTGCTTCCTGTTTCCATTTGCCTATTCTGGAGATTTCATATAAGTGCAGTCACACAATATTGTCTGTACGGCCAGTAGCTGCGGCCACCATCATAGCCACCTGGCTTTTGCAGGTTCGCATTTGATTTGGACAGACGGCAATGAAACAATGGAGCCAAGAATGTGTGAGCCATTACCTTTAATTCTAGCTCACACCTGGTGGGCGAGAAATACACACAGTGGGAAAACACTTCCCAAAGCCACTGACTCATCTGAGTTTTCCTAGAATCAGAGGCCCCACCAGCCTTATTCACCTCTGTTCCCCATCTCCTTCTCTTTGCAAAAACTGTGCACAAACTGGCTTCTTCTTCAGCACTCTGCCATCTTGTCTGCCTCTCCTCTGCAACGCTGATAGCAGGAACCAAGCGAGAGAGCCCCCAGTCTTCTTTATTTTATACTTTAACAGGCGTCCCCAAACTACGGCCCGTGAGCCACATGCAGCCCCCGAGGCCACTTATCCGGCCCCCACCGCACTTCCAGAAGGGGCACCTCTTTCATTGGTGGTCAGTGAGAGGAGCAATGTATGTGGCGGCCCTCCAACGGTCTGAGGGACAGTGAACTGGCCCCTGTGTAAAAAGTTTGGGGACCTCTGCATTAGAAAATCAAAGCCTTTAAGCCAGTATACAAATAAAGAAGTCTCTGATACAAAGCCACTTATCTGAGGCATAATGGGATTCCTCATAAGAGTACACTACCCTCCATCATGCAACAATCAAGGGTGTAGGGAAAAGCTTAGTTTTGAGAAGATCTTAGTATTAGAAGGAAGTTGGAAAGATCTTAGTATTAAAAGGGTGGGAAAGGCTTAGTCTTAAATCTAAGCCTTAGGCCAGGGGTCCCCAAACTTTTTACACAGGGGGCCAGTTCACTGTCCCTCAGACCGTTGGAGGGCCAGACTATAAAAAAAACTATGAACAAATCCCTATGCACACTGCACATATCTTATTTTAAAGTAAAAAAACAAAATGGGAACAAATACAATATTGAAAATAAAGAATAAGTAAATTTAAATCAACAATCTGACCAGTATTTCAATGAGAACTATGCTCCTCTCACTGACCACCAATGAAAGAGGTGCCTCTTCTGGAAGTGCGGTGGGGGCCAGATAAATGGCCTCAGGGGGCCGCATGTGGCCCACGGGCCGTAGTTTGGGGACCCCTGCCTTAGGCTATAATACAAGGACTTTGCTACCTTACAACCTGTCCCCCAAACCCAATGCAAACTATAAGCGAGTGAACATATACATCATATTTACAAACCTATTTGACCAACATTGTCCTTTCATGTTTGGTTTCTTTCACTTAGCATCATGCTTTTAAGATTATGTGATTAGCAGGTATTAGTACTTTATCCCTTTATAGCTGAATATTATTTTATTTTGTGGCTATACCAAGGGTAGTCAACCTTTTTATACCTAACCGCCTACTTTTGTATCTCTGTTAGTAGTAAAATTTTCTAACCGCCCACTGGTTCCACAGTAATGGTGATTTATAAAGTAAGGAAGTAACTTTATTTTATAAAATTTATAAAGCAGAGTTACAGCAAGTTAAAGCATATAATAACAATTACTTACCAAGTACTTTATGTCGGATTTTCGCTAAGTTTGGCAGAATATATCTTTATAAAATAACTTACTATAGTTAAATCTATCTTTTTATTTATACTTTGGTTGCTCCGCTACTGGCCACCATGAAAGCTGGAACTCCCACTAGTGGGCGGTAGGGACCAGGTTGACTATCACTGGGATATACCATATTTTATGTATTTATTCATCATTTGATGGACATTTGGGTTGTTTTCACTTTTTTGGTTATTATGAATAATGCTGCTATGAACATGCATATAAAAGTTTTGTGTGGATGTATGTTTTTAATTCTGTTGTATATACCTACAAGTATAAGTGGCTTTTTAAATGTACAACCTTAACAAAGTTTTGTCTTAAAAATATTTTTCACTTAAATATATATAGATATATATATTTTTTAAAAGAATACATTATTACCAGTTACTTCTTAAGCTACTAGTTGAATTGTTTTTCTCCAGAAATCTGAGTAATAGTGGCCCTAAAGGAAATGTTTCCTGTGCCCTATAGCTCTAGATCCCTGACCCACTGCCCATGACATGGGTGCATGCCAGTATTTCAGCAGCACTCTGGTGGGCATTGGTAAAGTATCTCTGAATAAGTGGTGAGTTACCTTTTTGTTGCTTCTTCTAAGAACCACAAAATCTTGAAACCCAAGGACTAAATGGGATTCTTGGAGCTCATCTGATCAATCCCATCTTCTGTTTTATAGATCTCAGAACTGAGGGGAGAAGTCCAAGAGGTTAAAATGCTTAACCAATCTCCCACAACTGGTTAGAGAACTCAGATAAGAAGCCATATCTCTTGACTCCTAGGTTAGTCCTCTGACTACTGCACTTTACTTGGTCTCTGTTGTCTGAATTTAAAATCACAAAACAAAATATAAATATATTCATGTAGGTGGCATTTCCAGATAAAAGTTTACAAAAAATGCTTTCAGAGTATTATAGGGAACAGCTGACTATCATCCTTATACTTATTAATTCAGAAAGACAAGGAGTGAAAATAAAAGTTTTAAAGAAAGACTATCTCTTTTAGTACAAAGACATTAAAAAAAGGTCAGCTATTCCGGTTAATTTCCCTTTAGAGTCGGCCTTTTTTCCTCACTGGATTCTCATATTTACACACCAGTAGTTTAAAAAGGGGGGGTAGAGGATTAAGTGTTATTATTCAAGTGTAGTCAAATTACGCAATGGATGATACAGTTAATTACTCTGATCTTCTAAATGTCATGCTGGATATAGTGTATCACTCTCACAGTGAGTCAGAAGTGGGAATAGGTTTATTCACTATTTCCAGTAAGTGGCTTTCACTAACAGGTGTTGTGACTGGTGGGAAAGGGTAGGACTGGAATGCACACATATTTGGAGATCTCAGAAATGTACCCTTGGGTCCTTGCATAGAGCTGTGCGTGAGGCCACATGCAGCTGAGTGCTGCCAGCACCACAGCCGCCCTTCAGCTTAGAAGAGGTTCTTGAATCCCCGTGAAGTACGGGAATATTGTTCCCTGGCCCAAAGCTGAGAACAGGTGCTGTGTACAGCCCTGTGGTCTAGGCATGGTTCTCAGCTCCACCACTATTAGTTACCTTGGTCACCTCAGGATCCAAGTCCTTCATTTGTAAAATTGGGAAGGCGGTGGCAGGTTGACTAAATTTTAATCTTTTTTTTTTTTTTTTTTTTTTTTTTTTGTATTTTTCTGAAGCTGGAAACAGGGAGGCAGTCAGACAGACTCCCGCATGCACCTGACCGGGATCCACCCGGCACGCCCACCAGGGGGCGATGCTCTGCCCCTCCCGGACGTCGCTCTGTTGCTACCAGAGCCACTCTAACACCTGAGGCAGAGGCCATGGAGCCATCCCCAGCGCGTGGGCCATCTTTGCTCCAATGGAGCCTCGGCTGCTGGAGGGGAAGAGAGAGACAGAGAGGAAGGAGAGGGGGAGGGGTGGAGAAGCAGATGGGCGCTTCTCCTGTGTGCCCGGGCCGGGAATCGAACCTGGGACTCCTGCACGCCAGGCCGACGCTGTACCACTGAGCCAACCGGCCAGGGCCAATTTTAATCTTTAAAGATTGTTTTGACTTTAAAATGCTATAGCTGTATAACCTACTGACTTAACATGTCAAGTGTATTGGATGAAAAGTCATATATAAAGATAAGAGCTCGGGCCTTTTAAGTTCTACAGAACCACCTTTGAGTCCTTTAGAAGTATTTGGCAAATTACTTCTATAAGCTTTCATTATGTTATACTTCATATGGCAGTGATGATAATAGTACCTAACTCATAGGGCTATGGGGGGGGGGTGGCATTATCAAGTCAAAGTTTTTAGGACAGTGCCTGATACATCCTATGATTCAGTAGATATTTGTTAGTAAGTAGTATTTTTCTTTAGGAATATTTTATCCTGATAATATACAGTTCCCTTTAGAAATAAATAAATATAATTCTAGCAAATTTTAGTAATATTATAAAGAATGTAGACTACAATTTATTTATTTATTTGCTTTATTTATATATTTATTTGAGAGAAACAGGAAGGGAGAGAGATGAGAAATGTCAACTCGTAGTTGTATCACTTTAGTAGTTCATTGATTGCTTCTCATACATGCCTTGACTAGAGGGCTCAAGCTGAGCCAGTGACTCCTGCTCAACCCCGTGACCTTGGGCTTCAAGCCAGCAGCCTTTGGGCTCAAGCCAGCAACTATGGGGTCATGTCTATGATCCCATGCTCAAGCCAGGGACCCTGCGCTCAAACTGGCAAGCCTGTACTCAAGCCAATGAGCCCACACTCAAACAGGCGACCTTGGGATTTAGAACCTCAGCGTCCCAGGTTGATGCACCACCAATGGTCAAGTGAGACTACAATTTAAAGTATATTTATATTGTAATTTATTAACTCTAAATTAAACTGAGGAAAAAACCCATAATTTAGATAATTGAATTGTAGGTCTGATAGGGGAAAATGTGGGATGTAGAAGTGAAGATTATGGAGCAAGTGAAAGCAATATGACCTACTTTCTCTTTCGCTTTATTGTTGTATGTAATCCTCCTCGTGTATTTTTGTCCTCTCAACATAGAGATAGAATCAGCCATGGAAAATCTGTCCATGAATAGCTATTCAAATGGTGTCCTCAATTATTTTTTTAAGACAACAAAATTTTGTTGTTTTGTTATTATGTAGAAATAAGTAGTAACTCTATCTAATTCCATGTAAGTTGCCTCCTTGTAAGTTCTTCTATTATTTTTGTAAGTGCTATTTTGGTGTGAAACCAGGGACTTAGATGCATCACAGTTTTGGAAACAAATACTCAGATATTCTTTCTCAGTTATGGTATTGCTGTGAAACTATCTCTATTCAATAATAATTTGCTGAATTATCTGAAGAAATTTGCTTAATATAAATTATTTACTGAGGCTCTGGCCAGTTGGCTCAGTAGTAGAGCGTCAGCCTGGCATGCAGGAGTCCTGGGTTCGATTCCCGGCCAGGGCACACAGGAGAAGCGCCCATCTGCTTCTCCACCCCTCCCCTTTCCTTCCTCTCTGTCTCTCTCTTCCCCTCCCATAGCCAAGGCTCCATTGGAGCAAAGTTGGCCCGGGTGCTGAGGATGGCTCTATGGCCTCTGCCTCAGGTGCTAGAATGGCTCTGGTTGCAGCAGAGCAACACCCCAGATGAGCAGAGCATCGCCCCCTGGTGGGCATGCTGGGTGGATCCCGGCCGGGCGCATGCGAGAGTCTGTCTGACTGCCTCCCCATTTCCAACTTCAGAAAAATACAAGAAAAAAAATTTAATTTACTGAAACAGAACCAATTTGAGAAATACTGCTCACAAAAATTAGGGAATATTTTATTGCTTCATATTCATTTTGAAATATCCCCTAATTTTTGAGAGCAGTATATTATGGGAAAAGTTGGTAACTCTAAGTTTGCTGGTTGATGTCTTGGAGAATTTACTATCCAATTCTCCACTGAGCTATCTGTGGGTGTATAAGTGACATGATAGTGAAGGTGAAAAAAAAATTTTTTTTTTTTATTAAGTGAATGGCTAGGAGGCAGACAAACTCCCACATGTGCCCCTACTGGGATCCACCAGGCAATCCCCCTACCTGGAGATGCTCTGCCCATCTGTGGCCTTGCTCCCTTGCTCTGCAACTGAGCTATTCTAGCACCTGAGGCAAGGCCATGGAGCCATCCTCAGTGCCTGGGCCAACTTACTCAAACCATTCAAGCCATGGCTGCAAAGCCATGGCTGCAAGACGGGAAGAGAGAGAGAGAAAGAGACGGGGGGGGGGGGGGGAAGGGGAAGGGTGGAGAAGCAGGTGGTCGCTTCTCCTGGTGCCCTGACCGGAAATCGAACCCAGGACTTCCACACACTGGGATGGCTCTCTACTGCCAAGCCAAATGGCCAGGACCCTGAAAGTGAAATTTTTAATGGACATCTCTGAATATGTATGACTGGTGTGTTCCACACCTACCCTATCATCATCTTACCTTACTTCACTGTTATATGTGACAAGTAAGAAAAAGAAACATTTTGTCTCCTCACTACAATATGGTTAGCTTCCAATGTGAACAACTGAATTCAGAATGTCTTCTTGTTTCCCTGAAAAAGTGACATTTTACTGCATTTTAATTTCTGGCTAGGGCAATGTTCTTTTGTTTCTAATGCTTCTTTTATGCTTTGTTTATAGGAGGCCAGTTGTAAGAACTCCTTACCCATACTTCTAACAAAAGACCTAGAAAGAGACAGGCAAAAACGATCTCCAAAAACCAAGCTAAGTTGTATCTGACCATTAGGCTTCCGCATGAAGCACTTAGCTAGGCTCTGTAGCTCTTGTGTTTCTGTAGTCTGTTGCTTTCATCCCCTCAGCCTTTTCGCTCTCTTTTTGGACCTGGTGGTATAAAAAGCACTTTTTATTTAGTTCATTTGATCCTAGGTTATAGTCATCCAAAAATTGTCTGGACAGTCCAATTATTTAACAGAAAGTGGTATTCTTAGTAATTATATTACTTCTGCTCAATTCGTATTGTTTCTAACTTACTGTATAGAAAATCATTATCAGTAAATCTTAAATCTGTCCTAAGTTCCTTCAAGGGGTAAAATAAAATGTCTAATTATAATTTTTCTTTTTCAAGATAGAAATAAGTTCCATTGATTTTTTTGTAATTATAAAATATGTTTAAACAAAATTTACTTAAATTTATTAATAACAAAATTATTAAATAATCTATTTTAATTACTTGAAATATCTTTTCAAAACTATAAATATAACACATGGAAGTATTTCATTCAATGGAAGTATTTCAGTCACTTTTAACAAGAAAAAATAAGAACCACTATACATATGACAGAATAAAGGTTCAAATGTGTAAAATTTTATTTTCTTTATTAAGAAAAATTCAAAATGCACATAATTGTTTTGGCCAGTGGAAAGGAAAACTTATTTAACACATAATGACCCATTCATTTTTTTAGAAGTATGTTGTTTAGTTTCCACATTTGTGTGGGGGTTTTTCCTCTTTTTTGCAGTTGAATTCTAGTTTCAAGGCTTTATGATCAGAAAATATGCTTAGTACAACTTTGATTTTTCTGAATTTGCTGATGTTGTTTTTGTGGCCCAACATATGGTCAATTCTTGAGAATGATCCATGTACACTGGAGAAAAATGTATACTCAGTCACTTTGGGATGAAATGTCCTGTAGATGTCTATCATATCCAGGTGCTCTAGTGTTTTGTTTAAGGCCAATACATCTTTATTGATTCTCTGTTTGGATGACCGATCTAGAGCCGTCAGCGGTGTATTGAGGTCTCCAAGTATGATTGTATTTTTGTAAGTTTTTGTTTTAAGTAGCTGTCTTATATATTTTGGTGCTCCTTGGTTTGGTGCATATATATTAAGAATTGTTATGTCTTCTTGATTTAGCGTCCCCTTAGTCATTATGAAATGACCATTTTTGCCTCTGAGTACTTTTGCTGTCTTGTAGTCAGCATTATCAGATATGAGTATTGCTACGCCTGCTTTTTTTGGATGTTATTTGCTTGGAGTATTGTTTTCCAGCCTTTCACTTTGAATTTGTTTTTATCCTTGTTGCTTAGGTGAGTTTCTTGTAGGCAGCATACAGTTGGAATTTCTTTTTTAATCCATTCTGCTACTCTGTGCCTTTTTATTGGTGAGTTTAACCCGTTCATATTTAGTGTAATTATTGATACTTGTGAGTTCCCTATTGTCATTTTATACATTGCTTTCTGTTAGTTTTGTGTCTTGTTTGATTCTTCTCTTTTGTTTTTCTATCTTTTGGTTTTGTTTGGTTGTATTCCATATCTTTCCTCTGTTGCTATCTTTTTTAAATCATGTGCTTCTGTGGTGGTTTTTTCTTTTTTTTTCTTTTTTTTTTTAATAAATTTTTATTAATGGTAATGGGATGACATTAATAAATCAGGGTACATATATTCAAAGAAAACATGTCTAGGTTATTTTGTCATTAAATTATGTTGCATACCCCTCGCCCAAAGTCAGATTGTCCTCCGCCACCCTCTATCTAGTTCTCTGTGCCCCTCCCCCTCCCCCTAACTCTCTCCCTCCCTCCCCCCATCTCCTCCCTCCCCCCACCCCTGGTAACCACCAGACTCTTGTCCATTTCTCTTAGTCTCGTTTTTATATTTGTGGTGGTTTTTTCAATGGTGGTTACCTTTAAGTAATGAAAAGGGTTCCTACCCTGTTCATTGTAGTACACTATCTTGTGAGTACTTTTGTACTCAATCATCCTTTGCTACTGTTAATTTCCGTCCTCTCCCCCCCTTTTTTGTTGTTGTTGTCAAAGTTTAAATTTGGTTTTATTATGTTCTTGGTGGAGCTTTTACTTGTGGTTTTGTTTTGTTTTGTTCTTTGTATCTTTAGTAATTCCTGGATTGGGGTTTTCTGATGATAAATTCCATCATCTTTCCTATATCTGAATGTTTTTATTTCTCCTTCGTATTTGAAGGATAGCTTTGATGGGTATAGTATTCGTGGCTGAAAGTTCCTCTCTTTCAGGGCTTTAAATATTGGGGTCCACTGTCTTCTAGCTTGTAGAGTTTCTGTTGAGAAATCTGATGTTAATCTAATGGGCCTTTCTTTATATGTTGCATTCTTCTTTTCCCTGGCTGCCTTGAGAATTTTTTCTTTATCGTTGGTTTGTGCCAATTTCATTATGATGTGTCTTGGAGTAGGTTTGTCTGAGAAAACTCAGAGTTCTGTTTGCTTCTTGAATTTGAGGCTTTAGTTCTTTCCACAGGCTTGGGAAGTTCTCATCTATTATTTGTTTGAATATGTTCTCCATTCCCTTTTCTCTCTCTTCTCCCTCTGATATACCTATTATTCTTATGTTATTCTTTTTAATGGAGTCAGACAATTCCTATAGGGCTTTTTCATTTTTTAAAGTGTTGAGTCTCTTTCTTCTTCTCTCTGTTGTACCTCAAGTTGCTTGTCTTCTATTTCACTAATCCTCTCTTCTATCTGACCTGTTCTATTAGCTAAGCTTGTTGCCTCGTTTTTCAGCTTGTGAATTGACTTTTTCATCTGTTTGATTTGTTTTTATAGTTTCAATTTACTTGGTAATATATTCTTTGTCTTCATTGAGTTGTTTTCTGAGCTCCCTAAATTGCCTTTCTGTGTTTTCTTGTATATCTCTGAGTATTTTTAGGATTTCTATTTTAAATTCTCTGTCATTTAGCTCCACGATTTCCCATAAATTAATTTTTTTCTCCATATATTTTTCCTCATTTATCTGTACTACCTCTCTGTCTTTTGTATCCATGATATTCTATTTCTTTTTCCTTAATGGCATCTGAGGGTAGTTTTGTTGATAGTACTAATGAGAATTAATAAAGAATAAAAAGTTAAAAAAATAAAAAAGAATAAATAAAAAATAATTATTATTCGCCCTTTTTTTTCCTCTCCTCTCCTTTCCCCAACTTCTTGAGAAAATCTTGTGGTGAACTGTGAATTATATTGTGATAAATAGAACAAACAATACCTATAATGGAGGGCCTGAGTTAGGAGAAGTGATAAAGGGGTAGAAAAGGGGGTATGGACCCACAAAATGCAGAAAAGGAAAAATTTAGGTGAAGAAAAAAATGATTTGCTTTTAGGTGATGGTTGACTAAGAGATATGATGAGAGGAATAATAGGGAAACAGGAAAAAAGGGGAAAAAATTTAAAAATCACTATTGTATTTAGTGGAGCAAGAACTAAATAAAATGGAGAGCCAGGGTTGGGAGCACTGCTAGTGAGTTAAAAAGCAAAGTAAAAAAAAACCCAAAGCACCACAAAGAAAAATTTGAGTCCCAGATAAAGTAATTTGTTTGTGATTGAGCATTGAATGAGAGGAAAAGTAAAGGAGAAAAGAAGAAATGAATATAGAGGGAGAAAAAAAAGAAAGAGGAAAACACAGAAAGAAGAAAAAAGAATAAAAGGAGAGAGAGAGAGAGAGAGAGAGAGAGAATTAAGGGTTTTGGAGTGCAACCCTCATAGAGAGAAAGGAAGAAGAAAGAAAAGATAATGGAAGATGTAACAGTTATGGGTAGTGTAGTTCAAGGAAAGGAGAGAGTAAGACCTGCAGAGAATTAAAAGACCAAATTGGAAGAGGAAGAAAATAATCAAGACAAGAAGATAAGAGAAACAAATGAACAAATATAATAAAATGGGATATGTTATAAAGTCTGTGGATTATTCTTGATTTTGAGAGGTTATCTTCTTGCTTTTTCTTTTCTCTCCCTCTTTCTGGTCGGTAACTCTGTACTCTGGGTTCTGCCCCTTTGGCACGCTCAGGTAGAGGTTTGCAGTTGATAAGTCTCTATGGCGATGTCATATATTGGGCTTCAGTCTCGTTGGCAGTCGAGGCTCATTAGCATTTGCAGGCTCCACCAATGATAGAGTCCATGTTCCCAGAGCCTCTCTCCTAGTCTTTCCTTCCTGAATTAGTAGCCTGATGATCCAGCTCTGGGGTTGCTGCTGCCTCTGCCTGGAGAGTAAGAGGCTCAAAGAGCTGGCAACTCCCCACTCTATTCCCACTCAGTGCAGGGCTCTGGGTAAGGCTCAGTCAGTCAGAGCCGCTAGTATAATCAGGTTGGGCTTCGGCCCACACAAAGACCCCTGACTCTGCCCCTCTGCCCGGGAACACGGGCGCCCACTCCCGGGGGAATCTCTCGCCCACTCTCCGCACTCGCCAACCAGGATATCAGGCCGGCTGCCTCTCACTCCAAGTGAGGCGCCCCGCCTACATGGAGAAGTAGGAGCATAGGGAATTTTGCTCCCACTCACTCCCCACGCACTGCTTTTTGGGGCCCAGCAGTGACCAGAGACTCTGGTTTCCACCTCTGACTCTGCCCCTCTGTCTGGTAACACGAGCGCCATCTCCTGAGGCTCTAGGAGGAATCTCTCACCCACTATCTGCGTGTGCCGACCAGGAGATCGGGGCGGATGGCTGTCCCAAGTGCCTTTCTTTGTCTGGATTTGGCGCGAGCATTAGCTTGTGTTGACTGGGTTGCTGCAAGCACAGTTTTTCTTCAGCTTGGATGTCCATGCCACAGCCTGGTTCGGACGTTTGTGCCACAGTCTGGTTCTATTCACTCTTTGTCCGCCATAGTTCCTAGACTCTCAGTTCCCAGTGAAAGCAGCCCTTATTTAGGTTAGTAAGGAAGGCGGAGTGTTTCTTCATCCTTATTTCCTTCCAGGTTGATTATATATATAGTCAATTTTTCACTCAATCATATCTTTGTATTTAATGTGGAACTTCTGGAGGCTCCAAGGATAGATTTTTCTGTCTCTGATTGAAGATCTTGTTGAATTTTTGGGGAGATTTATCGGTATCGCTCCTTACCGCGCCATTTCTCTGATGTCATCCTCTAATACAGCAGTTCTCAACCTGTGGGTCGTGACCCTGGCGGGGGTCGAACGACCAAAACACAGGGGTTGCCTAAAGCCATAAAGCCATCGGAAAATACATATTTTATTAAAAATGTATTGTATAATAAATATTACTAACTGTCTCTATGATGTCTATAGAGTCCCATTTATTTTTTTCCTAGTTCTAAGACAAATGTTCTTCAAAGTATTTTGAGTTTACTATAAGCAAAATTTAAAAGAATTTGAGTCTCTGATTTTAATCACCAGTTACTGTAAGAATATTTGTGGCTTTATATGTAAAACCAGGTCAAGTGAAATACTGATATACTGCTCACAAAAATTAGGGGATCAGGAAACATGCAGATACTCCAGTACTTTCAGCCTATTGTATACTGCATTTTCACCAATGAAATAAAAGTTGATTCTGCATCTCATTTGCATAATCAAACTTTCTTTGACTTGTTTGCTTTTCCAGTGTTCTTGTTTAATAAAAATAAGATCAAGTGCTTTTTATCACTTCATTTTCATTTTGAAATATCCCCTAATTTTTGTGAGCAGTATAATTTAGTATTTTTTTCATCTACTTTTTGTTTGTTTGTTATTTTAAGTGAGAGGAGGGGAGGTAGACAGACTCCCGCATGCCCCCCCCACTGGGATCCACTTGTCAACCCCCATTTGGGGCTAATGCATGCTGGAATCAACCAAGCTATTTTTAGCACCTGAAGTTGATACGCTTGGACCAACAGAGCCATCCACAGCAACCCAGGCTGATGCTTGAACCAATCGATCCACTGGCTGTGGGAGGGAAGAAGGGAGAGAAAGGGGAGAGGGAGGGGTAAAGAAGCAATTGGTCGCTTTTCATGTGTGCCCTGATCGGAAACTGAACCCAGGACATCCCTATGCCTGACTGATGCTCTATCTACTCAGCCAACTGGCCAGAGACTTAGTGTCTTTTTATGATAGGAGTCCATAGTTTATTATATCTTTCTGAATAAAACTTATTCTACCTTGAGGATTTCTGGGAAATTATTTTAAATATAAGCTTTCCTTTCAGATTCAAACTTTTTAAAATCTATTTCAATAAAATATGTGTAAACTTACATATAATTAATTCAAATACATAGTAGAAACTTTTACATTTTAATTAATGAAATTCAATGTCAAAAATATACTCATCAAATAAATGCACTGAAAAAATGTAGAATTTGAGGAAAAATTTTAGGTAATATTTATTTATTAGCTCCATTTATATTGGTGTAACTACACTTGGCTGAAAAAGATCCTTGATGAATCACTTTTTATTTTTATTTTTTTTTTATAATTTTATTTTTTTAATGGGGTGACATCAATAAATCAGGATACATATATTCAAAGATAACAAGTCCAGGTTATCTTGTCGTTCAATTATGTTGCATACCCACCACCCAAAGTCACATTGTCCTCCGTCACCCTCTATCTTGTTCTCTCTGTGCCCCTCCCCCTCCCCCTTTCCCTCCCCCATTCCCCCCTCCCCCCCGTAACCACCACACTCATCAATGTCTCTTAGTTTCACTATTATGTCCCACCTACGTATGGAATAATACGGTTCCTGTTTTTTTCTGATTTACTTATTTCGCTTCGTATCATGTTATCAAGATCCCACCATTTTGCTGTAAATGTTCCAATGTCATCATTTCTTATGGCTGAGTAGTATTTCATAGTGTATATGTATGTATCTTCTTTATCCAGTCATCTACTGATGGGCTTTTTGGTTGTTTCCATGTCCTGGCCACTGTGAACAATGCTGCAATAAACATGGGGCTGCATGTGTCTTTACGTATCAATGTTTCTGAGTTTTGGGGATATATACCCAGTAGAGGAATTGCTGGGTCATAAGGTAGTTCTATTTTCAGTTTTTTGAGGAACCACCATACTTTCTTCCATAATGGTTGTACTACTTTACATTCCCACCAACAGTGGATGAGGGTTCCTTTTTCTCCACAGCCTCTCCAACATTTGCTATTACCTGACTTGCTAATAACAGCTAATCGAACAGGTGTGAGGTGGTATCTCATTGCCGTTTTGATTTACATTTCTCTAATAGCTAAAGAAGATGAGCATCTTTTCATATATCTGTTGGCCATTTGTATCTCTTCCTGGGAGAAGTGTCTGTTCATGTCCTCTTCCCATTTTTTTATTGGATTGTTTGTTTGTTTGTTGTTGAGTTTTATGAGTTCTTTGTATATTTTGGATATTAAGCCCTTATCTGAGCTGTTGTTTGAAAATATCATTTCCCATTTAGTTGGCTTTCTGTTTATTTTGTTATCAGTTTCTCTTGCTGTGCAAAAACTTCTTAGTCTGATGTAGTCCCATTCATTAATTTTTGCCTTCACTTCTCTTGCCATTGGAGTCAAATTCATAAAATGCTCTTTAAAACCCAGGTCCATGAGTTGAGTACCTATGTCTTCTTCTATGTACTTAATTGTTTCAGGTCTTATGTTTAGATCTTTGATCCATTTTGAGTTAACTTTTGTACAGGGGTAGAGACTGTAGTCCAGTTTCATTCTTTTGCATGTGGCTTTCCAGTTTTCCCAGCACCATTTATTGAAGAGGCTTTCTTTTCTCCATTGTGTGTTGTTGGCCCCTTTATCAAAAATTATTTGACTATATATAT
Source organism: Saccopteryx bilineata (assembly GCF_036850765.1). Taxonomy (NCBI): domain Eukaryota; kingdom Metazoa; phylum Chordata; class Mammalia; order Chiroptera; family Emballonuridae; genus Saccopteryx; species Saccopteryx bilineata. The sequence continues at coordinate 193,480,774 of NC_089494.1, forward strand.
GTGGTTTTATTTCTGGACTTTCTATTCTGTTCCATTGGTCTGAGTGTCTATTTTTCTGCCAATACCATGCTGTTTTGATTGTCGTGGCCCTATAATAGAGTTTGAAGTCAGGTATTGTTATGCCCCCAGCTTCATTCTTTTTCTTTAGGATTGCTTTGGCTATTTGGGGTTTTTTATAGTTCCATATAAATCTGATGATTTTTTGCTCTATTTCTTTAAAAAATGTCATTGGAATTTTGATGGGAATTGCATTAAATTTGTATATTGCTTTGGGTAATATAGCCATCTTGATTATATTTATTCTTCCTAGCCAAGAACAAGGTATATTCTTCCATCTCATTATATCTTTTTCAATTTCCCTTAACAATGGTTTATAGTTTTCATTATATAAGTCCTTTACATTCTTTGTTATGTTTATTCCTAAGTATTTTATTTTTTTTGTTGCAATCGTGAAGGGGATTATTCTTTTGAGTTCCTTCTCAGTTGTTTCATTGTTGGCATATAGAAAGGCTATTGACTTCTGTATGTTAATTTTGTATCCTGCGACCTTACTGTATTGGCTTATTGTTTCTAGTAGTCTTTTTGTGGATTCTTTGGGGTTTTCCATGTATAGGATCATATCATCTGCAAAAAGTGATACCTTTACTTCTTCTTTTCCGATATGGATGCCTTTTATTTCTTTGTCTTGTCTGATTGCTCTGGCTAGAACCTCTAGTACCACATTAAATAAGAGTGGAGAGAGTGGACAACCCTGTCTTGTTCCTGATTTAAGAGGGAAAGCCTTCAGTTTAGTGCCATTTAATATGATGTTAGCTGATGGTTTATCATATATGGCCTTTATCGTGTTGAGATATTTTCCTTCTATACCCATTTTGTTGAGAGTCTTAAACATAAAATTGTGTTGTATTTTATCAAATGCCTTTTCTGCATCTATTGATAAGATCATGTGGTTTTTGTTCTTTGTTTTGTTGATATGGTGTATTACGTTAACCGTTTTACTTATGTAGAACGATCCTTGAGATTCTGGCATGAATCCCACTTGATCATGACGTATTATTTTTTTAATATGTTGTTGTATTAGATTTGCTAGTATTTTGTTTAGTATTTTGGCATCTGTATTCATTAGAGATATTGGTCTGTAGTTTTCTTTTTTTGTGCCATCCTTGCCTGGTTTTGGTATGAGGGTTATGTTGACCTCATAAAATGTGTTTGGAAGTATTGCTTCTTCTTCAATTTTTTGGAAGACTTTGAGTAGAATAGGAACCAAGTCTTCTTTGAAAGTCTGATAAAATTTGCTGGTATAGCCGTCAGGGCCTGGACTTTTATTTTTGGGGAGGTTTTTAATGGTTTTTTCTATTTCTTCTCTACTGATAGGTCTGTTTAGGCTTTCTGCTTCTTCTTGACTCAGTCTAGGAAGGTTGTATTTTTCTAGGAATTTATCCATTTCTTCTAGGTTGTTGAATTTAGTGGCATAAAGTTTTTCATAGTATTCTACAATAATTCTTTGTATATCTACGGTGTCCGTGGTGATTTCTCCTCTTTCATTTTGGATTTTGTTTATATGAGTTCTTTCTGTTTTTTCCTTGGTAAGTCTTGCCAAGGGTTTGTCAATTTTGTTGATCTTTTCAAAGAACCAGCTCCTTGTTCTATTAATTTTTTCTATAGTTTTTCTGTTCTCTAATTCATTTATTTCTGCTCTGATTTTTATTATCTCCTTTTTTCGGCTTGTTTTGGGTTGTCTTTGTTCTTCTTTTTCTAGTTCCTTAAGGTGAGAAGTTAAGTGGTTCACTTTGGCTCTCTCTTGTTTGTTCATATATGCCTGAAGCGATATGAACTTCCCTCTTATCACTGCTTTTGCTGCATCCCATAGATTCTGATATGTTGTATTGTCATTTTCATTAGTCTGTATATATCTTTTGATCTCTGCACTTATTTCTTCTTTGACCCATTCATTTTTTAAAAGTATGTTGTTTAGTTTCCACATTTGTGTGGGATTTTTTTCCTCTTTTTTTGCAGTTGAATTCTAGTTTCAAGGCTTTATGATCAGAAAATATGCTTAGTACAACTTTGATTTTTCTGAATTTGCTGATGTTGTTTTTCTGGCCCAACATATGGTCAATTCTTGAGAATGATCCATGTACACTGGAGAAAAATGTATACTCAGTCACTTTGGGATGAAATGTCCTGTAGATGTCTATCATATCCAGGTGCTCTAGTGTTTTGTTTAAGGCCACTATGTCTTTGTTGATTCTCTGTTTGGATGACCGATCTAGAGCCGTCAGCGGTGTATTGAGGTCTCTAAGTATGATTGTATTTTTGTCAGTTTTTGTTTTAAGATCAATAAGTAGCTGTCTTATATATTTTGGTGCTCCTTGGTTTGGTGCATATATATTAAGAATTGTTATGTCTTCTTGATTCAGTGTCCCCTTAGCCATTATAAAATGGCCATTTTTGTCTCTGAGTACTTTTCCTGTCTTGTAGTCAGCATTATCCAATATGAGTATTGCTACACCTGCTTTTTTTTTGGATGTTATTTGCCTGGAGTATTGTTTTCCAGCCTTTCACTTTGAATTTGTTTTTATCCTTGTTACTTAGATGAGTTTCCTGTAGGCAGCATACAGTTGGATTTTCTTTTTTAATCCATTCTGCTACTCTGTGCCTTTTTATTGGTGAGTTTAATCCGTTTACATTTAGTGTAATTATTGATACTTGTGAGTTCCCTATTGCCATTTTATATCTTGCTTTCTGTTAGTTTTGTGTCTTGTTTGATCCTTCTCTTTCGTTTTTCTATCTTTTGTTTTTATTTGGTTGTATTCCATACATCTTTCCTCTGTTGCTATCTTTTTTATCTCATGTGCTTCTGTGGTGGTTTTTTCAATGGTGGTTACCTTTGAGTAATGAAAAGGGTCCCTACCCTGTTCATTGTAGCGAACTATTTTGTGAGTACTTTTGCACTCCATCGTCCTTTGCTACTGTTAATCTCCATCTTCTCCCCCTCTTTCTTTTTGTTGTTGTCACAGTTTAAATTTGGTTTTATTGTGTTCTTCTTGGAGCTTTTACTTGTGGCTCTGTTTTTTTTTGTTCTTTGTATCTGATTGGAGAACCCCCTTTAGTAATTCCTGGAGTGGGGGTTTTCTGATGATAAATTCCCTCATCTTTTCTGTATCTGTGAATGTTTTTATTTCTCCTTCGTATTTGAAGGGTAGCTTTGATGGGTATAGTATTCGTGGCTGAAAGTTCCTCTCTTTCAGGACTTTAAATATTGGGGTCCACTCTCTTCTAGCTTGTAGAGTTTCTGCTGAGAAATCTGATGATAATCTAATGGGCCTTCCTTTATATGTTGTATTCTTCTTTTCCCTGGCTGCCTTGAGAATTTTTTCTTTGCTGTTGGTTTGTGTCAATTTCATTATGATATGCCTTGGAGTAGGTTTGTTGGGGTTAAGAAAACTCGGAGTTCTGTTTGCTTCTTGAACTTGAGGCTTTAGTTCTTTCCACAGGCTTGGGAAGTTCTCATCTATTATTTGTTTGAGTATGTTCTCCATTCCATTTTCTCTCTCTTCTCCCTCTGATATACCTATTATTCTTATGTTATTCTTTTTGATGGAGTCAGATAATTCTTGTAGGGCTATCTCATTTTTTTTAATTTTTGAGTCTCTTTCTTCTTCTCTCTGTTGTGCCTCAAGTTGCTTGTCTTCTATTTCACTAATCCTCTCTTCTATCTGACCTGTTCTATTAGCTAAGCTTGTTATTTCGTTTTTCAGCTCGTGAATTGAGTTTTTCATCTCTGTTTGATTTGTTTTTATAGTTTCAATTTCCTTGGACATATATTCTTTGTGTTCATTGAGTTGTTTTCTGAGCTCCCTAAATTGCCTTTCTGTGTTTTCTTGTATATCTCGGAGAATTTTTAGTATTTCTATCTTGAATTCTCTGTCATTTAGCTCCAAGGTTTCCAATATATTAAATTTTTTCTCCATAGATTTTTCCTCATCTAGCTGTGTTACCTCTCTTTCTTTTGTATCCATGATTTTCGATTTTCTCTTCCTTAATGGCATCTGAGGGTGGTTTTGTTGATAGTATTAATGAGATTTAATAAAGAATAAAAAGTTTAAAAAAATAACAATAAAAAAAATAAAAAATCGAAAAGAGTTGTTTTTCTTTAAAAAAAATTAATAATGAAATAAAAATAAAATAAAAATTAAAAAAAGGAAATTATTCCCCCCCTCCTTTTTTCCTCTCCTCTCCTCTCCCCTCTTTTTTGAGAAAATCTTGTGGTGGACTGTGAATTATAACAAACAATGCCTGTGATGGAGGGCCTGAATTGGGGAAAAGTAATAAAGGGGCAAAAAAAAAGAAAAAAAAAAGGAAAGAAAAAAGAAAAAAAAAGAGCATATGGACCCACAAAAAGCAAATAAGAAAAAAATTTGGGTCAAGAATGAAATGATTTGCTTTTAGGTGTTGGTTGTCTAAGAGTTATGATGAGAGGAATAAGAGGAAAACGGAAAAATGGGGGGACAAATTAAAAAATTACTATTGTATTTAGTGGAACAAGAACTAGATAATATGGAGAGCCAGGGATGAGAGCACTGCTAGTGAGTTAAAAAGGTGAAGTAAAAACCCCCCAAAATGCCACAAACATAGGTTTGAGTCCCAGATAAGATAATTTGTTTGTTATTGAGGTTTGAATGAGAGGAGATGTAAAGGATAAAGAAGAAACTAATATAGAGGGAGAAAAGAAAGAGAGAGAAAAAAAGAGGTAACCACTAAAAGAAGAAAAAAGAAAGGAGAGAGAGAGAGAGAGAGTTAAGGGTTTTGGAGTGCAACCCTCATAGAGAGAAAGGAAGAGAAGAGAAAAGATAATGCGAGATGTAACACTTATGGGTAGTGTAGTTCAAGGAGAGGAGAGAGTAAGACCGGTAGAGAGTTAATCGGCCAAATTGGAGAAGGAAAAAAAAGTATCAAGAATGAAGATAAGAGAAACAAACGAACAAATATAATAAAATGGGATAGGTTATAAAGTCTGCAGATTATTCTTGATTTTGAGAGGTTATCTTCTTGCTTTTTCTTTTCTCTCCCTCTTCCTGGTCGGTGACTCTGTACCCGGGTTCTTCCCCTTTGGCATGCTCAGGTAGAGGTTTGCAGTTGATAAGTCTCTATGGCAATGTCATGTATTGTGCTTTCGTCTCGTTGGCAGTCGAAGCTCAATAGCATTTATAGGCTCCGACAGTGAGAGAGTCCGTGTTCCTGGAGCCTTTCTCCTAGTCTTTCCTTCCTTAATTAGTAGCCTGATAATCCAGCTATGGGGTTGCTGCTGCCTCTGCCTGGATAGTAAGAGGCTCAAAGAGCTGGCAACTCCCCACTCTATTTCCACTCAGCACAGGGCTCTGGGTAAGGCTCAGTCAGTCAGAGCTGCTAGCATAATCAGGCGGGCTTTCTGCCCACTCAAAGACCTCTGGCTCTGCCACTCTGTCCGGTAACACAAGCGGGCGCCCACTTCCGGGGCGCTTGGAGGAAACTCTCACTCACTGTCTGCGACCAGGATATCCGGCCAGCAGTCTCACGCTCTGAGTGAAACCTCCAACCGCAGGGAAAAGTTGTAGCATTGGAATTGAGTCTCACTCCGTCCCCGTGCGCGGCTTTTGCAAGGCACTGGGGTGGCTCGATATTCCGCTTTGGCCCACACAAAGGCCCCTGACTCTGCCCCTCTGTGCGATAACACGGGCGCGCACTGCCGAGGCACTCGGAGGAATCGCTCACTCCTTATCTGCGCGCGCAAACCAGGATATGAGGCCGGCCGCAGTTCCCTCTGAGTGAAACACCCTCCAGCACGGAAAATCTCCACCGTTGGAATTGAGTCTCGCTCCGTCCCCGTGCACGGCTTTTGCAAGGCGCTGGGGCGGCTCGAGATTCCGCTTTGGCCTACACAAAGGCCCCTGACTCTGCCCCTCTGTGCGATAACACGGGCGTGCACTGCCGAGGCACTCGGAGGAATCGCTCACTCCTTATCTGCGTGCGCAAACCAGGATATGAGGCCGGCCGCGGTTCCCTCTGAGTGAAACACCCTCCAGCACGGAAAATCTCCACTGTTGGAATTAGTTCTCACTCCCTCCCGTGCGTGGCTTTCCCAGGAAGAAATTCTCGCCCACTAACTGCGCACCGACCAGGAGACCGGGTAAAATGGCCGCTCTGCTTTTCTTTCTTTGTTTGGGTTTGGCGCGAGTGTTAGCTTGTATTGCCCGGGTTGCCACAGGATCAGATTTTCCTCGGCTTGGATCTCTGAGCCACAGCCTGGTTCAGCCGTTTGTGCTGCGGCGGCCTGGATCTATTCACCCCCTTTGCCCGCCTCAGTTTCTATATTCACAGTTACCAGAGAAAGCCGCCCTGTTTAGGTTAGTGAGGAAGGAGGAGCATTTCTTACTCCCTATTTCCTTCGGGGTTTGGTTATATATTTAGCCAATTTTTCACTCAATCATACCTTTGGGTGTATTGCGAAGCATCTGGAAGCTCCAAGTATAGGTTTTTCTGTTTCTGGTTGAAGATCTTGTTGAGTTTTGGGGGAGATTTATCGGTATCGCTTCCTACCCCGCCATTACTCTGACGTCATCCTCAATTTCTTGTGAATCACTTTTTAAATAAAAGACACTTTCAAAACCTATCATAAAACTTGCTTGAAGAGATTTATTACTCTCATGAAATTTCATCTCTAATAATCATTATGTTTTATGTATTATCATATATTTATACAGTTTAAATACTTGGGACTCTTTCTAATTAATTATTACACCCATTGAGTATGATGTTGACTGTTGGTTTGCATAGATGACCTTTATCATGTTGAGGTATGTTCCCTGTATTCCCACTGTGCTAAGAGTTTTGATCATAAATGGGTGCTGGATTTTTATCAAATGCTTTTTTCTGCATCTGTTGATGTAATCATGTGATTTTTATCCTTTTGTTTATGTGATGAATCACATTTATTGATTTGTGAATATAGTACCAACCTTGCCTCCTCTGAATAAATCCCAGTTGATCATAATGTATGACTTTTTTAATGTATTGCTGAATCCGGTTAGCTAATATTTTGTTGAAAATTTTAGCATCTAAGTTCATCAGAGATATTGGTCTAAAGTTTTCTTTCTTGGTAGTATCTTTACATGGTTTTGGAATGAGGAAAATGTTTGCCTTATAAAAGGAGCTTGGAAGTCTTCCTTCCTCTTGAATTTTTTGAAATAGCTTGAGAAGGATAGGTGTTGTTCTTAGAGTGTTTGGTAAAATTCACCTGTGAAGCCATCTTTTATTTGCTGGTAGTTTTTTAATAACTGTTTTAATTTCATTTGTTGTAATTGGTCTGTTTAGTTTTCTGATTCTTCCAGATTGAGTTTTGAAAGACTGTATGTTTTTAGAATTTATCCATTTCACCTAGGTTGTTCAATTTTTTGGCATGTAGGTCTTCATAGTATTTTCTTACAATCCTTTGTATTTCTGCAGTGTCAGTTGTTACTTCTCCATGTTTATTTCTAATTTTATTTATTTGAGTCCTTTCTCTTTTTTTGATGAGTCTGGTTAAAGGTTTGTCCATCTTGTTTACCTTTTCAAAAAACCAGCTCTTGGTTTCATTGATCTTTTGTATTTTTATTTTAGCCTCTATGTCATTTATTTCCCCTTTGACTTTTATTATTTCCTTCCTTCTACTTCCTTTGGGCTTTATTTGTTGTTCTTTTTCTAGTTCTTTTATATGCAGATTAAGTTGTTTATTTGAGCTTTTTCTTACTTCTTAAGGTATACCTCTAATGAACTTCCCTTTCAGGATTGCTTTTGCTATGTACCATAGATTTTGGGTTGTCATACATTCATTTTCATTTGTTTTAAGAAAATTTTTTCTTTCTTCCTTGATCTCGTTGTTAACCTATTTATTATTTAATAACACGCTCTTCAGCCTCCAAGTGTTTGAATGTTTTTTAGTTTTCTATTGTAATTGATTTCTAGTTTCATGCCATTGTGATCAGAGAAGATGCTTGATATGATTTCAATCTTCTTAAATTTAATGAGACTTGTTTTGTGTTCTAACTTGTGGTCTATCCTAGAGAATGTACCATGAGCACTTGAAAAGAATGTACATTCTTCTGCTTTGGGGTAAAAGGTTCTGAAGATATCAATTAAATCCAGTTGATGTAGTGTGTCATTTAAGACCACTGTTTCTTTGTTAGTTTTCTGTTTGGAGGATCTTGTTTACCTTGATGTTAGTGGGGTATTGAAATCCCCTACTATTATAGTATTGTTGTTGATCTCGCCCTTTATGTCTATCAAAATCTGCTTTATATATTTAGGTGCACCCATATTTGGCACATCGATATTTACAATGGTTATATCCTCCTGTTGGATTGCTCCCTTTTTCGTTATGTAGTGACCTTCTTTATCTCTTACTATATAGCCTTTGTTTTAAAGTCGATTTTGTCAGATATAAGTATCGCTACCCCAGCTTTTTTTATTTTTAATTTCCATTTGCATGAAATATTTTTTTCCATCCCTTCACTTTCAGCTATATGTAACTTTTGTTCTGAATTGGGTCTCTTGTAGACAGCACATGTACTGTTTTTTTATCCATGTGGCTACCCTATATCTTTTGATTGAAGCATTTAATCCATTTACATTTAAAGTTATTATTGATATGTACTTATTTATTGCCATTTTATTCTTTAACTCTACAATCCTCTTTTTCTCTATTTCTTTTCCTTTCCTCTTTTTACAGCAGGCCCCTTAATATTTCTTCCAGTACTAGTTTTATTGTAATAAATTCCTTGAGTCTTTTTTTTTTCTGGGAAGCTTTTTATTTCTCCTTCAATTTCAAATGATACCCTTGCTGGATAAAGTAGTCTTGGTTGTAGGTTTTTATTTTGCATCACTTTGAATATATCTTGCCAATCTCTTCTGGCTTCAGATGTTTCTGTTGAGAAGGCAGATGTCATCTTTATGGGGACTCACTAACTGCTTTTCTCTTGCAGCTTTTAGTATCCTTTCTTTGTCTCTTAACTTTGGCATTTTAATGATGTGTCTTGGTGTAGGCCTCCTTGAGTTTCTCTTTAATGAAACTCTCTGTGTTTCTTGAACTTGTGTGACTTTTTCCTTCATCAATTTAAGGAACTTTTCAGCTTTGTTTTCTTCAAACGAATTCTCTATTTTTTGTTTGTTCTCTTCTCCTTCAGCAACCCCTATGATGTGGATGTTGTTTCTCTTCATGTTGTCACAGAGGTCTCTTAGAGTTTCCTCAGTCTTTTGGAGCCTCTTTTTGTTTTGCTGCTCTACCTTTGTTCTTACGTTTCTCTTATTTTCTAAATCACTGATTTGATCCTCTGCTTCATCCAGCCTGCTGTTGATTGCTTTTAGTGCAGTCTTCATTTCTGATATTGTATTTGTCATTTCTGTTGTTTTTTTTTTTAATGATTTCAATGTCCTTTTGATGCTTCCTGTCTATTTAGGTGCTCATTATGTCCATTCATTTTTGGTCTAAGATCATTGAACATTCTAAAAATCATTATTTTAAGCTCTACATCTGGTAGTTTTGTTACTTTCATTTCATTTAGTTCTTTTTCTGGGGATTTCTCTTGATGATTTATCTGGGTCATATTGCTTTGTCTGCCCATTTTTTTTCTGTGTATTAGGTAGCGCTGGCTGACTTTGAAATTTGTTGTGGTGTCTACGAGAAAGATGGGCTTGGTGGTCCTGACCTCCAGGGCACCTGAGTTCCTTGCTCTAGGAATGCTTCTTAAGGGTGGTATTTTTCCTTCTGTTGTATGTGAGTATTGAATGCAGTTGGTCCATTTGTGCGTACAGTTATCCCTTCAGAATGGCTGGCTCTAAGAGTCAGCCTTGATCGTGTGTATTACACACTGTGCAATATCTGTCTTGTTGGGTGTATTTATTCTCCACAATGTCTGGTGCCTGCTAATCTCCTACTTTGGGTGTGTGCTGCTTGTATAGCTTCTTGAATCTAGGGTTGGTGCAACACACCCAGTACAGGTTGTGTTGCTTCTGGATTTTCTTGGGTTGGCATCAGCTGTTGTTTGTAACCCACTGTGGGCTACCTGTCTGCAGCTACTGTTCTTTTCACTGTTTGTGTCTGCGTTTTATGTGCCTGCATAGTATGGGAGGGGCCAACTAGTGTATAAGGATCAGCTTCCTGCTTAGAGGTGACAGCCACTCCGTAAAAGCCCCAAGTTGCATAAGATTTACCTCCACTTTTCAACTGCTCCACCTCCTCTTGCAGCTGCTAAGTCTTCCCACAGAGCCTCTGTGGAAAGACTGTAGTGTGGGCTCAGACTGGCCTCACCCCACCAATCCCTCTATAGGTTGCAAGCTTGTTGGGTTAGGACAGCTGAGATTTGGAATACATTAGTGGAACCCTCTATTTCAGGGGTCTTTTGGTAAGGAGCACAGTACAGTGAAGTTGCCCCTACTCCAGTGCCTAATTTCTCAGTCACTGCTGGATACTCAAATTTTATTTCTTCCCAAAAAGTTAAGCAGCAGGTTCAGATCAAGTGGGATCAACAGTCTCCTCTGCAGAAATTTTTTACAGCTATTGAGACCCTGGACTCAGGGAGGAAGACTGAGAAAGTCCTCTCCTGGGGCTGACTGTGCCCCCAAGAAAGTGGCTAAGCTTCTCAACCAGACCCAAAAATAGGCTTGCAGGGACCTACACTTTAAATGTCCATGTTCCAAGCCCCTCTCCCCCCTGTGAAATCTAGCCCAGCAGGGCAGTATATCCAGCACCCACCCTACCCTATGCACATTAGATGCTGTGCTAGTGCTGATCAGAGATAGTGGAACTTGGCTAAGCTGGGCCAGGTATGAGGAGTCCTTCCTTAGGATACAACTCTAGCAAGGGTTGTTGGGTCCTGAACCAATATTCTCCACAGCTGACCCATGGATATGCCAACCCTGGGCCTCCCGGGCAAGAACCCGGTACAGACCAATGGGAGACACTGCCCATGACTGCCCACAACAACATTCTTGGAGCTACAAGTAATCCAGAGTTTGTGGCTGCCTCTTTTGGTTCCAGGTGCTCATGGAAATACCAAGCTGTATACTTAGGCTGGCTTTTACCCACATTGGGCCTGGGGAAGGCTGCTAAAAAGTCCAAGGTTCCCTGAGTCCCGCCTCCTGCAGCTTCTGTCTGCTGGCTGCTTGTTAGGTTTGGCCACTGAGAAAACCTCTGGTAGAGTCTAGAGCCTGTGGAAATTCAGGGATTAGGAAGGATAGTGTGTATGGCTCTGCCCCTCATCCTAAGTGTCAGTCTGTCCAGACTTTTTTCACAGACCTCAGTAGGGTGTGGCCCTAGGAGTCTGGTGAGTGTGGCCTCTGAGACCCAGAGATATGGTCTGCCCGCACTCTGGACAGTTTCTACTGAGTCTACTGTTTCTACTGATCTGAGTCTCCCGAGTCAGATTTAGCAGTCTTAGATTCAGGAGCGTGTGGGGGAAAGCTACAGCCTTAACAACAGAAAACTGAGTCACTAATGTACCCCCTGCTTCCTGGCTTCTCAGCACAACCCAATCTTCATGACTGGGGCAAGAGAGACTCCTGAGGGTGAAGCAGTTGTTTTCCCCTGGCTGAAGTGCTCAGAGGGGACTGCTCTGCCCAAGAAAGATGGCAACTGCAATATTGAAGAATGACTCAGCACAGGGGTTCTGGTGACTGGCCCCACAGTGTCTTTATCTGGGCCTCCAACTTTACACTCTCCTTATGCAACTCTGGTCCTGTCAGCTCTCCCTCCACCAGAGCCCTGGGTAAGTGGCTGTGAACAAGATTTTCTTTGCGGACCCTTTAAGACAAAGCCTGCATCTCCAAGAGCTCCATCTCTTTCTTGCAGACAGAAACCGGCTTTTTTTCACTACCAATGCTGTGTGGGCACCTCTTCTAGGCTCTGGGCATCTAGAGTGGGGTTCCATGCCTGGTGCTAAGGATTCCACCTCTCAGAATGACCCTTCTTGCAATGAGAGTCCCTCTGGACCCTCAGCCGCCACTCGCTCCTGGGAGCCAGGCAGCCTTTTCCACATCTCCACCCTTCCTACCAGTCTTGGTGTGGCTTCTTCTGTGATCCTTGGTTATAGACTCCTCTTCATTTAGTCCAAAATTGGTTTTTCAATTGTCCTTAAATTAAGCTGAAATCCAATTTGGTCCTGGGAGGTGATAGTTGGAATGTCCACCTATTCCATCACCATCTCAGAATCTCCCTTTAAAACAAGTTTTAACTAGTAGTACTCTCACACCCCAAAAAAACTTTGATAAGTCCTTTTTATTATAGATCTCTTATAGAAACTGATTTTGTCAATGCCAGTTCTGCCAAACAGATGACCTTTAAACTAAATATAACTTTCAGCAACAAAGGACCCTGTGACTATTGCAGAGATAATTTGCCTTTGTTTCAATTAGGCATTATTTTCAAATTAAAAATATGGCTCACATGGACCAAGTAAGAATACCTTTGGTTTCAAATAGTAGACAAACCACAATTTAAATATATCAATATTTAAAAGCAACAAAGGGGATTTATTGTTTCATATACTAAAAAGTCCTAGAAATACTGTTAGCTTTTGACAAGGCTTTATCACATAGCTTAATGATATCTACCAGGGTCATGATTTCTTTCCATGCCTTTGAATTTCATAGTGTCAGTCAGCTTCATGTTAGGGCCACATCATCAGGATGGCTGACAGTGGTTCCCAGGGCTGAGTGCTACTGACTGAGAACTATGAAGGGTCTGAGATTTTCCCTTACTTGTGAACTGACAAGTTAATGTGCTACAGTTTCATGTGTGATAGCCAGAGACATAAGACTCTTGGGCCTGAGATAAAGAACACTGCATAACTTACAGTGATAACAATAGCCGTTAGTTTTCTTAGAAAGATAATACAGAACAAAGGCAGTCAGTGTCTCTGCTTACAAGACACGCAGAAATATAGACAATCTGTAGAGAATTCTCTTCTAAAACTACCACATTCACTAGAACCAGAGTGAAGCTTAATCTTAACATTCCCAGGAAACTTTCACAAATTGACCTGTGGCTAGGAAATAAGAGTACACTAATTGTCTTGGTCTAGGTCACATGATTCACCCCAGAGCCATGAGAAGAGTTACTTTCTTGGGAACCCAGTGGAACACCAATGGAAATTAGGGACATTGGCACAGAAGAAGGAGGTATATGAGCACTGGAAAGGCAAACAAAATTATCCATTATTCAAGCTCCAGTTAATGAATACCCAAGTGAGAAGATGAAAAAGTATGAATGTAATCTGAGGCATATATCTTTAATAAAGGTGTTTGGAGGAGGTTCAGTCAAAAGCATTAATATCATGCTAGTCTTTTCCTACCCCTTATAGCCAGAATAACTATTATAAAACACTTTGTTTCCACACAGAATACTGAACAAAGGTCAAACCTTTTAGCACAGTACATATTGCCTTTAACAGTCTGACCCCAACTGAACCCTCTAGCCTCCACTCTTGGCCACCACCTCTGTTCCCTCCACGAGCAATCATTTTTGATTACTTGTTTTGTACTTTTGCTCCTATTCTCATTATTTGGAAGGCCTTTTCTCCTTACCTTTGCCTCCTTCAGACAGAATTAATTGTGTGCCTTATGTATCTTCTTCAATAACATTGCATATGTTATACATTTCTTGCTTAACACTTAAAATGTTTCCTAACATTTATCACAACACATTTGTATATATTCATGCAGTTATGATTAATGTTTGTCTTCCTCACTAGACTACAAGTTCCAGAGTACAGAAACAGGGCTGATTTATTCTCCATTGTATTCTTAGTGCTTCACAGGTGGTAAATGCTCAGTAAGTACCTGTGGCTATTGAATGTTTTAAAAAATATAGGAGGCAGAGTGGCATAATAGTTACGGTTGCTGGCTTCTGAGAAAGATTGCCAGAAATTCAAATTCTGAATGCCTTACTTACTAGTTGGTTGACCATGGGAAATTTTCCTAAATTCTTTATCTCTGTTTTCTCATCTATAAAATAGAAATAGCAGAACCTATTTTATAAGGTTGTTTTCAAATGAAAATGAAAATACACACACACACACACACACAGTACTTAAATATTATGACTATTGCCTGACCTGTGATGGCACAGTGGATAAAGCATTGACCTGGAATACTGAGGTCGCTGGTTCAAAATCCTGGGCTTGCCTGGTCAAGGCACATATGGGAGTTGATGCCTCCTGCTCCTCCCTCCTCTCTTTGTGTGTGTGTGCCTCTCTCTCTTTCTCTCTCTCCTCTCTAAAATGAATAAAGTTTAAAAAAAACATTTTATGCCTATCATATAGTACACAGTTAGCTATTACTGCAGCTGTGCTCATTACTGGAGGTAGAAGTCAATGTGTCTGTTTCTTTGCTCGACCGGCCACTTCTTTCAAACTGAAGCCAGCATCATTAATGACGCCAGGGCCTAGCCTGAGGCCTAGCATGCTATAATTGTTCAATAAATTCTTTTTGAATTGCATTGTCAAATTTGTGGAATGCTATTTCAGATTAAACCACTCATTTAGTTTGGTAATAATGACATGTCTTTCTAGGCTGTGAAGGCCTTTATTAGTTTTATCAATTATTCAAATTAATATCTCTCACTTCTATCATTTATTATGTGCTTATTCTATGTTAGACATTTATGGACCAAGAACAATCTATTTAATTTCCATCATATCTTATGAGGCGTAGGTCTTTAATTACACAGATGAAGCATTTGATCCTTCAAGAAATTAAGGGGCTTTCCCAAAGCTGGCAACAGAGAGATTTCTTTTTAAAAAATTTTTTTATATAGTCGATTACATTTAACAGGGTAACATTGCTCAACTAGAATATATAGATTTTGTGCAAACATCTTCACATCATTTGGACAGTCGATTATGTTATATACCCATCATCCAAAGTCAGGTCATCCTCCATCACCTTATATTTGTTTCTCTTTATGCCCTTCTCCCTCCCCCTCCCCCTCCCCCTCTTCCTTCCCTATCCTCTTTTCCCCTCCCCCCTGGTAACAACTGCACTCTTATCTATGTCCATGAGTCTCAATTTTGTGTCCCACCTATGTATGGAATCATACAGTTCTTAACTTTTTTTGATTTACTTATTTCACTCAGTATAATTTTATCAAGGTTCATCTATATTGTCGTAAATAATACTATGTCATAATTTCTTATGGCTGAGTAGTATGCCATAGTATATATGTACCACATCTTCTTTATCCAATCCTCTATTGAAGGGCACTTTGGTTTTTTAGCCACTGTGAATAATGCTGCAATGAAACATGGGGGAAGGGGTGTCTTTATGTACCCATGTTTTTGAGTTTTGGGGGTATATACCCAGTAGAGGGATTGTTGGGTCATATGGTAGTTCTGTTTTTACTTTTTGAGGAACCACCATACTTTCTTCCATAATGGTTGTACTACTTTACATTCCCACCAACAGTGAATGAGAGTTTCTTTTTCTCCACAGCCTCTCCAACACTTGTTATTATTGTACCTGTCTTGTTGATAATAGCTAATCTAACAGGTGTGAGGTAGTATCTCATCATAGTTTTGATTTGCAGAGAAATAGAATTCAAAGCCATTTTCTTCCCCATAAATGTGTTGTAAAATAAAATATTCACTTATATTTATGACAACAGAAATAATTTTTAATCCATTGAGAGTATGTATTTTACTAAAGTCAAATAACTAGTAATACCTCATAGCTTTGTTACATTGAGCAAACAACCTAACAAGGAAGAAGACCTTCAAAATGAAGAGGCCTCACTGACTCCAGGCCTTATCATTTCCAGGCAGCTTTGTGGACAGGGTTAATTCGTTTGAGTGGCAAAAGGAATGTAAAACATTTCATCAGTTTTTCTTGTTTATAGTAAGAATAACATTAATAAAAACAATTTTGGTTTATAAATAGCATTTGTTTTATCCTTTTAATCATTTTCTGGCAGCCATACTCATAGTGCACATTGACGAAGACATGGAAACATGGGTGTGCTGTCCTGCTTGCCAAACAGCACCTTCAGACAACGTTTTCTTTCTTTTTTCTTTTTGCTTCTAACTACAAAGCCTCAAAGTACATGAAGCAAAAATGAACAGAACTGAGAGGAGAAATAAACAGTTAAACAGTACTAGTTGAAAATTTCACTATCCAACTCTCTTTTTTTCTTTTTTTATTAATTTTAATGAGGTGACATTGATCAATCGGGGTACATAGGTTCAGAGAAAACATCTCCAGGTTATTTTGACATTTGATTATGTTGCATACCCATCACCCAAAGTCATATAGTCTTCCGTCACCTTCTATCTGGTTTTCTTTGTGCCCCTCCTCTCCCCCACCCCCACCCCCTCCCCCCTCCCCCCACCGGTAACCACCACACTCTTCAGACAATGTTTCAATGCAGTATTTCTTCACTGGGAATTGATGCGGGAGGTGCTCTCTACCCTGAAAAACGTATCATAGAAATGCAAACAAATCATCAGATAACAGTGGTAGTTGCTATTCGCAGTCATGGAAGAATGATTTCTAGAAGCTTTCCAGAGGAAGCAGCCCCCATTATTGCTGAACAATATGGAATCTTGTACATACTTATCTTTTCCTGGGGAGTTAATGTTCACTTTTGGGGAAAACTAGGCTGCATTAACCTTCCCTGTCCCCATATTTATGCTCAGATAATTTTTAAGAACTCATGTGACATTAAGAAAACACTTTTTCATGTTTTATAGATACTTTGATGAACTCATTTGATTAGTGATCAGAAAATGGAATGTATTTTACTGTATTGTTAAATTCAGTTTGCTAGTATTTTGCTGAAAATTTTTGCATGTATGTTCATCGGGAATATTAGCCCTTTTTTTTTAAAGTAGTATTTTTTATTGTCAAGTGTCATCATATTACCAAATTCAGTAGTTCAGTAGTCAGTTCTCAATTTTTATCTTATTTACCCTGTCAGCAGCACTCGATACATTTGATCACTTCTTCCTTTTATGTGTGTGTAAAATATGTATATATATGTATCTATATATGTATATGTGATATATGTATATATGTGTATGTATAAAATAAATAAATATATATACATATATATGTGTGTGTGTGTGTATATATATATACACACACACACACACACACACACACACACACATACACACACACACACAATAGCTTTATTGAGATAGAATTCATATATTCTTCCTGGTTTGAACCCTCGGCTTGGGGGACCTGGTGTGGTGGTGTGGGGCCAGGATGCCTTGCTCCTCAGAGAGGACCTCTGCAGCAGAGATATTCCTCCTAATTTTTATCTGACACACATGGGTGTCAGACCCATTCACTCTGTGTCTCTGCCCCTCGTACATGCGGCTGCTTCTTTAAATCTTTAGTTGTAGGACTTCTGTTCATCTAGATTTTAAGAAGTTCTGAATGATGATTGTTCTGTAGTTTAGTTGTAATTTTGATGTCGGTGTGGAAGAATGCAAGTACTGCATTTACCTACTCCACCATCTTGAACAGAAGACCTTATTGAGGTTCTAATTTGCATTTTCCTGATGATTGGTGACGTTGAGTTGAATATCTTTTCAAATGTCAATTGGCCATCTGTATGTCCTCTTTGGAGAACTGTATATTCAGGTTCACTGCCCTTTTTTTTTTTAATTTATTCATTTTAGAGAGAGAAGACAGAGAGAGAGAGAGGCAGAGAGAGAAGGGAGGGAGGATCAGAAAGCATCAACTCCCATATGTACCTTGACCAGGGAAGCCCAGGGTTTTGAACTAGCGACCTCAGTGATCCAGGTCAATGCTTTTATCCACTGCGCCACCACAGGTCAGGCACTGCCCATTTTTTAATCAGATTGTTTCTTTGGTGTTGAGTCGTATGAGTTTTTTATAGATTTTGAATATTAACCCCTTATCTGATGTATCATTGGCGAATATGTTCTCCCATTCAGTGCGTTGTTTTTCATTTTATTAATGGTTTCCTTTGCTGTCCAAAAAATTTCAGTTTGATGTAGTCCTATTTGTTTATTTTTTTCATCTGTTTCTCTTGCCCAAGGAGATATATTAGAGAAAATATTGCCATGAAAAATTTTAGAGAATTAACTTCCTGTGTTTTCACTGAGGAATTTTATGAATTTAAGTTTTGCGTGTAAGTCTTCAATCCATTTTGAGTTTATTTTTGTATATGGTATAAGAAGGTGGTCTAGTTTCGTTTTTTGCATGTATCTGTGCAATTTTCCCAACACCACTTATTGAATAGACTGCCTTTTTGTTTTGTTTCTGTTTTTCAGTTGAATTTTATTTGGGATAAAACTGGTTAACATAATTATACAGGTTTCGGGTGCCCAGTTCTATAATACTTTTCTATACACCATGTTGTATGTTCACCACTACCCTAAAGTCAAGTCTTCATCACCATTTATTCCCTCTACATCCTCCTCCACCTCCTCCGCAGAAATCACCACACGGTTGTACATGTCAATGATTTTTTTTGTCCTTTTTTGCTCTATCCTTCCACCTCCTTCACCCACCCTCACCCACAGCTGTCAGTCTGCTCTCTATGTATGAGTCTGTTTATATTTTATTGTTAGTTCATTTTGAATAGACTGTTTTTACCCCATTGTATATTGTTGCCTTTTCTTTTTTTGTCATATTTTAATATACTATATAGGTGTGGGTTTATTTTGGGGTTCTCTATTCTGTTCCATTGATTTAAGTATCTGTTTTTATCCCAATATCATGGTGTTTTGATTATGATAGCCTTTTAGTATATTTTGATATCAGGTAGCATGATACTTCCAACTTTGGTCTTCTTTATCAAGACTACTATTATTATTTATGGTCTTTTGTGGTTACATATAATTTTTTGGATTATTCTAGTTTTGTGAAAATAGATTGGTAGATTGTGAAAATACCATTGGTATTTTGATAGGGATTGTGTTGAATGTCTAGATTGCTTTGGGTAGTATGGACATTTTTTAAATGTTAATTCTTATCCATGAGCATGGTATATGTTTTTTGTTGTTGTTGTTGTTGTTTTTTTGTATTTTTCTGAAGCTGGAAACGGGGAGAGAGTCAGACAGACTCCCGCATGCGCCTGACTGGGATCCACCTGGCATGCCCACCAGGGGCGACACTCTGCCCACCAGGGGGCGATGCTCTGCCCCTCCGGAGAATCGCTTTGCCACGACCAGAGCCACTCTAGCGCCTGGGGTAGAAGCCAAGGAGCCATCCCCAGTGCCCGGGCTATCTTTGCTCCAATGGAGCCTTGGCTGCAGGAGGGGAAGAGAGAGACAGAGAGGAAGGAGGGGGAGGGGGGTGGAGAAGCAAATGGGCGCTTCTCCTATGTGCCCTGGCCGGGAATCAAACCCGGGTCCCCCGCACGCCAGGCCGACGCTCTACCGCTGAGCCAACCGGCCAGGGCCTTTTTTTTTTTTTTTCTGAAGTTGGAAATGGAGAGGCAGTCAGACAGACTCCCGCATGCGCCCCACTGGGATCCACCCGGCCTGCCCACCAGGGGGCGATGTTCTGCCCCTCTGGGGCGTCGCTCTGTTGCATCCAGAGCCATTCTAGTGCCTGAGGCAGAGGCCATAGAGCCATCCCCAGCGCCAGGGCCATCTTTGCTCCAATGGAGCCTTGGCTGCGGGAGGGGAAGAGAGAGAGAGGAAGGAGAGGGGGAGGGGTGGAAAAGCAGATGGGCACTTCTCCTGTGTGCCCTGGCCGAGAATCAAACCCAGGACTCCTGCACACCAGGCCGACGCTCTACCGCCGAGCCAACCGGCCAGGGCATATGTTTCCATTTATTTGTATCTTCTTCAATTTCTTTCTTCAGTGTCTTATAATTTTCTAAGATCTTTTTACCTCCTTGGTTAAATTTTTTTCTAAGCATCTTATTTTTTCAATCAGTAGTAAATGGCATTTATATTTCAGTTTCTCTTTCTTATAGTTCATTATTGGTGTATAAGAATGCAACTGGTCTATGATTATTTTGTATGTGGCTAGTTTGCTACTATTATTTCTAATAGTTTTTCAGTAGCATCTTTAGGATTCTCTATATAGTGTCATGTCATCTATAAATAATGAATTTTACTTCTTCCTTTTTTATTTGAATGCTTTTTATTTCTTCTTGTCTAATTGCTGTGGCTGGGACTTCCAATACTATTTGAATAAGAGTGGTGAAAGTAGACATCTCTTTCTTGTTCCTGATCTTAAGGGGAACATTTTTAGTTTTTCCTCATTGAGTATGATATTAGCTGTTACTTTGTCATATATGACCTTTATCATGTTGAGACATGTTCCCTTTATTCCCACTTTGCTGAGAGTTTTTATCATAAATGCATGTTGGCTTTTGTCAAATGTTTTTTCTGCATCTATTGATATGATCATGTGATTTTTATCCTTCCTTTTGTTTATGAGGTGTATCATGTTAATTGATTTGCAGATGCTGAACCAAACTGGCATCTCAAGAATAAATCCCATGTGACATGGCATATGATCTTTTTAATGTTTTGCTGGATTTAGTTTGCTAGTATTTTGTTGAGAATTTTTGTATCAGTGTTCATCAGGGATATTAGCCTATAATTTTATTTTGTTATAGTGTCTTTATCTGGTTTTGCATTTAGGATAATGCTGGTCTTGTAATAATAAGCTTGGGAGTCTTTCTGCCTCTTGAATTTTTGGAATAGTTTAAGAAGAATAAGTGTTCATTCTTCTTTGGATGTTTGATAAAATTTACTTGTGAAACCATCTAGTCTCTCAAGCCCTGTCCTTGAAGCCACATAACTCTGTCTCTCCATGTATGACTCTGGCTCCCTCTGAGCTACTACTCCTCCCTGGGAACCCAGGGTGGATGCCTCACCCTACTGACATGTACGGATTTATCTATGAGCATCTTTTAAAAGGGTGAGATTTTCTTCAGCCTGAGTCCCAGGACAGATGGTTCTACTTTGAACTGCACAGTCCTAGTAAATATCATTTTCTACCCCTGGTCTTGTATTATTATTTTCTATGCCCTATAAATTTGGATTTTTTTTATTTCTATACCATAGCTATTTGTTAAACTGACTTACACATTTTGAAACAATATAAATAAAAGCATTAAAATAAGAGTAATGTTTACACATTGAATTACTGTTTTTTTATGGTATCAACTGATTATTAACATTTCAGTGTCTTTGTGAAGAAGGTAGATGATATAATTTAGTTCTGTCATTTATTTGTTTATTTATTATACCATTTATTTATTATACAAATATTTAATGGTTTCCCGTTACTTTCTAAATGCTGTTCTAGGTTGCAGGTATACAGCAATTAACAAAACAGACCAAAATTTTTGCTTGGGCAATACTGTGAATCTGTATTGTTCTGATAGCCCATATTGCAAGATGAACTTTTTTTAAATTGTGAAATTTCTGTCTTTTCACATATGAGTAATTCTTCTAATAAGCTAAGTTAAACTGGTTTTATTTTAATTTATAAATTTACTTTCTTAGACCAAGATGGGATCTTAATAGCTATAACTTTAACATTGACCCACTTTTGCATAAAAAGCACAAGAAGGAGAATAGTATGTGCAAGAAACTAATCCCCAAAATTCCCTAAAGCATGTTAATAACTTTCTCAGAGGGAAAAAAAGAAAAGACATGGAACATTAATTAGCACTGTAGCTGGCACATAATAGATTGGTCAAATTATTTATCAGGAGTATTACAGCTGTTTAGCAAGCAAACCTCACCTTTAAAAAGCAAAATTAAACATCTTTAGACAAAAACTATCTTCTGAGTTAGAGGGCTTTTTTAAGTTTTTAAACTAGAAATGCCTACCTTTTTAAAAAAATTAGAGCTAAACATCTCTTTTTGGGTACTTTGTTATTTCACCATTTCTTCTTATGAAGATTATAAGTTTAATGAGTATGAAGAAAAGCAAGAAACATTGTGTTCTTTCATACAAATGACAAGTGGAGGAGAGAAAAGGTCAAGTATATGAGGACATCTAATGAACTTATTTAGTAAGTCTAAATGTTAAAAATGAACTTTTATGGTTTCTTCCTCCTATCACAAACTTCATCACTTGAGCCTTGAATATAATTGTTTGCCCTATTCTAATCATCTTTCGAAGTACCTGATGATGAAAAGAACCGATTTAACAGATTTTGTAATTTCAAAATGAAAGCTTAGGGTGACTCCTAAGACCAAAACATTAGTTTGTTATGCTTAAGCTTTTAAAAATTTATTATTAATAATAATTTTAAAAATTATTGTTTACTATTTCATGATAACATAACATATCATTATAAATTTTCCTGCAGTTTACTCATGTGCTCATTGCTTTTCTGAGAAGAAATCTAAGCAGGAAACCCACTTCACCTGCACAAAGGAAAAGAAGCCACGGATTTCAGGGAGACAGGTCCCCATCTAGAAACCTACATCCCTCCTGCTTCGGATCCACCCGCCATTCCCTGGTCTAGCCCTGCAGGGCAGATAGCTCCTACCTACACTCGCCCATGAGACAGAGGGCCTGTACCATGGCTTACTTGTTGCGCCCCTCATAGTGACAGATTTATATGGATAAATATTAAGTTCAAGCACGTTTTTTTATTATGACCTTTTTCTTTTTAGTCACATCCCAGCATCAGGGGAAATGAGAGCCAGTTATCATCAACATGTTTTTCAAATGCTGGAGTCTTTATCTAATTTTTAAAGATGAGATCATCTTAAAACATTTGTGATATTGACTATAACAAAATTTGGTTTCCTGGTCTTTGAAACTTCATATATGTTTTAAGTATGGTGATAATCCAAGTTTTATCAAAGGAATATCTCTATTTCTACATATTTTTATTGCTAACTGAGCTCACACTGTATTAAATGTCATAACAAAATTATTTTAGTTCTATTAAAAACTTTGTAGACATTTTAATGGCTGAATAATACATTATATAGATGTGCCAAAATGACCCGCTATAGTAATTTGACTATTTAGAATGCTTACATTTTGGCCTGTTACAAATAAAAATATGATGAACCCACCTTCCATATAGTTTTGTGCTCATATCTGAATTTTTTTCCCTAAGATTATTTTACTAGACTGGTTCAGCAGGTACCAGGGATATAAATGTAAGGGAAGTCTTAACTGTTAATGAAAAAAAAAAAAGAAGAAGAAGAAGAAGGGAGAGAAGAAAATAGGTTCCAGTTTGGATTGTAATATGACTTTTAACAAAGATGCCTTTTCCTCTTGCAATTCTAGTGTTTAACATGCAACCAAGTCTAGAGAATGGTGATAAGCACAGGTGCTAGGGCTTGCTTATTTGGGTTGTAATTGTAGCTCTGCCACTTATTCACTGGGACATACAGCTCAAACTCTTTATCCCTCAGTTTCTTCATTTGTGAAATCGTAATAATAATATAATAGTTCCTGTCTCTTTGGGTTGTTCTGAAAATTGACTGTTGTGAGAATTAATTTATATAAATCTGTTGAAAAAAATGCCTAGCAGAGAGTTAACGTTCACACTGTTTATTCATAACATCTAAGAGTATATTTCCTAATTTTATATTCTCAGAAGTTATTCTTTTGTTTGCATTCCCATGGCATCTCAGATACTAGAGTTGCTCAAATTGCTTCTCAATCAGACTACTTCATGCCTGCAAATACATGCATGGAATGTGATCTTTATAAAATTTCTGGAATTGTTGGTATTTCGGTTGTACACATCAATCACACAGAGTGCGCCTAGATCCTTATCTCAAATAGCCCATGGCTGAATTCTTCTGAGTAAAATATTTATCATAGGTGGTTTGGGGGCTTTTATAGTTTTCACCCTCAAATACAAAAGTTACCATGAAAAAATCACTAAAATAGAGAAGCAAAGTTTGGTGTGAATTAGTAGCTCTCTTTAGTGGAAAGAGGGAGCTGACCACCAGGGGATGATTTAATGGCGGGCACACTGAACACATGCTCTGGTTCCAGACTTCTGAAGGGCCCTGCAAAACCCCAACTTTACACTTTTTTTCTAATGTAAGGGGCCTGATATTTTCTTCTGTGCTGGGGGCCTCAACTGACCTTAATCCACCTCTGCTGACCACCCAATCCCAACAGAATCCCAAACCCATGGCATTTTCCACTGCAGCCACACATTCTGAGAAGACTGCAAGTGGGTCTTTCCAGACTCATTTGCTCTGTTTATTGCAGTAAGGCTTTTGGTCCTATTTGGAGTCCTTGCCCAACAAAGCTTAGCTGAACCTCACAATGCCCTGCTGACACTTGCCTGGACAAGGTAGGTCTAAGTGTCCTGATTGGCCCATTCCTGCTAAACATTACACTGATCTTGGCCCATTGCATCCTAATGCCAATGGCAAAAAAAAAAAAAAAAAAGGAGGATGGAACTAAAGAAAAATTTTTCTTTTTTTTTTTTTTTTTTATAATAAATTTTTATTAATGGTAATGGGATGACATTAATAAATCAGGGTACATATATTCAAAGAAAACATGTCTAGGTTATTTTGTCATTAAATTATGTTGCAAACCCCTCGCCCAAAGTCAGATTGTCCTCCGCCACCCTCTATCTAGTTCTCTGTGCCCCTCCCCCTCCCCCTAACTCTCTCCCTCCCTCCCTCCCATGTCCTCCCTCCCCCCCCACCCTTGGTAACCACCACACTCTTGTCCATGTCTCTTAGTCTCATTTTTATGTTCCACCAATGTATGGAATCATGTAGTTCTTGTTTTTTTCTGATTTACTTATTTCACTCCTTATAATGTTATCAAGATCCCACCATTTTGCTGTAAATGTTCCGATGTCATCATTTCTTATGGCTGAGTAGTATTCCATAGTGTATATGTGCCACATCTTCTTTATCCAGTCATCTATTGACGGGCTTTTTGGTTGTTTCCATGTCCTGGCCACTGTGAACAATGCTGCAATAAACATGGGGCTGCATGTGTCTTTACGTATCAATGTTTCTGAGTTTTTGGGGTATATACCCAGTAGAGGGATTGCTGGGTCATAAGGTAGTTCTATTTGCAGTTTTTTGAGGAACCACCATACTTTCCTCCATAATGGTTGTACTACTTTACAGTCCCACCAACAGTGAATGAGGGTTCCTTTTTCTCCACAGCCTCTCCAACATTTGCTATTACCCGTCTTGTTGATAATAGCTAATCTAACAGGAGTGAGGTGGTATCTCATTGTAGTTTTGATTTGCATTTCTCTAATAACTAATGAAGCTGAGCATCTTTTCATATATCTGTTGGCCATTTGTATCTCTTCCTGGGAGAAGTGTCTGTTCATGTCCTCTTCCCATTTTTTTATGGGATTGTTTGTTTGTTTGTTGTTGAGTTTTATGAGTTCTTTGTAAATTTTGGATATTAGGCCCTTATCAAAGAGCTGTTGTTTGAAAATATCATTTCCCATTTAGTTGGCTGTCTGTTTATTTTTATATCAGTTTCTCTTGCTGAGCAAAAACTTTTTATTCTGATGTAGTCCCATTCATTTATCTTTGCCTTCACTTCTCTTGCCATTGGAGTCAAGTTCATAAAATGTTCTTTAAAACCCAGGTCCATGATTTTAGTACCTATGTCTTCTTCTATGTACTTTATTGTTTCAGGTCTTATATTTAGATCTTTGATCCATTTTGAATTAATTTTAGTACACGGGGACAGGCTGTAGTCGAGTTTCATTCTTTTGCATGTGGCTTTCCAGTTTTCCCAACACCATTTGTTGAAGAGGCTTTCTTTTCTCCATTGTGTGTTGTTGGCCCCTTTATCAAAGATTATTTGACCATATATATGTGGTTTTATTTCTGGGCTTTCTATTCTGTTCCATTGGTCTGAGTGTCTATTTTTCTGCCAATACCATACTGTTTTGATTATCATGGCCCTATAATATAGTTTAAAGTCAGGTATTGTAATGCCCCCAGCTTCATTCTTTTTCCTTAGGATTGTTTTGGCTATTCGGGGTTTTTTATAGTTCCATATAAATCTGATGATTTTTTGTTCCATTTCTTTAAAAAATCTCATAGGGATTTTGATGGGAATTGCATTAAATTTGTATATTGCTTTGGATAATATGGCCATTTTGATTATATTTATTCTTCCTATCCAAGAACAAGGAATATTTTTCCATCTCATTGTATCTTTTTCGATTTCCCTTAACAATGCTTTGTAATTTTCATTATATAGGTCCTTTACGTTCTTTGTTATGTTTATTCCTAGGTATTTTATTTTTTTTTGTTGCAATCGTGAAGGGGATTATTTTTTTGAGTTCGTTTTCTAATATTTCATTGTTGGCATATAGAAAGGCTATGGACTTTTGTATGTTAATTTTGTATCCTGCGACCTTACTGTATTGGTTTATTGTTTCTAATAATCTTTTTGTGGAGTCCTTCGGGTTTTCGATGTATAGGATCATATCATCAGCAAAAAGTGATACCTTTACTTCTTCTTTTCCGATATGGATGCCTTTTATTTCTTTGTCTTGTCTGATTGCTCTGGCCAGAACTTCTAGCACCACGTTAAATAAGAGTGGAGAGAGTGGACAACCCTGTCTTGTTCCTGATTTAAGGTAGAAAGTCCTCAGTTTTATGCCGTTTAATAGGATGTTGGCTGATGGTTTATCATATATGGCCTTTATCATGTTGAGATATTTTCCTTCTATACCCATTTTGTTGAGAGTCTTAAACATAAAATTGTGTTGTATTTTATCAAAAGCCTTTTCTACATCTATTGATAAGATCATGTGGTTTTTGTTCTTTGTTTTGTTGATATGGTGTATCACATTAACCATTTTGCGTATGTTGAACCATCCTTGAGATTCTGGGATGAATCCCACTTGATCATGATGTATTATTTTTTTAATATGTTGTTGTATTCGGTTTGCCAGTATTTTGTTTAGTATTTTAGCATCTGTATTCATTAGAGATATTGGTATGTAGTTTTCTTTCTTTGTGCCATCCTTTCCAGGTTTTGATATGAGGGTTATGTTGGCCTCATAGAATGTGTTTGGAAGTATTGCTTCTTCTTCAATTTTTTGGAAGACTTTGAGTAGAATAGGAACCAAGTCTTCTTTGAATGTTTGATAGAATTCATTAGTATAACCGTCTGGGCCTGGACTTTTATTTTTTGGGAGGTTTTTAATAGTTTTTTCTATTTCCTCCCTGCTGATTGGTCTGTTTAGGCTGTCTGCCTCTTCATGACTCAGTCTAGGAAGGTTGTATTGTTCTAGGAATTTATCCATTTCTTCTAGATTATTGTATTTGGTGGCATATAATTTTTCATAGTATTCTACAATAATTCTTTGTATATCTATGATGTCTGTGGTGATCTCTCCTCTTTCATTTTGGATTTTATTTATTTGAGTCCTGTGCCTTTTTTCCTTGGTGAGTCTTGCCAAAGGTTTGTCAATTTTGTTGATCTTTTCAAAGAACCAGCTCCTTGTTTTATTGATTTTTTCTATAGTTTTTCTGTTCTCTATTTCATTTATTTCTGCTCTGATTTTTATTATCTCCTTTCTTCGGCTGGTTTTGGGTTGTCTTTGTTCTTCTTTTTCTAGTTCCTTAAGGTGTGAAGTTAAGTGGTTTACTTCGGCTCTCTCTTGTTTGTTCATATAGGCCTGAAGTGATATGAGCTTTCCTCTTATTACTGCTTTTGCTGCATCCCAGAGATTCTGATATGTTGTATTTTCATTTTCATTTGTCTGTATATATCTTTTGATCTCTGCGCTTATTTCTTCTTTGACCCATTCATTTTTTAGAAGTATGTTGTTTAGTTTCCACATTTTTGTGGGTTTTTCCCCCTCTTTTTTGCAGTTGAATTCTAGTTTCAAGGCTTTATGATCAGAAAATATGCTTGGTACAATTTCAATTTTTCTGAATTTGCTGATATTGCCTTTGTGGCCCAACATATGGTCAATTCTTGAGAATGTTCCATGTACACTAGAGAAAAATGTATACTCTGTCGCTTTGGGATGAAGTGTCCTGTAGATGTCTATCATATCCAGGTGTTCTAGTATTTTGTTTAAGGCCACTATGTCTTTGTTGATTCTCTGTTTGGATGACCGATCTAGAGCCGTCAGCGGTGTATTGAGGTCTCCAAGTATGATTGTATTTTTGTTAGTTTTTGTTTTAAGGTCAATAAGTAGTTGTCTTATATATTTTGGTGCTCCTTGGTTTGGTGCACATATATTAAGGATTGTTATGTCTTCTTGATTCAACTTCCCCTTAATCATTATGAAATGACCATTTTTGTCTCTGAGTACTTTTTCTGTCTTGTAGTCAGCATTATTAGATATGAGAATTGCTACACCTGCCTTTTTTTGGGTGTTGTTTGCTTGGAGTATTGTTTTCCAGCCTTTCACTTTGAATGTGTTTTTATCCTTGTTGCTTAGATGTGTTTCTTGTAGGCAGCATATAGTTGGATTTTCTTTTTTAATCTATTCTGCTACTCTGTGCCTTTTTATTGGTAAATTTAATCCATTTACATTTAGTGTAATTATTGACACTTGTGGGTGCCCTACTGCCATTTTATAAATTGCTTTCTGTTAGTTTTGTATCTAGTTTGATTCTTCTCTTTTGTTTTTCTATCATTTGTTTTTGTTTGTTTGTGTTCCATACTTCTTTCCTCTGTTGCTACCTTTTTTAAGTCAAGTGTTTTTGTGGTGGTTTTTTCAAGGGTGGTTACCATTAAGTAATGAAAAGGGTACCTACCATATTCATTGTAGTACCCTATCTTATAAGTATTTCTGCACTTCATCGTCCTTTGCTACGGTTAATCTCCATCCTCTCCCCCCTTTTTTTCCTTTGTTGTCACAGTTTAAGTTTGGTTTTATTGTGTTCTTGGTGGAGCTGTTACTTGTGGTGTTGTTTTCTTTTGTTCTTTGAATCTGGTTGGAAAACCCCCTTTAATATTTCCTGGAGTGGGGGCTTTCTGTTGATAAATTCTCTCATCTTTTCTGTATTTGTGAATGTTTTTATATCTCCTTCATACTTGAAGGATAGCTTTGATGGGTATAGTATTCTTGGCTGAAAGTTCCTCTCTTTCAGGGCTTTAAATATTGGGGTCCACTCTCTTCTAGCTTGTAGAGTTTCTGCTGAGAAATCTGATGATAATCTAATAGGCCTTCCTTTATATGTTGTACTCTTCTTTTCCCTGGCTGCCTTGAGAATTTTTTCTTTGTCATTGGTTTGTGTCATCTTTATTATGATGTGCCTTGGAGTGGGTTTGTTGGGGTTAAGAAAACTCGGTGTTCTGTTTGCTTCTTGAATTTGAGGCTTTAGTTCTTTCCACAGGCTTGGGAAGTTCTCGTCTATTATTTGTTTGAGTATATTCTCCATTCCATTTTCTTTCTCTTCTCCCTCTGATATACCTATTATTCTTATGTTATTCTTTCTGATGGAGCCAGACAATTCCTGTAGGGCTTTCTCGTTTTTTATTATTTTTGAGTCTCTTTCTTCTTCTCTCTGTTGTGCCTCAAGTTGTTTGTCTTCTATTTCACTAATCCTATCCTCAATCTGGGCTGTTCTGTTAGCTAAGCTTGTTACCTCGTTTTTCAGCTCGTGAATTGAGTTTTTCATTTCTGTTTGATTTGTTTTTATAGTTTCAATTTCCTTGGTAATATATTCTTTGTGTTCATTGAGTTGTTTTCTGATCTCCCTATATTGCCTTTCTGTCTTTTCTTGTATATCCCTGAGTATTTTTAAGATTTCTATTTTAAATTCTCTGTCATTTAGCTCCAAGGCTTCCAATATGTTAAGTCTTTTCTCCATAGATTTTTCCACATCTATTTGTGTTACCTCTCTTTCTTTTGTATCCATAATATTCGATTTCCTCTTTCTTATCGGCATCTGAGGGTGGTCTTATTGATAGCACTAATTAGAATTAATAAAGAGTAAAAATTAAAAAAAAAATAAAAAAAAGAAATAAAAAATAAAAGGTAAAACACCCCCCCCAAAAAAAACAGTAATAATTTATTATTTCCCCCTTTTTTCTTTCTTCTCTTTCCCTCCTCTTCCCTCCTCAGGGAAATATTGTGCCTATAATGGAGGGCCTGATTTGGGGTGAAGAGTTCAAGGGGCAAAAAAAGGGAGTAGGGACCTACTAAATGCAAAAAAAAAAAAAAAAAAAAGGAAGAAAATCTTAGACAAGCATAAGATGATTTGCTTGTAAGTGATGGTCAACTAAGAGAAATAATGAGAGGGATAAGAGGGAACCAGAAAAAAGGAACAAAAAAGAATAATAAAGAAGAAAAAAATAAAAATAATAAGTAAAAATCTGTTGTATTAAGTGGAGCGAAGATTAAATACAATGGAGACCTTGGGTTGGGAGGACCCAAAATGCCACAAAAATAAACAAACAAGAAAAAAAATAAAAACAAAAGCAAAAAAGAGAAATAAAGCCAAAAAAAAAGCCTTGAGTCCCAAATTAACTAATTTGTTCGTGATTGAGGATTATATGGGAGGAAAGTAAAATGAGAAAAGAAAAAACGAATAGAAAGGAAAAAATAAGAAAAAGAGAAAAACGAAGGAAGAAATAAAATAGGAAGAGAAAAAAACAAAATAAAGCAAGACAAAAAAAAACAAAAAACAAAAGAGGAGAGAGTGAGAGTTAAGTGTTTTGGAGTATAACCTTAAAGGAGGGTGAGGATGAAGAAGAGAAATAAAATGCAACACTCATGGGTAGTGTAGTTCAAGAAAGGGGAAGCATAAGATGGGCAGAGAATAGAAGGACCGATGTGGAGGAAATAAAGGCAATAAGACAGAAGAAACAAACAACAACAACAAAAAAAATTAGTGGATCAAGTTGTAAAGTCTGTGGATTTTTCTTGATTTTGAGAGGTTATCTTCTTCCTTTTTCTTTTCTCTCCCTCTTCCTGGTCGGTGACTCTGTACCCCAGGCTCTGCCCCTGTGTCACACTTAGGTAGGGATTGCAGTTGATGGGATTCTATGGCAATGTCATATAATTGGCTTTAGTCTTGCTGGTAGTCACGGCTTGTTGGCGTTTGCAGGGTCCAACGATGAGAGAGTTTGCTTTCCTGGATTCTCTTTCCTAGTCCCCCCTTTCTGAATTAGCAGCCTGGTGATCCAGCTATAAGGCTGCAACTGCTTCTGCCTGGGGAGTAAGAGGCTCAAAGAGCTGGGAAATCCCCACTCTATCCCCACTCAGTGCAAGGCTTTGGGAAAGGCTCTGACAGTCAGGGCCTCCAGTTTAATCAGGTGGGGGTGGGAGTCAATTGTTGTCAAGGTGACTGTTCAGCGCCTATCATTTAGTTGGACCTCTCAACCCAGGCTTTCCACACTTTGTAGCCTGTTTTTGCAGGGAAGAAGAGGCACTAGTCTCTGCTTGCGACTAGTGTAGTATAGATCTTATTATCTGCCAAGTCCTTCTTGTTAGCGTTTATCCCTGAATATGGAGGCTCTATCAATCAGAAGTTGCCTCCGCCCCTTTAGCGAGAGGCACTAAAAAATATCACGCCTCTTGTCTTGGATCGCTGAACTGAGAGAGATCTTATCAATTAGAACCGAGGGTGCGCAGATTTCATGGGTTAAGCTAATTTCAGTGATTGGGTCGCAGCTGTGCTTCCGAAGGTATTTTAGGCTGCCTGCGCACGCCCCTCCCCCAACGCTTGATTGTTAGCTTGAATGGCTGGGTGAGGTGCCCCGCCCACGGAGAGAATCTCCCAAGCCTCTCCCGCTCGCCCTGCCGCTGGCGGCTGGACCGCACCAGGCGCAGGATAATGGAGCACCCTGGGTGTGCGGGCCAGTAAGGCGCTCTGGGCGCGTGAAATACCCAGGGCACGTGCGTGAATGGGGTGCTCCGGGCACCGGTGGCTGGTGACTCTCACTCGCTGTGTGCGGCCGCTGGGAACGTTAGCGGTGCCCAACCGGACCGGGTGCGCGCGCGGCGGCTCGCAGCGGCGGCTCGCGGCGGTGGCTCGCGGCTCCCAAATGTGCGCTGACTCACCACAGGCGCACTTCCTCGCGACTTGAATGAACGTCGCTGCGGTAGATTCCTCCACACCCTCGTCTCTCAGATTCAAGTGATAACAGTCCTTTTGCTATCAGTTTGTGTCGAACTCCGGTATGCTCCGAGGATAAATTTTTCTGTTTCTAGTTGATAAATTTGTTGTGATTTAGGGGAGAGCTGTCGGACGCGCTGCTCACGGCGCCATTTCCGTGACGTCACTCAAAGAAAAATTTTTCAAGAGAGGAGTTGCCTCATTACAGGTTTTGTCTTACCATTTCCCTTAAAGCAGGGTTTTTTAAACTTCAGCTCTACTGACATTTTGGACTAAATAACTTTTTTTCATGGTAGGTTGCTGTACACTGTAGGATGTTTAGTCACATCCCCAGCCTCTGCCCGCCGGATTTCACTAGCACACATCCTGACTCCCTCACAACACCAGACGGAATTGGTTCCAAGTGAGAACCACTGCTTTTCAACCACACTGCAATAACATGTTCCCTTGTGTCCTGGGCTTTGGCTGGCTGGTGTCACACTCCTCCTCAAAGAGTTCTGTGATGAAAGGAGTCTTGAGCCCCACCTCAAAGTTTACCACTAAACTATATACAATCTGAAATGGACATCTGGAAGCATAAAAATAAAACTATCCCTCCTACCTACTTTATAAAGCTAAGGCTAAAATCTGTGTTCCTAAAAAGCTCAATTCTAAATACAATAAAGGAAGTGATCCCTTCCTTTCTCTCAAAGTTAGCACCTGTTCCACAATTAATTACAATAGTAAAACAAGTTTTTAAAATCAGTCCATTCATTTTTTCTATAGTAATTTTTATAGTGAAAATGTATAGTCTTCAAGGTACATCTTAAAAATATTTCACTAATCACCTTTGAAAATGTACATTTCCTTAAGCATATATGTATATAATTCTATGTGTCTAAAATTCTCAGAGTTACTGAGCTTCTTTTTTGTAACAAGCTTCATAAATAACATAAGCTTCATGTGATAGCTTCAGGTTCTGTGAACAAGCTCAATTCTTTGTACTATTTTGGTATACATTACTAATGAGTTTACACCGTGGAGTTCATGGTTAATGATGATCACATCTACGTTATTTCTTTTGTGTGTGTATGTGTTATTTCTATAGAAATTAAATTATCACAGAAATATACTTCAACTAGTGTAAATGACAAAATGGAATCAACTTCATGTTACCTTTTTAACCTTAGAATAGTTCTCCTTTACATAAATTGTTGAATTGAAGGTAGAACCCAAATATTTTCACTGAACCGAAAATATTTATAACAATATATATCATGTCCTTATTTTAACACTATGAGATATAACCAAGCAACTGCTACACTATGTGTTGTAATATTGAGAAAATTATGTCTGGATGTGAAATTTTCTAACTAAATTTTGACATTGTACTGCTTTTTCAGTGTTTTAATTACTTCTTTATGTCTATTCTTATGAAAACTTCACAGCAAAAGGAGCCCCTTTCTGAACTATAAAATAGCATATATTTGTACTTTTCATGTTCTCTTGCTGTTTATATGAATATTTCTTTTAGAAGTAATTTTGGCAAAACAGCTCTATGAACTATAATTAGTTTATAATTTCTAAAAATTTTTTCTTCTTTTCCTTGGTTTTTATGAGCTTATGAATGCCTCATAGAGCAGTGTAACCAAACTATTAATTGGTAATCATCAGATTCTATGTGACAGCATTTTTAATGAAAGTTAGCTTTTATTGCATATTTGTTTTGTGCTAAATGCAACTCTTTGCTAAATTATTTTTATATATAGTATTTTTATGTAATTCTCCCACAGATATGAATTCTTATATATTTATGTACATAATTGTCCTCATATATCCTAGCCTTTTGGTCAACCAGTGTCCATTATCCCAGCCTCTTTAAAATTGTTTATTATTCTAGCCTCTTGACCAGTCAGTGTCTTGGGAATATCTTTTAACTGAAACTTGTGTTGGCTGACAATAAGTATTAATAGGTTCAAAACATTACTAGACTTTATGGTAAAAATGTTAGAAATAATATAAGAGGAAGAGAGAGAAGGAATGAAAGAGGAGAGATAGGAAGAGGATGAAGCTTATAATCTCTGTCTCTGAAGATCAGGTTGAGGTCATATCATCTAGAAACATTAGACAGCGTAATTGTGGACTAAGATTAAGGTATCAGATGACATGTGATCAAGTGTAGATTGTGTTACAGGAATTCAGAGTCGAAAAGCTCCTTAAGACTTGAAGTTAGTTGGAGAAACTCTATGGGTAATAGATTCTTATCTCAACTTCAAAAGAAGTCAGGATTTGGTTTGTTCTTATGCAATTGGTAAGTGGCCAGTATGGCACTGATGACATTCCAGGTAGAAAGAGCAGCATGAGAAAAGTCCTAAAATGAGATGTGTTTTCCAGTGTAACAAATACAGTTAATCCAAGGGTTTGAAATTTTCCTGCAATTCTGACATGATTTACATACATTTTTAGGAAAAGAACATTGATTGTATTCACATTCTTTACAGTCTAGAAGAAGAGAACTTGAGGGTATTTCAGAAGTTGAAGGGAGCACGTAGCCTCAAATATGAGAAGTCAGTTCACCTGGTGTTGGGCAGATAAAATATATTATGCTCACTTTGTTAAAGATAACGCTGCCCACGTGGAGGCCATTGCCCAGGTGATATTAATGTGTGTTGGGGGCAGGCAGGATCGTTGTAGCCTGGGGCTTGGTTTTGGGATTAAGCCTTTCCCACCCTTTTTGATATGGGGCAGTACAATCCAATCATGCCTCAGAGAAGTGACTTTGTAGTAGAGACTTCCCTATTTTGTATATTGGATTAAAGGTTATGGATCTACACTATAAAATGGGGGCAGAACAGGAGCTTACTCTCTTGGTTCCTGGGATGATTAGCATGAGAGAGCAGAAGGAGCAGAGCAGAGAGCAGAAAGAGGCCATGTGGCCAGGAGAAGCAGCCAAGAAGGCGGAGTGTGGAGTGAGGTGCCAGTTTGTGCAGAGTTTGTATCTGGGATAAGGAAGGAGATGGGGAACTGAGGAGAATAAGGCTGCTGTGATAGTAGCCCTGGCCGTGCCTCCTGGCTTTACATTTGGCGTAGTCGGCAGGATTCGGAGATCAGTATGGAGCTGCCACCTTTGAGTGGTGGAGTAGAGGACTGGCTGCTGTTATGGTTCCCCATGGCTGTCCTTTTGGGGATAGTAGGCTGGCTGACTTTTACAGCCATGCGTGAGGAAACCGAAAGCTCTGTGGAAGAGGTTGCCCGGGACCTGCAAACCAAGCAATGGAAGGAGCTGGAGCAAACACGGGAGAAACAGATGCTGACCCTGGAGCTGGAGGAAGTGCTGGAGGAGGAGGCCGACCAGGTTTGCGAGATTCGCCTGGAAATGGAGCAAACGCTGGAGGAGGATTCAGAGGTTCGTGAGTTGCAGCTTGCCCTGGATGTTGCGGAGAGCCAGCAGCGGCAGGAGGCCGGGTCTGAGGCTGGAGATGAGGCTGGAGCTGCAAGGTCTGCAGAGCAGAAGGCTGCGGCAGACCGGGGCTCGAGCCCAGCAGTGGGAGCTGATGTTTCCAGTTCCTCTTTGGAAGTTGAGGAGAATCGGGTTGGAGTTGCAATCTGCAGTCTCCATAAGATGAGAGCCCAGCTGGAAGGAGCACCTACTATGGCCCTGGTAGGTCTGCAATTTGGAGACATAGGGCTGGACATGCTTTCTGGAGCAGAGATGGAAATGCTGACTGCCATTGCCACATGCCCCTCTTTGGGACAGTGTAAGACCTGCCAGGACAGCAGGAATGAGAGGGGGGGCTGACGCACCATGTGCATGGACTGATTTCTGGACTACGACCGGAGTGGGCATTGGCTCCTTTGTTGGATGGATTTACGGATTACAGATTTTGGACAATGTGAAATACCCTGATGGGGTTGGAGGCGGCTTTGCTGGAAGCACTCCCCTGCCCCGGGAAGCTTTTCCCATGGCTAGAAAGAAGGCCAAGGACATTTTGTGCTTTGGGCAAAGTGCTCAGAGACTGAAGTGTACCTTTGTGATTGTTGAAACTGTATGATTTGTGCTGTTGTAATTTGTGTAATGTGCTAATTTCCTTGCACAGGGATGTGGGTGATGTAGATTGTGGGTAGTAAAGTGAGCATAGGGGTGGATTGTTGGGCAGATAAAATATATTATGCTTACTTTGTTAAAGATAACGCTGCCCACGTGGAGGCCGTTGCCCAGGTGATATTAATGTGTGTTGAGAATCCTTGTAGCCTGGGGCTTGGTTTTGGGATTAAGCCTTTCCCACCCTTTTTGATGTGGGGCAGTACAATCCAATCATGCCTCAGAGAAGTGATTTTGTAGTAGAGACTTCCCTATTTTGTATATTGGATTAAAGGTTATGGATCTACACTATAAAATGGGGGCAGAACAGGAGCTTACTCTCTTGGTTCCTGGGATGATTAGCATGAGAGAGCAGAGGGAGCAGAGCAGAGAGCAGAAAGAGGCCATGTGGCCTGGAGAAGCAGCCAAGATGGCAGAGTGCTGAGTGAGATGCCAGTTTGTGCAGAGTTTGTATCTGGGATAAGGAAGGAGATGGGGAACTGAGGAGAATAAGGTTGGTGAGCTAGAAACCTTTGATTCTAGGAAACTCGGATAAGTCAGTGGCTTTGTGAGCACTGAATGTGAGTGGGTTTTGGAGCCCAGTGTGTGTTTTTACTTGCCCACCGGGTGCAAGCTAGAATTCAAGAAAATGGCCTATCAGGTTTTGGCTCCAGTGTTTCTTTACCGACTGTCCGAATCCAATGAAAACCTGCATGGGCCAGGCTGCTTTGATAGTGGCAGCCCTGGCTGCTGGCTTTACACCTGGTCTTGATGCTTTTGTTGCCTATGATTTCAGAGATATAAGAGAACTAAAAGAATTGTGTTTTTCTTATTTACTTCCTTACTTAAATGAATTATTATATCATACTTTGTTCTATGAAGAGGATTACAATAGAAATTATTAGCAAACTGGTATGTAGTTTGCTGGTTGGTAGTAAATATTTCCTGACATCTTTCTGATATTGGTATTCTTTATTTTAGTGGTTCTCAGTCTTTTACTTTTCTGCTTCTATTTCTTATTTCCTTCACCCCAGGTTTCAATATGATATGCTCTTATAATTTCTCATTACATATAATGATTATTCTAAGGAGTGTTAGGCCTAAGGAAGATTTGTATCGGAATCCAGGAGAGGACTATGGGCCATACAGGGTTTGAAAGTTCCCCTTGGAAATGTTGATATATCTCCCCTTTCCTGTGCCCTTTGCTATATAAGAATTTTTATATGTATTTTAAAATCTATATTTAGGTTGATATTTTTAGAGCGTTAATACATTAGATTATTAATAAATTCGATTACTTAATTTGAAAGATTTTTAAAATTCCCATATCTGTCTGTCTATCTATCTATCTATCTCTTTAATTTTATTTTCTAGATCCCAAAGTCCAAAAGTGAGGGATCTATTCAGGTCCACAGGGTACCACAACCAGAGCTATCTGATGGTGTTCCCCAGGTCAGCCAACGGCTAAGTCATCAAAAATCCTGCTGGGATGGCATGAAGTCAGCAGAGGACACTAGTGGGGCCAAGTTGGCATTCAGGTTGGTATATTTCCTTTGTTTACGTGTTATTATATTGCATTCTCAGCGCTGCTGTATAGGCTCACATATGTAGGTATGTTTGTATTTATCTACCACTGGAGTCAACAGGATGCAGATCAGTAAAACTATTTAAAATTCACCCCAAGTTTTGAAAATATTCTGCCTAACAGGTCTTATCACAGAAGTATTCCTGGTTTGTTATATTTTATTTCTATATAAAAGCAAATTATGTAATCAATTGGACCATGCAAGACTCACAGTTAAAAGTTGGAAGAGTTACTTTTTTGATGCCTTTTTATAATTTGTTCAGTGGTAAATGATTTTGTAGTTCAGGTGGACATCTGAGTTGTTACTAGAACCAACTCTCTCAAAAAATTTTGAATGTTGCCTTTTAACCATTATGTTGCATAAAGCAAACTTGAAGAAAAAGGTATAAAATTTTTAAAAAATAAATAGAATGGTGTCTGACTCTTATTTACTCATAGCATAAAGAATTTTTCCTTTTAAGTATGTTTTATTCTTTATTGTACCTTAAAACCTATTTCTAAAACTTAAAAAATTTCATTATAAGACAGCTCTAAAGAATTAAAAGATATTTAAGACATTAAATAGGTAAATAATATAATTAAAGAGCTTACCACTTTGGATGACTTATAGAAGAGATGGGGTTCTAGCTGGATTTAAAAGATGAAGAAAAAGAAGACAGGGCTCTTATAGAGAGACCTAGTTAGGAGGCACAGTGGGTGTTTGAGAAATAGCAGACAGGTGTCACAGAAGGAACTAGTTGGAGATAAGACTGGGAAGTAGAGTGAGGCCAAGCCATCAAGGATCTTGAATGCCAGCTGGAATTATATTTATGTGCAATATTTCCTTCATTGAAAAAAATTTCAGCACTTAACCTCTAGTCCCAGGAAGTGCTTTAGGACAGGGGATGCAGAAGTTAACAAAGCCAACCAGGCCCCTGTGTTTCTGGCCCTTACACTCTAGTGAGGGCAACAATAGCAGGACACTTAGAAAAAAATAGAAAAAGGCCTGTGAAGGTCATTTCAGCTCTAATACTGTAAATGGGGGCATTGAGAAATGAAAGCAGGTTTGTACCACAGATTGATTCAAAGACTATGTTAGTTTGAGTAGGGTGGGGTGGCCTGAATTGAGACATGGAGGGGGAGAGGAGGAAAGAGTCCATGAAGAACAAAGAAAGAGCATTTTTATATAAAAGATCTGAGGTAGGGAAGTCTGGCTCCATGCTATAGGTAATAGAACTCCAGTGAGAGTTTCTGTTGGGGAGGGAACCATGGTGGTTGGTTTTTTGGGAAAAGTAATCTTCCATCAGCGTTCAGATCTGTTGGAAGAGCAGGAGTTTGGAGTCAGTTACAGTGTTGGTTCTTTCAACAGTTGCTAATCTTTGCTGAAGTCTAATTATGTGGTATTTAACTTGCTG
Source organism: Saccopteryx bilineata (assembly GCF_036850765.1). Classification (NCBI taxonomy): domain Eukaryota; kingdom Metazoa; phylum Chordata; class Mammalia; order Chiroptera; family Emballonuridae; genus Saccopteryx; species Saccopteryx bilineata. The sequence goes on from NC_089494.1 coordinate 193,519,837, forward strand.
GGTGCTGGGAATTCAGAGAATGAGAGACTTAGACCCACATTTAGGGGGATGGAGAACAAGTGAATAAAAATTCAATAATTATCATTAAATATACATTTACCTAAGTATCATTTATATACCAAGTACTATGAAATGGGCTGGTGAGAAAGTCACACATATGATTTAGCTGTTCTTCATAAGAAACTTCAAATACAATCCTCAGGGTGCTTGTTAGGACAGAGGAAAGGCACACCATGTGGGGAGATTACGATCAGAGAAGGATAAGGCTAGGAAGTTAAGTAGAAGTTTGCTGAAAAGGGAAATCAAAATAAAGGTGCTCTAGGTAGAAAACAAAGTGACTTGCAAGGACATGCAGGACAGTGAGGACAACTTGGAGGAGAGCGGCAGGTACAGCAGTGGATTCAGGACATCTGGAATTTAGGATGGAGAAGAGGCTAAGGGTAGTTTTAAAAACCCAGCTAAATGGGTCTGACCATGTACCCCATAATAAGGACTTTAGATTTTTCCTTGAAAACGATGAGGAGTGATTACAGGAATATAAGCAGAAAATGATATAAACACGTTTATAAAAGATTTTATTAAAGATCCTATGGCAACTGTGCAGAAGATTAAAGAGAAGAGTAGGAGGTACTAGGAGAGAGCAAAGAGGCTATGGGACAATCCAGTGCAAACTGAGAGGCCCCATGAAGTCATTGTCATCTCTTAGGTCAGGACAAGGAGGTGTGGACAAGCCATTGTGCCTTTTGTGAGGGGAGAGACGAACTGTTACTTAGAGGCGTGGTCTTGATCCAATGAAGGTTGTGTTTTTTGTTTTGCTTCATTTGGGGTATTATTATATTATATGTTAATGGCTGAAATGTATACCAGTTTGTAAGCCTAATAGTGTTCGTGGCGAGAAAGAAGCTGATTTTACAGTTCAGAAGATAATGAAACAAGAAACTTTTTATGCGGAGATACAAACTGTAGTCAAGCTTCATTCTTTGGCATGTGGCTTTCCAGTTTTCCCAGCACCATTTATTGAGGAGGTTTTCTTTTCTCCATTGTGTGTTTTTGGCTCCTTTGTTGAAGATGATTTGTTCATATATATGTGGTTTTATTTCTGGGCTCTCAATTCTGTTCCATTGATCTAGATGTCTGTTTTTCTGCCAATACCATGCTGTTTTAATGATCATGGCTCTGTAGTATAATTTGAAGTCAGGTAGTGTGATACTTCAGGTCTCATTCTTTTTCCTCAGGATTGCTTTGGCTACTTGGGTTTTCTTATTGTTCCATACAAACCTGGTGATTTTGGTTCTATTTCTTTAAAAACTGACATTGGAATTTTGATGGGGATCCTTTAAATTTTTAGATTGCTTTGAGTAATATGGCCATTTAACTATATTGATTCTTCCAATCCATGAACACGGAATATTTTTACATTTTATTGTGTCTTTTTCAATTTCTTTCGATAATATTTTGTAGTTTTCAGTATATAGGTCCTGTCTATGGCCATACCAATCTGAACGCACCCAATCTCATCAGTATATAGGTCCTTCACATTCTTTGTTAAGTTATTCCTAGGTATTTTATTTTTTGTTGTTGTAGTTGTAAAAGGAATTTTTTTCTGAGTTCATTTTCCAAAGTTTCATCATTGGTGTATAGGAAAGCAATAGATTTTTGTATATTGATTTTGTGTCCTGCAACTTTACTGTGTTGGTTTATTGTTTCTAATAGTTTTTTGGTGGAGTCTTTGGGGTTTTCTAAATACAGGATCATGTCATCTGCAAAAAGTAATACCTTTACGTCTTCCCCGATATGGATGCCTTTTATTGCCTTCTCCTGCCTGATCGCTCTGGCTAGAACTTCCAGAACTTTGTTGAATAAAATGGAGAGAGTGGGCAGCCTTGTCTTGTTCCTGATTTTATAGGAAAAGCCTTCATTTTTTCACCAGTTAGTGTGATATTAGCTGATGGTTTGTCATATATGGCCTTTATTATGTTGAGGTACTTTCCTTCAATTCTGATTTTATGGAGTGTTTTAAACATAAAGGGAGGCCCTGCCTGGTTGGCTCAGTGGTAGAGCATCAGCCTGGCATGTGGAAGTCCCAGGTTCTATTCCTGGTCAGGGCTCATAGGAGAAGTGACCATCTGCTTCTTCACCCCCCCTTCTCCATTCTCTCTCTCTCTCTCTCTCTCTCTCTCTCTCTCTCTCTCTCTCCCCATCCCACAGGCAAGGCTCAAATGATTTGAGCAAGTTGACCTCGGGTGCTGAGAATGTCTCCATGGCCTCTCCTAAGGCACTAAACTAGGTTGCTGAGCAACAGAACAGAGGCCCTAGTAGAGCAGAGCATCCCCTAATAGAGGGCTTTCCAGCTGGACCTGGTCAGGCTGTATGTAGGAATGTGTCTCTCTGCCTCCCCACTTCTCACTTAATTAAAAATAAAAAAAGTATGTTATATCTTATCAAATGCCTTTTCTGTATCTACTGATAGGATCATATTATTTCATTCTTTGTTTTGTTGATGTGGTATATTACATTGATCAATTTCCATTTGTTTAACCATCCTTGTGCTCCTGGAATGAATCCCACTTGATCGTGATGTATGATTTTTTTAATGTGTTGCTGTATTTGATTTGCTAGCATTTTGTTTAAGATATTTGCATCTGTGTTCATTAGAGATATTGGTCTGTAGGTTTCTATTTGTGTTGTCCTTACCAGGTTTTGGTATGAGAGTTAGGTTGGCCTCATAAAATATGTTAGGAAGTATTCTACTTTTTGGAAGACTTTGAGAAGGCTAGGCACCAAATCTTTGAATGTTTGATAGAATTCACTAGTGTAGCCACCTGGTCCTGGACTTTTATTTTTGGGAGGTTTTTGATAGTTGTTTTTATTTTCTCCTCCTTATACATCTGTTTAGGTTTTCTATTTCTTCATGACTCAGTCTAGGAGATTGAATAGTTCTAGGATTTATCCATTTCCTCTAGGTTGTTGAAATTGGTGGCATATACTTTTTCATAATATTCTACTATGCTCCTTTGTATATTCATTTTGGATTTTGTTTATGAGTCTTTCTTCTTTTTTCTTTGGTGAGTCTAGCCAGGGGTTTTGTCAATTTTATTGTTCTTTCCAAAGAACCAGCTCTTTGTTGTATTAATTTTTTCTATAGTTTTTTCTTTCTCTATTACATTTAGTTCTGTGCTAATTTTACTGTATCCTTTTTTTTGCTGACTTTGGGTTGCTTGTATTCTTCTTTTTCTAGTTCTTTAAGATGTGATGTTAGATTCTTTACTTGAGATCTCTTTTGTTTCTTGATATAAGCCTGTAGTGATATAAACTTCTTTCTTATTACTGCTTTTGCTTCATCTCAGAAATTTTAATATGTCATGTTGTTATTTTCATTTGTCTGTATATACTTTTGATCTCTGCTTTTATTTCTTTTTTGCCCCAGTCATTTTTCAGAAGTATGTTGTTTATTTTTCACATTTTTGTGGGTTTCTTTACTTCCTTTTTTCAGTTGAATTCTAATTTCAAGAAAGTGTGCTTGATATAATTTCAATCTTCCTGAATTTGTTGAAGTTAGTTTTGTGGCCCAACATATGGTCTATCTTTGAGAATGTTCCATGCACACTGGAGAAGAATGTATAATCTGATGTTTTAAGGTTAAATGTCCTATAAATGTCTATTATGTCCATTTGGTCTAGTGTGTCGTTTAAGGCTGGTATTTCTTTATTAGTTTTCTGTTTGGATGATCTAACTACAGCCATCAATGGTGTGTTGAAATCTCCTAGTATGATTGTACTTTTGTCTGCTTCTATTTTTAGATCAGTTAGTAGATGTCTTATATATTTTGGTGCTCCCTGTTTTGGTGCATATATACTAAGAAGTGTTAGGTCTTCTTGATACTGTGTCCCCTTTATGATTATGAAATGTCCATCTTTGTCTCTGGTTACCATTGTTGTCTTGAAGTCAGCATTGTCAGATATGAGTATGGCTACACTTGATTTTCTTTGGATATTATTTGCCTGGAGAATTGTTTTCCAGTTTTTTACTTTATCTACTTTTGTCCCTGCAGCTTAGATATATATCTCTTGAAGGCAGCATATGTTTGGGTTTTGCTTTTTGATCTAAGCTGCTCTTCTGTGCCTCTTTATTGGTGAGTTCAGTCCATTTATATTTAGAGTAATTATTGATACTTGAGGTTTTCCTATACCCATTTTATGATTTGTTTTCTGGTAGCTCTGTGTCTCATTTGGTTCTTCTCTTTAGTGTATCTGTCAGTTGTTTTTGTTTGTAAGTATTCCACAGTCCTTTCCACTGTTCCTTCTTTTTTTAAGCTGTATATATTAGTAGTGGCTTTTTCATGAGTGGTTGCCATTAGGTTATTAAGAGAAAATGTTCATATGAATAAGAGTCCTTTGCCTTATGAGTGCTTCTGTATTCCATCCTCCTTTGCTACTGCAGCTCTTTATCCTTTCCCCTTTCATGTTATTGTTGTTACTGATTATCCTTGTTTTTATTGTGACCTTTTTGAAGCTTTTACTTGTAGTTTTGATTTATGTTCTTTGTGTCTGGTCGAATAACCTCTTTGAGTATTTCCTGCAGTGTGGGTTTTCTGGTGATAAATTCCCTCAGCTTCTGTATGTCAGCAAAAGATTTTATTTCCCTTTCATATTTGAAGGATAACTTCATTGGATATAGTATTGTTGGCTGGTGATTTCTTTCTTTCAGTACTTTGAATGTTCTGGCTTGTAGAGTTTCTGCTGAGAAGTCTGATGATATACTAATGGGCTTTTCTTTATATGTTATGTTCTTCTTTTCCCTAACTGCCTTGAGGATTCTTTCTTTGTCATTGATTTTTGACAATTTTATTATGATGTACCTTGGAGTAGGTATTTTTGGGTTGAGGTAACTTGGCATCTGTTTGCATCTTGGATTCAAGGCTATGACTCTTTCCACAGGTTTGGGAAATTTCATCCATTATTTGTTTGAATAGGCTTTCCATTATCTCTTCTCCCTCTCTTCTTCTGATGTACCCATTTTCTTATATATGGCTCTTTCTGATGGAGTCAGACAATTCTTGTAGAGCTCTCTCAGTTTTTCTTTATTCATGAAGTCTCTCTCCTTTTCTCCCTGTAGCATCTCTAGTTGCCTGTCTTCTATGTCACTGATTCTTTCCTCTATCTGGCTTGCTCTGTTAGCTAAACTTGCTACCTCAGTTCTCAATTCATTGAATTTTAAAGCTCTGTTTTTTTAAGTTTCAATCTCTTTGGTAAGCTCATTAAGTGGCCTGTTGGTGTTTCCTCACATCTCATTGAGTGTATTTTCAGAATTTCAACTTTGAATTCTGTATCATTAAACCCCAAGGTTTCCATGTGATTTAGATTTTTTTCTGGTGACTTTTTATTTTGTTTTAAACTACATCTCTGTCTTGTGTAGCCATGGTATTTGATTTTTTCTTTCTTGATGGCATTTTAGAGTGGTATTGTTATGAACCCTAACCAATAACCAACTAAAATAATAAAAAATTAAGATTAAAAAATACAATAAAAAATATAAAAATTTAATAAATAAAGACAAGTAAAAAAGAAAAACTAAAGAAAAATAAGATTGAAAACCAAGAAAAAATAAAGAACAAACAAAACAGCCCCCCAAAAATAAGAATAAAAAGATATACAAATTAAATAAAATGAAATTCAAAAGGAAGAAAAAGAATAATAAGAAGAAAAGGAGAAATGGAAAAAATGAAGAGAAAAAAAGGAAAAAGAAATTTTGGTTTTGAGAGGTTACTGTTTTGTTCCAGTAGGTATCACTATTACAAGTTTTAGTTCTGTGAAATTTCTAGCCTGTCCTCCGCTGAGATGTTGCTGTCACAATGATATAGGCAGGGCCACAGACTCATGGGTTGGTGGGGATTGTTGCATGGGCTTTACAGCTTTAGGTATCCAGCTTGGGTTTTATGGCTCTATCAGTGGTGATTTCAGACCCCCAGGTGCTCCTCCTCACATCAACAGACCAAGAAACTGGATGCAGAGCACCTCTCTTCTTCAGGGGAGAGAGTGGCTCTGGAGAGCCAGCTGTGGGGTTTGTCTCTGTCACTCTCCCATACCCGTGAGGTGAGAAAGGCGGGATCTAGAAAGCTGGGGGGCTTCACTTTAGTTTTTTCTGTCTCTGCCAAGTGCAGGCTGCAGGCAGACTATGAAAACACTGGCTGTGACCCCATGCTTTGCTGCCTGTTTTCTTTTTCTTCTCCTCTGCCCCCCTATCTCACCGCTCCTTCCAGCAGAAGGAAACTTAGTCACTTCAGGTTTACCTCTCCATACCCCTCAGACAAAATCTAGACATCCCAAGCTTTTCTCCTCCCTGTAGTTTGGCAGAGAAAAAAACCCAGTCACTCTGGGTTTGTCTTCTTCCCAGAGCCGACAGAAAATGTGTCTTATCTTCCACCCCCACTCCCCCCTTCAGCCCATCCACCTGTAATCCATTTTGTGTGGATCTTTCAGGCACACTTGCAATGCCAGCCAGGTCTTTTTCACTGCATCATAGTTGTTCAATTTGTATAAATTTCAAGGGGAGAGATCAGGAGTATCTGTCACACTGCCATTACTCTGATGTCATACCAAAATAGATTTCCAATTGCTACATTTCTACACTCCACTACTAGATTGATTTTCTTTACACAAGTTGGTCTTACATCTCTGTACAACTTTAATTCCTAACTGTACACATGATTTCTGGATCCATATCTCCTATCCAGAATACTCTATTGAGCCACACTCATATGCCACTCTAATTAGCAGATTTGTCAGCCTTGTCTCACATATACCTCATACTCTTCTCTTACCCCACTTTTATCATCTATCCATAGCCAATCAATTCCAGAATGCTCTTTGACAATCTGTCTTTAGTTTGCCCCATTATATTACCCTACTCCTTACCACCTCTGCAGTCACAGAAGTGTAAATGGATCATACTCTTATTCAGAACTCTTTAATGACTTTTACATGTACCCAGGCTACAAGACACACCTTGTTCTGTCTTCTAGCTATCTTTCCATTCCCTTCTCCCTCAACTCTATTTCTCCCTCAACTCTATTTCTCCCTTTTTCTCAAACCTACAACCACCATATAACCCACACTTTCCAGGGCTATCTTGGTTTCAGATGTTCTCTTCAGAATATATCATGTCAGATTGTGTCTTGATATTTGCTTTAAAAATTATAGAGCAAGATGACATAATATGTGGTCCCCCCTTGTGTCCCCCCACAACAACAACAATTTGTCATCCATCTATGAACAAAGGTGCCCTTGTGGAAAATTTGGGATCCAGTTAAGATTGCAAAACCCCAGTAGAGCCCAAGAAAGAGGTAAACGATTTTGAGAATGTATGCCCATACCCAGTGGCAGGTTCCAAATCCATGGTTCCAAAATTGTGGCACAGAGCAGGAAACATCCCTGACCCCCTGTGGACTCAGCTACAGCCCAATTTGTCCTTGGTCCTGCCACTAGTGCCATCCTCCAAAATACCAAGGAAGAGCTAGTTCACCTATGCCCTGGGTAATAGATCCACTGACCTCAGTCCCTGAAGTAGTTCATGACCTTACTCTGGCCCCTCTCAGCCTTAGTCTAGAAATAATCTTTTTCTACCCAAGGACCCAGCAAGAGACATACCTATCCATGTCTTCAGAGGCAGCCCACCAACTTCATTCTGACTAAAGATCTTAACAGAGTCTTGTCACTCACTCTGGGCCCTGCCAGCTGTGATCCAGGAGTATTACTGCCTGCCTAAGGACCTGTGAGGAGACACAGTCTTCTGACCCTGCCCCCCATAGGCAGGTTCATTAAACTTGGTCTGAGAAGGGATCCTTGGAGCAGCCCTGTGACCTAGCTCCAGCCTCACTCAGTCGTACTCCAGAGGCAGTCCTACTCACCCAGGATCCTGATAGGGGGCACACCTATTCATAGTCATAGATGCAGGACTTGAGACCTCAGTCCCAGCTCTGGACCGTAAAGCAGCTTGTGACTCAGTTCTAACCCCTCTCAGCTACAGTCAGGGGTCAATCCTTCCCCATCAGGTAACTTCCCAGGCACCTGGAAGAACCCTCCCATGGACCTGGAAGGAGCCACACCCATCCACCCACCTGGTAATAGGCCAACTGTCTGTGGACCCTGCAGCAGAGCCTTGTCCCAGGCCTACTGACCAAGGTCCAAGTAGCAGTTCCATCATCCCAAGGACTAGCCGGGATCCATGCCTGCCTAAGCCACTTGTAATACAGCTAGTGCTCGACTTACAACCATGATTGGTTCTGACAGACCACGATTTGGTCATAACACGATTTGGTTGTAAGTTGAGTAGGCTATATGTATAGTACTGTGAAATGATGTTATAAAAATCTTTAAGTCATATTTTATCATAATTTTCTTTCATTATTATATATCATAATTTTCTTTGTTCATTTTATGCCATTTGTATCATCTCTACACCATTTTGTTTCTTATTTTTACATTCATCAGGTTTAAGTAAAACACTGCATTACCAGTACAACTGGTTTAATATTTGCAAAGACAATTTCCTCTTGGTAGACATCTTGGGAGGGGTTTGATGAAAAATATCCAAGACACAAAACACAAATTGCTGTACCGAGTCTGGGATAACAGTTGAAATGGTGCACACAGAGATGGTAGTGCTGCCGGAAGCTGGTCCGCACTGTCGTACGCCCAGCTGGGCAACGCTTGTGCTGCCAGATGCAGAGCAGTCGTGGCTAGTGATTGTGGTCATAAAGTCAAATGGGTGTAAGTTGCATTGGCTGTAAGTCGATCAATATTTGTAGGTCGTCCAATTGCAGACCCAGCAGCAGTCACTTGAGATCCCAGAGGCAATTTCATCAACCCAAGAATCAAACAGAAGAAGCTCTTTACCTAATGAAATCAGTCTGTAAAGACCAGAAGACATGTTCACTCCTTCAAATGCACAGATATCAACACAAGGCTGCAGAGATCACAGAGTCAGGCAAAGACATCTGTATCACAGTTTTTTCAGATAGCACTGTGAAAAGACTTTCAGATCTGAAAAGGAGCCTTGGATGAAGAAGCCATGATTCTGAAAAGGTTAATTCATTTCACAAATAGTTGTTGAGTTCGGTGAATTATTCAAGACTGCATATTTAGTTGCCAGGCTGATTAATATATGTCTTCTGCTTATTTTATAATTATTTCCTGCCTATCTTCTATTTGGAGTTACTTTATCTTTTTTATGTTTTTATTTTTCTCTTCAACCTTGTAAGTTCCTGAAGGAGAAAGGGATGATGTCTTATGAATTTAAAAAAAATTTTTTGGTTGTTTTTGCATCCAGAACAGTATCTAGTAGGCCTATACATTGCTGTTGCTGTCATAGTCATTGTTGTGATGTTATTAATTGTGCTGAATTTGGGTTTAAATTCCACTATCTTTTTCTAGCTGACCTAGATCTCTCTGAGGTTGAGGTCGGTCTGATTCTAATTTTTTTAAATTTTATGTATCACTTTTCTCTCTCATGGTCCTTGGAAAGTGCTCACCCTTAGAGATGCCACCAAAGTCAAGACAGCTGTGCCTCTCATCATCTCCACTTAATCTCTGTTGCATCTCCCTGCAGGGGTCCTGACCTTTACACTGCTCTTCTATGAGTAACATGCTGCTTATTAATATAGGAGAAACCTATTGTTTTATGAGATTCATAGTATTTCTGTATGTTTCTGCCCTTACGGCAGAAAGTATATGCCCTGTGATGTTTGCCAAACAACACTTCATATTTTAGTCACATGCTACAATAGCATTACAAATTGTAAGATTCACACTTTCAATGATGTTAATAAAAAATCAGTATTCAACAATATTAACTGTGCCCATTGTCCTTCAAACTATCTAATCTAGTAACTCTTGCAATTAAATATGACTTGCTTCATTTCTGAAATCCAGCCAGCAAGAGAAAGTAGTCATAACTCTACTATGTTGGTACTTCATAAAGGGTGCTCCAGTTACTTCCTGAACATGTGTTTTGTTTGTTCCCTCTAGGATTTCACTCTCTGCTACTTGGAGCCAAGTTTCAGAATATTTAACCGACAGTGAAGCTAAAATGAAATTAGGATTCTTAGCTACCAAGATTCATAACCATACCATGTAAAATATAATTTGAAAAATTACCAAATATTAAAAATGTGCTGTTGATACTATAGGGCTTACTGCAATAACTGCCATCTGAGAAAAAATGAGTTTTATACTGCCTTGTGAAAAATTTAGTGATAAGCCTCTCCACACAGTTTCCTTACAGAGCTATCATTTTCTGAAGTGTCCCACTGTCTGGCCTTCATAATAAATATTTATAGAAAATAAAGGGTTTGGAAAAGGCCCAAGGTCCCACACTGGATTTGAAAAAAAATATCTAACTCTATCTGTACAGATAGTTTTCTAATTTGTTCTTATCCACCAGCAGCTCCCATATTCCATGGTCTTCTCAGATAAACTATTTCATATAAGTTGAATATTTACTTAAAACAGTTTTTGGTATTTCACTTCAGTCTCCTTCCAGTTTAGCCTGACAGGTGGTAGTGCAGTGGATAGAGCATCAATCTTGGATTCTGAGGTCCCAGATTCAAAACCCTGAGGTCGCTGGCTTGAGTGTAGGCTCACCAGCTTGAGCCCAAAGGTTGCTGGCTTAAAGCCAATGTCTCTGGCTTAAGCCCAAGGTCACTGGCTTGAGCAAGGGGTCACTGGTTTGGCTGAATCCCCCCGGTCAAATCATGTATGAAAAGCAATCAATGAATAACTAAAGTGATGCAACTATCAGTTGATACTTCTCATCTCTCTTCCTTCCTGTCTCTCTCTATATTTTTTCCCTCACTTAAATAAATAATTAAATATATAAATAACTCCTTACTGTTTAAAATGAAAGTCTCTGATATCTTTTAAGCATTTTGATTATTAACAAATAATTCTTTACCCATTCACCAAAACCTGCCACTCAATACTATTACTCTGACCAAGTTTTGACATTTCACCTGGATCCGAACTTCAATTTATAAACATTATTTTTAAAGTCTCTTTTCAGTATCAGTGGTTGAGGAAAGAGAAGTTAAGTAAGGGTAAGAAAATGTATCATCACATTTGCATATCAGTCCTAGTTGATGACCAGCATATATCTTAAGTGCTGTGGTGGTCTTAACTGAATTTATTTTAGTACTGCACATTTTACACTGGGCCCTGATAAGCCAGAGATATAGGCATGGTCTCTAATCATTAGGGGTCTCCTAGTCCATATGTGAGACAAAGGTATATGTAGCTAACAAAAATATGTCATGTAGGAGGTTTAAAAGGAACATAACACAGCTGCTATAAAAGCAAAGAGCACTCTAAGTAAAGTTCAAGGGATTCAAGGCCTTTATGAAACTGATTCAACCTACCTCCCTGACTTACTCTGCTGCAGTTCTTCATCCTAGACCCAGGCTGTATTACAACATTATTTTATATATATCCCAGAAGTTTCATGCCTCTGTAAATGGCTTCCCTGCCGGTGTTAGTCCCCTCATCTGGAGCGCCTTGCCCCACTTTGTCAATGGGCAATTACATTTCATCTTGTCTGTGAAGTTCACTCCATCTGTTGTCATTTGCATGTAAATGTAATCATGTAATATGTCCTTGTGTGTTTGCCTTTTTTCACCTAGCATATGTTTCAAAGCAGGGGTCCCCAAACTATAGCCCGCGGGCCGCATGCAGCCCCCAAGGCCATTTATCCAGCCCCCGCCACACTTCTGGAAGGGGCACCTCTTTCATTGGTGGTCAGTGAGAGAAGCACATTGGCCATCTCATTAGTCAAAAGCAGGCCCATAGTTCCCATTGAAATACTGGTCAGTTTGTTGATTTAAATTTACTTGTTTTTTATTTTAAATATTGTATTTGTTCCCGTTTTGTTTTTTTACTTTAAAATAAGATATGTGCAGTGTGCATAGGGAATTGTTCATAGTTTTTTTTATAGTCTGGCCCTCCAATGGTCTGAGGGACCCTTGTGTAAACTGGCCCCTTGTGTAAAAAGTTTGGGGACCCCTGTTTTAAAGGTTCATCCATATTATAGCATATATCAGTATTTCATTATTTTTTATGGCTAAATAATGCTCTATATATACACCACATTTTGTTTATCAGTTCCTAGTTTTTGGGTTGCTTCTACTTTGGGGCTAATAATGAAAATTTGTATACAGGTTTTTCTTTGGACAAGATTTCCATTCTCTTAGGTATATGCTTGGGGGTAAAGTTGCTGGGTTGTGTAGTAACTTTATGTTTAACTGTTTGAGGAACTGATAAACTGTTTCTCAAAGTGGCCATTCCATTTTGTATCTCCACTAGCAATGTATGATTTTTCCAGTTTCCTTACATCTTCACCAACACTTATCATCTGCTTTTTTATTATAACCATCCTGCTGAGTATAGAATGCTGTCTTAATGTAGGTTTTTTTGCACTTCTCTAGTGACTGATGATGTTCAACATCTCTTCAAGTATTTATTAGCCATTCATGTATCTTCTTTGGAGAAATACTGTATTAATTGAAATCCTCTGCCCATTTTTAGTTAGGTTATTTGTCTTTTTATTATTGAGTTGAAATATTTCTTTATGTATTTGAGTACTAACCCTTACTGGATAAATGATTTTCAAATATGTTCTTATATTCATGTCTTAATGTTCTTCAAAGCACAAAAGTTTTTAATTTTGATGAAGTTCAGTTAGTCTATTTTTAGTTGTTTATGATGTTCTAAAAACCACTGCCTAATCCAAGGTCATGAAGATTTACATCTGATTTTGTCTTCTAAGAGTTTCGTAGTTTTTCTCTTGAATTTCGGAATATGATCTATTTTGACTTATTTTTTTATATATTAGCACGTGAGGTATACATTCAGCATTATTCTTTTGCATGTGAATATCTGGTTGCCCCAGCACCATTTAATAAGAAGACTGCTTTTCCCATTGAATTGTTTTGATCCCCTTATCAAAAATCTGAGCCTGATTTTAGAAAACAAAACGAAGCATCCTAGCTCTTCTTTTCTCTTACCACCTTTGTTTTTTTGAAAATTTAAACTTCAGTTTAATAGAGAAATATAAATTGTATCCAAAATAAAATGTAAATCTTATCCAAAGATTTTACCTTATTTTACAACAGCAGTCAGAAAAACCTGTTCTTATCCTTTTTTCCTATTGCAATATATGCACTGAACCTGCACCTCTCTGGTGTCAACCCTGTGCTTGTACTCTGAATCCCATTCTCTCTCACTGCCTGAAGGACTGTGTTTCCGTAATCACTTCCCTCCTCCAGGACATCACGTTCTCCCTTCTAGATTCTTCCCATCAGTTAGAAACATGCTATAACAGCACTCCACATTTTTTAAAATACCTCCCTAAAAACAATATCCCTCTTTTCCTTTAGAGAAAATCTCTGATAAAGGATTATATGTACTTGCTGTCCTCATGTCCTTTCCTCCCATTCTTTCACCACACACACTATTGAAATTGTTCTTGTTAAGGATATCAGCTACAGTATCTCCATCTTGCCAAATTCAAAGGTTAGTCTACTGATATCTTTCTCTCAGCATTTGACGCAACTGATCACTCCCTTTTGAAGCAGCACCACACTCTCTTGTTTTCCCTGTGGTCTTATTAGACACCTTTTCTTGGTTTTATTTGTAAATAAGTCTATCTTCTTTTTTTCAGCCCTCTCAAGTATGGAGCCTCCCCCCTCTGCAAGGCTTAGTTCTATGACTTCATCTCAAGCTGTATGGATTCTTGGGTGCTTTCATCTAGGTCCATGTTTTAAAGTAACATCTTTATTCGTATGGCCTCCAAAATTATACCTTCTGCTCCAGCCTTACCATTATTCTCCACACTGGTATATCCATTTGGTAGGGCCAGCTACTTAACTTTTGGAAGGTTCCCCAACACAAAGTGAAAATGTGGGGCTCTTTGTTAAAACTTATTAGGAATTTCAAGATAGCAACCGCAGATCATTAAACCAAGCCTGGGGCTTTCGGAACGTGGGCCCTGTGAAACTGCAAATTTCACATTCCCATGAGGCTGGCCCTGCCTACTGGCTACCTGACAAGTCCACTTGGATACTTAGTGAGCATCTCACACTCAATCTATAATATATAAAACAAAACTCTTGTTTATACTTTTGCATTCAAAAATACAATCCCATTTCTAGCTAAGTCTTCTCCCATCTTGATCATTTATACCACCATTCACCCATTTACTCAACCTTTACTATTATTCCTTTACTTTTCTCAACCAATCCATCAGCAAGTCCTATTGTCTCTACCTGCAAAGTATATACTTAGAATACATCTAGAATCTTAATTTTCAATCTCAAATTATTACTTCAAGTTAATTTTTTATTACAAAGAGAAAAAGGATTCTTTTACAATGGAGAAATTAGGCAGTCGCCATTTGAACCAAATGACTAAATTTATCATCATGGATAAAAATAGAAGATAAGGATAAAAAGTATTTTGAAGATTAGACATGTCATAAAAATTTATTCATTTTTAAATAAAAAATAATATTATAAAACAGTACATACTGCACAATCCCATATATTTTATTGTGACAGACTATACATAATATAAAATTTACCATTTCAACCATTTTTAAATGTACACTTCCCTGGCATAAAGTTCATTATATTGTTCATCTTTATATCTTATATAATATATATAAGTAGAGAAAAAGTAGAATATAGAATAATACAGGAAGAATATAGAATTGTATTAAACACTGATTTATGTAAATGATGGAATTGTTTTCACTCTTCTACTTATCTACATTTTCTCAATTTTCCATGTGAAGTTAGACCGTTAATTTGTTTGTTTTTGTTTTTTAAATCAATAATGACAAATGCTTCAAGGAGAAAGTAGTAATTATCAGATTTTAGAGAAATCGTGTAGAGTGACAACTGACCTACTTTTGTACTTGACAATTATAGCTTCACTTATTTAGGGAAAAATCCCCTGAATGGATGAATCCAAACAGGCAGCATGTGATAAACCCACACAGACTCTGCTTTGTGGGATGGCCCAGGGGCCCGGAGGGAATCCCAGGCTAGGAGAAGGGCCTGACACAGAAGCAAGGGGGAACGCAGAGGCCAAGAGCAGGCAGGGGCGTTTGGCCGGTTCATGTAAAAGAAAGTGATAGAGCGGAGTGGAGCAGAAGGGCCCTGTTGTGTGTGTGTGTGTAGAATTTGGCTTTAAGTTTGTAAGCTATAAAGAACAGTTGGAGGTTTTTACTTTATAAAAGTAGTGTTTAGGGAAGATCGATTCTGTAAATCTGGATTTAGGGTGGGAAAGACCAAAATCAGTAAAACCTATTAGGAAGAAAAAGCTGTAATTCGGAGGTTAACTTGAACAAATTTAAACTAGGCAGGGGTGGGGATGTGGAAAAGAACAGGTGGTGGTAGTGGACTAATGGACGGGAAAGGAGCAGACAGAATTATCTCGCTTAATCTTTTCTTAGTAAAAAGTATCCATTTAGTTAGTACTTGGTTTGGCAAAATTCTATACCATTTATCTGTTTCATACAGAGTGATTGGAGTCTAGGATGATATTATTTCCAGAAGTACTCATATTTGTTCAAAGGTGTTTCCTAGGCTGTTTCTAGAGTTTCAAAGTTGGATTGATTTATGCTTTAGAGTTGTTTTCCTGAAGTAATACTTTGGAAAGTTATTGTGGAATTTTAATTCATTTTCAACTAATTTTCTTTATTTAAATAATCATTGTATTGCCTATCTGGGGGATCATTGATTTTATTTGCTTGATTCATTAATTTATAAGTTCAGTTTATTTAGTAATTTATTTGAAATGTCTTTTTCCAACTTACATGTCTCCTCACTAAAATTCAGTGAGGAAAATAAATTTTTGGTGTCTTTATGAACTCTAGTAATGCTCTATACATGAATAGCACTAGAAATAAGAAGCTATAATATACAGTTATTTAATGCTGTAGGTCCAATTCTTTCAGACATTGAATTTTTTTTTAGAAAATTAATTTAACAGGGTAACATTGATCAATAAATGTACATAGATTTAAGGTAAACATTACTACATCATTTGAATAGTCAATTATGTTGTATATCCATCACCTAAAGCCAAATCATTTTCTGTCACCTTATATTTGTCCCTCTTTATGCCCTTCCCCCAACACCCCCCTCCTTTACTTCTTCCTCCCCTTGGTAACCACTACACTCTCATCTATGTCCATGAGTCTCAGCTTTGTATCCCACCTAGGTGTGAAACTATACAGTTTTTACCTTTTTCTGATTTATTTATATCACTCAGTAGAATGTTTTCAAGGTCCAGCCATGCTGTCATAAATGACCCTATGTTGTCATTTCTTATGGTTGAATAGTAGTCCATTGTATATATATACTACATCTTTATCCACTCCTCTATTGAGGAGCACTTTGGCTATTTCCATATCTTGGCCGCTGTGGATAATGCTGCAGTGAACAAAGGGGTGCATGTATCAGACATTGAATTGAAAAGGATTTTTTTGAAAATCAGATCACTTAAAATGTACTAGTGATGTAGATACTTGAAGGCTTCACTACTCAGGCTTTTTTTTTTTTAATGTGATCTATTCTTGTTAACAACAAATAATCACTTCTTCCTTTTATTTTTCTTTTAAATGCATTTTCACTTACTTATATTGGCTTGCTTTAAAGCAAAGCATGCCGCCTTATGTTGAAGTAAATAGATTCTACAGTGTATTGATATTGAGAGCTTTTATGTTCAAGCCTAATATTTCATGTCTCAGAGACATGAAGTTCGTTTTATGTTTTATGGATACAGCCAACCGGTTACCATATTGCTCTAAGCCATTTTGGCATTTCTCTAAGGAAGCCCACTGAAGCCTGCTTCTCATCTGCCAGGAAATATCATTTAACAGGCTAAAAGGTCACGGGACAATCTAAGGCAGCTGATCTCAGGTGTGGCAGCAGCTGTTGCATGGGACATGACTTATTTTATGAGAACAGAAACACTATTATCTGCACTCCCGAGGGAGATTTGGAGAAAGTCATGCCCAGGGAGTCCATTCCAGGAACATGTGCTCGAGCCCTTATTTATTGGCAGCGCTCACCAACTGAGATTCCATCTGGCAAAACTGTGGGTTTTTCCCCGTCCCAAAAAGTTGGGGAACAATTATGTAAGTTGTCTCAAAGAATTTATTTTTAACCACGTCTCGTGGAGAAACAACTCGCAAGTGTTATAAGGAATTCACTTTTTTTAAAAGAAAAAGACAACTTCTGTATGAATACCTATATAACTGTGTATTCATGTACCATAAATTGTAATTGCTTGTCTTTTGATTTGAAATCACAACTCAGTCTTTGCGGTAGATGCTTTGAATCTAATTTTCTCTGTTGGAAAGGGGAAGCAGTTACTGACATGAGAGCCGTCAGGGGGCTGAGGACGGCACCCTGAGTGATGCCTCTCCAGCTGTCCAGGCCTCTGACCTGGCCCCGCTGTCAGGAGCATTCTCCTCTGGCCTCGCTGGCAGTGCCTCGGGGCTTCAGAATCTGAAGAAGTGAACTCTGTGAGCCATTTGAGAGTCCGCAAGGCGAGTCACACACATTTTAATGAAATAAGCCCACACACAGTTTTAAAAGTGAGATCCATCATCGGAATGAAAGAGGTGTGTCTCTTGGAACAATGGTTATATCATTTCTATCCCCATGGGATTTTTTTTTTTCCCCAGCAATCTTCTAAAATATGCTAGATAGATCTAATCAATAAAGGAGGAAACACATTCAGTTGATTTTGTTATTTTTTTATTTCGGCCTTAAGTAATGCCAGCATATTTATTTCTGCTGTTACTGAAGAAAATAGATGATCTAACTAGAAATTTCTTATTCCTATTTAACATGACCCTTTTCTGAATGTCACTGTTCCACTTTCTAAGATAAACTCTTTATAAGGTTTTTCAAGTATTCTTTAAGTTAAGAAATACTGTAGAATTTTTTACATTAAAAACAATTGACATTTTACTTTCCATTTTCATGTATTTATTAATAAGAGAAATACAATTAAGAATACAACTTAAAAGTTGATTTTCCTTCCATACATAGGTGGGACATAAAAATGAGACTCAGAGACATGGGCAAGAGTGTGGTGGTTACCAGGGGTTGGGTGTGGGGGGAGGGGCACAAAACCAGTTAGAAGGTGACGGAAGACAATTAGACTTTGGGTGATGGGAATGCAGCATAATCAAATGTCAAAATAACCTGGAGATGTTTTCTCTGAACATATGTGCCCTGATTTATCAATATCACTCCATTAAAATTAATAATAAAAACAAAAAGAAAGAAAAAAGTTGATTTTCCATCTTGTTTTCTCTCCACCTTCCTCTTTCTCTTAATACTACATTCTAGCCACTTCCTTTCCCACTGTGACTGCAACTGTCTTCTACCACTACAATCTCTCTCTCTCTTTTTTTTTTTTTTTGACAGAGACAGAAAGAAGAACAGAGAGGGACAGACAGGAAGGGAGAGATGAGAAGCATCAATTTTTCATTGCAGTTATTCATTGATTGTTTTCTCTTATGTGCCTTGACAGCAGAGTGAGTGACCCCTTGCTCAAGCCAGCGACTTTGGGTTTCAAGCCACCGACCATGAATCATATATGATCCCTCTCAAGCCAGCAACCCCACGCTCAAGCTAGCAACCCTGCGTTTAGTTTGTGAGCCTGAGTTCAAGCTGGATGAGCCTGCGCTCAAGCCAGCGACCTCAAAGTTTCAAACCTGGGTCCTCTGCATCTCAGTCTGATGCCCTATCCACTGTGCCACTGCCTGGTTAGTCTGTCTCTCTCTCTCTCTCTCTCTCTCTCTCTCTCTCTCGTTGGCTCGGAGTAGTAAAGTGCTTCGTTCTGGTTCAGTATGTCTTTGATTCAAACAGCCATTGTAAGACTGTATAGACTTTATTTAACATGTAGACACTCGTCTAAATATAAACCTCAGAACAAATGGAAGGATTCTCTATTTCCAATAGAAAATTTATAATATGTATATTAGTGGGTAAAAATATTTATCTTTAAAAACTTTTGTATGGTGAAAACTTAATGGCATTTAGATCCTGACTTTATGTCAGCCTTTTACTATTGAATATGTAGCCAAGTGCTCAAGCTAATTAACTTTTCATTTTCACATTTATTAAAATGAGCACAGCATAGATTCTCAATCATGCTAGTTGCCTTACATATACCACCCCTCCCGTTCCTGTGCCCTTTTTTCACCTTTATAAAATTATTATTGATACATGAGTGTATTCCTGTATGTCCTCTTTTCTATAAACATATAGTACTTTAAATATGCACAATGTTGAAATAATGTCACATATATATATATATATTTAAATCATGCTTTTCCCTCTACTTTTCATTGTGTAGCTTTCTCCATTAATGAAATAGCAAATATATATTTTTAATGACAGCCTAGTATTGCACAGTGCAGTCCTTATTCTTTTGGGGGTTTTTTCTTTTACTTGAGTTTATTGGGGTGACACTGATTAACATGATTATACAGGTTTCAGTACCCAGTTCTACAACACATCTCTGTACACCATATAGTGTGTTCACCTCCCCCCAAGTCAAGTCTTTGTGCATCGCCATTTATCCCTCCTGTGCTCTCCTCCACTTTCCCCTGACCCCAGCAGTCACCACACTGTTGTTCATTTCCTTTTTGGTTTTGACATTTGTTATGGGTGATGATGATGATGGTGATTTGCTATGATGAGCTCTAAAGTTTGTGAGTGTTCTCATGCAGAGTGCCTGAGAGCATGTTAGATGAGGAGCCTGCGCAGTAGCATCAGAGTCTCTAAATTATATGTACCCTAAAAGTCCTGGCTTCATGATTTTGAAAACCTCATATCAGATTTAGTTATTACCATTTTGTAAGTACTCTGTATCTTATGGAAGGCATTGCTCCTTGGTGTATTTTACAAAGATTGACTTAGAAAAAAAAAAAAAAGAAAAAAACTTTGAAAGAGAAGCACCTTCTTAACAAAAAACTCATAAAAAAGAAATAATTTTAATACATCATTATGTCCTAGAAAACAAATCAATCTGATTTTAAAACAATATATGAAAACAAACTGACTTGGCCAAGAAATGTTCTTGGTTTGTTGGTTGCTTCAAATTGATGTTGAAATTATAGCAAATGCAGCCACATCATTTTTGGAGTCGTTGCTCTTGATAGCACAAGGGCAAACACAGATATTACCAAATACTTGGAATCTGCCTGAAGTTACATAAGAAATTCAGAAGTCTGCAAGTCTGCTGAAGTGTGGAAAACAAAATAGGCAACCTAGAAGAAACTAGTTAATGTAAAATGCTTAAGAGATTTCAGAAGTTTTGGAAAGAATCCTGCTTTTTACATATTTGGGATTGCACATCAATAGTTTATTTTTTTAATCAGCTATTGGTTATCCTTTACTTGAACCTACATGAGGGATCTACTTTATCTTTTTTTTATTAATTTTAATGGGGTGACATTGATAAATCAGGGTACATATGTTCAAAGAAAACATCTCCAGGTTATTTTGACATTTGATTATGCTGCACTCCCATCACCCAAACTCAAATTGTCTTCCATCACCTTATAACTGATTTTCTTAGTGCCCCTCCTGTCCCCCAACCTCCTCCCTCTCCTACTCCCCACCCCGTAACCACCACACTCTTGTCCATGTCTCTGAGTTTCGTTTTTATGTCCCACGTATATATGGAATCATATACTTTTTAGTTTTTTCTGACTTACTTATTTCGCTCAGTATAATGTTATCAAGGTCCATCCATGTTGTTGTAAATGATCCGATGTCATCATTTCTTATGGCTGAGTAGTATTCCATAGTATATATGTACCAAAGCTTTTTAATCCACTCGTCCACTGACAGACACTTGGGCTGTTTCCAGATCTTCGCTATTGTGAACAATGCTGCCATAAACATGGGGGTGCATTTCTTCTTTTCAAACAGTGCTCTGGTGTTCTTGGGGTATATTCCTAAAAGTGGGATAGCTGGGTCAAAAGGCAGTTCTATTTTTAGTTTTTTGAGGAATCTCCATACTGTTTTCCACAGTGGCTGCATCAGTCTGCATTCCCACCAGCAGTGCAGGAGGGTTCCCTTTTCTTCACATCCTTGCCAGCACTTATTCTGTGTTGTTTTGTTCATGAGCACCATTCTGACTGGTGTGAGGTGGTATCTCATTGTGGTTTTAATTTGCATTTCTCTAATGATTAGTGATGTTGAGCATTTTTTCATATGCCTATTGGCCATCTGTATGACCTCTTTGGAGAAGTGTCTATTCATTTCTTTTGCCCATTTTTTTTTTTCTGAAGCTGGAAACAGGGGAGGCAGTCAGGCAGACTCCTGCATGTGCCTGACAGGGATCCACCCGGCACGCCCACCAGGGGGCGATGCTCTGCCCATCCGGGTGTCGATCTGTTGCAACCAGAGCCAATCTAGCGCCTGAGGCAGAGGCCATGGAGCCATCCCCAGCGCCCAGGCCATCTTTGCTCCGGTGGAGCCTTGGCTGCAGGAGCGGAAGAGAGAAACAGAGAGGAAGGAGAGGGGGAGGAGTGGAGAAGCAGATGGGCGCTTCTCCTGTGTGCCCTGGCCAGCAATCGAACCTGGGACTTCCGCACGCCAGGCCAACGCTCTACCACTGAGACAACCGGCCAGGGCCTCTTTTGCCCATTTTTTGATTGAATTTTTTGTCTTCCTGGTATTGAGTTTTACAAGTTCTTTATAAATTTTGTTTATTAGCCCCTTATCAAACATATTGTCAAATATATTCTCCCATTGTGTAGTTTGTCTTTTCATTCTGTTCTTGTCTTTAGCTGTGCAAAAGCTTTTTAGTTTGATATAGTCCCATTTGTTTATCCTGTCTTTTATTTCACTTCCCCATAGACATAAATCAGCAAATATATTGCTCCAAGAGATGTCGGAGAGCTTACTGCCTATGTTTTCTTCTAACATGCTTATGTTTTCATGGCTTACATTTAAGTCTTTTATCCATTTTGAGTTTATTTTTGTGAATGGTGTAAGTTGGTGGTCTAGTTTCATTTTGTTGCAGGTAAATGTCCAATTTTCCCAACGCCATTTGTTGAAGAGGCTGTCTTTACTCCAATGTATGCTCTTATCTTCTTTGTCAAATATCAGTTGTCCATAAAAGTGTGGGTTTATTTCTGGGTTCTCTGTTTTGTTCCATTGATCTATATGCCTGTTCTTATGCCAGTACCAGGCTGTTTTGAATACAATGGCCTTGTAGTATAACTTGATATCCAGAAGTGTTATACCTCCCACTTTATTCTTCCTTTTCAAGATTGCTGAGGCTATTCGTGTTCTCTTTTAGTTCCATATAAATTTTTGGAATATGTGTTCTATATCTTTGAAGTAAGTCATTGATATTTTAATCAGTATTGCATTGAATTTATAAATTGCTTTGGGTAATATAGACATTTTAATGATGTTACTCTTCCTAACCATGTGCATGGTATACGCTTCCACTTGTTTTTATCTTCCTTGATTTCTTTTATCAATGTTTTATAATTTTCCGAGTACAAGTCTTTAATTTCCCGGGTTAAATTTATTTCTAGGTACTTTATTTTTTTGGTTGCAGTAGTGAAGCGGATTGCTTCCTTAATTTCTCTTTCTGACAGTTCATTGTTAATGTATAAAAATGCCTCTGATTTCCGAGTATTAATTTTATATCCTGCCACCTTGATGAATTCATTTATCAGGTCCAGTAGTTTTTTGACTGAGACTTTAGGGTTTTCTATATACAATATCATATCATCTGCAAATAATGATAGTTTTACTTCTTCTTTTTCTATTTGAATGCCTTTTATTTCTTTTTCTTGTCTGATTACTGTGGCTAAGACTTCCAAAACTATGTTGAATAAGAGTGGTGAAAGGGGGCACCCCTGCCTTGTTCCTAATCTTAAAGTGATTGCTTTTAATTTTTGCCAATTGAGTATGATGTTGGCTGTGAGTTTGTCACTAATGGCCTTTATCATGTTGAGGTATGTTCCCTGTATTCCCACTTTGCTGAGAGTTTTGATCATGACTAGGTGCTGGATTTTATCAAATGCTTTTTCTGCATCTATTGAAATTATCATGTGGTTTTTCTCCTTTCTTTTGTTTATGTGATGAATCACATTGATTGATTTGCGAATATTGTACCAGCCTTGCCTCCCCAGAATAAATTCCACTTGATCATGGTGTATGATTTTTTTCCATATATTTCTGGATCTGGTTTGCTAATATTTTGTTGAGGATTTTAGCATCTAAATTCATCAGGGATATTGGCCTCTAATTTTCTTTCTTTGTGTTGTCTTTGCCTGGTTTTAGAATCAGAATTATGCTCGCCTCATAAAAGGAGCTTGGAAGTCTTCCTTCCTCTTGAATTTTTGAAATAGCTTGAGAAGGATAGGGGTTAGTTCTTCTTTGAATATTTGGTAGAATTCACTTGTGAAGCCATGAGGCCCAGGACTTTACTTTGTTGGGAGTTCTTTGAAAACTGTTTTGATCTCATTTGTTGTAATTGGTCTGTTTAGCTTTTCTGATTCTTCTAGATTAATTTTTGGAAGATTATATGTTTCAAGGAATCTGTCCATTTCATCTAGGTTGTCTAGTTTTTTGGCATACAGTTCTTCATCATATTTTCTTATAATATTTTGTATTTCTGTTGTGTCAGTTGTTATTGCTCCACTCTTCGCTTCTAATTTTATTTATTTGAGTCCTCTCTCTTTTTTTCTTGATGAGTCTTGTTAAAGCAGCAGTTCTCAACCTGTGGGTTGCGACCCCAGTGGGGGTCAAACGACCAAAACACAGGGGTCGCCTAAAGCCATCGTGGGTTAAAGGTTCATCGATCTTGTTTACCTTTTCAAAGAACGAACTCTTGATTTCATTGATCCTCTGTATTATTTCTTTAGCCTCTATGTCATTATTTCCACTCTGATCTTTATTATTTCCTTCCTTCTACTACCTCTGGGCTTTACATGCTGTTCTTTTTCTAGTTCTTTTAGATAAAGGGTCAAGTTGTTTATTTGAGCTTGTTCTAGCTTTTTAGGTATGCCTGTAATACTATGAACTTCCCTCTCAGGAATGCTTTTGCTGTGTCCCATAAATTTTGAGTTGATATATGCTCATTATCATTCGTTTCCAGGAATTTTTTTATTTCTTCTTTGATCTCTTGTTAAGCCATTCATTATTTAATAACATGCTATTTAGTTTCCAAGTGTTTGAGTATTTTTCAGTTTTTCTGTTGTGGTTGATTTCTAGTTTCATGCCATTGTGATCAGAGAAAGTGCTCAATATGATTTCAACCTTAAATTTGTTGAGGCCGCCTGACCTGTGGTGGCGCAGTGGATAAAGCGTCGACCTGGAAATGCTGAGGTCGCCAGTTCGAAACCCTGGGCTTGCCTGGTCAAGGCACATATGGGAGTTGATGCTTCCAGCTCCTCCCCCTTCTCTCTCTCTCTCTCTCTCTCTCTCTCTCTCTCTCTCTCTCCTCTCTCTCTCCTCTCTAAAATGAATAAATTTAAAAAAAATTTGTTGAGGCTGCTTTTGTGCCCTAACATGTGGTCTTTCCTAGAGAATGTACCATGAACACTTGAAAAGAATGTATATTCTGCTGCTTTAGGGTGAAAGGTTCTGAAGATATCTGTTAAATCCAGATGATCTAGTGTGTCCTTTCTTTGTTAATTTTCTTTCTTGAGGATCTAGCTAGTGATGTTAGTGGGGTATTGAAATTCCCTACTATTATAGTATTGCTGTTGATCTCACCCTTTAAATCCATCAAAGTCTGCTTTGTATATTTAGGTGCTCCTATACTAGGTGCGTAGATATTTATAACGGTTATATCTTGCTGTTGGATTGCGCCCTTTATCATTATGTAGTGACTTTCTTTATCTCTTACTATAGCCTTTGTTTTAAAGTCTATTTTGTTTGATATAAGTATTGCTATCCCAGCTTTTTTTTTCATTTCCATTTGCGTGAAATTTTTTTTCCATCCTTTTATTTTCAAGTTTTGTGCATCTTTTGTTTTAAAGTGTGTCTCTTGTAGACAGCATATGTAGGGTCCTGTTTTCTTATCCATGCAGCTACCTTATGTCTTTTGATCAGATCATTTAATCCATTTACATTTAAGGTTATTATTGATATGTATTTGTTTACTGCCATTTTATTCTTTAAAACTGTATTCCTCTTTTGCTATATTCTTTTTCCCCTTTGATCTTGTTTACAGCAGGCCCCTTAGCAGTTCTTGCAGCATTGGTTTGGTTGTAGTGAATTCTTTGAGGGGTTTTTTTGTCTGTAAAGCTTTTCATTTCTCCTTCAATTTTAAATAATAGCCTTGCTGGATAAAGTAGTATTGGTTGTAGGCTCTTGTTCTGCATTACTTTGAATATTTCTTGCCATTCCCTTCTGGCCTCAAGTGTTTCTGTTGAGAAGTCGGAAGTCATCCTTATGGGGGCTCCTTTGCAGGCGATAGCCTTTTTTTTCTCTAGCAGCTTTTAATGTTTTCTCTTTATCACTTAGCTTTGATATTTTAATTATGATGTGTCTTGGTGTAGAGTTCTTTGGGTTTCTCTTTAATGGTGTTCTCTGTGCTTCTTGAACTTGTGAGATGTTTTCCTGCCTTAATTTAAGGAGGTTTTCACCTATAATATGTTTGAACAAAGTCTCTGTCCCTTGTTCTTTCTCTTCTTCTTCATGAACCCCTATGATGCGGATGTAATTTCTCTTCATGTTGTCACAGAGCTCTCTTAGAGTTTCCTCAGACTTTTTGAGTCTCTTTTTTCTGCTCTACTTTTGTGCCTTTGTTTATCTTGTCCTCTTACTCGCTAATTCAATTCTCAGCTTTATCCATCCTGCTTTTAATTCCTTCCATTGTGTCGTTCATTTCTGATATTGTATTTGTCATTTCTGACTGATTCTTTTTTATTATTTCAATGTCCTTTTTTATATTTGCTATATCTTTATTTAGATGTTCGTAATGACCATCTATTATTATTCTAAGATCGTTGAGCATCCTAACAATCATTATTTTAAACTCTGCATCTGGTAATTTGGTTACATCCGACTCATTCAGGTCCTTTTCTGGGGATTTCTCTTGATTCATTTGTGTTGCATTTTTCTGTCTTCTCATTTTGTCTGTTTAAAAGAAGGTTTGGCCACTGGAGTCCACTGGGTGTGGCCTCTGTGTTCCCTAGGTGTGGTCTGTCTGTAGGCCCACCACCCAATCTGCTTCTGCTGCCTAGGGTGTTTGGGTATGGGTGTTGCCGGTGCCAGCCCACTGGGGCTGTTGCTGTGGTTTCTGCCTCTCCTTCACGGGGGGTGTGTGTGATCACATGCTCAGGTGTACAAGCCTCAGTGGCCTCGGCCTTCGCCCTGCCCTTGCGGGTAGGATTATGCTCAGCCCTGAGGGCAGGGGTGAGCACCTTTGCTCAGCTACGATCTTTGCCTGATCGCCACAAGGCTTTTGCCCCGCCCTTGTGGGAGGAGCCAGCTCTCAGGACAGCTGCAAGCCTTGGCTCCACAGACTGGGTGGGGCTGTGTATCCATGCTCAGTCGTGGGACTCCACCTGTTCTGGGCTTTCACTGCACTCCAGGGGAAGGAGGTGGCTTTCACGTCAGGCCACAAGCCTCAGTTCCGCAGTTGGGCGAGGCTGTGCTTCTGTGCCCTTGCTTAAGGGTGGGTCTCCGCCCCTTCTGGGGCTCCTGCTCTTACCCCACAGGCTGGATTGCAGGTGGTCTGCAGCTGGGCTTTACTGCTTTTGCAGGTCGCCTCCTCCCCTTCCAGGCAAGACTGAGCTCACACCTGGCCCTCAGTTGTGGCCGGCCAGCTTCCGCGTCCCGCCAGCCCCCTGCCCTGGAGCATGCCCTCAGCCGTGTGGGTGGGGGCGCTGCAGCTCAGACCCTAAGACTCACTACTGTAGTCCCGAAAGCTCTCTCCTTCTAAGCGACTCTGCTCTAAGTACCGCAGGAGAGCTTGTTTGGCTGGTGTTCTGCTTCCCTTTGCTGGTATTGCTGTTTCCAGGGTAAATATTCACTTTAGATTTGGGGAGTGACTCATCCCATGTGTTAGGGTGGCTGTCTATCAAAGTGTTTCTCCCTGTGCCTCCTAGATTACACTCTCTTCCCAATGTTCCGGTCCTTTCCTCTCTCCTGTCCCCCGGAGTCCCGGGTGAGTGGTTGCGAGAGAGGTTTTCTGCGTGGTCCCTTTAAGAAGAATACTGGGTGTGAGAAATCAGTCTCTTTCTCACAAACAGTATCCTAACTTGTTTCCAGCTAAATACTGTCCATACGCCTCTTCTAGACTCTGGAGCTGCAGGCTGGGGCTTTGTTCCTGGGTCTCAGGACCCTCCCCTCTCTGCTAAACTCACTTCCCTCCACGCAAGTTTCTCCGGGCTGCTGTTCACTCTGGGGAGCTGGGGAGCCCTCTCCACGTTTCTGCTTTTCCTACCAATCTCAGTATGGCTTCTTCAGTGTTCCTTGGTTGAAGAATCCTCTTAGTTTAGTCCAAAGTTGGTTTTTCCAGATGAAGGTTGTTAAAATTAAGTTGTAATCCACTTTGGTTCTGGGAGTTGCCATCTTGTTAAGTTGTAATCCACTTTGGTTCTGGGAGTTGCCATCTTGTCTGGCATCTACTTTATCTTAAGTGTAAGCCTACAATTGGAAATATTTAAAAATTGATAAAAATATTGGTTGATAAAGACAGATCTAATCAAAGGATCCATGCTTGGGTCTCTGAAAGAGTAATCAATTTGTCAGTTAATTCATTCAGCACTTACTCAGTATCTGTTCTTTGTGATGGCTGCAGAAATCATACAGTTCTTGTCCTTGAGAATCTACATTCCTATAGAGAGATAATATATAGATTCATATAATAATAATACTGTGGAGGGGGGAAATAGATAAATATAAGAGATGCAAATGAGTTATGAGGTAAAAGGAGAAATTTTCAACTGGTCTAAACCTGAGAAATGTGTAGAATTTTGCCAGCAGGAAATGTAATGGGAAAATATTCCAGGCAGAGGGAACAACATGAACAAAATGTTTGGAGTAGAAAAGTTCAGAGCAGATTTGAAAATAATATCCAGGTCTGTCTGCAGTACTTTGCCTAGGCAGTATATGCTGCTGAACTGGAGGAGTAAATAGGGGTTAATTTAAGAGGCTTAATCATCATATACAGAGATTTCAGGTTCATTTCAGGGTTAGTTGAGAGCTATTGAAATTTTTAAGCAAAGGAGTGATCAGATTATAATTATAGTAGGTAAATTTACTCATAGTAAAATATATGCCTTAAAAATAGGGTTATTGGAGAAATAAAGATCATTTGAAGGATATCATAATACTGCAGATGACCAAGGTCAACTGATTAAATAGACATACAGGACAGTCAGTAGATTTGGCTAAGGAGAGGAGAGGGAGGAGTAAAGACAACTCATGCTTTGAATCTGATTCATGAAGAGTATAATAACATCATTAACAAGACGGGTCAGAAAGAGGAGAGATTTGGGAATTGGGTGATATGAGGTTTTGGAAGTGTCGATTAGGGTGATAATACTAATAATTATTGAGTAGTTATTTGCTGGGAAGTATTCTACATGTTTTACATGCATGAGCTCATTTATTCCTCAGAACACCTTCACAATTTTTATACAGCCTGGCCAAGTGTAAACTGTTCATCTGTGGCAGAGTCAAGATACAGTTCTCAGGAGCTTCATTCCAGAGCACAATTTTTAAAGCCCTAATAGAATGCCTGCACTGAATGGGCTGGAAGGCGAGGCAGAAAGGGAGCAAGAGAGATGAAAAGACAAATGAAATAAAGAAGGGGAGGGTGTCAGGGACATTTCGGGAATTCCCAGGGAAGATCACAGAAAGCCAAAGACTTTCAGAAAACTGAAGGTGCATGTTTCCGAAAAGTTAAGAGTAGAAGGGAGTCTAAGAAAAGGCATTTATATTTAGTGGCCCAAAGAACATTGGGGCCTTAAAAGTAGTTTCAGAAAAGTGAAGTCTGAAGTTCATTGGCATGGGATGGAGGGGTCAGTAATTTATGAGGAAGTTGGAGAGGTCTAGTACTTATTTCACTCATCAATAGAATAGATATTATTATATATAATCATAATTTTCTAATTCAAGCAGTTAATTGAAGTGCTAAGATGTAAAGGCATTTTGAAAAATGAAAAATTTAAGCAAATATACAGAACTAAGTTATTGTTGCTGGGAAGGAGAGGAAAATAGTACTACAGCACCAGGTGGAAGGACTGCTGAGGAAATCTTTTTAAGGCCAAGGGATACCAACTTGGGTGGCTGTCAGAAGGGGGACATTTTAAGTTGTAGGAGAGATCAGGCGTCTTCCAGTGAAAGGAGAAAATGGAAAATGATGACTGCTGACTTTATACAAATAGACAGCTAGATCTTTTTCCAAAAGATGGGTTTATTCAGGAACAACCAAGAATTGCAATTTGGGACATTCCATATAATGGCAACCACGTGCAAGTCCCAAGAACAAAGGGGAAGCGACTCGTTTTACAGAAGAATGAGAGGGTTCAGAAGGACTTTTCTAAACAAAGAGCCCATTGGAAGAAACTAGGAGTTTGAAGTGTGGTGGCTTTTCATTGGCAGAATTGTAATAATCTCTCATCGGCTGAGTCTTTGTCAGGGAGGTCCTCCTTCCTGCTGGAATAGTAGAGCTAAAAAAGTATATGCCTTCCTGATGAAAGCTCGCCCAACTCCAATTTAAATGAGGTCTCTGTTTATTAATCTTCACAGTAGTTAAGAGGTTTGGGTTCTATGAGTGAGGACCCTTTCTCCTAGATTAGGAAGACGTCAAAAAGGATAGGAGGCAATGTGCGTGGGGGGGGGGGGGGGACGACACTTAAACTACTAACTGTACCAAAGAAGACCAGAGGCACTCACTCCTTTGATGATCTTGCCTCTTTTGGTGAATTTAGAAGGCAAAGTAATTAATGACTAAGGAAGGTTCAAATTAGCAGCACTGGGGAAGATTTGCAACAATTTCTGTGGGAATGCAGTGAAAAATCAGTTAAAGATAAAGAGATTACCATACAGAATTGAGGTCATACTGAGGTTTAACAGCATGAATTTTTAGTATAACCAGTTGCCAGGGTTATGTGTCTTTGGTTTGCAATGTTTAGCAGTCTGGCACAGAGGACCCAGCTGGCAGGATTTACAGAGGGTAAAGAAGCAGAGGATGTGAGAGAACCCATTTTAGAATAAGTAAATGCTGAGGAGAGCCAGGAATGTGCCTTTTATAAAGCTGCATGCCAGCTGGTTTGGGAGCAGGTTATCTTCTGCAGACGTGGAAAAACAGTTGGAACTGCAAATGGAGCTAAGGAAAAAGGGGGAGGCAGAAAGTCAAGAGTGAGGCACACGAAGGGCTTAGTGCAGAGGAAATGCAGTCAGGGGATCAGTGTTTGAGCAGGTAGAACTGGCAGAGTTCAGGGAACAGTGTTCCTGCTACCTGACTGTGAGGAAATGCTATGAGGTTGTTAGAAATAGAAAGGGTGAAGGTATTTAAGTGATCAAGGATGCTGGCAGTGAGTGTGGCAGAATGGAAGAACCACAGTCCAGGTACAAATTCATAAACAATCATCAAGTAATGCCCAGAAAATAGACCAAAAACCAAAAAGAGAGAGAAATTCTTAAAAATAAATCGTAGAGCCTAAACAGGGTAGCTCAGTGCATAGACCATCAGACTGGGATGCATACGACTGAGGTTCGAAACCCCGAGGTCACTGGCTTGAGAGTGGGCTCACCAACTTGAGTGCAGGGTTGCTGGCTTGAGTGTGGGATTATAAACATGACCCCATAGTCTCTGGCTTGAACCCAAAGGTTACTGGCTTGAAGCCCAAGGTCACTGGCTTGAGCCCAAAGGTTACTGGCTTGAAGCCCAAGGTCGCTGGCTTGAGCCCAAAGGTCATTCTCTTGAGCAAGAAGTCACTTGCTTTGCTATACCCCCCAGGTCAAGGCACATATGAGAAAGAAATCAATGAACAACTAAGGAGCCACAATGAAGAATTAATGCTTCTCATCTCTCTCTCTCTTCCTGTTTATCTGTCCCTCTCTTTGTCTCTGTCATAAATAAATAAGCAAACAAATAAATGGTAAAAATAAGTAAATAAATCATAGAGACTTGAAAGGCAAGTAATTACTGAGTTACTCAGTATTAAATAAGGTGTTTAAAATAATAACGATTGACACTCACTAGTAGTATGGCACTAGGAGAATGTTGGCAAGAAAACTTAATTTTCCCAGGTAATATATATGTAATCAGATGTGAAAGTTTGTTCCTGCTCATCAATAGTTTACCTCTAGCATATATTAAATGTAAATTGTAATTCAGTTTAACATTTTTTTAAATGCTGGATCCTATACTGTTGAACTCATATATCTATTTTAACCATATAATATTAAAATGTTTCCCCCAAAATTCAGAAAAGAAAAAATATTATTTGTCATTTGAATTTTAACTATTTCTAAAAGTATTTGTATCTTATGAAATATTTTAAAAGTCCTAGAGATATGTAGCAGAACCTGAAAAATTCTAAATCCATTCTGTTTTGCCACTATTTATGTGAGTTTGAACAAATTACTTAATATTCTAGTATCAGGTTTACCCATCAATAAGATAGATACTATGCTATATAATAGTGATTTCCTTTTCTTTTTAATTTTTCAATTGCAGTTGATATTCAATATTATATTAATTTCAGGTATACAGCATAGTGGTTAGACATTTGTATAAACTTACAAAGTGATCCCCCATAAGTCCAGTACCCATCTGGCACCAGCTATAGTTATTACACTGTTATTGACAGTGTTCCCTGGCATGTGACTGTAACTGCCCATTTGCTTTTTTCTTTTTTTTTAGAGAAAGAGGAAGGAGGGGTTAGAGAGAAGAGAGAGAAAGAAACAAACATCAACTTATTTATGCATTCATTGGTTGACTCTTGTATGTGTCCTGACCAGGGATCGAACCTGAAATCTTGGTGTACTGAGTCGACACTCCAACTAACTGAGCTACCCAGCCAGGGCCCAATTTGTAATTCTTAATTTCCTCTTCTTTTTTACCTAGCCTGACAACCCTTCCCATCTGGCAACCATCAGTTTGTTGTTTGTATCAATGAGTCTGTTTCTGTTTTGTTTATTTACTTACTTTGTTTTTTTAGATTCCACATAAAGGTGAAATCATACGATATTTCTCTTTCTCTATCTGGCATATTTCACGTAGCATAATAATACCCTTTAGGTTCATCTATGTTGTCACAAATGTTTAGAATGCATTCTTTTTTGTAGCTAATACTCTGTTGTATATATGTTTTACATATTCTTTATCCGGTCATCTATCGGTGAACACTTAGGTTGCTTCCTTATCTTGGCTATTATAAATAATGCTGCAGTGAACATAGG
The DNA here is from genome assembly GCF_036850765.1 of Saccopteryx bilineata. Classification (NCBI taxonomy): domain Eukaryota; kingdom Metazoa; phylum Chordata; class Mammalia; order Chiroptera; family Emballonuridae; genus Saccopteryx; species Saccopteryx bilineata. The sequence goes on from NC_089494.1 coordinate 193,552,313, forward strand.
GATGCATATGTCTTTTTGAATTAATGTTTTGAATTTCTTCAGATAAATACCCAGAAATAGAATTTCTGGGTCATAAAGTAGTTCTGTTTTTAATTTTTTATGGAACCTCATGTTTTCCATAGTGGTTGCACCCATTTGCAATCCTACCAACGGTAAACGAGGGTTCCGTTTTCTCCACATCCTTGCCAACACTTGTTGTTTATTGATTTATTGATGATAGCTATTGTGACAGGTGTGATGTGATACCTCATTGTAGTTTTAATTTGCATTTCTCTGGTGATTAGTGAGATTGTGCAGCATCTTTTCATATGTCTATTGGACAGCTGTATGTCCTCTTTGGAGAAATGTCTATTTTGGTCCTCTGCCTGATTTTTTAATCAGATTGTTTGGAGGAATTTTTGGTGTTAAGTTATATGAATTCTTTAAATATTTTGGACATTAATCCTTTATCAAATATATGATTAGTGAATATCTTTGCCCATTTAGTAGGTTGTCTTTTTGTTTTGTTGATGGTTTCCTTTGCTATGTAAAAACTTTTTAGTTTGTAGACCCATTTGTTTATTTTTTTTCTGTTGATTCTCTTGCCCAAGGAGATTTCAAAATAAATACTACTATTAAAGCAATGTCAAAGTGTTTACTGATGATGTTTGCTTCTGAGATTTTTATTATTTCTGGTCTTAACATTCATTTTTTTAATTGAATGTAAGTCTCTAATTCATTTTGAGTTTATTCTTATATATGGTATAAGAAAGATCTAGTTTCATTTTTTGCATGTATCTGTCTGGTTTTCCCAACACCATTTATTGAAGAGGCTGTCTTTATCCCATTGTATATTCTTGTCTCCTGTATCATAGATTAATTCACCATATAGGCATTGTTTATTTCTGGACTCTCCTGTCCTATTGATCTATGTGTCTGTTTTTATGTCAGTACCATGTTGTTTTGATTACTATAACATTGTAGTTTGATATCAGGTGGCATGATTCCTCCAACTTTGCTCTTCTTTCTCAAGATTTCTGTGGCATTTCCACAGAATTAGAACAAATAAACCATTGGTATTTTGATAGGAACTGCATTGAATCTAAGATTTCTTTGGTAGTATGGACATTTTAAGTGTTTATTCTTCCTATTCATGAACACAATATATGCTTCTACATTTTTGTATCTTCTTAAATTTCTTTCTTCAGAGTCTTATACTTTTCTGATTATAGGTCTTTTACCTCCTTAAATTTATTTGTAGGTATATTTTTATGCAATTATAAATGGCATTGTTTTCTTAATTTCTCTTTCTAATATTCATTATTGGTATATAAAAATGCAGCTGATTTCTGAATACTAATTTTATATTCTGCTACTTTACTGATTTCACTTATCAATTCTAAAGATTTTTGATGGAATATTTAGGGTTCTCTATATATAGTATGTCATCTATAAAGAATGATAGTTTTTTTTCTTTTCTATTTGCATGCCTTTTATTTTATTTTAATTATTTTGTCTGATTGCTGTGGCTAGGACTTCCAATACTATGTTGAGTAAAAATGGTAAAAGTGGACATCCTTGTCTTGTTCCTGATCTTAAGGAAAATGGTTAAGTTTTTCATCATTAAGTATAATGTTAACTGTGGGTTTATCATATATGGCCTTCATTATTTCAAGATATGTTCCCTCTAATATTTGCTGAGAGTTTTTATCATAAGTTGATGCTAAGTTTTGTCAAATGCTTTTTCTGAATCTATTGATATAATCATACAATTTTTATTCTTTATTTTGTTCATGTTGTATATCACATTAATTGATTCATGGCTATTGAATCAACCTTACATCTCAGAATAAATCCCACTTGATCATGACATATGATCCTTTAATGTATTGCTGAATTCAGTTTGCTGATATTTGTTGAGGATTCTTTCAGCTATGTTTATCAAGGATATTGGCACACACACACACACACACACACACTTTTTGGAATCGGAAATACTAGCCTCATAAATGAACTTGAGAGCCTCACTCCTCAACTTTTTGTAATAGTTTGAGACAGATAGGTGTTACTTCTTTTGAATTTTTGGTAAAATTCCAACCCAGGAAGCCATCTGGTCCAGGACTTTTGTTTGTTAGGAGTTTTTGATTACCGATTCTATTTCCTTAGTAGCTATCAGTCTGTTCAGAATCTCTGTTTCTTCTTGACTCTTTCTGGAAGGTATAATAATGATTTTCTAACTCTAGCAGTTAACTGAAATGTTAAAATGTAAAGACATTTTTAAAAATAAAAACTTAAGAAGATATACAGAACCAAGTTATTGTTGCTGGATAACCAAATTAGAATGTCCAGATAGAGAATCAAAAAAAACGGGGGGGGGGGGGGGGATTTACTGACAATTTCAATTAAAACAAATCCTGGACTTAATTCAACATTCATTGCTTTAAAAGGCTGGTTTTAGTTATTGGTATTCTATCATAATGTGACCATAACTTTCAGGATGACTGATCTATTTTCACAAGTATTATAGAGGATGTATTCAGATAATGAAATGTTTTTATTAGCAGGTATAGCAAAGGAACGTAGACACAAGAGGAATGTGTGCTCTAAATTCAGAATTATGAGTGATCTAAAAAATATCTGGGAAAAACTATAGAAGAGGAGGATATTTTTTTGAAGCATGAGCCCCCCCTGCTTCTGAACATCATGGACTCTCTGGCTCTCTGTCTATTTTACTAAAAGCAGTGTCTGGTTTTTGTTGGAACTCTTTGCAATTTTCATGGCATGAAAGAAATATTCTTAAAATGTTTTTCTATTGTTGTTCTTGCAGTGTATGAAATCTTTGAATTAGCAATTATGTTCCTAGAAAATAACACTTTAGTATCCCATGATGAAGAGGAAAACTGTAAAGGACAGCTGTATAATTAACAAGAATTTAGCTGATTTTATTAGAAAATTAATTTGGTGTTACTTGTAATAATATATGAAAGAAACAAGAAAGGGGGGAGGGAGGAGAGAAGGAAGAAGGAAAGAAAAGAAAGAAAAAGAAAGAGAAAGAGAAAAGGCTGTTGATGTTCTTAAGAGGAAAATGACTATATAAATAAACACATTCAATTTTATAATGATAAAATACAGAAATAATAAGTTGAAATAACTTCCACGGGAGTAGTTGCTTTGATCCTTTGAGAATGTGGGCCACCTTAGGACATATATTCTTCCCAGAAGTGGGAGCTACGTGACTTGGGTGATGTCACCAGTGACTACTAACCACTGCAGGATAAACAAACATCAGCAGGAAATAAATGTGGGTAGGGCAAGGGTCTAGAAGCGCTCCTTCATTCTAGAAAAGTATCACGCCTGCCAACATTAGTGGTTTGTTTTTTTCCCAAAGGGAAGAAAGGGGATGAAGCATAGCTGCTGCTTTCTGTCACAGAAACCTTTCTTGAAGGAGGCAGTGTCTGTCCTTGACAAATGAATCTCCCTGTTGGCAAAACATTGAGAAGTAGGGGACTCTTCACTCTTGCTGCAGTTATTGGTTGCTTTCTCCAAACTAACAAGCTTGTCTGTGGAACTGCTAAGAAGAAAGTTTCGAGTTACCAGAATTAAGCAAGCCCACTGAGGAGCAGGAGGAGGGGGAGGAGGAGGGGGAGAAAGAGGGAGGGAGGAGGAGGAGGAAGAGCAGGAGGAGGAGGAAGAGCAGGAGGAGGAGGAAGAGGAGGAGGAGGAGCAGCGGCAGCAAAAGAAGCAGAACCTTTAAGCATTGCAGCAGTTGCTCCTCTGATTGGCTGGATGGTCAGCTGCTTCCCTGGAACAAAAGGTCAAAGTGGACTGCAGTGTAAATGTAAATGTAGAGAAGCAGTCAATAAAAAAGCATTGCTTGAAGAAGTTCGGAGGCTGAGAACAGCAGTGGGCTGGATAACTGCAGAGCACGTTGGTTCAGTTGTGAGGTGCAGCCTCCCGCCCCAAGTCCAGCTTAGAAGACGTTCACTGTAAGAAGACGTTCACTATACAGACGACCAAACTTGGCAGTTGGCGTGGAAAAGACAGTTGTGAGGGTCTCTCGCAAATTTATATACAGGAATGGCTTGTGAAATCATGCCTCTTCAAAGGTAGTATTCCTTCCTGATTTTGTTTTATTTTATCCTGTATTTTCTGAGTAGTATAAAACCATATAACTTTGGCAATACTTGACATCTTTTAATAACATGCTGGAAACTGTGTATATAATCCATGGTACATAATATTCTCTGTTAAGACAAGAAAAATTTAAATATTATACTGCTTCTTTTACTGACACTTATGCCCAATTTCTTATCTTTGTCACTTGATTATTATGTTCAGCTTTTTTTCTTTAAATAAAAATGAATATAAGAAAATATCTATGAAATTTAAAGAAAAACAGACATGGAATATATTATGAAGGTTTATCATAAAACTGAATTAACTTCTTAACAATGTGAAGCTGTGGTAAGAGCTCATTTTAAAGAATGTTAATAGGCTAAAGACCCTGACCCTTTTAAAATACATCTTAGAATTCCTCCTTTCTGGAGTCAGATCTAGGCAAGGATTTTCTATCAATAAGGACTATATAATTTGTGAATATAAATGTTAAGGATAGTATTTCTCCATGAATAATTATAGATGGATTTATTATACAAATGATACCTTTTAGGAAATTGCACTGCAAGAGTACTTGAGCTCTAGGCTGTGTTTTGTTAATGACCTTAATGAATTACAGAGGCTATGGTGGAGCAGAGAAAGGTTAATTTTAAAAAGGGGTTTGTTAGAAATAACATGGCAGGTGAACTAAGAAGTAAATAATATCCTAGAATATGAAGCTGGAAGTCACCTATGTGATGATGGGGTCAGTTTCACAACAGGAAAACTGATGCACGGAGGAAGTCTCAGAGTTGCCCAAGGTCATATTTTATCATTTTAAAATGACTACTGCCATCATATTATCATATTATCATATTTTGACTTCAACTGCTTTTCACATAATGACATTCAACCCCATATATTAATGCTTCCTTTAAGAAAACTATAGAGAGTTTTATTAGCAAAAATTATTTTTAAGTCAAATAATATAGTTTATAAGTCTGAAAAAATCGGGATAAAAATGAATTTTATTTTAAAAACCATGCCATTAATATTTTACTGAATGTTCATGTTTTACTAGTTAAGTCATGGCAAACAAAAATGTGTTGATCTGCTAAATGGTTCCTGCAGGTGCATACTGTGAGATAAACCAGTGTAATTCTTTTTGTTTGTTTCTTCACTGCACAAGTGTACTGTAATGGGAACTTGATGGGGGTGTCCACAAATTTCTTCTCTAAAAAAGTAATAAACCAAGGGGGGCAGAAAGTGGTTTATAGATCTGAAATTTATCCATATTAACTCAATGGAAAGATCCACATGCATAAAGCTTGCAAGAGACTAAAACTAATGTACACTTTTTGGAGTCTTGATTTGGTTTCCAGCTTTAAAGTTAGGGACTTTCTTATAATGATGTCAGTTCTTAAGAGTCTTAAGCAAGTCATATTCTAGATAATAATATTGGCTATGACCGAACTCTGTAATTAGCTACTTGAAGATATGATATCTTTTAAGAAGGAAATAGATCTTACTGCTAAAACATAGTTTAGGGAGTTAAGTTGATAAAAGCTAAAACAGAATCAGCATGATTTCCTGCAAAATATTTTGCATTGTTAGTCCTTATCAATAAATCTATGTAAGTAGAATAATTCAAATCAGTGGTAGGATTCAAATAATTTAACAACTGGTTCTCTGCCCTAATGAACATTTTAAGTATAAAAAAACAATATCCCGAAAGGTAGTTTATTATTTCATGCGCTTAATACTTAAATTAGAACAATAACAGAGGCACACAACACTAGGTTATGTTACAGAGTTTTAAAATATTAATGAAAAAATATTAAATTATACCTGGCAAAAAAAAACCCAATAAAACTGTTATTTAAGATATTTCCATATTGCTTCTTGATTGGCATCCTCACTTGCAATTTTTTTCACCTATGGATGGAATGAATATTACTATAGGCGCTTAGAATACGCTGTTGCAGAGATGAATGTTAGAAAAGAGTAAGAAATGTAAATTTGTGATTTCCACATTGGGTGGCTGCCCAGGCACCCACCTTAGAGAGAAAGAACCCTGATTACAAGTGCCATTTTAACAACTGGTTTGCCGAACTTAACAAAAAACTGGATATTGGTTCTACCAAACCAGTGTGAACTGGCTGACTCCAACCACTGATTTGAATTTGCATTAAAAAATGCTGATCAGCAAATTCACTGTTTGCCTCGCTCGGAGAGTTTATTTGATTGATTACCTTGTAATCAATCATTTCTGGCCTCTGCCTGCCTTTGATTATAAACCTCCTGAAGGCCAGGACCAGGTATGCGTGGTTCTCTTTGTAAAGGATCGCTTATGAATTTAAGCGCTTATGCAGAAAACTTTCCTGTTCCTGGTTCTATATCTTTGGCCAAGGATCTCTGTGACTCTAGTAAGGAGGACTGTTGCCAACCGCCCCCACTGTTATGCAGCCTGAAGCAGGAAGGTGGCTGAGCCTTGTGGTATGCCCGCTGACTAATGGGATGAGAGTTTTGCTCTTAAAATAATCGAAAGAGGCTAGAAACTGAATTAAAAGTAGAGAAGTAAAAGAATAGCTTTAAATACCAGTTAAAGAAATTTATACTCACTATTTGTATTGAGCAGAGAGGCCAATGCTTCTCATACTTTAGGCACAAGAGAATTACCCGGGGGACTTATTTTTAAATAAGTTAATAACTTATTATTAATGTCATTCTGTTGCCCTCCTTCCCTGGCCTTACTGAATCTGAATCTAGGTGTGACAGGGAAATTATCTGCATTTTTAACAAGCTTCCTAAAAGCAAATCTCATAAAAAAAATGGTCCACACATTCAGAAAAATGCTGATCTAAACTTTAGTTAATGATTATAGCTGGTAAAAAGACACTGACAGAGGTATATATAAGAATCTAACACTATACTACTCAACATCCACCTTATAGCATACTGTCAGTATCGTGACCTTATGTGAGGCATTTTTGTTTGTTTGTTTGTTTTCATAACTGATGCTTTCATTTACTAGATGGTGTTACCTAATAAAACAAAGTGTACTGAAAATGTTGCTTAACATTTTTCTCTATGACTCAACACTCCCCTATACTACCAGTGATACTAGGTAATTAAGACAAAAGTTCTGCTTCAGAGAGGTCACTTGTTAGTCAGGATGCACATTACCAGACAATTGCAATCCATGTGGTAGGCAGTATGATTAGCATAATAATAGAGATATGCCTATGTGGATAACATTGCCCTGTTTTTTACTTCACTGCATATAAGTATATGGTCTTAGAGGGCATGTTTGTGCCCTAATGGCTACTTAGTGTATAATTTCCATGAGTGACATTTTAGCCTTTCTGAGCACACTGGGAAAGTATGTGGAAGATAAATTTGTTAATGCTAATCTGTAACCAAAAAGAGAATAACAGATGAGGTTGAAAGCTAAGAATGAAATAAAATACTTTGGTTCCCTTTAATGTATTTTGCTCTCTGTTTATTACTTAATGCAATTTCCAGGCCTTCCAGGATGGAGTTGACTATTTAGAAACTCATGATCTTTAAAAAAAAACTGCAGAGGCTGAATGTTTAAAATGTGACTCTCTGTAGAGTGAAGAACTCAGTTCTTACATTTTATTTCAAGTGACTTAAATTAAATATGGGTCTTATTACATATCTATTGAGATGGTTCAATTCAATTATCCCTATTATTTTTTAAATAATACAATATTTGCATATATTTCTTATTCTTAATTTTAAAACTCAACACATTGTATGGATATTCTTGCCTCCTGAAAAAGCTCCCCAAAAGAAATAAAATAATACAGAACTAAGTAGAGAAACTATATTAAGAATTGAATTGAAAGTTTTACTTTTTCAGGTGACTTAAGTAAACCTTCTGTCACAAATGAGATAGTATGTTTTATCAGATTCCAGCGATTACTTATACCTCAGGCTCTTTGCATGATTCCTATTCCCTTGGATTCTGTTCCCTTAGATATTGTGGATCTGTAGGTAAGGATCTCTATTTTATGCATAGCTAGACTTCAACAGACTAAGAAACAAAGTCATAATAACTTTTGTCCTTTGTCTATGACAAAACACTCAACTTTCACAGCAGTATTTTGATTTGCTAGAATAACTTTCTAATACCCATTAACTCAATTTATAGCCCCAAAGAATAATGATGGAGGATGAAGTTAAGAGTACTGGTGATTCATTTAGATTCGTTTGGTTTTATTGCATTATCCTCTTTCATGTGTTAGCGCCCTGTTCTTTCCTTGGCTTGTTTGCCAAAGGAGAAAACTGAGATTAATAATGTCTGTGTAATTCTCTTTTTTAATGCTTCATCGATAAAATTATGATATATAATATGTTACTGCATATTTATTTTATGATGGTGAAATACATCATAATTCCAAATTGCAATGGCACTTATAGTGATAGGATTAATTAATTGATCCTGCATGAGAAAATTTCACTAATATTTCTTACAGCAGAATTAATCTGGGCTTTCTAAGTATTAGTCTGTAGAATATTCTTTTGCAAACAAGGTAAACATTAATAACATGGGGATGATATGGGAGTTAACTAGGGAACAACCCAGGTAAAAATGATCTTACTGTGTGTCTTCTGTGTGGTGTTAGAGCGCCCTCTATTGCTTGTGGTGACACCTTCAGTCAATGTATCTATAAACTCATAGTGTTCCTAACTTGTTGCGATTTTGATAACACTCCTGAACTCTCCCCAGCCCCTCTACAAACACAGTCTAAGAGGGCATTAAAAGATGCCTCACTTCAGATCTGGGTTAACACTTATGGGGATTATGTAACTTAGACTTTATCATTTATATGGCCAAATTTGGTAGTAACAAGAATTCATTGAGAACAAATAAGATCTCTGTAAACTCTCATATGGTGTTGCAATACCTCTGGAATCTAAAATATTTGCTCATTACTCTAGGTAAAGAACATAGTAAGAGCTAAGGTGAGGAATTTTTCCATTTTTATACAGATCATCCTGTCTAAACCATTGAAAACATAGAGGTGTTAGGTATTCAGCACAGAACAGTGGGGAAAGCAATGGAAAGGTAGTCAACTTGCCATCAAAACCACATCCAGACACTGACTGCCCATATGAATTTGGGCAAGTCATTTTCCTCATTAATAAAAATGAGATGGTAATACCAGACATAGTTACTTATGGGGAAAACATTGTAGTTAAAGAATAAGATAGTTCTAAAACTACTAAGACTTAAAGAGTAGTATGTTGCTTTTCTTTAGATTTTGTTATTCTGACCCTTGCAATACCTTTCCATTCCTGAAATGCAAGAATACTTAACAGCAGGGGTCCCCAAACTTTTTACACAGGGGGCCAGTTCACTGTCCCTCAGACCATTGGAGGGCCGGACTATAAAAAAAACTATGAACAAATCCCTATGCACACGGCACATATCTTATTTTAAAGTAAAAAAACAAAACAGGAACAAATACAATATTTAAAATAAAGAATAAGTAAATTTAAATCAACAAACTGATCAGTATTTCAATGGAAACTATGGGCTTGCTTTTGGCTAATGAGATCGTCAATGTCCGGTTCCATATTTGTCACTGCTAGCCGTAACAAGTGATATGACGCGTTTCCGGAGCCGTGATGCATGCGTCCTGCGTCACCGGAAGTAGTACTGTACGTGAGCGACACTGCGCTTTGCTGCACTGCCACATACAGTGCTCCTCTCACTGACCACCAATGAAAGAGGTACCCCTTTCGGAAGTGCAGCGGGGGCTGGATAAATGGCCTCAGGGGGCCGCATGCTGCCCACAGGCCGTAGTTTGGGGACCGCTGCTTAACAGAGTTAAAGCAAGGCTCTGTCATTGCATCCTATTTTACTGGATGGACGTTGGAAAGTAACCTAAAGAATGGTTTGTGAGAAGTGCCATTAAATATACCATGGAATTAAATACCTTTTACCTTTTTTTTCCTATACTACTTGTATATTTGTGATGATCAGAATGAATTGCCAGACTAATCACTTGTACTGTATAAAATCATTTTTAAAGCACTACTTATTCTTCCCTTAAGAAGAATTGGAAATAATAATTTTTTTTGGTAATAGCTTAATTGAGATATAATTCCATTCTGTGCAGTTCACCTGAAGTTTACAGGCCATTGACTTTTAATATATTCACAAGGTTGTACACCTGTCACTACAATCAATTTGAAAGTGTGTGTGTCCCCAGAAGGCATATATTGGCGCTCTAATCCAGTGTGATGGTATTTGGAGAGGAGACCATTGGGAAGTGATTAGATTTGGAGGAGGTCATGGAGGTGGAGGTTCCGTGATAGGACTGGTGTCCTAATAAAGATATGAAGGGCCAGAGTGTGCTCTCCTCTACCCCATCCTCCCACCCAAGTCTCATGGGGACACAGCAGGAAGACAGCCATGTGCAAGCCGGAGACAGCTCTCACCACAACCTGACCGTGCTGGCACCCTGACCGCAGACTTCCAATCTCGAGAACTATGAGAAATTAATGTTTCTGTTGTTTGAACCACCCCATCTCTAGTATCTTATTATAGCAGCCCAAACTAACTAAAACAACCACAATCTTTCTATCCCAACTCTAGGCAATCACCAATCTACAATACTTTCTGTCTTTATCAATTTACCTACCCATCTATGTTAAAACCTTTGAGCAGATAATCATGAAGCCACATGTGGAGCTGATTTTAGTTCTCGCATCAGACATGTTAATGGGAAATAGTGGAGACAGATGTGATAAAAAACAAAGTAGTAGGAAGTTCTAGAAGTTGATATTTTTAAAATTGAGATACATAAGTAAAGAAATAATAATACTGGGCAGGGCAAAGGGGAGAGATACAGGGAAAATTTTATAAAAACTTTAAAGTTTAGGCAGGAAAACATGGTATCTTCTCATCAAATATAAGAATAAAAATCAGAAGATTTGAATTTAATAGATATTAAAAGCTGAACTGCTTCCCTCAGATCATATTGAATGGGACTAATATGCTAGAAGAAGTTAAGGCTTTAGAAAAGTTTACCCTGGCCGGTTGGCTCAGTAGTAAAGCATCTGCTGGCATGTAGATGTCCCGGGTTCAATTCCCAGCCAGGGCACACAGGAGAAGCACCCATCTGCTTCTTCACCCCTCTCCATCCCCCTTCTTTCTTTCTCTCTCTCTCTCTCTCTCTCTCTCTCTCTCTCTCTCTCTCTCTCTCTTCTCCTCCTGCAGCCATAGCTCACTTGGTTCTAGTTAGTTGGCCTCTGGTGCTGGGGATGGCTCAGTGTCTTCCTCAGCAGGCGCACACACACACACAAAATAAAAGTGGCTCGGTTGCTGAGCAACGGAGCAATGCCCCTGATGGGGAGAGCATCCCCCCTAGTGGGCTTGGTGGATCCCAGTCAGGGCACATGCAGGAGTCTGTCTCTGCCTCCCCTCCTCTCCCTAAAATTAAAAAAAGAAAAAAAAGTTTAAGATGATACATCAATATTTTGCTGTCAGTAGAATGATTATGGAAAGAAATGTAATTTTACTAAGTTAAAATAGCCCCTGAAATTAACATTAGGAATTGAAAGCCAGCCTGAATAGACCATTGATACACTAGGTTGTGCCTCCATCATTTTCAAAGGCTTCACTTTGTAAACACTCAAGTGCCTGCCTGCTCCTCCCCTCCCCTTTGCCCTCCCCTCCCTTCTCTTCCCTCCCCTCCCTTCTATTCCCTTTCCCCTCTCCTCAGCCGGTGCCACTTCCTGGCTTGCAGCCGGTACTGCATTGTCTCATGCCTTCACACACTCTCTTTGTTGAAGAGTTCTTCTCCTGTCCATTGTCTTTTTCCTTAAAATGTGTATGTGACCTTCAAAGTTCACTCCCAATGTCAACCATGTCACCTAACCCACCAGACTTCATGTTTAAGGTCTAGGGTTCTGTCCTTTGCCTGGCTCTGTGGTTAATTAACCTTTCTCAGACTTGTTTTTCTCATCTGAACAATCTGGTTAGTAATAATACTTCACTCCAAGAGTGTCTTTGAGGATCGAATGACAAAATGTGGGTGAAACTCTTGGCCTAAAGCCTGACTTATTATGATGAGTCCTCAGTACCTGGTATCCCTTTTCCATGGTATTAAGTTGATTATTGTCAAATTTCGAAGTTGCGCTTTCTCCATGGCCTATCAATTCTGTGAAGGATAGGACCTTATCTTATTAGCATGTGTATCTCCAGCACCTATCATCTGCTCTGATAAAGATTGGACTCAGAAGATTCTGACTGAACACCTGGATGTGGTTTTGGAAGCTCACAGGCTGGAGTGTAGGCAGACATCCAGCCTTCATACTGTTGCCAGTGGATCATCCCAAAAACCAGTGTAAAATCACGATGATGTAGAAACAAGTCCTTGGCTCATCTTTCTGTGCAGAGCCCTCCTTTGGCAGTGGGACTGTTCATTATGGGGAAGATGATGGGATCATTTATATCACTTTCTGTGCAGTTTGTCTCTCTCAAGAAATCCACATTCAGAGTTAATAGTTTGGGAACTTATATCTCTTAATAAAAATGCTATATTACCAAACCATTAAGAATAGTAAAATTAAGGTAATTATTAAAAGAATTTAGTAAAAGTAATTTACTATACTGCTCACAAAAATTAGGGAAGATTTTATCTCTTTATATTCATTTTTAAATATCCCCTAATTTTTGTGAGCAGTATATATCCTTCTGCAGGTATCCCCAATTCTTTTGATTTTTATTTTAGTAACTAAAGATTGCAAAATACTTAAACTCACTCATGTTCTAAAAATACTTTCTCATCAACTAATATCAACCCCCTCTAAACGAAAGTCGCTGTACTGTACAGTCTAAAAAAACTACCTCCATCTGGCAATCTTTTCTATAATAATGACTAAACATCACTTTTCTGAACAAGCCTCTCAGACAAAAGATTTCAGCTACCTTGATAATAGTTTTGTGCTAAACCAAAAATTTCTTTGAGCCCCAAACAACTCTTGGGTTTACAGTGAGGTGAAATTATTTTCTTTTTCTGCTCTCAAGCTGGAATAAACTGATATAGTTTGTAGCAAGGACATATTCAAATATTACCTTGCCTGAACATATCCTGATCTCGACTCACTGTACAACGGGGAAAATACTGTGTTTACATTGCTGCCATAATGGCAAAACCCACACTGCTAATTGTTCAGTGGAAGAAGAGAAATTATTTTCTTTTCTTTCTTTTTTTTATTTTTCTTTAAATAAATATGGAAGAAAACCCATGGCACAGTTGAAATTTCATTGTTTCAAATAGAAGGGAACAAGATGACTTAATCAACACAGATACCTGAGTATGTTTCTGCTGGGAAGATTAATTTTACAAAGATATAAAGTATATGTTTTCCAAATATTTAATCCAATAATAGTGTTAGGACTCAGCAAAGTCTTGATGCTGCTGCTGTGATTCAACAGCCATTTATTGAGCACCTGGTGTATTCTAGGTACCTTGCCGGGGGCTGGTGGTACCAAGATAGAGACAGATGCAGGAGGTGAGGCAAGCATCCAAGCTCAGCAGTCAGCAGTCCCCTGTCACGTGCTCATCACTGGCCTGTACAAAGCTGGAGGAGGAAGCAGCTCCCTCTCCAGGGCGCTGGAGATGGCTTCCCAGATTAAATGACAGGGGAGCTGAGAGATAAGCCTTCATCAGGCAGAGAAAGCGGAGGAAGCACATAAGTTAGAAGGAACAGCATGTACAAAAGGGGAGAGTTACAAAAGGACACCGAAAAAGCTCTAGAGAGGTACATGGGACTTAGATCAGGAGGCACCTTGCATGCCAGGTTTACACATTTGGATTTTACCCCAAAGGCAGTTGGGAAGCTCACAGGCTTTAAGTTTGGAGGGTGAATCTGGTGAAAGTATTTCGATAAACTAGTGTGGGTAGCAGAGAAAGAGAGACTGAAAGGCGAAAGCAGTGGAAATGGAAAGGAAAGATCCAGTTCAAGTGACGTGTCCTTTTTGAGATAGAATCAGTACAATTTGGTGGTTTACCAGACTTGAGGGGGGGGGGGTGGTAAAGAGATAAACTTCTTTAATGAGAGCAGTTTGTTTATTAATATGATATAAATATAACAGGAATGAAAATTCTGTTCAGTGACTCTAAACATGCCTTCAGCCAGCCTCCTCTGTGAAGTGTGATCCCATGATCCCACTGTGAGCTGTTGGCTGTGTCACTCAGTCAGTAAGTAGTGATGGTTCACTTCTGACCTGCTAACTGTGTGGAGAGACACGAAAGAAGTAGAGGATACAACACCCTGACCCCTCCCAGCTTAAAACCTCCTCTTCCCCGACATGCACTCACCCTCACCCCCTACAATTCCTAAGAGATTTAAAGCTGTCGACCAGAAGGTCATCAGAGATGGAAATTAGCTGGGTTGAAACAGAATGAGACGTTCCTTTGAATCTAAAGGACAGAACACAGTTGATAATGCCACAGTTATAAAGTACAGAGGAACCCAAAGAGAGCATGCGTCCCTGAGTCTCCTTCTTGACACCATCCTGTGCTACAACCAGGACAACAATATTTAAAAGAGACTTTGTTAGCTCCCATGGCCTTCCAGAACTATGTCCTTATGCCCACGCCGGGCATAGCCAAACCCACTTCCTCTCTGTGCTTTTCTCTGCCATCCACACTCAACAAAATCTGGGCTTCTTGGGCCCAGAGCTGATTCTGGAAGTGGGGTGGAGAAGGAAAGGGTGTCTTCTCTGTCCTGTGAGATCTTAATTCAAAGATTTTCATTGAGTGTACATCAAGCAGGGGAGAGGTGTATTTGGCATAATGTTTTAGAACAGTGTTTTTCAATGTGGGTCATGACCTGTTAGTGGTCATAAAACTAATTTAGCAGCTTGTGACCTGCATTTTATATAACTATATAAAAATATAACAGAATAGAAAATATCCAAATAGCCTGACCAGGTGGTGGCACAGTGGATAGAGCATTGACCTGGGACACTGCAGACCCAGGTTTAAAGCCCTGAGGTTGCCAGCTTGAACGTGGGATCATAGACATGACCCCATGGTTGCAGGCTTGAGTCCAAATGGTCGCTGGCTTGAGCAAGGGGTCACTGGCTTGGTTGGAGCCCCCCCCCATCAAGGCACATATGAAAAAGCAATCAATAAACAACTAAGGTGCCACAACTATGAGTTGATGCTTCTCATCTCTCTCTCCCTTCCTGTCTGTTTGTCCCTGTCTGTCTCTCTAATATATATATATATATATATATATATATATATATATATATATATATCTCCAAAGTAAGAATAATTTTATGAAATTTGTGTTCGTTTTATGTTTATTTGTACTTTCATGATGTGAAATTTAATTCTAACTGTATCATGGCCAAAAGTCTTCTAAAATATTGTATCTGGACTACTTATTGAAGACAGTTCATTGGAATAAGAGGTTAGTACAAGCCTGGAAATCACACCCATGTCAGTATGGGAGCTTAATTCTAGTTGTAACATTCCTACAAATGAATTTGCAGAGCAGGTTCTTTGTTAGGCAGGTTCTTATTCTTTAATTTATGACATTTCTACATTTAGAAAAAAAAATTAGCAGATGTATTAGTATCCGAGGGCTGCTATAACAAAGTACTGCAAATGGAGGACTTAGAACAACAGAAATTTGTCCTCCTACCGTCCTGCAGGCCATGGGTCCCAAATCAGTGTGCTGGCAGGACCCCGTTCCCTCTGAAGGCAATGGGTAATCTGTTTAGGCCTCCCTCCTAGCTTCTGGTAGCTTCTTAGCTTGTGGCAGCATAACTCCAGTCTTCATATGGCATTCTCCCTGTGTGCCTGTCAGTCATTGTATCCAAATTTTTTTATAAGGATGCCACTCTAATAACTTTATTTTAACTTGGTCACTTCTATAAAAACCTTATCTACAAATAAGGTCACTTTCTGATGTACCGGGGGTTAAGGCATACCTTTTGAAGGGACATGATTCAATCTATAACAATATATTTCAAATTTTTACTGGACATTTACATAAGTGGTAGAGAAAAAAAAGAAAAAGGTAGAAATATTTTTCTATCTTATGGGGGGGGGCTCTAAATTTTTGGAAATCTTGTTTTGCCTTTCTTTTGCCTCCAAAATAATACTACTTAATGGTGGCTAAAAGTTCATATCCTGTGAATATTAACAGTTTCAGGTCTTCACATTTTATCCTTTAGCCAAAAAAATCCACTTTTCTCTTGAACATCAACAGTTTGTTTTTATTTCTACTGGCAAGGTGTTGCATTTTTAGTCACAATATACCAAGTGATAAAACGGTCAACAAAACTGCTTGGGCTCACAATAACAAAATATGTATATATCTACAACAAAATCCCCCAAGTTGCAGCTGCTAACACTTAGCTACAAACCAATCTGAAAACTTTTTCATTTGTTTTCCAAGAAGAACAGGGAGGTTGTTTTTTCCCATGTTCCTGAATGGAGCCAAACCAAAAACCTGAGCAGCAGAACCCTGACTGCTCTATTGCTCCCCAGTTGGAGTGGGACATGGTCTTGCCTAAGACTGTGGGTAACTCCGAAACTCTCCAGGAAGTGTGGCACTTCATGTTTGCAGAGGAAGGAAGGAAAGAAAATGTGCTCATTGACTTCACTCTCCTGATCATTCTCTAAGAAAATTCTTAATACATTCTGTTGCAACATGAGAAAAAAAAACACCTGAATTTCATAAAAATATTTACTTAGTACTTTTAATTTTATCCTTTCACTTATCTTTCATTTCTTCTCTCCCTTTTGCTCTTTGTTTTTCTTTTAGGCCCCATAGATGATTTTTCTAGTTTCTTCCATAGATGGAACCTGATCCTTACCCTTTACTATGTTTTTCTGTCCTCAAGGAACACAAACTATTTCTTGTAGCTCACATCACTTGAAAATATTAAGTGTATAACTAACTATGCAGATTATGTTAATTATTTTGGTAGCCAGCCACATTAACCAATGAGAAATTTGGACTGATTGAAACATTTCAAAAGGGAATTGAATGGAGTGGTGATTTGATGCAGTAATTGAAAGTTCAGTCTGAATACTCCACTCTGGGGATTCTCCCAACAGTATTTGGTATTTTCTTAGACTAGAAACATGGTTTTCATTGTTTTCATTAGCTCCTGTGTAATTAGATTGGTAGGTGTTGCATTTTGTGGCTTCAGTTTAGAAATTATTGCAGGTCGCGAAGATTCCAAGTCTAGGTGTCATTCATTTATCTGCATTTACCAATGTTGTGCCATCATATTGAAAAGTAAGTTAGATAAGAACCAACCACACTAAAACCCTAATATCTGTGTTATTTTCATCCTCATTTGTAGCTTCCTAGATATGGACTCTTTCCTGGGTCTATCTGATAAATGTTCTGCCCACAGGCAGTTGTTTTGAGAGAATTAATACTACATGTCTGAGGACATTAAGCACTTGACTGCCTGACATACATGAGTTCATTGCCCAAATCTCTCAATATATGTTTTTTTTTTTTGTTTTTTTTTTTTGTTTTTTTTTTTTATAGAGACAGAGAGAGAGTCAGAGAGAGGGATAGACAGGGACAGACAGACAGGAATGGAGAGAGATGAGAAGCATCAATCATCAGTTCCTCGTTGCGCGTTGCGACACCTTAGTTGTTCATTGATTGCTTTCTCATATGTGCCTTGACCGTGGGCCTTCAGTAGACCAAGTAACCCCTTGCTCGAGCCAGCGACCCTGGGTCCAAGCTGGTGAGCTTTTGCTCAAACCAGATGAGCCCGCGCTCAAGCTGGCGACCTCTGGGTCTTGAACCTGGGTCCTTCCGCATCCCAGTCCCACGCTCCATCCCACTGCGCCACCGCCTGGTCAGGCTCAATATATGTTTAATTTTTTTTTTTTTTTAAAAAAGCAAGTTAATTAGCTGCTTAAGTTTGGCTGTTATTCAGTATCAACAAACAGGAGGAAATTGAATGAATTCCAAGTTGTTTTAGTTTGTCACTTGTAGTACTCCATCCCACTGGGAACTACCAGTGTCACTTGGAAAAAAAACTGCTCAAGACACAAACTGATGTCAAGAGGAAGGAGAGGCTGTCAAGAGAGACAAAGACCTGAGTCTTCTTCCCCCTAAGCTCTTATTGATCAGAAGCAGAACAGAGGTAACAGGATTACAAGAGAGGAAGGCCAGGTGATAAGGGGAAAGAATGACTAATGGCCATTTTGCTGACATGAGAAAGGGTTAATTTTTCGGTCAGTTCATTCTTTTTCTTTTGCTAATTAACAAGCAGAAAGGAAGGGGCAATCTAGAACCTCTAGGCTAATTTTTTAAAGCCTGTTCTCATGCATTCCTTGGTGTCTGCACAGAGGTCACCCACTCACACAGCTTCTCGGTGTTTGCATCCAAGAGACATTCACTCAGGGCTTTTAACAAAAGTTCCCCAACCCAAGTCATACAGGGTTCAAGGTTAGATAAATGATTTCCTACAGTCATTGGCTTAATTTCATGACATACACACCCTCTTTCATCCACATTACATGTGCTTATTTTTTAAAATCAAAAGGAAGCCTGACCTGTGGTGGTGCAGTGGATAAAGCGTCAACCTAGAACGCTGAGGTCATGGGTTTGAAACCCTGGGTTTGTCTGGTCAAGGCACATACGGAAGTTGATGCTTCCTGCTCCTCCTTCCCTTTTCTCTTTCTCCTCTCTGAAATAAATAAATAAAATCTTTTAAAAATTTTTAAAAAATTAAAAGTGAATCAGCATTAATTTAAAATTTAGGCAAAAACTATGACATTTAATATCATTGGACTTGCCTGAGAGTGTGACAAAAATGCTTACAGAGGACTTGGAAACTGCAGCATTTTAACAATTTTTTCTGATGTATCAAATCATAATGAAATTGTATCCAATAATAGTAAGATATTTTAATGTTACCAAAGTCATTCAAGTAAACATTTTAAATTTAGAATCCATGGAGGGCGAAACTTCTGAAATTTTCTCAAACCATCTATACAGAGTAATAAATAAAAACAATTTGAAATCCAAAATTGTTGCAGTAACGGCTGATAATACAAATACAAATTTTGGTGGGTGAAGACGCAAAGGGGTGAATAATGTATGTAAAATTATAAGAGTTCCTAGTTGAACACAAAAAAATTTTAGGATATTCAAAAGTTAGATGGCTTGCTCTAACACCTGCTATAAAGCGTCTTCTACAATTATTTGAACTTCTCCATTCATATTTTTTAAGTTTAGACAAATGTCCTAAAATCTTGGAATTGTTTTCAAATAATAAAATATCTGAGATATTAATGTATTTTGTACATAATCAATCATCTATTTTTCACAAAATAATTCAAAAGATTGAAGGTGAACACATTTCAGCTATGGAAGTTAATCTTATTTTGGATGACTTTATCCTTCAATATAAATCTCGTTTTGAAGAAAAATTTCTTCCTTTAATTATAAAAGGAAAATTGTCAGACTTAGAGGAATCAAATATGGCCATATTAGAAAAGTTTATTAAAGAATTGAAAAATTTTTACCAGACTTGTTTTCAATATATCGAAGAATGGTCTTAAACAAACATCACTGGAAATGACAGTTTACAATGGTGTTTTTTTACTTCATTGCAAGTATATTGGACAGATATTGAATCTGTCTTGAGTTTTTAATCTAAAGAAATACCAGACATCAAAATAAACGACAATTGTCTCTTTGAAGAAATTAGAAGACTGAATGTATATTTAAATTCTGAAAAATTAATATAATGGGAAAATGAACGTGTCGAAATTGATAAAAGATGGGTGGAAATATTCAGCCATTTCAAAAATGAACATATTCCATGTGAAAGTTTATTTATTCTTCTTCAGTTTACATTGTGCAGCCCTGGAACTAATATAGCAGTTGAAAGAGTTTTTCAATTGCTAATGAATTTTGGACAAGTAAGAAATGGAGATTGAATGTTGACACTCTAGCTGTAGCACTTGCCATAAAATTCAATATGAAAGATACTTCTTGTTCAGATATTTCCAATATAGTTACAAGATGATACATTGACAAAAAATATTCATTCAATGGAAAAATACTCATTTAGATAATGTTATCTAAGTGAGTATCTTTTTTTACAATCATTATTAAAAATTAATAGGCATGTAAGCATAATTACAGTATAAAATATTACAAATGTTTTTTATTATGCATTTTTCATATTCTAGTGTATTATTGTTACAGTGAATAAAATGCTTCTTTTATTTACGATACTGTTTTCTTCAATTTATTTTTGTCCTCCTTTTCATTGTAAAAAAGTTGGTCACCTTATATAATAGCACTGCTTCAGATGGTTTCTTCCCAAGATGCCTAGACCTATCTCAGGTGCTGTTGCCTCCATCTTTTCAACTCTGCAACCAAACTCTACCAGCTTTGTCTCAGACTACCCACACTGGAGTTGATGACACAGCTCATTTACCGCTTATCCTTCTCTTGGGAGGAATTGGCACAGTTACAAACATTAACATCTTTGGCAACATAAACATTAGAACAACTAATAAATATTGAAATTGGAAACCAAAATCACAAGAGAATGAAAAATAGTATCTCATACTTTGTGCCATTTTCCAACTATAATGTTAAGATCTTTTCAACTTCCAGGACTGGTGTGTGTGTGTGTGTGTTACACAATAACTTTGTAATAAGATTTTGGTGATTGCCAGTGTAATATTACTAATTGAAACAAAATTTTCCCTTTTCATTAATGGTGCTTGAGACACTTTAAAAATAAACCAAGAGAGAGAGAGAAAGCAGAAGTTAAGTGCTTGCTTCCCCAAAGGTGTGGACACCCCAAATAGTGTAAAAGATTAACAACAGTGGTACAAGAAGAAAATATTAGAGTTTCTAGTTAATTTTATCTAATACTTTACATTTCTACTTTTGTTTAATGGTGCACATAAGTAATATAGATAGACACTAAGTCATATATTGAGGAGAGTGGCTGCTTAAAACGTAATTTTACTGTTCACTTCGGCAGCACATATACTAAAATTGAAATGACACAGAGAAGCATGTCCCCTGCACAAAAATGACACAAATTTGTGAAGCATTAAAAAAAAAAAACTAATTATATATGAGTACGTAATCAAAAAAGTTCAAAGACTACTTCAGTAGACACTGAGGTGCTGAAAGACTCATTCTTTGTTTTGATGTCATTTATCAGAAGAAAAACGTGTTAAAGAAAGGAAAAAATATACTGTTCACAAAGATTAGGGGACATTTCAAAATGAATATGAAGTGATTAAAGTACCCCCTAATTTTTGTGAGCAGTGTATTTTATTGTGGTATACAGTTTACAGTTTTTTAAAAATTACATACATTTATTTATTAAGCTCCATATTCTGTGTTATTTGAGAAACAAACTTTTTATGATTTCATTTATGTTATGTTCTTTCATGTTATGTACACTCATTAATACGTGGAAGAACTACAGAAGACAAAGAGTGTGTTGTTTATGCTGTGCTTTTCCTGGCTAGGACGACGTATTTGAATTGGCTCATACCTTTACAGGAGTACTTTGAGGACTCTTTCTTAATTTCATCATCATTAATGAGCTATAATTGGCTTTATTGAGGTAATGGTGTATGTAATCATTTAAGAGTTTATGTGTAATATATGAATACTTGGATTGGGGTTGTAAACGAGGTAGTAAAAAGCTTCCTCTTGAAAGTACCATGTGAATTACTTTTGCCTGAAGCTAACTTTGAAAGAAACCTCCCTTGATGGTCTCCCATGAAGAGGTAGTTGACTTTGGTTAGGTCCAAGGTAGAGTGTGTTTTACTTATCTTACTGAATTGTGAGTTTAGCTCTAATGTGTCAAAACAAAATTTGTGACAGGTAGAGTTTTAGTAAAGTAGACATACTATTAACAAATTATATTAATTCAAAATTTATTTCTCTTTTAGTTCTCAGGAAGATGAAAGACCTCTGTCACCTTTCTATTTGAGGTATTTATTTGATTTTTGTTGGTCTTACAGGGAATTGAGGAGGGTTAGGCTTCTCTGGGTTTATTTGCCCACTTTAATTTTTTTAATAGAATATTCTATAATATGGTCAGACTAAGCTTATTGAAACCCCTACCATATTGTTCATGCTCTGGTTTTCCTCTATTTTGTTTAATAAATCTTAAAACAAATTTTAATATAGTTGAAAACACTAAAATAAGATACTTTGTCTTCAATTCAGAAATGTTAAGGTAGCCATTTTAATTTCAAAAACTGGCTGATAATTAGGCTATAACCAATTTTAAAACTCTCCTGTAAATACAAATGGGTTGAGAGGGGTGTGAACATAAGGCTTACTTGCTGAAGAAGCCTTAGTTTGTGTTAAATCATTTCCTATATAATAATGGCATGAGAAACTAAATATTCAGCAAGTTTATGGAGTTCAGAATCATTTTCTAAAACTTATAATGCAAAAATAGCAACTATTACAGGATCTAAGTTTACAGAATCTTAAAGTGGACCACTACTCTTCATACTAAAATTTTGCTATATTAATAAGATAATTTAGTGAATCATTCAACTTATGTATCAATATAACCTAGAACCAAATTTTTCTTACCTATTGTATCACTTTCCTCACTGCTTATCTATGTCAGAGGCTTAGAAAATATATTTGATAATAATATGACCATATAATTAAAGTTAAAATGCTAAAGTTTATTAAAAAATTTTTACTCGATTTTGAAATCTATTTTCAAAAATAAATGGCAGAATATGTGATACATAGTTTGTGTATTTATTTTGAAGCTGATTTGTTGCAGTCATTAGATTTAGACATAGTAGTTCAGATGTGTGTCACAGGACTTCAGGCTTAGTCAAGTAACTGCTTTTCAGTAGTGTTCTGGCTTTTAGTGACTTGAAGCATATTGCATAAGCACTTTGTGGCAAAAAAGGGAACATTTAATGTAATCCATTTGATTTATCCTGATTTCCTACCAACCAAATCAGCATCTTCTGGTTCATAGGCTATCTCAACTGTGCAATTACTGTAAACACATGAGGATGCTGTTGCTTAGCACACGGTAATTCTGGCATTCGTTATGTAAATACGATAATATCAAGCAAATTATTATCATCATAAATTAAGTTTCACATAGTACAGATCACAACACGGTATCTTGCCAACTAGTGAGAACTGTGGATTCCCTTAATCTCTTTTTTTTTAATTTAGAAATTTAAATTTAACAGGGTGACATTATTTAATAAGAATACACAGGTTTCAGGCAAACATTTCTGTAGCATTTGAACTGTTGATTATGTTGTATATCATCATCCAAAGTCAAATCATTTTCCGTCAGTCTATATTTGTCCCTCTTTACACCCTTCCAACCCTCCCTTCTCCCACATCTCCATGTCCCCCTCCCCCTATAACCACTTCACTTTTATCTATGTCCATGAGTCTGAGTTTTATATCCCATCTATGTGTGAAATCCTACAGTTCCGAGCTTTCTCTGATTTACTTAATTCACTCAGTATAATGTTCTCAAGGTTCATCCATGTTGTCATTAATGGTACTATGTCATTGTTTCTTATGGCTGAGTAGTATTCCATTGTTATATATGTACCATGTACCACATCTTTTTTATCCGATCCTCTATCAAGGGACACTGTTTGTTTCCATGTCTTGGCCACTGTGAATAATGCTGTAATGAACATGGAGCTGCATGTGTCTTTAAATACTAATATTTTCGACAATTTGACTTTGGGTGATGGGTATGCAACATAACCAAATGTCAAAATAACCTGGAGATGTTTTCTCTGAACATATGTACCCTGATTTATCAATGTCACCCCATTAAAATTAATAATAAAAATAAATAATTTAAAATAAATAAATACCAATATTTTCAAGTATTGGGGGAGATACCCGATAGAGGGATTGCTGGGTCATATGTTAGTTCTAGTCTTAATTTTTTGAGAAATCACCACACTTTCTTTCATAATGGTTGTACTAATTTTGTATTCCCACCAGCAGTGAATGAGAGTTCCTTTTTCTCCACAGCCTCTCCAACACTTCTTATTACCTGTCTTGTTGATAATAGCCAATCTAACAGGTGTGAGCTGGTATTTCATGTAGTTTTGATTTGCATTTCTCTAATAACTAGTGAAGATGAGCATCTTTTCATATATCTGTTGGCCATTTGTATGTCCTTTTGGGAGAAGTGTCTGTTCAGGTCTTCTCTTTGTTTTTTTAATTTTGTTCGCTTGCTTGTTGCTGAACTTTGTTTTTTCTATATTTTGGATATTAACACCTTTTCAGAGCTTTTGTTTAAAAATAACATCTCCCATTTAGTTGGCTGCCTATTTGTTTTGTTGTCAATTTCCTTTTGCTGTGTGGAAGTTTTTTAGTTTGATATAGTCTCATTTGTTTATTTTTATCTTTACTTCCCTCGCCTTTGAGTCAAATTCATGAATTGTTATCTATGGCTAAGGTTCATGAGTTTAGTACCTATGTTTTCTTCTATATAATTTATTGTTTTGGATCATATATTTAAGTCTTTGATCCATTCTGAATTAATTTTTGTACAGGGGGACAAACTGTAGTTAAGTTTCATTCTTTTGCACGTGATTTTCCAATTTTCCTAGCACCATTTATTGAAGAGGCTTTCTTTTCTCCATTGTGTGTTTTGGCTCTTGTCAGAAATGATTTGTCCATATATATGTAGCTTTATATCTGAGCTCTCGATTTGGTTACATTGGTCTGTATGTCTGTTTTTTGATTGGATTGTTTATCTTCCATGCTGTTTTTATTATCATGGCTCTATAGTATAATTTGAAATCACATAGTGTGATATCTCCAGCTTCATTCTCTTTCCTCAGGATTGCTTTAGCTATTTGGGGTTTTTTCTTTAATTTCTGATTTTAATTTGTGTTTATATAGCTTTAAGTGTCCCACCGAATATATCTTCCCCCAATGCCTTATTCCCCTTGGCCCCCCATGTCCCCTCCCCCACAAGGCCTTCCTCTCTTCCCTCCAGGATATGCTGTCCTGTTCTTTATAATGCTGTGTTATGTATATATAATTCCATTAATCACTTTCCCTTCTCTGATCCCATCTTCTCTTCTACTTTCCTTCTGACCACTTTCCCTCTGGTCCCTTTGATCCCTTCTCTGCCTTTGTTCCATTGCTCAGTTCAAATTGTTCATTGGATTATACAAATGCATGAGGTCATATGATATTTTTCTTTCTCTGCCTGGCTTATTTCACTTAGCTTGATAGTTTCCAGGACCATCCATATTGTAGCGAAAGGTAAGATTTCCTTCTTCCTCACGGCCACTTAGTATTCCATTGTGTATATGTACTATGACTCTTATATCCACTCACCCACTGACAGACACATGGGCTGTTTCCAGATCTTGGCTATTGTAAACAATGCTGCAGTAAACATGGGGATGCATTTCTTCTTTTGAATCAGTGATTTGGTATTCATAGGACATGTTCCTAAAAGCGGGATAGCTGGGTCAAAGAGCAGTTCCATTTTTAATTTTTTGAGGGACCTTCATACTGTTTTCCACAGTGACTGCACCAGTCTGCATTCACACCAGCAGTGCAGGAGGGTTCCCTTTTCTCCGCACCCTCTCCAGCACTTATTAATGTGCTGTTTTGTTAATAAGCGCCATTCTGACAGGTGTGAGGTGGTATCTCATTGTGGTTTTAATTTGCATTTTCCTAATGATTAGTGATGTTGAACATTTTTTCATATGCCTATTGGCCATCTGTATGTCCTCTTTGGAGAAGTGTCTATTCATTTCTTTTGCCCATTTTTTGATTGGATTGTTTTATCTTCCTGGTGTTGAGTTTTACAAGTTCTTTATAAATTTTGGTTATTAACCCCTTATCAGATGTATTGGCAAATATATTCTCCCAGTGGGTTTTTTTTGTTGTTGTTTTTTACAGAGACAGAGAGAGAGTCAGAGAGAGGGATAGATAGGGACAGACAGTCAGGAACGGAGAGATGAGAAGCATCAATCATCTGTTTTTTTCATTGCGACACCTTAGTTGTTCATTGATTGCTTTCTCATATGTGCCTTGACCGCGGGCCTTTAGCAGACCAAGTAACCAGTGACCTTGGGTCCAAGCTGGTGACCTTTGCTCATACCAGATGAGCCCGCACTCAAGCTGGCGACCTCAGGGTCTCAAACCTGGGTCCTCCGCATCCCAGTCCGATGCTCTATCCACTGCGCCACCGCCTAGTCAGGCCATTGTGTGGATTTTTTATTTTGTTATGGTGTCTTTTGCTGTGCAAAAGCTTTTTAGCTTGATATAGTCCCATTTGTTTATCCTGTCCTTTATTTCACTTGCCCATGGAGATAAATCAGCAAAAATATTGCTACAAGAGATATCAGAGAGTTTACTGCCTATGTTTTCTTCCAAGATGTTTATGGCTTCACGACTTACATTTAAGTCTTTTATCCATTTTGAGTTTACTTTTGTGAATGGTGTAAGTTGGTGATCCAGTTTCATATTTTTGCAAGGACCTGTCCAATTTTCCCAATGCCATTTGTTAAAGAGACTGTCTTTACTCCATTGTATGCTCTTACCTCCTTTGTCAAATATCAATTGTTCATCAATTGATGTGGGTTTATTTCTGGGTTCTCTGTTCTGTTCCATTGATCTGTATTCCTAGTCTTATGCCAGTAACAAGCTGTTTTCAGTACGATGGCCTTGTAGTATAACTTGGTATCAGGAAGTGTGATAACCTCCACTTTATTCTTCTTTTTCAAGATTGCTGAGGCTATTCATGTTCTTTTTTGGTTCCGTATATATTTTTGGAATATGTGTTCTATATCTTTGAAGTATGTCATTGGTATTTTAATAGGAACTACATTGAATTTATAGATTGCTTTGGGTAATATAGACATTTTTATGATGTTCATTTTTTCTATCCATGAACACGGTATGTGCTTCCACTTGTTTGTATCTTCCTTGATTTCCTTTACAATGTTTTATAATTTTCCAAGTACAAATCTTTAACCTCTTTGGTTAAATTTACTCCTAGGTACTTTATTTTTTGTTGTTGTTGTTGCAGTAATGAAGTGGATTGTTTTCTTAATTTCTCTTTCAGACAGTTCATTGTTGGTGTAAAAAAAATGCCACTTATTTCTAAATATTGATTTTATATCCTGCCACCTTGCTGAATTCATTTATCAGATCCATTAGTTTTTTTACTGAGACTTTAGGGTTTTCTATGTACAGTATCATATTATCAGCAAATAATGACAGTTTTACTTCTTCTTTTCCAATCTGGATGACTTTTATCTCTTTTTCTTGTCTGATTGCTGTGGCTAGGACTTCCAAAACTATGTTGAATAAGAGTGGTGAAAGGGGGCACCCCTGCCTTGTTCCTGATCTTAAGGGGATTTCTTTTCATTTTTGCCCATTGAGTATGATGTTGGCTTTGGATTTGTCATAGTTGGCCTTTATCATGTTGAGGTATGATTCCTGTATCCCCACTTTGCTGAGAGTTTTAATCATGAATGGGTGCTGGATTTTATCAAATGCTTTTTCTGCATCTATTGATATTATCATCTAATTTTTATCATTTCTTTTGTTTATGTGTTGAATCACATTGATTGACTTGAGGGTTTTGTACTAGCCTTGTCTCCCTAGAATAAATTCCACCTGATCATGATGTATGATTTTTTTCATGTATTGCTAGATCCAGTTTGCTAATATTTTGTTGAGAATTTTAGCATCTAAGTTCATCAGGGATATTGGTATTTGGTTTTCTTTCTTTGTAGTGTCTTTGCCTGGATTTGCAATCAGTATTATGCTCACCTCATAAAAGGAGTTTGGAGGTCTTTCCTCCTCTTGAACTTTTTGAAATAGTTTGAGAAGGATAGCAGTTAGTTCTTCTTTGAATATTTGGTAGAACTCACCTGTGAAGCCATCTGGCCCAGGATTTTTGTTTGTTGAGATTTTTTGATAACTGTTTCAATCTAATTTGATGAAATTGGTCTCTTTAGGTTTTCTGATTCTTCTTTATTGATTTTTGAAAGATTATATGTTTTAATGAATTTATCCATTTTGCCTAGGTTGTCTACTTTTATGGCATAGAGTTCTTCATAGAATTTTCTTATAATCCTTTGTGTTTCTGCTGTGTCAGCTTTTACTTCTCCTCTCTCATTTCTAATTTTATTTATTTGAGTCCTCTCTCCTTTTTTCTTGGTGAGTCTGGTTAAAGGTTCATCAATCTTGTTTACCTTTTCAAAGAACCAGCTCTTGGTTTCATTGATCCTCTGTATTGTTTATTTAGCCTCTATGTCATTTATTTCCACTCTGATCTTTATTATTTCCTTCTTTCTACTACCTCTGGGCTTTACTTGCTGTTCTTTTTGTAATTCTTTTAGGTGCAGGGTTAAATTGTTTATTTGAGCTTTTTCTAGCTTCTTAAGGTATGCCTGTAGTGCTATGAACTTCCTTCTCAGGGCTGATTTTGCTGTGTCCCATAAATTTTGAGTTGTTTTATGTTCTTTTTCATTTGCTTCAAGGAAATTTTTGAAAAATTCCTTGATCTCATTGTTAACCCATTTGTTATTTAATAACATGCTATTTAGTTTCCAAGTGTTTGAGTGTTTTTCAGTTTTTCTATTGTAGTTGATTTCTAGTTTCAAGTCATTGTGATCCGAGAAGATGCTTGATATGATTTCAATCTTCTTAAATTTATGGAGACTCATTTTGTGTCCTAGCATGTGGTCTATCCTAGAGAATGTACCATGAGCACTTGAAAAGAATGTATATTCTGCTGCTTTAGGGTGTAAGGTTCTGAACATATCTATTAATCCAGTTGATCTAGTGTAGCTATTTGGAGTTTTTTATTGTTCCATACAAACCTGGTGATTTTTTGTTCTATTTTTTTTTAAATGACATTAGGATTTTGATGTGGACTGCATTAAATGTTTAGATTGCTTTGAGTAATATTGCATTTTAACTATGTTGATTCTTCCAATCCATGAACATGAATATTCTTGTGTTTCATTGTGTCTTTTTCAATTTCTTTCTATAATATTTTGTAGTTTTCAATATATAGGACCTTCACATTGTTTGTTTAGTTTATTCCTAGCCATTTTATTCTTTTTGTTGTTATTGTAAAAGGAATGTTTTGTTTTTTGTTGGTTTTTTTGTGTGACAGAGACAGAGAGGGACAGACAAGCAGGAAGGAAGAGAGATGAGAAGCATCAATTCTTTATTGCAGCTCCTTAGTTGTTCATTGATTGCTTTCTCATCTGTGCCATGATTGGGGGGCTACAGCAGAGCAAATGGCCCCTTGCTCAAGCCAGCGACCCCATGCTCAACCTTTTAAGCTCATACTCACGGTGGAAGAGCCCGCACTCAGGCTGGTGACCTTGGAATTTTAAACCTGGGTCCTTTGCATCCCAGGCCAGTGCTCTACCACTGTGCCACAGCCTGGTCAGGCTAAATTCTTATAGATTATTGGACTAGAAACATAACATGTCCAGTGATAATTTAATGTATCAATAAGTGTATTTTCTTTTGCACTATCTCTGGTAAGAGCAAATGAATGCTTAAATATTTTAAATATATTTTAAGAAATTTCTGTAGTTTCCTTGTCTTCCATTCCTTTCCCTCCCATTTTATTATTTATTTAAGATTCCTTAGTTACAGTATTCCAAATGGGGAGTTATTGCAAGATTCTGATTTCTTAATGATTTGTTAACATGATGAAAATTAAATTGGCTCTTTTCAATACAAAATAATATTTACGTTGCCTTTTGGAAAAGTTAAAAGGACTTGTTAGTTACAAAATGATATCTTTCCCATCTAGGGGTTTTTTCAGTGGGTGGGAGTGGGAGGAAAGGCCCAATCAGGAGACGAGCCACACAAGCTGAAATGGGGACTCACCAGAACTATACTCAGCCACAGGCAGCCATGCAGGGAAGTGGGGATAGGGCAGCTGGGATATCAAGTTTGGTGCTTTATTCTGAAAGGTCCAGCTGGAGACAGAGTGGCAGAACTCAGTCGCTCCAAGCCTGGGAGTGCAGTCTTCAGGGAGACAAGATCAAAACAGAGAGAAGATAAGAGCAAAGCAGGGCTCCAGTTTCAGAGGAAGGAGAATAGATGATCCATAAAAAAACTCATGTACAGCAACCAGACAGGCGTTCAGCTATTGAAGTGGAGGCAGGATGCATTATTTATAACAACAAGACCGAGTCTGTGTTTGGGGCAGAGGATAGAGGTGGAGAGCTTGCAGTGTACTAGTGGAGGTTGCAGACCTTCCTGTGGCTAGAGGAAGGGGGGAGAATGCTTGACAGGGAACCAGAGAGGCTATTTCAGTCATTACCTTGCTCCGCTTTGCATCTTGTAGAATTTCCATTTCTGTGATTGCAATTCTCTTTAAATGGTCATGGCTGAACCACACGTTAGGCTACTGTACTTTTAAGTTGCCTTCCGTCTTTTCTGTAGTAAGGTAGGGCTATTATAAATAAGTATGTACTCATATTTTCTTATTCTAAATTAAGTATCTTCTGTGATAAGAAATCTCTAATTTCAGTACTTCCCCAACCTAAACTATCTCACCACAGCCATTTGTCCTTTTTTGAAAGGAAAGAAATAGTAGCTACAAATCTACACCTGCCGCTGTCCCGTGTGGCAAGTTTATTGCAGCTACAGTATCTCAAACAGTAGGTGTCATTGTTCTCCAGATGCTCATTAGAGATTACCCACCCTGTTGAGCTTATTAAGGAAATGAAAGGAAGGACAGACTATGCCAAATCCTTAGCAAGACTGCCACAAAATAAACATGAACAGGCAAACTTAAGGTGAAGAACATTCTTGGCTAGGATTTCTATACCCTGGCCTCCTTCATGGTCTAGGCTCGAATCCCAGAAAAG
Source organism: Saccopteryx bilineata (assembly GCF_036850765.1). NCBI lineage: Eukaryota > Metazoa > Chordata > Mammalia > Chiroptera > Emballonuridae > Saccopteryx > Saccopteryx bilineata. Next base: position 193,583,314 of record NC_089494.1, read on the forward strand.
GATCCCTTGCCTCAATTGTTCAGACTGACATCAATTCAACTTTTGTTGTCAGTCTTTCTCTGTGCCATGTTCAGCATGTTACTGTCTAATTTCTTTTGCTGGCATGCATTCAGATCTAACTAGGATCTGTTGCTAGTTCTTACTTTTGTTTGTCTGAGTCTTCAGTGTCTACAAGCCCGGGTTTTGATTTCTGTGGTTATTTCCACTAGGACTAGGATTCCTACTCTCCACTTTCTATTTCTCCTCATTTCTGCGTGCTCCCTCCTCACCTTCATATTCCTATGGCCAAGGTCAGATCCTGGCCTTACCCCATCCCATCAGATTTCGACCACTGAATTCCCTCTTCTTTACAAATTTCTGACTTATACCTACAACCTGTCCTTCCTGTGTTTCATCAAAATCCTAAATATGTGTTTCAGGGGCTCCATACCTATAACCAGTTTTGTTCACTGGGCTCTAACCAGTTCACCTGGCCTTGAAATGGTGCTTCCTTGCCTGCCTAACACCAGCTAGCAACTACACTGATCTTCCTCTGCCTTCCTGTTGGGTTTTGTTCCTCATTGAAACCCTGAAATTAACAGTCTTTATCAATTTCAGCCCATTTTTTTCTTGTTAAAGATGATTTGTATCAAAATAGTAACTTTTTTTTAGTGTTAAGAAGAGGGGAGATAGTGGACAGAGATGCAACTCCGTTTGGGGCCAGATGTTCCAGTACTAAACTATTTTTAGCACCTGAACTAATCTGGGGAAGGCAGGGGGCGAGCTGGAACCAATCCAGCAGCAGTGCGGGAGAGGAAGAGGAGGGGGGAGAAGCAGATGGTTGCTTCTCCTGTGTGCCCTGAGCAGGAATCTAACTCCAAATATCCACACACAGGCCCACACTCTATCCACTGAGCCACCAGCCAGGGCCTCAAAATAGTTACTTAAGAGGGGAACCAGTAGCCTCTAGAAGTATAAAACCTTCTATTTGGTATGGTCTCTAGGAGGCAGCCCTGTACACTCTGTCCCTCATGGCAGTGCCCCACCCACTACAGACCTTTGGATCCACTTTCCTGGGCTAAAGTCTTTTTTTATTTTTTTATTTTTTTTGGTATTTTTCTGAAGCTGGAAACGGGGAGAGACAGTCAGACAGACTCCCGCATGTGCCCGACCGGGATCCACCCGGCACGCCCACCAGGGGCGACGCTCTGCCCACCAGGGGGCGATGCTCTGCCCCTCCCGGGGGTTGCTCTGCCGCGACCAGAGCCACTCTAGCGTCTTGGGCAGAGGCCAAGGAGCCATCCCCAGCGCCCGGGCCATCTTTGCTCCAATGGAGCCTTGGCTGCAGGAGGGGAAGAGAGAGACAGAGAGGAAGGAGGGAGGGGTGGAGAAGCAAATAGGCGCTTCTCCTATGTGCCCTGGCCGGGAATCGAACCCGGGTCCCCCGCACGCCAGGCCGACGCTCTACCGCTGAGCCAATCGGCCAGGGCCCTGGGCTAAAGTCTTAAGGGCAGTTGACACCCACCATCTGGTTGGTGGCTTCCTCCTTCAGACTGGAAGCACAGGGTCAGGTTAAAGGTGTACTCCACACAGGCTTGCAGGCACTCCCAAGGGATCATGACTATGCTCCTTCCTCAGGGTCCAAATTTCAGCACACACCCCAGCAAGTCTCACTCTGCATCCCACAGCAGGGGAGGTGAGACCCCATAACTGCCTCAAAGCGGAGCCTTGTCCAGAGAATAGCTGGGGGGACCCCTCCCGCTGCTGGGCTTATCAGTGCAAACATCTTGGGGGCTGGAACATCCCCTTCCCCTGGTCCCATCATGCTGCTGATCCACATAGAAGCCACACAGGCCCAGTGGAAGCTGAGTGGCGTCTGGCTGCAATCCTTCCGGTTAGGGTCGTAGGACTTGCTCCCGTCCAACACTAGGTCCTGCATATCTGACCTCGTGCTGTACAAGCCAACCTCCACAATGGGTACTAGGCACTCAGGGGCCACTATCACATTGACCTGGATGCTCTGCAATAGGGATGTGTCCCCAAACAATACCACAAACACAAAGTGGTAGTGGTCCACAGGCAGCACCAGGCAAGGCGCCACGAGGTGGGGCACGGCCACACAGGCTGGGCGCCCCGGCTGCTGGCAGCTGATGGCGCAGTACACTTCCCAGAGGCCCACAGTCGTGAAGATCGACTCGGGCCTCCAGGTCCTTGTGCTGGAAGCTCTGCAGGAGCTCCTGCAAGGGCAGGGCCACATCCACCCTGCCAGCCCAAGTTTTACTACAGTACAAATTGAAGCCAAATTAACTATTTTAGCAGATTTTGAATTACTTAGGGTCAGTTTCAGTATTTCATGTTTTCTCATTTCTCTGTATCAAGAACATCAAATCAATTCATTTCAGTTACAAGATAAAAAGTTCTGGAGATGGAGTGGCAGTGGTTGCACAGCAATGTGAATGTCCTAATACCCCTGGATTATACACTTAAAAATGGTTAAGGTGCTAAATTTTATATGTATTTTACCACAATAGAAAAATTGAGAGAAAAAAGTGTCATGGAAGATTTCATGCCCACCCCTAGCTGAAAACCACTGAACCAGACTGACAATTTTATTCTCTTATACTGAAGAATTTTATAAACTTTATTACCATTTATTATACAATTTGGGGATTCACTATTGAGTTTTTGATATCTAAAAATCACTAGTCATATTTTTTGCATAGTAAGAGATAAGTATAGAGTCTGGGCTTAACTTCTGTCAATGCTAATTAAAATAGTAAGCATATGTTTAGGCTAAATTAAGAAACAAAGATAAATTAGATAATTTTTTTTTATTTTTTATGCTTCTCTTCATCTCTTCCCTCTATATGAAAAAGCAAAGGAAAATTTATACTTTCAAAAATAAAGATATCTTTGTAGCCATTCTGTCTATCCAGCTGCTTAATTATTCTTCAATCTCTTTGCCTCCCCATAGACTTCTGATTAGAAGAACTTTAGATTTTAATAAAATGTAGACCTCTAGGTGAAACAAGTAGAAGACAAAGTTTGCCTGATATAACTAATCGCAGCCTCCCTTTTAAATTCTAATGGTAATATAAAATTACCTGGTCAGAAAATATTATTTCCTGACCAGGTAGTAGCACAGTGGACACAGAGGACCCAGGTTCAAAACCCAAGGTCGCCAGCTTGAGCCCAAAGATTGCTGGTTTGAAGACCAAGGTCACTGACTTAAGCCCAAAGTCAGTGGCTTGAGCAAGCAGTCACTCACTCTGCTGTAGCCCCTAGTCAAGGCACATACAAGAAAGCAATCATTGAAAAACTAAGGAGCTGCAATGAGGAATTGACGCTTCTCATCTCTCTCCCTTCCTGTCTGCCTGTCTCTATCTGTCCCTTTCTCTGTCTCTCTCACAAAAAAAGAAAAAGAAAAAGAAAAGAAAAAGAAAAACAGGCAATCCTATTGCTAATCTTCTCTAAACATGCTTCAGGACACAAACAACATTTTTGAAATAAGAGGAACCTGTAAGAGCAGAATGAATTTAGAATTAAAAGGCTAATCTCTTGGAAGAAGAACTGAAGTGAGAGAAAAAGGGAGCCTAGAAATGTACTAGCAGAGATTTTTTAAACTATGTGGGAAACAGTCAAGATCAGAGATTATTTAAAAATTAAGTGCATGATGAGAAACTTGAGGAGGTCTTGCAAAATGAAAAAGAACCAGATATGACTCCGAGAGAAATAATGCTAGATATGAAGGTCGAAGGTTGGAAAATCAACCAGAAAATTATTATAAGGAAAAACAGATACCAATATAAAGAGAAGTAGACATTAAAGTTCATGTATGCCCAGCTGAGAGGTGAATTGAATTTTTTTTTTAATTAAGCAGTAGATACCTGACTATAATCATTGGTGGAGAGGCAAAAAAAGTAACAAAAGACTAAATTTCTTGTCTTGCCTGACCTGTGGTGGCGCAGTGAATAAAGCGTTGACTTGGAATGCTGAGGCCACTGGTTTGAAACCCTGGGTTTGCCTGGTCAAGGCACATATGGAAGTTGATGCTTCCTGCTCCTTCCCCCTTCTATCTCTCTCTCTCTTGCTCTTCTCTCTAAAATGAATAAATGAAATCTTTAAAATAAATAAATAAATTTATTGTCTTACATAAGAAAGGTAGGAGAATAGAAGCTGGAGTCAAGATTGTAGGGGGTTTTGTTGAATTGTTTTGGAGGGTTAATTTTAATAATTATAGATGTAGGGGTATGAGAGACAATCACGGGTAGAATTGTACATAGGACTTCTATATTTTAAACCTCAGGAGCTAAGAGCAAAGACAGGTGTCAAAGGGAAAGGAAGCTCCCAAATTAGAGAACCTAAAGCAAAAACACAAAACAGTGAATAAAACTAGGCCAAATATGTCAGTTATGGCAATAAATATAAATGGATTAAATTACTTAAAATAGCTAAAATTACTTTTTAAAATTGACTATTTGAACTATACAGGATTGAGCAAAAGTAGGTTTATAGTTGTAAGTGCATGAGACAGTTTTTCTTATGTTATTATTGTATTATTTTTCTTATGAGCAATTATAAATGTACTTTTGGCCCTGGCCCGTTGGCTCAGCAGTAGAGCATCCACCTGGCACGTCTGGGGTTCAATTCCCAGTCAGGGCACACAGGAGAAGCGCCCATCTGCTTCTTCACCCTTCCCCCTCTCTTTCCTCTCTATTTCTCTCTTCCCTTCCTGCAGCCAAGGCTCCATGGGAGCAAAGTTGGCCTGGGCACTGAGGATGGCTCCATGGCCTCTGTCTCAGGTTCTAGAATGGCTCCAGTTGTAACTGAGCTATAGCCCAGATGGACAGAGCATTGGCCCCTGGTGGGCATGCCGGGTGGATCCCTGTTGGGCACATGTGGGAATCTGTCTCTTTTCCACCCTACTTCTCACCTCAGAAAAATACAAAAAAAAATGTGTCATGCCATTTTGATGGTTAGTTACATGATCTTTATCCTAAGGCTTAAATAAACAAACATCAGATAATTGTCTTTTAAATCCTTGCTCATTAAAAAGATAAAGTAGGCCCTGGCTGGTTGGCTCAGCGGTAGAGTGTCAGCCTGGCATGTGGATGTCCCGGGTTTGATTCCTGGTCACTTTACAAAGGAGAGGCACTCATCTGCTTCTCTACCCCTCCCCCTTTTGCTTCTCTCTCTCTTTCTCTCTCTCTCTCTCTCTCTCTCTCTCTCCCCCCCCCGCCCCCCCCCCCCCCGCAGCCATGGCTTGATTGGAGTGAGTTGGCCCTGGGTGCTGAGGATGGCTCCATGGCCTCCACCTCAGTGCTAAAGAAAGCTCAGTTGGAGCAATGGAGCAATGGCCCCAGAATGGGCAGAGCATCGCCCCCTAGTGGGCTTTCCGGGTGGATTCTAGTCGGGAGCATGCAAGAGTCTGTCTCTGCCTCCCCTCCTTTCATTGAATTAAAATATATATATATATAAATATTTAATATATTTATATATATTTATATAAAAATATATAAATATTTTCTGGAGAAAAAGGATAATTCTATTAGACCTAATGGTTCCTCTTAAAACAATATTGAATATATTACAGGCAGGATTTTAAACACCACAGAAAAGAGAACATACTGAGGTAAGAGAACATACAGAAAAAGAACACATGCTTTTTCAAGATGTCTTGTTTCAGTAGATTTGAAACATCTTTCCTTTTATATGTAAATTTCTTATTTCAAATTAAGAGTTCTAATTTTAAAGAATCACTCGTCAACAGCATCTGTGCATCTTATCAACATGCAAATTTTATGTACTAATACTGCTGAGCATACACCGCTTACAGAAATGGAGTTTGGGTTTTGCTAATAGAGATAAAGACTGAATATATTGAAATATATCATAAAATATATTCCAGAGTAGGTTTACAGTCTGTTTAAATGATCCTGGCATTATCATTTACGGTAAGTTCGGGTAATGAAATTGACCATAAAGCCAGAGTCTGCATTTGAGCTTCTTTCTTTCAGTTTTGAATACTTGATTTATCATCATTAGGAGATAAACTCTTCCATAGTCTAGTGTTTATATTGCATAAGTAAGAAATTTTCTTAGCAAATCAGTCAAGGTCTCTGAAAAAAAATTTGTTATTATTAGCTGTTTGCAAAGGATAAAAATTACATGTAAATTAAGGAAATCTTTATCTTTCACTAATTTGCTTATCACCTTTTGGTCAATGTCTTAGAATTACTTCCAGGAGCCAGTTATAGATATGGAAGCAGTCCCTATTTCTGACAATAAATATTCTTAGAAATCTTATTGGTGAATTGTTAAGCACACCTCACAGGAACTATAGAGATAGAAAGATATCTGGCCAAAGCCATTTGGTATCTAATAAACTATAGTTGACACTAAAACTAAAAATCACAATTATAACCTTTTATACGGATTTGAATATTAGGGCAATAACATTTTCAGGCTAAAAGAAAACCTCAGAGATCACTAGCCAAGCCTTTCATTATCTGTATAGAGAAACCAACCCAATGCAGCCAAGCTAACCAATAGTCTGATTTCAGCTACTGGTAATTAACTATAGAAGACGTGAACTTCTCCATTCTGATTCCCAGTGGAAAATGTTCCCAGAATACTTTCTTTAGAGAAATTCTATTAGAAAAATATGAAAGTATAGACACATTAAATATATAAAAATATTCCAAAGGATTATTAAAGAAATAATCAAAATATTAATTTGTCATAAATTTTACCTAAGATCAATATGCTAGTAAAAATGAACATGATTTAATTACTTGGTTTTATTACTGATTTATTCATTTATTTTTCGTTCTGAGAAAGGCTCTTTAAGACCGATTTAGATGGTTCAGGTCGTTTTTTCTAAGCTGTGAAGGGAATCTTGTGTTGCCTTTTATTCACTCAGGTTAGCGTTAGTTTTCCACATCATACCTTCCTTCATTGCTTAGATTAGAATATTTAAAAATAGCTACTGTGGTGTCTAAGGAATTGAAGTCTTGAAGAATTTTTGGTTGCCAGGATGTGGAGCCTTGCTAATCTGTGCCTTCTACAAATCAACAATATCAGAATCACTGGGGAAGTTGTTAGAAATGCAGAATCTCAGCTTTCACTTCCTTGGACCTGGACCGACCGAACCCCAATCTGCATGAACAAGGTTCTGGGTGATTCCGACGCACAGTAGAGTTTGAGAAGCTCTTACTTAGAGAGGTAGTGATTCCAGAACCTGGTCCTGTTTGCTATCATTTCCTTGTCTCTTCCTTGCCTTTCTTTTTTCATCCCCATGCCCACCCCATCCCACCCCCCAAAAAACAAAACAAAACAAAAAAACAACAACATAAAAATATCACTGTGTACTTTAATAAGCAAAAAGAAGTTCTGGTCAAAAGAGAGTAGAAGGAACGAGAAGCAATATATCTTAAGATGGCATAGGGGACTGATTGCCTAATTATACCTGTATGCCTTTGGAATGTTATTAGCATCTAGCAGATCTACATTTTTTTTCCTCTTCTGCTTCCCCCAAGTCATTATTCACATTGGTCCCTGCTCCCAAAACCAAGGTTGTATAACTGCGTTGAGAAATGGAGTACAGGAGTTAATTATACAGTGTTGAATTTACAGAGGGTGAGCCACAAAGCATCAAAAACAGGGACTGTCTGTTCCAGTTAAGGACAGACCAGCAGAGGATTTGTTGCTGGTTATATAACCCGGGAGCCACGGTGAATAGCAGGCATTGTGAGGCATAGAAGAAATGGTTGTGATGAAAAGCAAAGTAAAATATCTAAATGCAGGGCTCCATATACAAAAATGACTCCAAGGAGTTTTTCTTCTAGTGAGTGAGTGATTAAAAGTTTAGTGTACTGATTAAGAGCTTAGACGCTGAGCTAAAACTTTCTTGGTTCAAATCCCAATTTCATCTACTTCTTGACTCATGACTGTGGGCAAGTTACTTAACCTCTTCATCTGAAAACAGGGAAAAGAAAACAATAGAACCTACTTCATGGGGTTATTGTAAACAGTAAATGAGAAAATCTTTGTAAAAATACTTAGCATGGTGTGTGAAACATACTAAGTACTCAGTGTTAGGGTGTGTTTTACTGTTTGTTCATTGATTTCATTTATTAATCAAGGTTCTTCTCAGAGTTTTCCCTCGTGCATAATAGCATTGTTTTAGATGGTTTTTCTGGGATTTGACTACAATCTGTGGCCATGAAAAAGAGCTATAGCTTTAACCAAAGGAAATTCTCTAGAGCTAGAGTGAGTGCCTGTTGATCACCTCTGGGATACTGGTGGGTATGATGGCGGTGGTAGTGATAGGGAGTCTAATTAAAGAAAGTGAGAAATATCACAGAATCTCTTGAAGCACTTAGATTCTGAGTTAGTTGCAGGAGATGAGATCTACACGTACAAGAAAGAGAAACTCAACAGACGATTCCAAAGCAACATGTTCATATGTTGAAAATTACAGCATAAAAATTAGAGTGTTAGGAGTGATTGAAAGGTAACCATCAATACTAGTCATTAACAGCTTTTATTTGCTTTAGGGGTCTTCTACTAAGAAGGAAGAAAAAGGGAGAGAACAAATCCATTAGGCAAAATAAATACTGCTCACAAAAATTAAGGGATATTTTATCACTTCAGATTCATTTTGAAATATTCCCTAATATTTGTGAGCAGTATAGTTTGACATACACTAAAGAAATTTTTCATCTTTTTTTTTTAAGCATAGATACTTTTGAATCTTGATTTAGAAGCTCACTAAGCCCCAGAGGGAAAAATATGACCATGTTGATATTTATTGATATGGTTAAAACAGCTGCCAGCCTCACCCCCTACTCTGTGCTTATATGAACATAGAGAGCAGGCAAGAGGGTGAAGTTATGAAGGGTGCTAATCAGACAGCGTTCTACGGATTTCACCATTCTACTACTTTATGTTGACTCTTCTAATACTTTCAAATTCAGGCTTTAGAGAAAATGGGAAAGTAGAGGAAGTTTAGAAATGTTCAACAAAAGAGCTGCCAATTAGGTGTTAAGATAAAACATTGTAAAGCTTGAGGTATTGTCTCTCTTAAGGAATTTAAGAAGGAAAGGTGACTTAGAAAAGATGGTTTAGGCCCTGGCCGGTTGGCTCAGTGGTAGAGCGTCAGCCTGGCGTGCAGAGGTCCCGGGTTCGATTTTCGACCAGGGCACACAGGAGAAGCGCCCATCTACTTCTCCACCCCTCCCCCTCTCCTTCCTCTCTGTCTCTCTCTTCCCCTCCTGCAGCTGAGGCTCCATTGGAGCAAAGATGGCCCAGGCGCTGGGGATGGCTCCTTGGCCTCTGCCCCAGGCGCTAGAGTGGCTCTGGTTGCAACAGAGTGACGCCCCGGAGGGGCAGAGCATCACCCCCTGGTGGGCAGAGCTTAGCCCTTGGTGGGCGTGCCGGGTGGATCCTGGTCGGGCGCATGCGGGAGTCTGTCTGACTGTCTCTCCCCGTTTCCAGCTTAAGAAAAATACAAAAAAAAAAAAAGAAAGAAAAGATGGTTTAGAAGAGTGGTATAGAAAACGGTGTTAGTTCCCTGTCCTCAATTTCCTAGCGTCCCTGCTGCTCTTTGCATGATCAGAGCCATTTTAGAAAGATGTTTCTTTCTGCAGGTCCGGAAGAGGTGGGCAAGGAAGGGGCGGATTTGGGCTGGGGAAGAGCAGGAAGTGGGTAGAGTTGGTAGCAGGAAGGCAGTCGGCAGCAATTGCATTACCCTTTGGGGAAAAATAAAAAGACCCTAAGACCATGGCAGCAGTGAGAGAGAGAGAGTTTTCAAAGGTCACTTATGAAATTGTCTTGTCATGGACATCTTTAAAATGGAGAAGGAGAAAAGAACACTGTTCAGGAATAAATACCCAGGGCCATGTCTAATTCTAGAAACAAGTGAAAACCAGCATCCGTCGGTGATGGTTAAACACTGTGCAAGGGTCCCTCAGAGCCAGCCTAATATAAAATACTTTACACCTGGGATCCCCTTCGGTTGTTGGGTTCCCAGTCTCTGGGCCTCCACCTAGTCTGACTTTCCTTCTCTTTGCTTCTTTCCCACAGTGCCTGTGTATCCCAAGTCAGCAATGTTTCCACAACAGGAGAGTAAGTTACTTGAATTGGATTTCCCCCCGCCCCTCCTTACCCACGTACTAGAAACAGAAAGAAAAGGCAATTCTAATGTTGCATAGTGTTGGAAGATTAATACAATGAGCAACCAAATGATTTTGAAAACTACACAGAGGAGAACATTAAGTAAGAAGCCTTCCTATTTCAGTTTCTGTGTAGGTGGGTGACTAGAGACAGCTCTACCATTTCAACGTAGGAGATTTTTATTTATTTCAGTCTAAATAATGTCAGGGTCGGTATTTGCAAAGCATCCTGTGGGCTTTGGGAGGTATCTTACAATGGAGGATGCCATTAAAGCTTAAGGCATTAACTGTACCTTTAGTTCTTCCTTCGTTAATTTTAGTCAGCCTGCATTTATTGAGAGCCTGCAATATGCCAGGCATAGTATTAGGTGTATGGTGTCCAATGAGCCTTGGGCTCAGCCTTCAGTCTAGTAGGGGCCTAGGAAAGAAAGCGAATTAGTGATGGCAACCCATCCTTTTTCCACTGGGCAGCAGCAGAGCACTGTTAAAATTATCCATCACTTGTCTTTTTCCTCCTAAGGCTACCGATTGCACTTTGACTGAAAATTGAACTCCAGTTATCTGCCCTTGCCTACCTGTCCAACGGCATTGTTTATTATGTTTCAAACACGTGACCTTCTGTTTCTGGAAACAGCCAAGCATATATCAGTTGCAGAGCCCTTGCACTGGCTGTTCCTCAGCCTGGCCATTCACTTTCTTATCAGTCACCTCTTTGCTCAAATGTCATCTTATTCCAGAAGTCCTCCCTGACTACCCACTGTCACTCTCCAACCTTGGACTCTATTTGTAGAAAATTTATCACTATCTGAAACTTCATGATCTGTTTATCATCTGTCTCTCCTCATATCAACATATATATTCTGTCATATTCTGGCTGTATCCCTAACACCTAGAAAGACGCCCAGCATATATTAATCAGTAAATAAATATTTGTAAATAGTCTCTTTCCCAAAGATTTTCCATTGCACCCACTTCTCTCTCTTCCTTGCTGGGACATGGGTGGACCTTTCTTCCATTGGGAGCATCTTCCATTAGCAGGTATCAGGTGGAGGAAGAGGAGAAAATGTGATAACAACTTTATTAAGATGTAATTGTTGATATACAAAAACTACATATTTAATGTGTGCAATTTGATGAGTTTGGATGTGATTCTTTTTTCACATGAAGGGAACATGTTTTGAGCTTAAGTTTAGAATTTTTTATGACAGCTTGTTCAGAATTAGTGTGATGAAAGATTATGTGGCTTTAAAAATGATTTATTATCTTATCATGTGTTTTTTTCAGCCCCTGTGCTTTACTGTTTTTCTCAGGCTGACCAAAAGAAATCTATTCTTCCATTTTCAGTGATATATATTGGGGTGCTTGTATGAATACAGTTCCAACTGTACACATCACAATTTAATTGAATAGAGGTTCAGAAAGACTTTGCTGCTTTGTTATGAATAGTGGTTGTTCTAGTTGATTGTTCTTTTTTTAATAGCATGGCTCCCTATATAATTTTATCTTAAATGAATTTTAAATAGATAATAAGTATCATAAAATTATTTGTGCCAGTTTGCTTTATAAATCACGTTCTCTTCCTTTGCAAAACTGGTATGAATCTGGAAGAAACACACCTTTGTAAGAATACGTCCATTATTATTCTGTGAGGAAAAAAAATCTTTTACTTCCTGAATGCCTCTTATAATTGTTGCTCGACTTGCTGTGAACATTTCAGTAATCCTGGACTCACAAAGAGAAGAGACACAGTTATCAAATTGGTGGAATTTATTCAGTTAATTTTGTTTTTAATGCACAATGCAAATATTCTTGAGATGAATGCCTCACTCACTGTCTTTGCTCGTGACATTGTAGTAGATCTTCCACTGGAATACCAATATTTTTATATTTATGGGCACATATTCTTAAAGGCACCCGTTGATAAACTTGATTGCTTGAATCACTCTGTATTTTTTATTTTACCAGACTCTTAGAAAGAACCATCCGTTCGGCTGTGGAACAGCATCTTTTTGATGTTACCAGCTCCGGTGGCCAAAGCTCCGAGGACTCAGAATCGGGAATATCCCCAGCGCCTGGCAGCGCCTCCTCCAGACAGCGACGACGCCAATCCAAGGAGCAGGATGCAGTTCGACTTGGCAGAGATATGTGAGTTGGTGTTGGTAATTCTTGTTTGTATTTTTTCTTTTATTAAAAATATACAACTGGTTTAGTCACTGTATCAGAGTCATCCCATTTCAGTATTTAGGTCAAAACTTTACAGAGGTTTCATTTTGACTGTTCTTAACCTAGCTAGCTAACATTTGGAAATTCTTAGTGGTTGAATAAATGTTTCAGTTTTGTCTCAATGTTTAATATGTTATAGGAAGCCACCTCTGATTTAATACATTTCATGGACTCCTACTGAATGTCTTATTTCAAGGGACCCTGGAAAATTAGAGGAGTAGATCACTATATGTCTGTCAGAGGTGTTTTTTTCCTTGTAAAACAACATCTGGGTGGCCGTTAGACTAGCTGATGAACCACCAGATTTTTTTACTATATTGGCCTAATTAAATATTACAATATCTTTCTAATACTCTAACAGTTGATTATGTTTTAATATAAGAAAGGTTGAACTTAAGTCTAATCAAAAGTGTAAATAAGCCTGACCTGTGGTGGCGCAGTAGATAAAGCGTTGACCTGTAATCCTGAGGTTGCTAGTTCAAAATCCTGGGCTTGCCTGGTCAAGGCACATATGGGAGTTGATGCTTCCTGCTCCTCCCCCTCTTCTCCCCCCCCTTTTTTTCTCTTCTCTCCTCTCTCTCTAAAAATGAATAAATAAAATCTTTTAAAAAGGTGGAAATACTTGAGTTTTTTATTATTATAATGACTGATTTTAAGGCATTTCCACAGCGTGAATTTCAAGAATAGTATTACGAGGAACTTTATTCTCCATTTAAATGTTTGGTAAATACAAATGAACAATTATTGAAAAATCATGATTTAAATTGTCAAGCAAAATAAATTTATATATAGCTGACTATATTTATATATTTTCCCAAAAGTTTTAATATCTTTATCTACTGTAGTATATATTTAGACTCTATAAAGTTATTATTTTGGACTCATTATTAAATGTCAAAGACTAAAGTAGACCCTATTTCTATCATTTTTTCTTACCTGGACCTATAATCTATATAAAAATCTTTATTAAGAAAAGAAGAAAAGTTATTTTTGCTTAAGGACACAGAAGATAAAAAGTACAAGTAAATTTTATGCTGTGCATCACTCATGGTTTCAAATATAACAAATTTTAGAAGTAAAACAGTGCTAGTAGTATAACCCACTGACTTCTTAAGTGACATAGCAGCACTTTTTTTTTTCGTTTTTATTGAATAATAATTGACATACATCACTGTATTAATTTAAGGCATAAAGCTTAATGGTTTGGTTGGATTGTATCTATTGTGAAATGTTGCCACGATTGGTTTAGGCAATCAGCACTTTTTAAAAAAACAAAAACACTTGTCTTGGAACTGGTGGAAAGAAAGGGGTGCTGTAATATTCCCTGCATAAGATAGAAAAATTATGATACAGGAGATACATTTAAAATTAGCTACCGACTAAGCGTTATAGGAAGGGTTTAGGAGTATGATTGGTTTGTGAACTGCTTATATTGTGTTGTACAGAAAATACAAATTATTTACTTAGCACTGTTCTTATACTCTGCTTCATTTTTTGCCAAATAGTTTGTAGCAACACTTTGTATTTTAAAATATCCTTAGTGTGTCACAACAGCATGTTTTTCACCCATTCTCTCTGTTTGGACAGATGGAGGCTGGACGTGGAAGTAGGGCCCACAGAGAGAACAGGAATGACCTCTCCTGCAGATTTGACCTGTAGCTTCCCAAGCCCAGGGTCGTTTCTAGTGTGAGCTATCTTGATGATATTTTATTATCAACATCAGGGGAACTAAGGAGAGGGAGAATGATAGACATTGACGTATCATCTAAACACCCACGAAACCTCAGCCTTTCCCTTAATTTGTCATCTCTGGTATTCTTTTCACCACTCGTCCTAGTTACTTGTGGTCAAATAACAGCTGCGAACAGGGAGAGAGAATCCTGGGATGCATACTATATATAGCTGGGTAACTTACAAACAGTCTCTTTTTTCCTTAGTGTGTGGCCTTGGCATTCAGAAGTCCTCCTAATGTCTTCCTAGTCACGACGCTCTCTCCTAAGCTGACCCTGGGTCACTATCATGTCTTGATAGTTCTTCTTCAACTCCCAGGCTATACTAAGCTGCTTCTCTGAGCTCTCCGGGACTTTGGAGAGTGAGGCCCTTATCTCTCAGGACCCAGATCTACTACTCCCCTCGACCCCCACCCTGTGATGGTCCTCTCATACGTTCCCAGGAAATGCCATATTTCCCCATGTATAAGACGCCCCCAATGTATAAGATGCACCTTAATTTTGGGGCCCAAAATTTGAAAAAAGAAATGTATGTATTACATAAAGTTATTGAACTCAACCTTTGTTCATCATAAAATTTGTACACTTCCTTCCTCATCCACGTGAAAAAGCGGGAAATGCAAGTAAAAAAATATCTACAACTACTGTATAAGACGAATCCAGTTTTTAGACCCCAAATTTTTTGGGAAAAGGTACATCCTATACACAGGAAAATACAGTACGCTAACGTGCCATCAATTGTGACAAGGTTAGAATCATTATTATAGCATATAGTAAGTATAAATATATTTTTCTCAATATATGTTTATATGTAATTTTTTCTTTTATCTAAGATTGTCATCAGACTGTGCTTAAAAAATAAGGGAAGGTTAAGCTAGACTTTACTATATATTTTATTCAAAACTATTAGCCATGGGATGGTTAAAAATGTTTTGGAAAATAGAAATTTTATTGAATTACTGTATATTATTTCCTAACAACTTAGAGCTGCAGCTTTTTTTTTTTTTTTTTTTGTATTTTTCTGAAGCTGGAAACGGGGAGAGACAGTCAGACAGACTCCCGCATGCGCCCGACCGGGATCCACCCGGCACGCCCACCAAGGGCTACGCTCTGCCCACCAGGGGGCAACGCTCTGCCACGACCAGAGCCACTCTAGCGCCTGGGGCAGAGGCCAAGGAGCCATCCCCAGCACCCGGGCCATCTTTGCTCCAATGGAGCCTTGGCTGCGGGAGGGGAAGAGAGAGACAGAGAGGAAGGGGGGGGGGGGGTGGAGAAGCAAATGGGCGCTTCTCCTATGTGCCCTGGCTGGGAATCGAACCCGGGTCCCCTGCACACCAGGCCGACGCTCCACCGCTGAGCCAACCGGCCAGGGCTAGAGCTGCAGCTATATTAAAGAAAAAAATCCTTGAAGCCAATGATGACCACATTTTGAGATGAGATTAAAGAATCAAAGTATATACTAAAATCATTATGGCAGAGTTTTTTAAATAAGCAATACAAAAGTTTAACTAAGATGATAAATATTTCATTTCAGTGCACCTAACTTCCTATTTGTCTAAATTGATAAGGAAACATCAGACTTTTATTATTATTTGCTACAATGAAAATGTAAAAACTTAAGCAATATATTTATTATGTGAAAAGGTACAGTTTAAAAATTTACTATCTGCTTGTTGTGAATCCTGATCATGGATATATGGTAGTTCATTGTGATAGTTTATTTTTCTAGATGTTTGGGAATTTCATAATAAACATTTTTTTAAAGTAAAGCATCATCTAAGTAAAAACGATTTTGATCTTTTAAAACATGAAGAACTGGAAAATATTTTTATTCTATAAACATTATATTAAATTTCTGTTGCAACGTTAAAAAAGCATGCTTTATTAGGAAAATAATAAATGGTCAGTATTGCTAAAACATTAAATGTGTATATAGGGATGAAGAGGAAACTCTGGGGGAAAAGAACAAGAAATAGATCTAGATAGTGGAAGTGAGAGAGGTCACAGAGATCTGAGTTAAGTCAAAGGTAAGTGATGTCAAGTCTGATGGAAATCTGTCCGAACATTGCAGGCAGAGACTGTGTACCAGCACGCCTCATGCTCACACACGTCCTGTGGGGACAGGCATTGGCTCACACAACAGCGAAGACTTTCTTTTGAGGAGAACAGGATTTCCACATGAGCACAAGTGCACAAGCAGATTTTCATGTATTTATTTGGATAGGATTTATTCCAGCCATTCACTCACAATTCAAAAGCTTATAAAATAAACTGTCCTTTAATTTTTAAAAATAGATTTTTAGCTCTTGTATTAGTCTGCTACAGCTACCATAACAGAGTACCACAGACTAGGGGTACTTAAACTACAGAAATGTATTTTCTCATGGTTCTGAGGATCTGGAAGGCCCAGGGTCAAGGTGCTGACAAGGTTGGGTTTTGATGAGACCAGTCTCTGTGACTTGCAGATGGTGCCTCCTCACCGGGTCCTCCCAGGGCCTCCACTCTGTGTGCGTGCTCCCCCTGTGTTTCTCCCTCTTCTTATCAGGATGTCTGTTCTATTGGATTAGCCCTTACCTTTTTGACCTCATGTAACCTTAACTACCTCCTTAAAGACCCTATGTCCAAATACAGTTCCACTGGAGACGAGAGCTTCAACATACGAATCTGGGGAGCGCAGTTTAGTCTATAACAGCTTTAAAATATAAAAAAAATCTCTCCATTAAAAATTGCAATTGGATGTATACCCTAGGAGTTAGTGAAAACATAAAGAGTGACAAGAAGACAGAATTTAAATAGTAAAACAGTCTTGAGTTTCAGAACAAACTCACGCAGCCATCCACCGGAGGCACTGCTCCTGGTGCATGGAGGGAGAGGTTTGAGAATGTTTGCGTGGGTACGTGTGACAGCATGTTAGTCTCTATCAGCCTTTCCTGATATCTTCAATTATTTTATAGAAAGATTGTTCTTATAAATGTTGCACATATCTTTTATTTAATTTTATTAACACTATATATTTTTACATAAAAGTTGCATAAAATAAGAATAAATTAAATACGGAAATTTAAAATCACCAGATAGTATAACTGAAAATACTATCATAATATTAATTCATAATTTTGCTCCATTCTAGCCCATCTAAGACAAGATATGAATTTAGATGGCAGAATAAATATTAAATGTCATCTTTTATTGTTGGATATGGTTGAACTAAGAGTAAAATACGATCATCTATTTTAGAACCCATTTATTTTCAGATAGAGCTTTAGTTGTTTAGAGAGGTACCTGTAGTGTCATACCATGAAAAAGAGTAAAATCTCATTCATTTGTATCTTACCAAGCCATGGTCCTGCACTACTGGTTTAATTTCTTCTGTGATGTAGTAAAAGACAAATAAACATTTTGCTAAGTAATTTAATTTTGTGGAAACCTCTTAAAAGACATTGTTTAAAATACTTAAAACTATTTCAAGAACATTAAATGAATTCTATAATAATGAAATTTATATCTACTTCTAAAACTGAGTCACAAAGCACCTCTAATTATAAGTTGACATCTTGGAACTCCTTGTACTGAGAAGTAACAAACCTGTATTTCCATTAAAATGCTCTGTATTTTATAGTTTTTATTTTACTACTTCTAGCAAGATTATCTAACAGTCAGATTTAGATACTAATACATTTTTACGATGCCAAAATGTCTTTAGCATTTGGGAAAATCAATATGTCTCATTCTATAAAAACAGATTATATTTCCTTTTCAGATATTCTGCACACATTGTATTAATGTATAAGATTTATTTCTGTCTGTGGGAGGGGGCACAGAATTATTTTGTGAGCTTGCACTAGTCTTCCTGTTTGAATGTTTGAATACAATTACTTTTGGTACAGATACAAAAGTTGTTCATTGCTAGAAACACAGCCCTCTGCCAGTTTGCCTCCAGGAATAATTTCTCTGTAAGTGTGGTTTATGGGGCACTAGAGGCTTCAGGAGTGGCACTGTGCTCAGATTTTGATCAAAGATACAAATTGGAATTTCTAGGCACTCTTCTGACTCCTAGGTGATACAGTGGCAGTGTGATTAAAATGTCCCTTTTACCTTTTAAAATACAATTAAAATAACTTTATTTTAATTCTAGGGGACTTATCAACAAAGAAAACATTCTTTCTGGGTTAACCAACCTTGATGACTGTATCTTGAATGCTCAGGAAGCGGAAAAATTACATGAAAACACTTCCGGTTACATTGAAGAAAGGGGCAAACCTAAACGTCAGAAATCCAGTTCCAGACTTTCTGAGCTCAGTGAAAATCAAGATGGTCTTGTGGTAAGTGAATAATTGTATAAAATTCTAACTTGTGGCCAATTAGGAAATATCACGTCTCTTTTTCTTGCTTTGTAAAAATAAATAATAATTTCAATCTTGAGTTTTACAGAATTATAAAATAAAAGTTCTGAAAGAGACCTTAGAGCTACTAATAAATATATACACATATATTTCTTCTTTATAAATATAAAAATCAAGGCTGAGAAAGATTATATTTTACCAGAGGAACTAGTAATTTACTTTGTGTTCCATATTATTCAAGTTGATTTGTTTTTTGCTTTTTTCATTTTTTTGAGCATTTTTAAATTTTATTTTGGAACAAAATTGTCAATAATTTTCATTTGCCTTTGTTTTTCCCCTTTCTATTTGTTCTTGTCTATATGAATATGTAGAAAACAATTTTTAATGAGTAAACTTAAATTAAGATAAAAAATAATACAAAGGGAAATAGGATCAACTGTTCTCATGTTCAGAAATTTATTTTTAAGTCTATATTCTTTCAAGTATCTTCTTCTGAATTAATCAGGAGGACTAAACAATCTCCTACACAGTTACCTCAGACCTGAACCCTAGATCAGCATTCTATATATATAAGTTGTGACAGATTATTTCACTCAGTAACTAAATATTCTGCTCACAAAAATTAGGGAATATTTCAAAATGAATATGAAGCTATAAAATATCCCCTAATTTTTGTGAGCAGTATAATTATTTGGTTTAACAATTAACATACATCATTCTTTTTCTGTATGCTTCAGTTTCTTTGAAAAGTGAAAACTAAAACCTGTCTTCTAATTCTCTTTAGTTTTTTTAAAAATTTTTACCAAAAACATATAAACTGGAGATAGATTTCATAACATAACATGAACTGGTGTTCCTAATAAAAAATAGGTAATATACATTCTTCCAGATTGGTGTGTAAATTCTCTGACCTACTTTACCTTCGACCAGCTGTTTCTCCATGCTGGGTACATACCTTTAGCTCCAAACATTTAGCAAAACTTATAGGTCACCTATTTTTTTCATTGTCAGTCTTTGCATGTGCTCACATAAATGTCCCAATTTTGCCCTGCATGAAATATACATAAATGCAAATCTAGGGAAAGCATGCTTATTCTATTTCCCCCCCCCGCCCCCCCAAATATCTTGATGCTCTGTTTCTACAAGTAAACTGATCTGCTAGAATGGATAGAGAGCAATCATGTACCTCAGACCATATCTCACACAGTTCTCCAAATAAAGAATATGAGCCCTGGAGCCATTACACAGTAAATGTTATTTATAGTAACTTAATTCTTATTTGGAAGAAATGTAAGTTTAAAAAAAAAATCATACTAACTTCAGTAGCTCTTTATCTGGCCCACAATTTGCTTATGTGCCAAAGAGAATTACAGTAACTAAAAGTCTGACTCTTAGCTTATTTGAAAAGAATGTGCTTCTCTGTATGAATCTCTTTTTATGGAACTGAACCTTTTAATAGTTGTTTTTTTCCCACCAGGAATAGTGTCTTAAGTTATCTCGGTTGTAATAGCTAATAAAGTGGAAAAGTACATTTATGCCTTAGAATATGTATTTGATAAAAACTAGGGACATAGTCTTTGTTTAAAAATATTTGGATGGGAGAGCCTAATTTCATGTTGGTCTTACTTATGTGAAAGGATTTGCCCCACCTTAGTTGCCAATTTCTGCATTCCAGGATTGTGCCTGTCACATATTAACATAAGTAAGCAAAGTGGACCATGTCTTTGTTGCAATGAATAACTTAAAATCCTGCCAACACAACTTAGGAGAAAAACTTTTCTCATCTATAAAGGGAAGGTGTTCTCTAAGATCTTTTCTAACTCTCCTATTCCATGAATTTTAAATCTAATCTTCACACAAAGCAAAGAGCCAGAGAACATCACAATGACTAGTATTTAGACTACATCCTGAGAGTTAAGTTGTGCATCTTCCCACTATTTTCAATCTTCTAACTTTACGCAATTCTCCTTCAAAATATTTCTCTACTCCATTTCAAGTTTTTTTGCATCCTAACTAAATATGTGTTTCTACAGCTGGGGAAAAGGTATTGTACATAATTATATGCCTTCCATGTGCCAGGAAATATCCGAGGGACACAACAGTGAGAAAGGCGGGCAAAAAATTGCTATCCTCATGAAGCCCTGCATTCAAATGGAGAAACAGACAATAATCAAGAAAAATAAGTAAAACATAGGATATATTAGATAGTGAAAAACTACTAGAAAGAAAAATAAAGCAGGAACTGGGAGCTGAAATTGTGAGGGGGCAAGAGTGCATTTTTAAATGGAGCAATCAGACAAGACATCCCAAGATTCTGACATTTGAGTATAAAGACCTAGAGGAAGTGAGGAAGCCAGCCATATCAGTACATACTATCGTGGGAGGTGGCAACAGCCTGAGGCAATAATTTATCAAAATGTTCAAGGAACCACAAAGACATCATTGTGGCTGAAAGGGCGTGAGCAAAGTGAGAGGTAATGCGAGGGGGGCAGACTAAGGCCTCAGCAGCCGTTGTGAGGATCTGCCTTTGCTCTGGGTGAGATGAGAATCCACTGGAGGCTCTAGGTAGAATGGAGATCTGACTTACTGAAATTTGTCTTGGTTACAACATTGAAAATCGACCGTAAGTGGGCAGAAGCAGGGAAACCAAATTACGAATCTACTGCGATAATCTAGGTTTGAGTTTAGAGCCAGCACAGATGGCCCTGCAGGCTGCATAATGCACTACTCCAGAGGGCGCTGTTCACATCAACCACAACGTGAATGGTTCCTCCCGGAGTAATACATCGGAGAAGTCATGAAGTAGTAGATGGGTTCTGGATGCATTTTGAAGGAAGAATTGACAAGATTTCCTGACATCACCTACCTTTGAAATAGAGGAGTCAAAAATGACACCAACATTTTGGCCTGAGCAACTAGAAGATTTGTATTGCCAATTTACTGAAATGGAAAAGACAGAAGTTTGGGGGATAATATCATGGGTTCGGTTTTGTACATGTTAAGATTGAACTGCCCATCAAATATCTAAGAGGAGGGAGGAAACTGGATTTCTGGGCCTAGCATTTAGGGAGGATATCATGGCTGCAGATGCAATGTGGGAGTCAAAAAAGAGAAGTGGCCTTGGGGACAGTGATTCTGAGGCCTACCAACATTTAGAGAACGGGAGATGAAAAGATACCAGTAGAAAAGACTTAAAAAGGAGCAACCAGGAAGGTGGAAGGAAAATGAGGTGAGTTTGTTGTCTTGGAAGCTAAGTGAACCAGGCAGGTATCTTCAGTTGGATAGACGGTCAGATGGTTGATCAAGTAGAAGTCGGCCTTTGACCATTAGAATTAGAAAACTGAGATCACTTAATACGAGCAATTATGGTGGAGAGATGGGAGCAAAGGCCATTTTCCAGAGAAAATGAGAGGGGAGTAACTGAAGGCAGTGAGTAATAACTTCACAGTGATCTCACCAGCCCACAACACAGCCAAACAGGAGAACATGCTGTAGCCCTGAAGAAGCATCTTGCAGATTTGGAATCTCTAAAGTGGGAACTGTCTGGGCACTTTCCCCTTTGGCCTCTCCCTTCCCAAGGCTGTCATGACCAGCAGAGACCAAGAGATTACATAATTCAGACCTTGAAAATTAGTGGCAGTGAGTGGCATAACAGTGCTCTGCCTTAACTCTGTTGCCACGGTCTTGACCTTTTCCTCTCTCCTTAAACTCCTGGCTCTTGCTTATGCCCTCCAGTCTCTCTTAGAAGGAAACATCTCCTGGTTCACTTTGACCAGTTAAGACAGCTGGCTTGTGGTTTTAGCAAGTTTCCTCACTCCTCCAAAATTTCTCTAGATCGCCACTTATTTTCTTACCTGGTCAAATGAAGAAGTGGTTTTTCTAAATTCTAAGGTTAACCTTTAAGGTTAAGAAGTGTGTTCAGAAATTCTATTTTCTACATCCGTCTCTCCACCCTGCCCCATCCCCATGTATGAGTACAAACACACACACACGCACGCACACACTTTTCATTGCTTTCTTCATTGGCTCATTTTTCTTCGCCTAGGAAAAAGTACCTCTAAAAATTTTCTCTCTAGAGCACAAGTGGAGGGATTGATAGTAAATTACTCTGACTCAAAGACCGTTTTATCAAAAAACTTGAATGGCTTCCCCCTACTGCCTCGTCCACATAGCACCTGCCTCTCATCTAAGAAAAGTGAATACTCGTCTAACTTTTTAGAAAATAGTTTTGCTGACTGTATTGGAGTTACACTGGTTAATAAAATTATATAGGTCATAAGTGTGCTATTCTATAATACATCGTTGTGTGTTCACCACCTGAACTCTCCCTGCCTCCCCATTATCCCCCTCTACCCTCTTCTACCTCCCCCACCCCCTTTTCCTCTGGTAACCACCATACCGTTGTCTGTGTCAATGAGTTTTGTTGGAGTTGTTGTTTTTTGCTCAACCCTTTCACCTATTTCACCCAGCCCCTCCCAACACCACTCCTCTCTGACAGCTGTCAGTCTGTTCTCTGTATCCATGAGTCTGTTTCTGTTTTGTTTATTTTGTTCATTAGCTTCCACATGTAAGTGGAGTCTTATGATATTTGTCTTCTCTGATTGACTTATTTCACTTAGCAGAATGCTCTCCAGGTTCCTCCATACTGTCGCAAAAGGGAAGATTTCTTTCTTTTTACAGCCAAGTAGTATTCCCATCAAAAAATTCACCACAGCCTGACCTGTGGTGGCGCAGAGGATAAAGCGTCGACCTGGAAATGCTGAGGTCGCCGGTTCAAAACCCTGGGCTTGCCAGGGCACATATGGGAGTTGATGCTTCCAGCTCCTCCCCCTTCTCTCTCTTTGTCTCTCCTCTCTGTCTCTCCCTCTCCTCTCTAAAATTGAATAAAAAAAGAAAAGAAAAAGAACCCAAAAGACTTCTTTAAAAAAAAATTCATCACAGCTTCTAACTTTTCAATCTCACCATCTTTATACACACATCTAGGATTAATATTCTTAGTATACTATTGAGTAAGAAAACAGTATGCTGGCTTGAATTTTATGTTTTGTAAGTTAATATTTAACATTAGTACTCAGAGCCTGTCATAGAAAAGAAGATAATATAAATAGTGTAACAAACTACAGTTGGAGCAGTAACCAAAACACAAAAGTCCTGATGGCAAGGTCAGGTGTCTGTCTGGCTCACCATTGTATCCTCATGTCCAGAGAGTTAGGCACTCACTAAATATGTGGTGGGGTGAAAAATGAGTGAAGAAATGGTTGCCATATTGCTTAGCATAATTTATGTAACAAAAAGACCTGAGACACAATGTCTTGAACATAGTCAAAGTTTTTTCCCCAGTGACAATCTAAAGTAGGAGTTTAGGGCTGGGGAGAGGAGTAGAGGGGTTGCTCTATACTGTTTTTCAGGGACCCAAGCCAAATGCCTGTCTGTCATCTTCCACAAGGAGCTTCCGGGGCACTGTGGTGGCTTTTCTCTCCATCTAGCTCACAAAAAGATAGATTGAATGTCGAGGAATATACCTGGTGGGTTAGTGTACTGATCAGATCTGGAAACCACGCACATCGCTTCTTACATCATGTTGGAGAGAAGTTGGTCACATGGCCACATCTCCTTGCAGAGGAGCCAGGAGGTGTGTTGGTGCTGAGCATGTGTCTATTATGTTACTGTGGGAGAAAAGTAGAATGGACGTGGGTGGACAGTGAGCAAGCTCTTCCCTGAGCATCTTCCTACAGTGCCGGTTGCTATTTTTGAATATGGATGAATTTCTACAGCTTTAAGCAGTGAAACAAAAAAAAAAAATGTACAAAAGGGTACAAAACAGGAATTCAAATCTGCCACTAATCATTTGTTAATGAGAATATATCAAATAGTCTCCTTCTCTTAGAGCTCAAGGTTAGAATAATGAACCTGTTTTGACTAGCAGCATTCCATGCAGCCTTCAGACTGAGAGCTGTTTGTATATTTAGAAAAGGCATTTTTGTTTGTGTGCCCTCTATAAAGCCTTTGTCAGCATTTTATAGTTTTAGAAGACAAATTTGATTTTGCTCCAAGTGGTTTCAAGTGCTTTAGTGGTCAAACAGGTTTTGAGCTTGTTTCAATGTCAAAGTGAGTGGGGTGGGGAGAGGCAGGGGAAATAACTGAAAATAAATTCCAGTCTAAACCTTTTCTGGAGGCTTTTGCTCTTTTAAATTTGAGGTTGTTTTTATAATTTAGAAGGGTGGTTCTTAAAATTTCAGTTCCTTCTGACACCCCAAAATTGTCCAAATAAATTATTATTTGCATGTTTTGAAAGTCACTGGTAGGACTTACATGAGGCAAAAATTTCTGGATTATAAAGGAGACAACCGGCACTATAGGAAGATGTCAGGGAAGAGCTTGCTCACTGTCCACCCACATCCATTCTACTTTTCTTCCACGGTAACATAATAGACACATGCCCAGCACCAACACACCTCCTGGCTCCTCTGCAAGGAGATGTGGCCATGTGACCAACTTCTCTCCAGCATGATGTAAGAAGTCATGTGTGTGGTTTCCAGATCTGATCAGCACACTAACCCACCAGGTATATTCCTCGACATTCAATCTATTTTTTTATCTTGTTTTTAAAAATGCAATTCAAGAAGCAATTTCATTACATTATACTGTTCTTTGCTATTTCTTAAAACTACTTATTTAAAATATTCCATCTTTAGAAGGCTAATTAAAAGTTAATGCAATAAAACATTTTTGTACAAATTCTATTAACTTCAACCTTTAATAACAGCAATTTTCAACTAGTGTGCTGCAAGAATTTTTAAAACATGCAATATCTATTTAGTCAGGGGCACTGACTGCTTTTTCCTTCAATTGTCAAATAAAAATATTACAACAACCTGACCAGGCAGTGGTGCAGTGGATAGAGCATCAGACTGGGATGCAGAGGACCTGGGTTCCAAACACCAAGTTTGCTGGCTTAAGCATAGGCTTGTCTGTCTTGAGTGCAGGCTCACCAGCTTGAGTGCAGGGTCACTGGCTTGAGTGTGGGATCACAGACATGACCCCATGATCGCTGCCTTGAGCCCAAAAGTTACTGGCTTGAAGCCCAAGGTCGCTGGCTTAAGCCCATGATTGCTGGCTTGAGTCACTTGCTCTGCTGTAGCCCCACCCCACCCCCATCAAGGCACATACAAGAAGCCAATCAGTGAACAACAAAGGTGCCACAATGAAGAATTGATGCTTTTCATCTCTCTCCCTTCCTATCTGTCCCTATCTGTCCCTCTCTCTGTCTCTCTCTGTCTCTCTCTCTCTCTCTCTGTCACAAATATATATATATATATATTACAACAGCAGACACAATAGCCGTCCAGTGTGAATGAATCAAATTATACCTGATTTTTTTGTTTGTTTGTTTATTGCATCAGCAAAAAAATTATTTTTTGGTGTACTACAGAATTTTACTAATTAGTCTATATGTGCCATGAGATAAAAAAGGTTGAAAATCACTACTTTAATAAATTAAAACATTAATGAACTACTCTTACCACACCTGGAGAACTGTTTTGGACATAAAATATTTCAAAACCTTCAAAAAGGCATTGAGCCAGTATTTTCTCTTAAGACAAGTCTTATTAACAACTACAGAACATTTGAAAGTGCAGTGGCACACTCATACAGTGAAAGCATTCTACAGTATTTTGACCTGTACGTTCCATTTGACCTTTTCCCCATCCCCATGAAGTGGGGGAATTGCTGATCTATTACTTAAATCAGGGGCCCCCAAACTTTTTACACAGGGGGCCAGTTCACTCTCCCTCAGACCGTTGGAGGGCCGGACTATAAAAAAAAAACAAAAAACCACTATGAACAAATCCCTATGCACACTGCACAAATCTTATTTTAAAGTAAAAAAACAAAATGGGAACAAATACAATATTTAAAATAAAGAACAAGTAAATTTAAATCAACAAACTGACCAGTATTTCAATGGGAACTATGGGCCTGCTTTTGGCTAATGAGATGGTCAATGTCTGGTTCCTTATTTGTCACTGCTAGCCGTAACAAGTAATGTGACGCACTTCTGGAGCCGTGACGCATGCGTCCCGTCACCGGAAGTAGTACTGTACGTAAGTGACACTGCGCTTTGCGGCACTGCCACATACAGTACTCCCCTCACTGACCACCAGTGAAAGAGGTGCCCCTTCCAGAAGTGCAGCGGGGCTGGACAAATGGCCTCAGGGGGCCACATGTGGCCTGCGGGCCGTAGTTTGGGAACCCCTGCTTTAGAGTAATACTGGACAATATTGAAAGTCATTGTCAATTATATCTGGTAAAAACTCAAATCTTTGAGGAGTTCTTCAAGATATGAACTAAACATTTTTTAAAAAATGGAGTGGGGAAGGAAGTTGAAGAAGTTACTAACTTGTTTTAACACTGGAGATAGCTAAACTTTCTCACATTTTCAACTGCTTTTTGCAAAGCTTTCTATTTAAAACGTACCTCAAAACCTTGGTTCTTTATGTTTAGGGGAAAAAAAACAACAACCTTCTAACTGAATTAACTTTAAATTTTTATAATGCTATTATGATTTATTTTCTGTTTTTGCTTCCTGAATAGTTCTTAGCCTTAATCTAAATATTTTTATGTCTTTTGAAATAGTCATTTGCATATCATTATAAATGTTTTTCATTGACACTGTTTTAAAATAATCTGAAGGTAACTGGTTGTGCTTTCACTAACAATTCATGTTTCAGAACTTTAGGAAAACCTAATACTATTGCACTAGATCTTAAACTAAAGATTTTGATAATCTATTAAAGATTACCAGTGAGAATAAACAAAGATTCTTTGTCTTAGATACATTGCTCTTTATCAGAAAGATCACATTCAGGAAATAAGAGCAATGCTGCTTTGGTTTAATGAGAGCCATTTTAGGGAGGCCTCTTATAACTTAAACTTTCAAGGTACAAAAATATGAATATAGTTATTGTCAGATTTTCTTCTCAGATTTATTCTAAAATTATTTAACTGTGTAAATTATCTAAGCATGTAAATCGTGTTCAGTAGCAGACACAGACACGGTTTTTTCAGTTCTTGGGACATTGTCTTCACTGTGGACAAATAGTAAAATATTTTCCTTCAGGATTTCATAGTTTTAGAAATAATAATATCAACAACAATAGCTATTATTCATTAATGTACCAGGAATTATTCTATTGTTTTACACGTATTATCTTATTTAATCTTCATGACCAACCTATGTTAGGTATTGTTGCCATTCCAACTTCCAGATGAGCAAGTGGAGGGTCAGGTAGGCTCATGCAGTTAGTAAATGATGAAGCTAGGATTCAAACCAAACATGTTGACTCCAGAACACCAGTATACTATTATATTATGCTGTCTCCCTTTGTTTCTATTTTTGGATATAGCCTAGAATTTTAAACTTTAAGAATTCTAGGCCCAGCCTGGCCGGTTGGCTCAGCAGTAGAGCATCAGCCTGGCACGTGGAAGTCCCAGGTTTGATTCCTGGTCAGGGCACACAGGAGAAGTGCCCATCTGCTTCTTTACCCCTCCTCCTCTCCTTTCTCTCTGTCTCTCTCTTCCCCTTCTGCAGCCAAGACTCCATTGGAGCAAAAGTTTGCCCGGGATCTGAGGATGGCTCCATGGCCTCTGCCTCAGGTGCTAGAATGGCTGTGGTTGAAATGGAGCAACGGCCCAGATGAGCAGAGTATCACACTCTAGTGGGTTTGTTGGGTGTATCCCGGTCAGGAACATGCAGTAGTCTGTCTCTCTGCCTGCCTGCTTCTCACTTGAGAAAAATACAAAAAAATAAAATAAAATTCTAGACCCTGGCTGGCTGCTCAGTGGAGAGAGCGTTGACCCGGCATATGGACATCCTGGATTCTATCCGTGGTCAGGGTGCACATGAGAAGCAACCATCTGCTTCTCTCCCACCCTTTCTTTCTTCCTCCCCTCCCACAGCCAGTGGCTCAGTTGGCACAACTATGGCCCCAAGTGATGAAGATAGCTTGGTTGGAGTGCCTCTGGCACTAAAAATAGATATGTGCTTGATCATCAGCCCCAGATGGGGTTGCAGGATGGACCTCGAATGGAGGGCATGCAGAAATCTGCCTCCTCTCTCCCCTCCTCTCTTTAAAAAAAAAAAAAAAAAAAAAAGGAATTCTAGGCTTGTTGGCCAAAGCAACGAAAATGGAAAGTAATTCATCCATCTGCCAAGTCAAAGATTAATTTTCTACTCTAATTATATGTTTATTTTTTGGAGATTTTTATATATGTTGATTTCATGAGATTATTGTGATCCTTAATCAAATTTACTTTGTAAAGGCTTTTTTTATAATGGGAGATTATAAATATGTAGATGAACACATGTTACTTCAATATATGTTCATTATTTTGATGATACAGAATAGGTAAATTGCCTGACCTGTGGTGGCGCAGTGGATAAAGCGTCTACCTGGAAATGCTGAGGTTGCCGGTTCGAAACCCTGGGCTTGCCTGGTCAAGGCACATATGGGAGTTGATGCTTCCAGCTCCTCCCCCCTTCTCTCTCTCTGTCTCTCCTCTCTCTCCTCTCTAAAAATGAATAAAAAAAACTCTAAAAAAACAAAACAAAAGATAGGTAAATTGTACTTAATGTTCTTCCAATACAGATGTGAATCTTTGAGTTCAGTGGTATTCAGATCCAATTCTCCAGGGCAGCTATGTTTTTGATTCTATGAAATGTAAATGTGCTCTTGTTTGCTTATTTATAATCTTCCTTCATGGAGATTGCTTACTTATTCTGTGCTCAGTCATCTGTGTTGTTTGTAGGAAGCATTGGCTGGTAATCACAGAGGCAGTCAAAAAAATCTTAGCGATCTGCCTCCTGATAAGCATTAAACCCTCTTGGTCAGCATGAAATACATGCTTTTCAAAGCAAGTTTCCCGTTTGTATTCTTTTTCATTTAGCAAATATAAGGATTAACATCAAATATTGTAGAAAAGTTCTTAACTTTTTTTCTTTTTATGGATTTACAGTTTAGGTATATATCATGTTGACGATATGTACTATAAAGTTTTTAAATAATCAATGAATGTTACATCAGTTTCTGATTGGATTCAAGGTCAGATTTCTCAATTCTAGTTCTATTGCCACCCTCATATTACACATTTAGGTATAAAATGTGGATAATACCTACCAAGGACGTTATTTCTATGATATTGTCAGATATCTTGGTTAAAAGGAATAATAAAATTTAACATACACTTTTATGCAAGCAGTGTATAATAAACTGTCCTAACTTTACTAGTTTTACCAAACAGAAATACAAGGACTAGAATTACTTATAGCTGCATAATATCTAATTTTTCCTCCTTTAAAGAACGGAGAGTCTGCTGTTACATATTTCTTACCATTCCTACTGGACAACCAATGGTTTGTTTTGTTACAGAATATGGAAAGTCTCAACTCCACACCATCTCATGAGAGGGCTAGACCTGATGATGTTGAACTGATGTCTGATGACAGGTGATTTTAAATTTTTCTTCTCACATTGCTTGAAGAGTATGCATAAATAGTTTTCACTTAATGCACTAAAAAGAGTAGAATTAATGGACTGTATGTTTACCAACAGTATTTTATAATAAGAAACATTCTTAGAATAAAAAATTATCTACCCAGGTGCTGTTAAAGGCAAAAACCATATTCATGTTTGTCTTTCTATGTTTGTTTTATTTTGATTACTTTTTTGTTTTGTTTTATTCTGTTTTGAATTTTATAGGAATTTTATTTAGAGCTACTCAACCTACTTTAAAAATAAATGTAGGCCCTGGCCGGTTGGCTCAGCGGTAGAGCGTCGGCCTAGCGTGCGGAGGACCCGGGTTTGATTCCCGGCCAGGGCACACAGGAGAAGCGCCTATTTGCTTCTCTACCCCTCCGCCGCGCTTTCCTCTCTGTCTCTCTCTTCCCCTCCCGCAGCCGAGGCTCCATTGGAGCAAAGATGGCCCGGGCGCTGGGGATGGCTCTGTGGCCTCTGCCTCAGGCGCTAGAGTGGCTCTGGTCGCAACATGGCGACGCCCAGGATGGGCAGAGCACCGCCCCCTGGTGGGCAGAGCATCGCCCCTGGTGGGCGTGCCGGGTGGATCCCGGTCGGGCGCATGCGGGAGTCTGTCTGACTGTCTCTCCCTGTTTCCAGCTTCAGAAAAATGAAAAAAAAAAAATAAATAAATAAATGTAATCATAATTCCAGCGAATGAAAAGCAATTTTATAAAAGAGATGGACATTTTATGATATTTTGTTGTTGTTTCTAGCAATGAAAATGAAAAAGACAGTGGACACACCCAACATTTTGAGGTGAGTAGCTAAGAAGATTGTGACTGTGACAGGACCACTCGTATATTCCTGAATATACATGGAAAGTATTATTAGCTTGTCATGAAGGGATAATGAGATTAAGTGACAGGATTGTGATTTGGTTAGAATGATAAATACTGAGACATCAAGATTACTTGAGAAATTATAACTCCATTCTTTTGCTTTACTTGCACAGATAAACTTTAATAGTATGGAGATTTCTCTCAGGCATGTCATTAAATAAAACAAAAAATCAAAGCTTCAGGTTCGATTGTGTGCAATTTTAAGTGATTGAAATAACCAGTAAGTGGCCTGGCCTGTGGTGGCGCAGTGGATAAAGCATCAACCTGGAATGCTGAGGGCACCGGTTTGAAACCCTGGGCTTGCCTGGTCAAGGCACATATGGGAGTTGATGCTTCCTGCTCCTCTCCCTTCTCTCTCTCTCTCTCTCTCTCTCTCTCTCTCTCTTCTCTAAAACGAATAAATAAATAAAAATAAAAAAGAAATAGCCAGTAAATTTCAGTGGCTCTCTCACAGGGATTATATATCTTAACTTTCAAATTAACATGAAATCAGTTCAAGTTATTAAATCCAATTCATTTTCTGTGTTTTGTGCCTCATTTTAAGTAAACAACATAGAAAAAATATCTTGACTCCCTCATGCTATCTAGGCCTTAAAGTTCTGGTTCCTGGCCTGCCTTCCCTGTGGTCTTCTGAGGGCAGCACCGTGCTGACCTGAGCGTTCGGTTTCTTTGCTCCCAGTCTGGCTTCCATTCATTGTGCTCAACTTCATTTTTAATTCGTGTGTATATGTCATCTACTGCCACATGCTTCCAACTCTACCTCTATCCTTAACTGTTTTCTTTTTGGCAAGAATTAGAGCTTTTCTCAACCTACTCTTGGATCTGACTCTTCATATATTAATTATATATAGAACTCACCCTCTAACCAATTGATTCCTAACTTTGTTGGACACTGAGCTATTCACTAATAGATTTATTCAAGAACTTATTAAGTCCTATGTACTGTGCTGGGAGTTGGGATTTATTAACAGCTGCAGCCTCCACCTCCATAGATAAGAGTTTATAATCTAGCAGATTACAGATCTGAAAGCTATGGACCCCCTTCTTAGAAAAATGCACATTCATGTAAAACTTGGCATAAAATTGCTGGAAATTATGGCCATCCTCCTCCCAACGCTGTGGACACCTCTTATGTTCTCTATTCAGTTCTGGTTATGTATACTTCTTCATTACCCAGCCAGATAATAGTAGGGGAATGCTCCCTCCTTCTGACTTCACAGCTTCTGAGCCATCTCTTTTCTCTCTTATTTCCCACTCCTTTAAGTTGCCTTCCTTGAGACCCAGGCAACAGGCTGGCATGCTTTTCTTGTCCCTAGGGCACCTTTCTTCAGAGCACAGTTTCTCCATCATAGTGTTGTTTTATTTTTCTTCTGGTTTTATCTTTTCTCTGCTTTTCTCTGTTCACAGCAAGCACCTACTTAGCATGCCATTGAACATTATTTTAAAGAAAATTGCTCTGCCAGCCTCCTGGAGAGGTCTGAAGTTCATCTCTTTTAGGCCTATTAACCATTCTGAGATAAAAGGGTACAAAGCAACCCTTGTGGATGAACTTCGTAACATTAACTCATAAACTCCAGCTGGCACCCAATCTTCACTCATACTGAACTAATTTGCCTTGGTACTTTTGTGGCTGCCTCCCAGGGCCGTGGCTGAATCATGGGAAAGGAATCTTAAATCCTTCTTTCATGAGCTAGGCCCTATTCTTACATGTGTCGCCCATGCGCAGTTACCAATCAGGACCTAAACCACTGGTGGCACTCCATAACATTCGCTATTAATAATCATCGTCATCATAATAATTTCAGCTAAGATAAAATTAGGCAGTGAGTTAAAATCTAGACTAAGCTCTTTCGTGTCACCTTTCACAACTGCACCAAAGGAGGAAAAAAAAGACATCATTCCACAAGATGTCAGATCATGTTTCTGCTCATGAAGGCATGTGCTTCTTTCTCTAAAGGAAATAAATTATTGTTAATGAAGGGCTGTGAAAAGATCCATCCTCCATTTTGAAACTCGTCCCCCTTGTTTCTAGTGTGTTGTAATTGTTTATTTACTTTTTAGTATATATAGCACTTTCTAGAACTTGTTATCCAGCTGAAATAGTTAAGGTGATTTTCTGGTAATACCATAATAATTTCTAAATTTCAGAGATGAAAAATAAGTCTAGACTTTGTTTACTTCTCCTCACATTCTGTTTAGCCAATATTTTATTTCCGGTTTCCTGTAGCATCAGATTGAGATGCCAAAATTTCCATGATAATGTTTCCAATTTCATTTTCCATTAAGACAAATTTTGACCTCATTGATATTCTTGTCTACTAAATTCTCCTTGTAAATTCTCAGATTCACGTATGATATAGCAAATGACACCGACTGGGGGAAGGTGGTTTGTCTTCCTTGTTTTGACCAGTATTTCTATTACAATGAGGAATTCTAACTCTGAAACTCAGAAACGCTCTGTAAAAGAGGCTCGTTTTAAAGTCAGCTTCTCAAAGGCAAATGCAGACACAATGGCAACTATATTTTTTAAATAATCATTTTACAGCCTTAAATGTTGTTTTTGTTTGAATGAATGTGTTGAAAAGTAAAAATAGGCTTATCTCTTTTTTACACACCTTTTTAATTCCTTATAATTATGCTACTAATATGCAAAAAGAGTCTGCTGTGATCTCAGATGGTGAATGAGAGTTACCCATTTTCTATTTTATCTAAGTTTCTTAAGTGGTCTGTATTAAAATCTGTTTAGTGATGTACTGATAATGAAACACAAAGTTAGAGTCACTTCAAAATGCAAAACCATAAAGTATGATTTTGGGGGGTAGGTTTTGGAAAGGCAGACCTTATAATAAAATATCTGTTTGGGCTATAAGAAATGATATAACACAAGGAAGCAGCTTTCACACTGTTCCCTGAGCATGCAGAATCCAGAGTCCTTGTCCTTTTGTTTACTTTTAAACTAAATTAACAACTGAAAGGATCCAGAAGAGAAGTCGTCCTTAAAACTAGCAATTTCTAGATTCTAAAAGTTATCACTGAAAATACATATATTTTAGAGTTCTGTTTAAATGGAGTTTATACCTATGCTTCAGTTTGATTTCTTCTCATAGTTATTTTCTGTTGTGGAAATATTTTATGCTTTGGTATAAAATCTATAATATTAAAACTATAACTTTATACTTAATCTCATTGTCAAAAAGCAAAACATAAAAAATTATTAACTACATGGAAGGATATTACATTATCTGGGAGAGGTCATATTATACCAGTCGTATAAGGTTAATGAAGGTTAAATTCTTTCAATATATTTTTATATTATGCTTTCTAAGCCTACTGCTTAGGAGAGCTTAGAAGCATACCATTGATAACAAACAAGACATTCATAATAAACAAAAGACTGTTTCCCTTTTTCATATTCCACTTCAAAAAATAAAGAGAAAGAGAGAGAGAGAGAGAGGAAGGGAGGGAGGGGGAGAGAGAGAGAGAGAGAGAGAGAGAGAGAGAAAGAAGGAAGGAAGGAAGGAAGGAAGGAAGGAAGGAAGGAAGGAAGGAAGGAAGGAAGGAAGGAAGAGGGAGGGGAGGGGACAAGGCTTCCTAATCAAGACTGAAAATTAATACTGATCATAAGATATTAAGTGCAGACTTCATTTTGTTCTCAGAAAGTCTGAGACAGATTCTGAAATAGACCCATTAACAAGTATTTATGAAACGAATTACTGTTATTTCAATTTCACTGTACTTCATGGAAGCTTTAGGAATTTGTTATTCGTTATATTAGAACCAGAAAAACTAAAAAGCTTTGTTTGTTTAGATTCACTTTCAATTCCATCCAATCTCCAAAGGCAACTGAGTCTTTGCAATTCACATGGGTTTTGAAATTTTGGTGTATTCATTTTCCTGTTCTATCAGGCCAAACTGTAAATGTTTATGGTTCTATGTGGTCCTTCTATTAACAGTATGTGGTTCCTTCCTGTGAAAAGTGTATTATTCAATACACTCTATGATTTTGTTGTTCCTGGCTCCAGTAAGCTGTTAGTGAGGCTACTTATCCATGTCTTATGCAGGGAAGGAGAAGGGATGGAAGAAATTTAACTGTTTGAAGCCAGAGAAGGAGGGGGATCAATAATATGGGGATAGAAAAAGCCCAGCCCAGCCAGATAGGGACAAGTTTTAACAAATACCAGGTGGATAGGCGTGGTTAATGGTTCCGTGACCTGAACGAACAATGTCACCTGAGGCCCCAGGCAAGGTGAGCTCTCTCGTTATTTCTCAATAGCATACTGGATATTTCTTTTAGGACATGCATGACACTTGGCACTTATATGTTCAGGGTCTCCCTTCCATGCTAAATTCTATGATCTGGAATTTTTAAGTTAAGATATAATTGCCATACAACATAATATTAGTTTCAGATATGCAACATGATTTAATATTTGTACATATTGTTAATTGATCAGCACAGGCAGTCTAGTTATCATTCATCACCACATAGTTACAAGTTTTTTATTCTTGTAACCATTATCTTGTTAGTTCTTACCATCCCAGTGCCTAGGACATGGTATATGATCAATAAATCCTTGCTAAATGAATGAATGTGAAAGGAAGATAGTAAATAAATGCAAATACCATTTCTTTTACAGTTACTTTGGGCTAGCTCTTTTTATACATGTCTTTCATGTAATCCTTACAACTTTATGAAGTCTTCTTTTTCCTGTATTAGATAAAAGAAGCTAAAGTACAAAGGGGTTTACCCACTAAAGATCTTACAGCTAGTAAGCTCGTATTTAAACCCAGATCACTGGCTCTAAATCCCATCCCCTATCTGCCATACCAGATTTTCTCTCCTAAGAACCATTCAGTTTATTTTAGTATGTGAGTATTTAGTGTGTTTTCACATGGTGCAGCATTTTGATAAGGGTTTGGTGTGTGATATCTCATTTGAAAATTGTGAGATTAACTTTATGTACTCTCTGACTTAACTGAAGCTATAAGATGTAAAACAACAAAGCTTGAAACCAAAAATATTTTGGTATTTGAGAATGTCCTTGACATTTTCACATTAATAATTTGGTAGAATAAACAGACAAGTCCAATGCTATATTGTCAGCACTAGTAGAGAGTGGGGAACCATCTGGCGAGGTGCCTCTACCAGACTGGGCTGACTGATATTTGAAGAAGGGTAGTTCTTTACTAGTATATTGCTACAGAGCCTGGACAGCTTCCCCATGGGCAGGCACTGGACAATGTTGCTAAGCCCCTTGTGCAGATAAACGCTGGGCCCACACCCGGAGTCCGCTCTGTAGCTGTAGGCAAGGTGACCGTATCAGGTTCAGAAACCACTGGAGCCAGAAGTTGGGAATCAGGCCTCTAAGAGCAGCCAGCAAGGGAAAGAGCAACCTCGGGGCCCTGAGGGGACGGGAGCCGTGAGGGGACAGGGCCCTGAGGGGATGTGGGCCCTGAGGGGACGGGGGCCCTGAGGGGATGTGGGCACTGAGGGGACACGGGCACTGCGAGGAGCAGAGCCTGTGGCTGGTTTGGGAGAGAACCCGGTCTGCACAACCTAGCTCATAGGCCTATAGGTCTCCCTACTGGCCTCCATTCCCATCCGCAGGGCATCAGCCTGGAAACACACATTTTGCCACAATTATTCTGCGTTTAAAATCCATCAATAGCTTTCCAATACCTATTGCAGGATAAAACTCAAGTTTAGCGCAGCATACGAGGCCTTTCTCAACCCGTCCTCATTACCCAACACCCTTGTCATCTGCCACCCCTCCTCTCCCAAGGACTGGCCCCAGGCACGGCTTCTCTTGCTGTGATGAGCTGACCCTGCTGTCATGCTGCCTTTGCACTTGCCCCTCCTTGCCAACCCCTCTACCCACTGTCTGCACCCAAATCAAAATTACTGTGCTGACTCCTGACGTGACCACAAGTTCGTTCTTTTCTCTAATGTTGTTTTTTTTTTTCCATAATGCATCTAAAATTCTGCTCTACCATTCTTGTAGCACATTCCATCTCAAATGGTGGGTTTGCATGCCTCCTCCCCAACTCCTCTCTCTCGCCTTCTGAGACCTGGCCATGCTTTACTCATCTTCATGTGGTGCCTAATAGTAATAAAAAGAACAGACAGCTTCTCTTCATGTGTCTCTTGTGCTCTGGGGATCGTGCTAGAAGCCTTTCACACCTTCTCTCAGACCTTCCAAGGAACCTTGCAAGATTGTTATTATTGCCATTTTATGTATAAAATAGGAAACGGGCTTAGAGAAGTGAAGTGGCCCGGTTAGCACACCAAGCTAGTGAATGTCGGTCCATTTCAAACCCAGCTCTGCCTCTGAGCAAAATCCATGTCTGTTTCACTTCTGCACACACCAATGGCTTGAGACATATTCCTCATCAAAATGCCCCTTATAACATGGAGTCATTTTCCTATATCCTTACCTTTTTTGTCTCTAAGTGAAACAAGTGTTATAAATCTTAACTAAGAAAATGTTGATTTGCTGAAGGCAGATTCAGACACCCACACACACAATTGGTGACAGCTTGACTGTAACTTTTTAAAAGCTGAGTATGAGGTTGCTGGTTCGAAACCCTGGGCTTGCCTGGTCAAGGCAAATATGGGAGTTGATGCTTCCAGCTCCTCCCCCCCCCTTCTCTCTCTCTGTCTCTCTCTCTCTCTCTCTCTCTCTCTCTGTCTCTGTCTCTCCCTCTCCTCTCTAAAATGGATAAATTTTAAACAAAATTTAAAAAAAGCTGAGTACCAGAGTTGGTCACTCAGCCCCAGTTCACTTAGCATTCAGCTCAAGAAGCAAATTTTTGTAGAATACATGCAAAATCTGGAGGGTTTTCCCCCAAGTAGACAAATAACATTTTTAAAGTGTCTTAAAGTCCCAGATTTACGTGGCATTTCTATCTGACCTTAGTAGCTCATCATAAACCGATTGATGATATTTCATTTTATCCCAAATGTGAATAAAATGCCAGTCCTTGTGCATCATTTTATGGGACTATAATAGTAAAAGCCTTGTCTATTCCCTGGGTGATATTAAAGTGGGTTGAAGAGCTATTAAAGTAGCT
Source organism: Saccopteryx bilineata (assembly GCF_036850765.1). NCBI lineage: Eukaryota > Metazoa > Chordata > Mammalia > Chiroptera > Emballonuridae > Saccopteryx > Saccopteryx bilineata. The sequence continues at coordinate 193,621,250 of NC_089494.1, forward strand.
GGAAATCTTAGTAGTGTTTTATTTTAAGCATAAGAACATTTCTCATTATGGAATCATTTATGACTTCCAGATGTTTTTGTCTTTTTCATTTAATGATGATAATATTTGCTAAAATAAATTTCCATTTACTCTCAAAGAAAATCTTTGGTACAGTTAAGTGAGAAATAACCTTCATGAGTAAACACTTTTGTTTATAATTTTATGAAAAAGGGGAGAGTGCCCATGTTTGGGTTTACAAGATATCAAAAGATCAAGGTAGAAAATAATTTCAGTGCAGTTTGCAGAACATGAAATCACTGACCGTTGCTCAAGTAGCAGGCATTGGGGGAGGGTTCCCTATCCCCTGGAATCCCAGCCTGGTGCAATAAACCACGTGTAGCCGAGTGTTCAATACTCAAGAGTGGATGGAGAGTAGGAAAACAAGGGACAGTTTATATTTGTTAGATAGAAATTATGTGTCATTGACTTGCCAGCTCTTGGTTTAAAAAAAAAAAAGAAAGAAAGAAAAAAAAAAAAAAAAAAAACAAGAAAAAAGTAGCGCTCCTTGTTCCTGGCTCATTTCCAGAGTCCGTATTCCTTATTGCTAGCTGAGATAAGATGCCAAACCTCTGGTGCGTTCTGAATTTGCGCAACAATGCTTTAATACCCAGCACTTCTCCATAAATAGTCTGTTCTCCCCCACACTCAGGGATAAAACAAGCACAGGAAATCTGGGAATGTGCAGCTAGCTCCGCTTAATTGATCTAAGCCTGCAGGGCCGGCAGGAGAGCACACGTGGACACAGCCTCTCTGCTCCTGGCCTTTCAGGACTGTTCACCCACAGGGCAAAGAAGTCTGCGATCCGAGACCACCGTGTCGCTTCGACAGCCTTAGCAACAGCAGTAGCGGGCTGTGGGTTGTTTACAGAGAGACATGCTCCTTTAAGGAAACACAAACTCCTCTCCCTCATTGCTGGCTCTAATCAGTAATCATCAAGACTGTCAGCTGCCTGCGGTTGTCAGGAGGAGCGGCCCTCAGAAATCATCTTGTCTTTGTCACAGAAAAGTTAAAAGGACTGCTGATGGATGGTCGCTTTACGCATGCAAGTAGCCGGCTAGTATCCAGGGGGCATCAGGCTGTGATTTTGATTTCTGTGCCGGGTGCATCAGCAGCTGTGGCTTAAAAGGTTTCACCTAGACGGAGTGGCATTGCTGCAGACATTTTTGGGTTTTGGTGAGCAGTAAATATTTGGGGACATTGTGCTGTTATTGCAGAGCCCCACAATGAAGATCCAGGAGCAACCCAGCATACCTGACACCAAACTGCAGAGGACTCCAGATGCCGACGCCCAGCAGGAAAGCTTTGTTTCTGAAGTCCCCCAGCTGGACCTGACCACATTGTGTGATGAGAAGAGCTGGGCAGGTAGGTCTTCTGATACTTGACTGATTTAATAATGGAAAAGCACATAAAAATTAGCGCAGATGAGAGGCATGCAACGGCACGGATGTGTGGATGAGTGACAGCTGTGCGTGCAGAAGTACCCGCGTGTCTGCGTGACTGAAAATCCTTTCTCTGACATAGGAATAGGTCATGTTAAGTGCTGCCAAGAGTGATTGTTGTCTAAGAAAGAAAGTGTGCTTGCCCTTTATCATAGTGTCACCTTGCAGTCCTTTTTCTTTCTTTTTTTAACTCACTAGGGGTGCTGCTGTGTGTGTCTGTGTTTTCCCTCTAGTAGTAACAAGCGGAGTCATAAGGAACTGCTTTGCATTTGGATTTCATCTCAGTATAGCCAATACCCCCCACCACCACCACCACCACTACACACCAGTCATCGACCTCCTTCGTTAAATCTCCTTCCCATTTTTCAGGGCTGTTTTGGTTTGCTTTGCTTCTATATTTTTACAGATAGACCCAGGTTAGCACACAGAAGGGATTTGCTTATTAAAGAGAATACTGAGTAAAAGTAGTTCTTATTGAATGTCTGCAGTACCATATTTTGGATGATTTCCTAGAGATTTTTGGTGAAAACGTTACAAATATATTTGTAAGGAAGAAGAGGGTATCCTCGTTTTGTCAAAGCCATATTTCAGGAAGGACGTGGGAATAATTCTCATCAAGCTTTATTCTTCCGCTATCCATGTGTCCTCATCCAAACACATGTCAGTGTGTATCCAAAATGCCCATCTGCCTCTAGACGCCCTGTGTGTGAAGGCGGCTGAGAGGGAGAAATCTTGCCCCCGCCCTCCGAGCAGCAGCATGCCTTAACACAGTGAGTTAGCAGAGAATCCCAACTATGAAAAAGCAGTCTCTTTCAGAAGTGCCTGGGTTTCCTTGACTTCTCTTCTCCTCCCATCCTTTTTTATTTATCCAAAAAGTGCTCATTATAGTAATAACCTTAAATGAGGGACCAAAACATGATCTAAAAAAACCACCAGGTGAAAAATAGCGACTCCATTGTGCTCCTGACTCCCAGGGCTTAATGAAGGGAAAACTGTTTTTACTCCGTTTTTCCCTCTCTTCAACCTAAGAAACTTGTTCTAGTTCTTTTCAGCTGTTTAAGCAGTGGGGCTGAGATTTTGTCAGATCTTCCCAGCTCACGATACATTCACTGGGGGGACAAAGTTTTTGTTTTGTTTTTAATTTAAGTGAGACACTCTGGTAGTATTTTCATTGTTCTTCTTCTGTTTTGTGTAGTTTGAAATAATCAAGTGTGTTTTTAATTCATATATTATAAAAAAAAACACCAAATAGCACCATAGTAGCCACTGTTACCCAAATAAAAGGAACAAACAGTAGTGAAAAATAATGCTATATTTGGATGTCAGTAACATGGTCTCGTCATAACATCAATATAAAGCTCTAGATAAAAACTAGGAATTTTGGTCAGAATTCAGATTAGCCACATTATTTTGATGATTTATTCAGTAAAAAGGCGGGTAGAGTCTTCCTTTTCCCGCTAAAATGGACTGATTATTTTTATCTTGGTTAATCATAAATTTATAATCTCTTACAACATAGTTAAAGAGGCAAATAAAAAGCTGAAAATTTTCTCCGGAGTAGTTGAAAGTTAACTTATAGTTTCCTTACAACTATTTCATTAGTTAATATAAAAAGCTTCTTCCAGATAAATAATAATAATATGAAGGCACCAACATTTTATTTTGTAATGGGAAATTAGATGGAATAAAGAAAAAGCTTCTTGGGGGAAAATACATTTCAGTAGGCTTGGGAATGTAAATTGTGTTATCCATGTAATTTATGAAATGCCATACTTTAACTTTTTTTGTTAATCAATTACTGCGTTTGTCATTGAACTTGCATATCTTAAAAATCTACATAGATTCAATTTCAAGGCTGTTTTGATCGTTTGGTTACTGCTTTCAGTGGACATTTTTCATCATTTATTTATTTTAAATTCCAAGTTATGTTATAGCAGTAACATAGCTATAAGTATACTCTCTCTTTTTTTTTTAAAGATTTTATTTATAGATTTTTAAAGACAGAGAGAGAGAAGGGAGGGGGGAGCAGGAAGCATCAACTTTTTGATGCTTCTCGGATGTGCCTTGACCAGGCAAGCCCGAGGTTTCGCACCAGTGACCTCAGCATTCCAGGTTGATGCTTAAAACACTGCGCCATCACAGGTCAGGTAAGTATAGTCAAAATAAAATGTAGTCAAGATGACAGCAGTAAATTCAATCACTAAAATACCTTTTTTATAGCTTCCTTAAGAAACAAACAAAATGGTGACTTTCTAGCAAAAACAAACTTTGCCCTGATTTAGACGATGAATGTGAAATCAATGCAACAAAATATATAAGTGGAACTAATAGCTACCAAAACCATATGAGCCAGTATTGAATCTCCACCACTAGTCTCCAAACCACCCTCAGAGCAACCCCCTCTTTTGGGTTTGCTTGTTTGTTTCCTGTCCCCACACCATAATTCATACTGTCATTCGTGTAGAATGGCAGACTGTCAGGGGAGGCAGTACTTAACGAGCAGCCTGCTGGTACTGGCCTCTGCGGTATAGGCTCCCATGTGGAAATGATGTTCTCTGGTTTCTGGGACATACTGTACCAGGAAAACAAAAAGCAAAATGAAACTAATAAATAAATTTCATAGGCTACATCAGGGGTCCCCAAACTTTTTACACAGGGGGCCAGTTCACTGTCCCTCAGACCATTGGAGGGCCGGACTATAAAAAAAACTATGAACAAATCCCTATGCACACTGCACATGTCTTATTTTAAAGTAAAAAAACAAAATGGAAACAAATATAACATTTAAAATAAAAAACAAGTAAATTTAAATCAACAAACTGACCAGTATTTCAATGGGAACTATGCTCCTCTCACTGACCACCAATGAAAGAGGTGCCCCTTCCAGAAGTGCAGTGGGGGCTGAATAAATGGCCTCAGGGGGCCACATGTGGCCCGGGGGCCGTAGTTTGGGGACCCCTGAGCTACATAGAGTAGAACCCTCTCAAAGTGAATGATCGGTTTCTAATCGAGCTTGTTGGCAGATAAAGAACACATGCTTCATCTTTTTCTCCCTCTATGTGTAGCTGCATGTTAGGGCATTATTTGATCTAGCCATAGATCATCATTATCATCATTATCACCATCATTATTGTTACTATTATTATTTCCGCTCTCCAAAATTAAATACCCAAATCATATGTACGATTCTTTGTTATTTAAAGCACATCAAAGTTGCATAATCAGAATGTTCCTAATCTGCCAATTCGTGTGTATGTGGGGGAATCCATCTGTGGAAGCACTGAGATTTACATACTCAGCTACTCTATTAGATTTGTCCTGGTGAAATTAATTTTTTAAAAGGCATAAAATACTCCATATATCTTATTCATCAGTTACTGCTTATTGGAAATAACTTTGGAAAGAAAAGTCTCTAAAAGAATGATAGAGAAGAAATGGGATCTTAAAGATCTTCGATTGAACATTCCCATTATACAGATAAGAAAGCTGAGGCCAGAACAGGCAAAATGATCACTTAAGATAACAAAGTCTTCTGACTTCCACCCGATACATCTTTTTTTTTTTTTTAAGATTTTATTTATGGGCCCTGGCCAGTTGGCTCAGTGGTAGAGTGTTGGCATGGCGTGCAGAAGTCCTGGGTTCGATTCCCGGCCAGGGCACACAGGAGAAGCGCCCATCTGCTTCTCCACCCCTCCCCCTCTCCTTCCTCTCTGTCTCTCTCTTCCCCTCCCGCAGCCGAGGCTCCATTGGAGCAAAGATGGCCCGGGCGCTGGGGATGGCTCCTTGGCCTCTGCCCCAGGCGCTAGAGTGGCTCTGGTCACGGCAGAGCGACGCCCTGGAGGGGCAGAGCATCGCCCCCTGGTGGGCAGAGTGTCACCCCCTGGTGGGCGTGCCAGGTGGATCCCAGTCGGGCACATGCGGAGTCTGTCTGACTATCTCTCCCCATTTCTAGCTTCAGAAAAATACAAAAAAAAGATTTTATTTATGGATTTTAAAGACAGGAGAGAGAGAGAAAAAGGGATAGGAGCAGGAAGGATCAATTCGTACTAGTTGATTCTTGTACGTGCCCTGACAGGGCCAGCCCAGAATTTTGAACTATTGACCTCAGCATTCCAGGTCAACACTTTATTCACTGAGCCACCGCAAGTCAGGCCCAATACCACTTTCTGAGCAATATCAGTTTCTAATCACTGGCAGGCAGTGAACCATAAAGGTTGAACCCAAATATATATGGGTTCAAATCCTGGCTCCACTACTTAACTCCACTACATTGTTAGTAAACACATCTTGGTTTTGGCCTTAAACTCACCATAGTTAAAGATTTTTTTTTTTTTAAAGGACAGAGAGAGAGAGAAAGAGAGAAATGGGGATAGAGGGAAGAGCAGGAAGCATCAACTCATAGTAGTTGCTTCTCATATGTACCCTGACTGGGCAAGCCTGGGGTTTCAAACCTGTGACCTCAGCATTCCAGGTCAACACTCTATCCGCTGCACCACCACAGGTCAGTTTCCCATCTTTAAAAAGGTATAACAGTTCATAATAACAATAATAAATACTAGATATAGTGGTATCTACGTAAGTAAGTTTGTTGCAAGGTTTACATGAGCTATGCAAAGTGCTCAGCACAGTGTGGGCACATAGAAAGCACTATGTGAATGTTAGTTGATGTTAATACTGTCTTCCATAAACATTTTCAAGTACAGTTTCAAGAAAAAACAGCCCAAATTTTCCCTCTTTGAAACCATAGCCTATTTCTATGTTATGACCATGGATGGTTCTGAACACAGAAGAGGCATCAGTAATTATTAACCCCACAGGTTTACCAAGGACTAAATATGTCATACTAACCAACTTTCTTTTTCCTTTTTCTTTCTTTCTCTTTTTCTTTCTCTCTCTCTCTCTTGCTCCCTCCTTCCCTCTTTCCTTCCTTCCTTCCTCCTTCCCTCCTTTCCTTTCCTTTCCTTTCCTTCCCCTTCCCCTTCCCTTCCCTTCCCTTCCCCTTCCCTTCCCTTCCCCTTCCCCTTCCCCTTCCCCTTTCCTTCCCTTCCCCTTCCTTTCCCCTTCCCTTCCCTTCCCCTTCCCTTCCCTTCCCTTCCCCTTCCCTTCCCTTCCCTTCCCTTCCCCTTCCCCTTCCCCTTTCCTTCCCTTCCCCTTCCTTTCCCCTTCCCTTCCCTTCCCTTCCCTTCCCTTCCCTTCCCTTCCCTTTCCCCTTCCCCTTCCCCTTCCCCTTCCCCTTCCCCTTCCCCTTCCCCTTTCCCTTTCCCTTCCCCTTCCCCTTCCCTTTCCTTTCCTTCCTTCCCTCCTTCCCTCTGGATTAGGGAAATGGTTCATTTGAAGCAGCTTCCACGGGGCCTTCAACTGGTACTTGTGACAGCCTTGTCAGAGCTGTGGAAAGGATAGAAGACAGTCAGGTAGTCAGGTAACAGAGAATTAGTAACCAGTGAAGCAACTTTACTTAAATGTGCAGGTGGATGGGTCAAAGTCAGTAAGTCCTCAGCCCTATTCTCGTTCGCACATTTATAAATGACATAAACGAAGCTATTGAGGGCCTACTTATTAAATTGGCAAACAAGGGCAATTCAGATATATGAAGTTGAAGGGTCAAATTTGAACTGATGAAGTTGACAACTAAGGTTCCTTCTAACTCTAATAGTTTGCAAGACTATTTGAACAATGTAATAGGACTACCAGTGTTCTAAGATTAAATTTTGGAACACCAAGGAGAATTTTATGAAATTTTTCCCCCAGTAAAGATCTTCCCCACTGGGGCTGACATCTCTCTCTGTCTGGGATGTGCAATACCTTTTAGCACTTGAAAGCCAGTATGATGGCATGATGCCAAGCAGTAAAGACTCTAAATAACATAGAGTTGGAAATTAGATGTGGAAAACTTCAGCTCCCTTAATTCTGTACAGATTTCTTAGAAATAAATCATCTCAGTAGCCAATTTTCTTAAGTATAAGTAAATGGCTCCAGCCAGCCAAGCAGAGAATAGTTATGGCCCAGTGACCACATTGGCATTAGTCAGAGCTCTGTTCCCTTTCTGCAGTGAATCTCCTTTATTTCCATGTGTGCTGTAGTGTCTGAGTTGGAATTCCCCAGGTGCTATTCTTTTTTTATTACTTAGGTAGCAAGTGGGAAGCTTTTACCTCTGTTATCTCTGACCTTCTGTGATATCAGCTGACCTGAGTGGATTAATTTTTAATAGCAAGACATGCCACAATTGTGTCTAGAGTTCTTTGTGACAAGGCACATGACTAAAATCAAAATCACTGCACCCAAGGAATTCTGGTCTAGATAGGAAAACACATTTATTTTATGTGGTCCTTTAAGAGGAAAACCCAATTTGAAGCCTCAAATCTTTTCTGTTTTCTCTTTGACCAATTTTATTACCATATCCTTGTCTGTTTTATTGCTCTAGAATTACTGGTTAAAATAGAAAATATTTCCCAAACCAGCAATTAGGAATTGGCAGTGTATACATCTTCAAAACTGAGTGGGCAGCAGAGTAATTGGACATAATGCCATGTACTTCACTGTCCTTTTTGCCTCTTTCTCATTTTTATATTTGAGTGCCAACTATCAAAACATGAGATAGCCTTGTATTTTTAGATCATTGCAAAAAACAAACAAACCAGAAACAGTTGGCTCTATTGATTCTTCAGTTATATTGAACTATGTATAATATGTAATTTATAACTATTTTGAATAGGAGCCTTAAATAATAGGACTATATAGAATAAAAGAAAAGAGAAATCCTATAAACGTAGGTGAGAAATTTCATCTCTGTTCTATGTGCAGACTAATGATAAAACATACCTTTTATTTTGTTCAGGTTGAAATTCATCACTGTTTTCTATTTTTCATTTTTAAATAAGTGAATTCATCCACCCTAGCTATATACTTAATGTCACCTGTAAGCTAGAATTTCTTCAGCTGTTTATTTCATATGCACTACTGGTGACACTAAAGAAACAACACATTGGGTGTTCTTGTCAGTGTAGAGGTTGGTCAAGAATGGAGCCACAAAATATAGTCGTGCTGACCAAAAGGAAAGAGGACATGTGGCCCCAGTGAGCCACAGAGCATCAAACAAGCATAATTATGTCCCATGATTAGTTTTTTATAGTTAAATTAGGATCACAATATGTCTTTTACTGGAGACATGTTTGGTTAATGGTCACACATGCTCATTTCACAAACAGAGATCACATAGTTGAAAACTTAAAGATTAGTTGTGACATTTTTTAAGAGATACTCTGCTAGATTCAGATAATTGAAGGGCTTCGGGTCTCAGCCTTTTCAAACTAAGTTTTGCTGAGTAGAAATGGCAAACTGGCCAACACACCCGTATGCCAATATCAACATCAGACTTTGTTTTGTTGCTGCTGTCTTTCCCAGTGAGCTGCTGTGCCCTGCCCCCTGGCTGTTTGCTCTGTTGCCTTTCTGAAGTGAGGTGATTGCCTGCTGCATTACTGTTCAAACCATCATAACCTTTTCCCTGCCCCTGGCTCTGTTGATTTTAGCCTTAGCAGAAAATCAGTGCTATTTTATAAAATATGATACAAAAGGTGCATTCTAGTCAGTTTAGTAGTTCCATTTTCCACAATTTAACACTACATTTTTCTTATTTTTTAAGAATTACTTTCCACTTACCCTCCCCTCCCCTCACCTATCGATCCATTTTTGACTTTTATGTTGGCAGTTATGAGCTGCTCATCTCCGAGCCCTGCCATTGAGGAGGAGCCGGCTGATAGCTTTAGTACAAATGATGAAACCAGTCTTGTGTGTCTCCAGCTTCAGCCAAGTAAATGTGCCAACATATTCTCTGCCACTCTTTGAGTCTAGTAGGCAAGAGTGTCTTTAACATTGCTTTCATTTTTTTTCCAGAATGTTTATAATATCATCTGTGTTCCCAGATAAGTTGGGTCTCTTTAAACCTTGAGAACTTTTGGACCTCATTCTGCATGAGGTTAATTTTTTCAAATTAATGTGCTTATCTCTCCTACTACACAGTGGGGTCTTCAGAAATTTCAGGCAGTCATCTTTGTTATTGAAGCACCTGGCACATTCTAAATTAAAGCACTGTCCTAGAGTCAGGAGATTTAGTTTCTAGTCCCAACTGTTGTCATTGATTAGGTATTTGCTCTTAGCTTCCTTGGGTTTCAGTTTCCTTATCTGTAATCTGTTGGGTGGAATCAGTGGTTCTCAAAACTAACTGCATTTAATATCACTTGTGCAGCTTTTAAAAGTGTGTGTGTGTGTGTGTGTGTGTTTTGCATATCTGGCCCCTCATCTAAAAATTCTGTTTGGCCTGACCTGTGGTGGCACAGTGGATAAAGCGTCGACCTGGAATGCTGACATCTCCGGTTCGAAACCCTGGGCTTGCCTGGTCAAGGCACATATGGGAGTTGATGCTTCCTGCTCCTCTCCCTTCTCTCTCTCTCTCTCCTCTCTAAAATGAATAAAATAAAATCTTTAAAAATATAAATAAATAAAATAAAAATTCTGTTTGATTGAGTGGTATGAGGACTTGTATATTAGGAGTTATTTATATCTCCCTGTGTGACCCTAATGTGCAGCTGAACAATCACTAGATTAGATGATGTATGAAGTTTCAACTAATTCTAATGTTCCGTGATTAGAATATGATCTTTGTAAATAAAATACTGAGTAAACACTTATCTAAGATAATTTTGTAGATTTTATAAATACTTTGATAGCTGAAGAAGCAGTTGTTCCATGATTCAAACTGTGGGAATCCCAGAATTTAAAATCATGACCAAATCCTAGCCTTGTATAAATCACAGTAATCCACAAATGTATTTAAATCATAACTTTTTAAAAGGTAAAGAGTATTAGAGATGAAATACCCTACATTATCTGATATCTATCTTTAAAATATATTAGCTGGGATTATTTTTAATAAGGAAAGGAATATACTGAGGTGAGTTCTTATAATAAATAGGAAAATATCACCTTATTCCCTCCCCAAATCACAAGTCAGGATTTTTTGCTGAGAGTGTGTTTTTTTTCCTTGAAGATTATCTAAGATAATTTGTACATATTTGTTCTTTGTAACCCCTTATTTTATTTTCTTTTAAAGTAATTTATATACGCATCTTACCTTAACTGTACTCTTGAGCAGCTTCTGAACTTTTGACTGAAGAGCATGCGTTTTAAACGCGCTACTCCCAGCACATCAGCAGAAGCACACACAGTAGTTTACTAAAACCTCAGTGGAAAGTGCAAACTTCTGCATGAGTGGGCTCACACACGATTCATGTGATGCGGTAGCTGGAGTTCTATACATTACGATTAAGGAAAGGTGGATAGCCACGATGCCAAGTCTCTCCCTCCCTGACACAGTGTGGTCTTTTCACATGAAAAAATTCTTGTCAGTGATCTGCAGGGCAGGGGCATACACTCTTGGCACACATCCTTCAAGGCTGTTCCTCAGGGTGCAAGTTTCTCTTGTCAGTTAATCTGGTGTTTCTAGTAGGGGGATCATGTTCCTACCAGTACCTTAAATCTAAAATGAGAAACCATTCTGTACTTCCTAAATATAGCGCCTCCTAATGCTTTCAGAAAACTTGGTAAACAGTTTGCTTCAAAGAACAATCTGACCCTTTCCCCTCTCTGCTCTCCAGAGCGCAGGCCGACATTGTCGTCCTGGCAGCAGGAGAACGTGGACGCTGATGAGGCGTGCCTGTCCCCGCAGCCCGGGCCCCTCATCCGGCAGCTTCTCGATGAGGATAGCGACCCCATGCTCTCTCCGCGGTTCTACACCTACGGCCAGAGCAGGCAATACCTGGATGACACGGAAGTGCCTCCTTCCCCCCCAAACTCCCATTCTTTCATGAGGTAGGTTTTTGTTGTTGCTGATAAGCAAGTGTATCATCATTAGGATAGTAATGACTGATGGCCAGTAATTTCACTTAATTAAGTTATAAGTCTCTGAAGAAACGTATTTAAAATGCTCCTTGCTAGGACAGAGGCTCCGTTGTAGTTTTTCAGGTGAACTGTGGCCCAGCTGTAACATCACATACTAAATTTCCATTAGCACCTCCTTCCCAAAGCTCTCTCAAATTTAACTTTGAGGTCCACAACAGACATTTCAGTCCTGGCATTGCTAATTACTGTATTTCCCCATGTGTTGTATAAGATGCAACTCCCCCTACCCCAAAAAAAATTTGGAGTCTAAAAACTGGGTGCGTCTTTTACAGTGGTTGTAGTTTTTTTTACTTGCATTTCCCACTTTTTTTGCATTTGTTTTTGCACTTCTTGTTGAAGACAGTGACTCATCATTAGACACTGATAAGGACAAGCTAATGGATGGCGGTTTTGACAGTAATGAGGAGTTGTATGAATTTTATGATGAGTAAAACTTGAGTTCAATAACATTATGTAATGCTATTTTTTTTTTCAAATTTCGGACCCCCAAATTAAGGTGCATCTTATACATGGGAGCATCTTATACATGAGAAAAGATGGTGTACGTGTGAGCTCGAGAAAATTAGACCTATGTAATAGGCGGAGCAGATAGAGCTTAAAGTTCCAAAATGACTTAGTCACATTTCTTGTATTGGAGAGCGTGGAGACTGAGCGCCCCCGCCCCCTCCATGCCTCAGCCGCATCCCCCAGCTCCGCCCAGCAGGCAGGGACCGTCTGCTGGGGGATGCTGACTCACTGCGCCCCTCGCAGGCGACGGAGCTCCTCCCTGGGGTCCTGTGATGATGAACACGAGGACCTGACTCCTGCCCAGCTCACGCGAAGGATTCAGAGCCTCAAAAAGAAGATCCGAAAGTTTGAAGACAGATTTGAGGAAGAGAGGAAGTACAGAGTAAGTGCCTTCTCACAGGGTTGGCTTCCGTCCCCTCCTCTCCCTGACACGACATACCAACGTATTGGCAACTCAGAGAAGTAGTAAAGGCTAAGGAAAATTTTCTAGGGAGTCTCAGCAAAAAGATAAACACTTTAGTCTACGTTTTGTAAACTTAATCAGTCAGCCAGAATGGGAAAAATCCTTAAATGAAGCCTTTTGTTTGGCTACAGTTTAATTGAAGATTATCTTCTAAAATTTCATTAGTACTGACCTCATTCTACTCTCAGCTCTTTACTTGGTATTTCCCACTATAATGGCAAAAAGGCCTGACCAGGTGGTGGTGCAATGGATAGACCCTCAGACTGGGACGCAGAGGACCCAGGTTCGAAACCCCGAGGTCACTGTCTTAAGTGCAAGCTCACCAGCTTGAGCACAGGATCACTGGCTTGAGCGTGGGACCATAGACGTGACCCCATAGTTGCTGGCTTGAGCCCAAAGTTGCTGGCTTAAAGCCCAAGGTCACTCACTATGCTGTAGCCCCGCAGTCAAGGTACATAATAAAGCAATCATTGAACAACCAAGGTGCTGCAACAAAGAATTAATGCTTCTCATTTCTCTCCCCTCCTGTCTGTCTGTCTGTCTCTCTCTCTCTCTGTCACACACACATGCACACAAAAGAAAGAAATGACAGAAAGGTGTTGTTTTTGTTGTTGTTGTTTGCCTTTTTGATAGAAAGAAAAGGGATACTTTTTATTCTGCTAGCCTGACAGGTTGAAACCTACAAATAATAGAAAAGGGGCCATTCATCAACCTCATACAAGTCCTTGATCATAAATAATCCTAAATTTTGCCTCTAAAGAATTCTTTACAAGCATCAAAAATAACCAGATGTAAAGAAGAATAATGGAATTACAGTTGTGAAGTTTGCCCTGATTGGTCATGGTTAATTTCTTATTCCAATGAAACTACATTTCCTTCCTGTTTAAAACAAAGTGATTATCAAGTGCTCCTTTTTTCCCGCCCCAATTCCAAAACCCTTACCTTGGTTTTTCTCTTCTCAGCCTTCCCACAGTGACAAAGCAGCCAATGCAGAGGTTCTGAAGTGGACAAATGATCTTGCCAAATTCCGGAAACAACTAAAAGGTAGGTAAGCCCTAGACCTATGGTGAGGTTTCTATAAAATAAGCCAGGTGCAGAATTTATGATCTCACCTCATGCCAAGTGCCACTGCTCAAATACTTCCAAAAGGACAAGTTCTTTAAATCTACTTTTCAGTGCTCTCAGAATTTAGGGAGCACCTTTTTTGTGTCTTCCCGTGGTCTCAATCACAGAGTAACCCAGATTAGCTAAGATGCAAATTTTGTAGTATTTCTTCATTTCCCTAAATCGCTGCTAATATAGGGATGATGGTTTCAACTCAGTACTCATCAGGTACCTGTTTAATCCAAGGCTTTATTTGCTGTGGCATTAGAACACATATGGGCACAGAGAGGACTATGAAAAAGATTTGGTCACTGTCCCTCAAAGAGCTTGCTGTCTTTCAGGAGATCGAGTCATATAAACAACTAAACAGAATACAAAGTAAAAATAATTCCAAAAATTAGGTATATAAGTCATACAGAAAAAGCCAACAGTTAGGCTTTCAATCGTTAAGGACCTTTAAACACTAAGGGAGTAAGTATAGGAACAGCAAACAGGATAGTGTGGCTAAAGTAGGGATGTTAAATAAAATAGCTTAAGCTTTCTCAGGAATGAGAGTTAGGAAAACTGTCCAGATAATCCAAGAAGACATTATCATTTTATCGGGTTTTATATAATAACCTAGGGATTTCAACTAATGTTGTAATTAGATACTTTCTAGGGGAAAAAAGACAGGGCTAAGTAGTTATTAACGTCACAGAAAAACAATTTGGGTTCTGCAGACGTCAATTCTCATATATCTCTGCCCCCAAATCCTTTCGACTAGAGTCAAAACTAAAGCTATCTGAAGAGGACTTAACCCCCAGGATGCGGCAACGAAGCAACACACTCCCCAAGAGCTTTGGTTCCCAACTTGAGAAAGAAGATGAGAAGAAGCAGGAGGTGGTAGATAAAGCAGTAAAGCCTAGCGTTGAAGCCACGCTGGAATCTATCCAGAGGAAGCTCCAGGAGAAGCGGGCAGAAACCAGCCGTCCCGAGGACATTAAGGTGTGAGGAGCCTGCGACAGTCTTGAGCTAACTGCTGATCCCAAACCATTCCGGTCAACATGGTAGAAACACAGGACATGCCACAGGGATCCCAATGGGGAGAGTAATAGAGTGACACCTTCTAAAACCTCCCACGCCCTCATCTTCACACTCTTAGATGTCTAGAGAAGCAGAATAAACAACTTCAGAGTGCTCTATCTGTAGCTACTTCGATTTTTGACTTCAAATTAAAAACAGAAAACTATATTGTACAGATCACAGATTGAACTTGTTTAGGTTAATACACAGTTTGGAGACTGGGGTAGAAGGATTATTAGGAGCATGTGAGGCAATTTGCTATTCATCGAACCTTTGGGACCATGTAACCTATAACTGTAGTTATCACTTGGGCTATTAACTCAAGCCTCATGTGCCTCACAGACGTACTTAATTCACTATTCAACATGCCTTTGCTACCGCAAGGAAGTTGATGATTCCACTGTACTTTCCATATATCTAAGTGAGCTTTGGATAGAGGTAGGAGGAGCTGCTGTGTGAGGGTTCTTTTTAATCTTACATTTTTTGTTGTTGAATTTAAAAAAACCAAGAAGTTGAGTGCTCACAAATATTTTCCCTTTTCACTTCTCTACCCTTGTTGTAAACAGGACATGACCAAAGACCAGATCACTAATGAGAAAGTGGCTCTGCAGAAAGCTCTGTTATATTACGAAAGCATTCATGGACGGCCGGTATGTGAATGCACTGAATTATCTTTCTGATTGGGATAAATCATCTGGCTTTAGAAATGGATCTTCTGTGGTTAGTATTTTGCAAAGGAGGATCCCTGAGGTTTTAGTAGGTTACTATGTTTTCACTGGAACTAAGCTTTCTGAAGACTAAACCTGTGATGAGAGTTTCACTACCTAGTAGATGCTGAATTTAAGTGAGTTCCAAAGAAAAATTCATTTGCAACTAAAATTTATTCACTGCTTCAAGAGGAGAATGGTAGAGAGGGGTATCAATCTGTGCACAGAGCCCAGTAGTGAGGAGACTCCCCTGTCCCTAGGTCTGACCACACAGGTCTAGACCACTGGCTCTAGGCATTGTTATCCATAAAATAAATATGCTAAACTAGAATATTTGTCCTAAAATTTAATCTCTCTATGATGCCGTTGCAACCAGTGTTTGTCCATAGAGAAGTTCCAGCTGCTATTCAGAACCAACAGTGTGAGGATGTCAAAATATGTCTTTGCCTTTTCATAACAAGAAAGATTTGAGGCAGAGTTGGTTATTCGGCAAGAGTTTATGGAACGTTTGTTCTATGTCTGAGGGAAGACAGTAGCATAATGGCCTCTGTTTTCCTTAAGGAACTTATAATCAGATATCCATGTCAGTTACTCTTAGTAACCTTTTAAGAATTTTGTGAAGAACCCAGTAAAACTCCTATGAGAGGGTATAAAGAAGCATGAAGTTTATATTCACAGAAGAATATATATATAGCCAAAAAGCATGGGTTTCTTTTCCAATTCCAGCATAGCTATATAGTGGAGAGAGTCTTTTCATCTAAAATAGTCTCTTTTAAATAAAGAAACTTCCAGAATAATGCACTAGACTCAGGTCTGTGAGAGCAGGGATTCTGTGCTTTGTGAACCTGACCCTCAGCAAGTAGCACAAGACCTGACACAGCATATGCCCAGTAAACTGTCTGTACAATGCATTTTCCATGGTATTCTGGTTCTGAATTTATCAGGTTCAAGTTTTGAAAAGAAGCTGGGGCTGATGCTGATTGATTTTGCTGGCCTGTCCTTGCAGTGGAAAAGTACTGGCACTCTGCAATAATGGTCCTGTTTCAGGCCAAGCCCCACACTCCCACAAGCCAAGTTTTGTTTTTGGATTTTTATAGGCATTGAACCAAATAGTAAATGCACTGGAGTTCAATATATTGTGAAATTTCGTCCTTCTCTACTGGAGTATTCAGAACTGGAGTATGTAGAGTTTGAATTGAACTTCTGAGGGTGGGCTCAGTGCCTTTAAGTATCTCCTCATGGCCACCAGACAGTCAGTCCTTAGGTGAAGAGGGTGGGTCTTTACATTGTATGGATTCATGTTATAACATTGATAGACTCCTTTAAAGACTTTCTTGCCCGAGGCCCGATGATCTCTCAGCTGCATTCTAGACTTAACCTGAAGCCAGTCCAGGGGGTGTGGGCTGGGATATTCATTGCTCTGAGTTGGGCATAGACTCTCATTCTGCCTGGAACGTAGCAGTGTGCAGGCAGGAAGCAGAGCTAGGTTCTGAGCCCAGCCCTGCTGAGACTAGCTCTGTGACTGTGGACTACTTAGGTAACTTTGCAGGGGCTTTGTCGGTGTAGTGTATGTCTGTTCCAGGTTGTCTTGGAGGCTAAATGACATTATAGGCACACACATTTACCTGTAGGGTGTCTGGCACTGAGGAAGTTGGGTCAAGTGGCTTTGATGGGGGAAGAGGGAATTGCCAAATATATGATATTTTTTCACTTCTGTTACAATTGCATGTTCTCCTCTCTGTGGCCTACTTCTTTAGAGATTAAATTGGGAGAAAGAACACAAATTTTTAGTACTCTTATAATTAGGAATATGAAATGCTGATTTTTGGCCTTGTCTTTTTATTTCCTTTTCTTTCATCATTCTTTCTGATGAAGAAGGAAGAACACCTCTTTGGGTCAGATTCTCACATCTTATGGGGCAGGGAACAAATGCTCTGGGAAGTCTGAATATCATTTATTTCTGGTCCCAGGTCAGGATCTCTGCCTCTCTCTAGTACACCATGCTCTGACCAAAGAAGAGGAAAGTCCCTTTGATAGCTAGCCAATCTGAAAGTCAGACTTAGCTTTTCATTCTCAGATCCGTGGTGTTGCCATTGACCCTGGACTGTAAATAACATTTGGGCTGGAAGTACATGTACTCTTCCTAAAAGAAGAGTACATGTACTTCCAGCACTAAACTATCATTCCAAAGCCCAGGTATTTAGAGAAGCAGGTGCTCATAGTTCATGGGGTTTTGCTGAATCTGCACATTCTGATTTAAAGGGACATTAACTCCAAATGACAGGCCAAAACAATTGTCTGCCAATTCTGTACATTTTTAAGAAGGATGTTCACTTTAGTGGGACATTCTACAGACTGATGTGGATCAAAAACAAAAACACACTCGTTTATATACTGGTACATATTCCCTACTAATTATTATTAAAGTGTGGCCTTTCAATGTGTAAGCATCTCATCAGAAGATGATGTCACAGAGAGAAGCACAGCAGATAGCCAAGTTTCTGTATGGCCTTCTTTGTAGGCCACTGCTTGATGACAGTGTAGAGAAGAGAGAATGAGTTGCTTGCTCAGAGCTTCTGGGTTCTTGAGTCTTTTCCTTGTCAGTATATTTTAACCTTATATTTTAAAACCTTGGGAACCAGCATGACACTAAACATATTATCAAATTTAAATGCAAATTCTAAAGCCATATATAAATAATCTTTTTTTGGTTAATTATTTGGAATTATCTGATCACAGTCAGCCTACTACTTCTCTACCTGATAATGACAAATAGAGAGTTGCCATTTTCCAATCCATGGGCCAAGAACGCAACAGTTATGAGAATCCATCTCATTTGTCTATTCCTGCTAGCAGTTGTAGGACTCAGAGGTACCCATCCACTCATTCAAATGCCGATTCTTGGTTAGTAGCGGAATCCTTGATGACTTATGACTCAAGAATAAAAGTGTCAACCTCCAGTTTCCCATGGTCCACTGAACGTCAGCCTGCCCTTTCTTAACAGTTCAGCCAAGGCCCTGCTTTGTTTATTTAACTAATGGTTAGCTTTTGGCTCTGCGCACAAATCCAGCACTGACAATTACATGTGATGGGAGAAAGCTGTGTTAACTTTTAGTATGAACAATCCTTTGGCTTCAGATATACATTATGAAAATGATTCAGGTGTAATTCAAGTATAGTAGTATTAATACTTTCCACACCTCAAACTTAAAGATCATTGATATTTTTGGTTTTAGATGTTTTTACCAATGCGAACATTAACTTGGCTGGAGTTAAGATTTTCAACTCTCCATAGTCAAAAACTGAATTATATCAGATCATTTATAGGTGAATAATTTCTGAGGGTCATTCATTTAAAGCATGAGCAATTCACCCTGGCTGGTTAGCTCAGTTGGTTAGTGCTACTTTGAATGGAATTGAATCATATCTGCAGTTTTATTAGATACTGTTGAATAGTTTTCCAAAGTGTTCCACCCTTTCCAGTAGTGAAAGATTCCAGTTGTCCATCATCCTCACTGATGCTAGACTGTCTTTCTGTTTACTCCATTGTGGTAGGTCTATAGTAGTAAAACCTGTGGTTTGATTCTCTGGTGTTTTTGTATAAAATAATTTCCAAGTTCTATCTACTTTTGACAGTTTTTTTAAAAATAATATAGCAATTTTAAAACTCCTTTTGATATGGTAGAAGCAGGAAGATGCCATCCTCCATTTAATATTGTGATAATAGGAAGATATAGAAATAATTGATTGTTATTATTGCTGATGATAGAAAATAAATCCATCAAATGTTATTGCATACTGGCAGGGTTCAGTCCTAGCTTGTGAAGTTTATCCAAAGTTCAATTACTGTTAATCACTTTGAGAAAGGCAAATAAGAAAGGCAACAAAGGATAATTTATTTATGCATAATTCAGAGTTGTCTTCAAAGCTGAAAGCCCAAAAGACCCATAAAAGAAATGATCAAAGCTCCTACAACTTGCCCTTTGTTACCTCTGTAACTCTTATGAATGCAAGGGAAATAAAATGCAGAAGACAAATAGAAATCTTAAAACGAAGATACTCATGTCATTCACCATTTAAGTAAATGGGAAATGCATGCATACCTGTGAATTGAGCATACAATTATTTGTTCATTCATTTTGCAGATATTTCTGTTTCCATTATGTCAGGCACTGAAATAGCTGCCAGGGATACAAAAACACAAACTCCTGCTCTCAAAGGTTTTATAGTCTTTGGGGAGACAGATAAGTCAACAGTTAGTTACTATAGAGCAGGGGTCTCAAACTCAACTCAGCATGTGGGCCGCAGAGCAAGATCACAGCCGTTCGGCGGGCCGCACTAGGTCTACAAAAGGCAACTGTTAAGCAACACTTTTCTCACTGCAGTTGAAAACAAAAAAAAAATCAGTACAACAAGCACAATCGTACATGCAGTTTACTCAGTGTCACAAAACGACCAGAAACTGTAGTTCGCATCACAACTGCTGTTAACTAAGCTAATATCTAGCTAGGATGCTAGAGAAATGAAAAATACAAGTAGGCCCCTAGGCTTACTTAATTTTATCCAAAATATTTTGAACTTCGTGGATTAGTCTGCGGGCCGCACAAAATTGTTCGGCGGGCCGCGAGTTTGAGACCCCTGCTATAGAGTATAAAAAAGCATCATCCACTGGGGCTGTTAGCACACCATAGAACATGTGGGCTTATACACAATAGAAATTTATTTCTCACAGTTCTGGAGCCTGGGAAGTCCAAGATCAAAGTGCCAGCCATTTCGGTGTCTGAACAGATTCAGTAACTGATGAGAGCCCCCTTCTGAGTTCATAGAGGGCTGCCTTGCTGTCCCCACATGACAAAAGGGGGCAAGGAGGCACTAGGCCTAGGGGTTTCTTTTATAAGGATACTAATCCCATTCATGGGATCCGACCTTCATGATCTAATCACCTCTCAAGGGCCCCACCACCAAATACCATTGCATTGGGAATTAGATTTCAATATATGAATTTGGGGTGAGACAAACATTCAGTCTACAGCAAAGCATATATGAAATTACATGATATACACAGGTTGCTGTAGGTGACGCAAAGGACAGAATGAGCAAGTCCTCCAGAATGGGAGATGTTGGGAAAAGGTTGCACAGGGAAGGTTGCTCTTGATCTGGAATTTGCCAAACCGAAGCCATTCCAGGGCAGAAAGAACTAGTCTATCTCTGGGACTTACGGTATTATGGGAAGAGGAGAAGCAGCAGATGATGAAGAGCTTTAAATACTACAGCAAATACTATACCAGGGAGTCGGGCTTGATTCCTCCCAACTGCCTTAAGCCTCAGGCCTTTCGGCATATCTGAGCGCTGTGTCAGATTTTAGGTATGCATAGATGAATCAATCCGTGTATTATATCAGCAGGTGTTTCTTGAATCCCCCATTTGCCAGATCTTTTCCTTAAAAACAAAACAATTTCATCAGGGAGAAAGACATGTAAAAAAATTTTTTATTGCAAAACTACATGGTACTTATTGTAATACAAATGCATGTTTTCTTCTTCCCTGGACTTAGAGCCCAATAAATTGTCTGGGACCTCTGAAGCTTGAGAAGTTTTAAATAGGGAAACTAATAATGATCATAATTTTGATATAGGAAAAGCAATACTGCTAACGGAGTGATTTCCGAAGTGACCTACAGCTAAAGTAGATATTTTAAGCATCGACTGAATCATGTTATCAGTTTAAATAAATTTTGTGAGAATAGTGAGACTACATTTGAATCATCCATACTTTCTCTAGGCCCAGAGCATGCTGGGACAACTGGTAGCCTGACCACCAGGAGCAGGCTTCTTAGCTCTCTTGTTCTTGCATTTCAGGTAACCAAGAATGAACGTCAGGTTATGAAGCCACTATATGACAGGTACCGGCTGGTCAAACAGATCCTGTCCCGAGCCAACACCATACCCATCATTGTGAGTTCACCACCTCTCTGTTGTTGATTACCTAGTTGAATGGACCCTGGATATTAATACGGCACCAACCTGCTTCTCATTAAGGAATAGGCTTTAATATATAGTTGAACATGCCAGTAATATTTATGGCCCATAAGCTTGAGGAATAAAGAATGTATCAGACTTCTGAGGCTACATTTATCAAAAAGTGAGCAACCCTGAAGCTGATAGAATTTTTTTTTCTTTTGAGAGTCATGCTTTGGCCATATACATCCACCTGACATTGAGCTGAGCAGACTCCACCCCACCCCCTTTCCTCAGAGACAGAGCACCACGGGGACAGGCTGTGCTGTGTCCAGGCCTGATCACTCCATAGAGCGCCTCTGGTCCCAAGGGCCCCCTGTGAATAGCCTTCTCTCCCCCTCAAGAGGGTAAGCCCCTTGGGATTCCCACCCTCGGAGAAATCCCCTGGCGAGCTCTGGAGGTAGAGCTTCTCTTTCTGGAGGATATAGACAAGTGTGACGTGGCAGGCAGGGTGGCCCAAGATCTGAAGGTGCTCTCAGAGGCCACCGTCCTTGGACTTTTTAGCTGCTTTGGGCCTCTGCGTTTTGACTTTGTCAAGAGGAAGGAGCAGCAGCTTGCCCTCAGCTTGGGAAAGTCTTTCAGGAGTGGCCACCTGCTCCCCAGCCCCTCACCGCAGTCTCGGTGTCGGCTTTTCCACCTCTGGTGGGTGCCGGGGGACTCCCCCTCCACCTCTGGGGACACGTCCCCTCTGTCTCCTCTGTCTCCTCTCCAGAGACCTGAAGACTCCCTCTGCTGGCTTCAGGCTTTTTAGTGAGCGGACACAGCCCCCTTAGGTTGTTGCTGAAATGCACCTTCACCTTAGCGGCTGCTCTTCTATTCCTGCTTTAAATCTCCGTGTTTATATGTAGGCCTGAGCTACGGTCTTTATCTGTCCCTTCACGGAGTGCTTGTTCCTGCGAATGGGCTGGGCTGTGGTCGTCCCGTCCAGAGAGTCAGGCAGCTGTGTTTGAGGAAAGCTCCTTTTCTAGGAATTCTCTGCAGAGTAAATTAATAACTAACCAATACAAGGATTAAATCTAAGAAATCATTTTCATTCCTCAGGAACCCTTAGTGTCCGTAAATGGGGTGAAGGGACAACGGGGAAGTCGGAGAAGCTTTGTTTCACTTGATGAACTGACTTTCCTATAAAGCTTCTTACAGTTCAGGTGTTCTGGTAGTGACAGTGATTGGGGAGGGAAGAGGGTGGGGAGGAGGTGTCTGGTTAATGAGCTTGGGTGCTGTTCTTGCTCTCCTGTGAACTCCTGGGTTTGGGGCGGGGGAGGAGCAAGCCTTTGAAGTGAAGAAGCAACTTGCAAAGAACTTTGGTTGTTGCTGGGTTTCCTGAGCATGTTTAGTGGGGAGGGGTTAGAGTGTATTATTAAAAGGCAGTAATAAGTCCTGGTGAGGCAGAGGAGGTAAGGAGCTGGTAGGAGAGGGGAAGGGGTTCACAATGTCACCTCCTCGTTAACGCCTGTCGCCTGTCGCAGGGTTCCCCCTCCAGCAAGCGGAGAAGCCCTTTGCTGCAGCCAATTATCGAGGGTGAGACTGCTTCCTTCTTTAAGGAGATAAAGGTGAAGACCTCCTGCTCCTAACCCCTTGCTAAATCTGCCTCAGTTCCCTCTCTTTATCCCGGGAATCGAAGGGGCTGTGATGGGGCCCTCTGGTGGTGGCTTCTTGCAGCATTCCCTAAAAATCTGCACATAACTAACTTTGAACAATCCTCTTTTATTTGTAGTGCACATTAATCGGTTTCCTTAGTTTCATTTCACTCTCCCGCTTTTTGTAGATGTTTTGTTTGCTGTTGTTTGTTTTCAGGGATGATTTCTTTGTTTGGTTTTCACAGTTTTTTTTTTGTTTGGGTTCCACACACATACACACACACACAATTTGAAGAACAGTTTTTTTGTACTTCCAAATTTTGTTACATTATCTCATTGCATAACTTTTTTTAAAAATTGTGATTTGCTAAGTTTATTAAAAAACCAGAATTAACAAAAGCAATATGTATAGAACACAATAAAAAATTTTTTATTTTATAGACAAATATACCAAGTTGCCTTTGAGAGATTCAGTGGTTCATCTTCACCCCCTTTTCCTTCCTCTAACCTTCCCCCCAGCACATTTTGTCCTCAGGACTAATTTTATAAATCTCTTCTTGGTCTGTGAATGTAGTGCTATGACCGGCAGTCATTAGAATATATGCTCAGACTTATTTCCCAAGTAATTACAGATTTTATACAAATCACCTCTGTCCTCACTGCCTCCTTTTGCTAGACTGGGAGGCAACATCTGTGCCCACAGTTGTGTCTCTGTACGGACCTAGCTGGCCTGGATCAGCCTCCTTCCTGGTTGTGTTTCTAGACAATGGAACAAGCTGGACAGCCTTATGCAGGGCTCTAGAGATGAGAAGTCAGTGTCATTTTTTTCTTTTTAAATCAGTGATTGTTTTCGTTGGAAGGGGGAGTAAAACCCAAAGCAGAAGTGAGTTTTAAGAGCCTCACTTGTCCTAGTTCTGTGACAATTCCAAGCCTGGAGCGGTCCTTTATTTACTGGAGTTAAGAATGAGTATTTCAGACTATGGGGACCTCATTCCCACCAAGGAACACCAGTTGAAAATAAGTCCATTTTTTTGGCCTAATTCTCAACATTGTAACTGAGGTAAGGCACGAGAAACTGCACAGGCTTCTCCTTTATTTATAGTATTCCTGTTCTTACCTCTTAAGGGTCTTAAATGCTTCATATACCTAATTCTAAAGTATTAGGTAATGATTGTGCTTACTATTCATATTATTTTAAATATAATTTGTTTTATGAAAGTGCTCTAAATGTGAAATTTAGATGACTATGCTATATTGTATCTTTAAGTTAGCGCTATTTTATGACAATAGGACTTGATGAAAGAAGACACATATTGTCTAGCTGGTAATTAACTTCACACAAGAATCAAATCACTGTAAAAATGAAGAAATGTGGATAATTGTATGTATGAAATTAATATATTTCTCTTAGAATCATATAATAGAACTGTTACTAGATTAAAATGTGTTCTTTAACACATTCAAAATATGACAATAATTGCCTCATTAAGCAAATGCTGGGCATACGAATGATGCTCTTTTTAAGAGAGGACATTCTTCCAAATCTTATCAGTTAGCTTAGTTTATTTTTTCTCACAAGTATATATTGGCCACGGCTCCTTTACTGGCCCACATAGTTGTCAGAATTTCAGAGAACTTTGCAATGATTACATTGCTTTTGTAAATAGCACTTTTAGTTCATTTTGTTCCAATTGGCCAGGCTTATTAGCATGTATTTGGAGTGTACTGATTCTTGGCAATTCTTATACAATTTAGAATTTGGTATGTTTGCAGACAAGAAGATTTTATTTAATTTTTTTTTTTTTTTTTTTTTTTTTTTTTTGAAGCTGGAAACGGGGAGAGACAGTCAGACAGACTCCCACATGCGCCCGACCGGGATCCACCCGGCACGCCCACCAGGGGCGATGCTCTGCCCACCAGGGGGCGTCGCACTTTTGCGACCAGAGCCACTCTAGCTAAATTTTTTTTTTAAAACCAGCTCTAGTTTTAAATGTTTCTGGAAGGGAAGCAGCCGTGTATGAAATAGAGACAGTTCAAGTCTGAGTCCCTGAATCTCCAGCCCGGCATCCTCCGGGCCATCCAGTCAGTCCTCCCATCCAACATAAAAATGCCCTCAGAAACTTCACAGACAGAAAAGAGGCACTATCCCTAAGAGCGATTCCATCATTAAGCTTGACAAGTTCACAGCAACGGGGAGAGTAAGCTCTCTCATTATTAGGCAAAACATCAATAATAGCTAACACTTCTATTGTTTTATAATTATTCTTTAAATTATAAAATATATAACTTTAGAATGTATCAGTTTGAAAAATATAAAATGTTATAATTAATGAACACAATTAAAATTATATGCATAGTTTAATAGTAATGTATTACTGTCTACTTAATAAGGTTAGCTTTGCCTTTGGAACGACATGGAGTAAGCACAGTGATTCTATCATGAGAACACTTTTGATATTTACAGTCACCTGCCCTGCCCACTCCCACCCACACTCTGTGTAAAGTTCTTCTCCAAGTCCTTCCTGTTGCTCATATGATGTGGGTTCCAGACTGTCCAGCAGTCTAGTGGCTCTGCTCTGTATGTACAGACCAATTTATCTGTATCCTTCTTAAGCACTGATGCTCAGAACTATACGCTGGACACTACTGTAGATATGGTTGAACCAGCAAGGCAGAGGAATAAGGACTAGTCCTGACTTCAATCTGCATGACTAAGGCTCTTCAGTTCTGTAAGCCGCTGGCTACCTGACTGTCACTGTGCTGTGAGTGTATCTTAGTCTTTCTATAGCAGGATGTCTCAACTTCAGCACTGTACAGTATTTTGGACCAGATAACTCTTTGTCATGAGGTGCCGGTCTCTACTCACTAGAGGCCTTAGTGATACGACCTCCCCAGTTGTGACCACCAAAAATGTCTCCGGGCATTTCCAAAGGTTCTCTAAGGGGCAAAATCATCCCAATGGAGAAGTAGTGATTGTGGCCTTATCTCACTGTTAATCTATACTTTCCCATGGATTGCTTATTGTCTGTACATCCACTTTTTTGTCCATAACTAGTTACAGAGTCTTGAATTTTTCCAGTTACTTTTCGTGCTTCTGTTCCAGCCTTATGAAACAGAGTGAATCTAGATTTTGTATTCCAACCTACCAGATATCCCACCCACTTTGTATTGCCTACACATTTTGTAAATATGCCTTTTGTGTCTTTATCCGGGTGATTGATAAATATTGAGTAAGACAGAGTCAGGCAGAGCCTGCTATAGGCTTTTGTCCAGAATCACATCACCACCGCATCATCACTCTGCACAGATTTTCACAAGACCAGCTTTCTTCAGATCAGCTCGCCTCATTCTTTTTTTTTTTTTTTTTTTTTGCACTTTTCTGAAGCTAGAAACCGGGAGAGACAGTCAGACAGACTCCCGCAGGCGCCCGACCGGGATCCACCCAGCACGCCCACCAGGGGGCGACGCTCTGCCCACCAGGGGGCAATGCTCTGCCCTTCCGGGGCGTCGCCCTGCCGAGACCAGAGCCACTCTAGCGCCTGGGGCAGAGGCCAAGGAGCCATCCCCAGCGCCCGGGCCATCTTTGCTCCAATGGAGCCTCGGCTGTGGGAGGGGAAGAGAGAGACAGAGAGGAAGGAGGGGGGGGGAGTAGAGAAGCAAATGGGCACTTCTCCTGTGTGCCCTGGCCGGGAATCAAACCCGGGTCCCCCGCATGCCAGGCCGACGCTCTACCACTGAGCCAACCGGCCAGGGCCTCGCCTCATTCTTTATTGAAATCCAGATATTACACTAACCCTATTTATTAAACAAAGAAAGATGGTTAGTTTTCATGATTTGTTTTTAAGGAGCCAGTGCTATTCTCTGTTGATCACTGTTTTTTCATCAATTGCGCATACATTGTCTATGTATTGATTCTTTCTAGAATCTACCCAACATTCACAACCACTTAATGGTCTTAGAATTTAAAGATCCATTTTGCTATTTTTCTTTTTTCTTATGATTTTTACAGCTTACTGAAAGTAGTTTTTTTTTGTTTAGCTTCATCTCAAAAAACATTGAGTTCTCACATGTGCAAAACACATTCTTACATTTTTCAGTTCTCTCAGAACCTCAGGATATAACTGATAAGGCCCACACGCCTGACTTCATTTCTTGTGTGTCTTGGGCTTTAAAACTCTCTAAATAGTTGTTTGTATTTCTCTTTTAAAACTGAATTACTAGACTGTTTAATAGACATGTATTGAGCACCTACTATATGTAGGCATTGGCCAAGCTGTGGGACAGCAGTGTCCAGACAGGTCCCGTCCCTGCCTCTGTGGAGGTTAGAGTCAGCCAGGCGGTTCCTGCTCTTCCTCATCCAGGACAGGTGGGGGGGGGGGAGTTTGAGTTTTGCTTCCTGTGAGCCAGGGGTTCCTTATCAGGAACTTGACAGACTATCTCAGTTAAATCTTAGAAAAACTACATAGGTGGGAATTGTTGCTTTCTCTTACAAAAAAGAAACTTTAAGTTACTAATTTAAAAGTCACTTTTACTCTGTTAATTTAAAAATGTTTTTTGGGGTTTTTTTTTGTATTTTTCTGAAGCTGGAAACGGGGAGAGACAGTCAGACAGACTCCCGCATGCGCCCGACCGGGATTCACCCGGCACGCCCACCAGGGGCGAAGCTCTGCCCACCAGGGGGTGATGCTCTGCCCCTCCGGGGCATCGCTCTTTCGCGACCAGAGCCACTCTAGTGCCTGGGGCAGAGGCCAAGGAGCCATCCCCAGCGCCCGGGCCATCTTTGCTCCAATGGAGCTTTGGCTGCGGGAGGGGAAGAGAGAGACAGAGAGGAAGGAGGGAGTGGGGTGGAGAAGCAAACAGGCGCTTCTCCTATGTGCCCTGGCCAGGAATCGAACCCGGGTCCCCCGCATGCCAGGCCGACGCTCTACCGCTGAGCCATCCGGCCAGGGCCTAAAAATGTTTTTTAATAATTTACATCTTAAACACTTAATACTTCCATGGATGAAGCAAAGAGATTAAAGATCTGAAGTTACTCCAGAGAGAATCTGGAAAAGCCACTTAATTTTTGCCAATGTTGCCATCATAACAGTACTTTCATTGTGCTTATGTGACAGCCCCACTTTATTGTTTGTTTGCCTGTTTGTCGATTCACAGTATTTCTCTTCAGAGTCACCATTATAAACACACCAAGCCTATGGTAAGAAAGTATCCACTACAGGCAGTGAGTGCACATACTTGTACTTTGATCACCTACTAAGATTCATTTGCTGCACTGGCACTGAAGCCACTTGGTTTTTGTCTCTGTTTAAATTTTTTTAACTTATTGATTAGTTTTTAGGGAGAAAGAGAGAGAGAGAAAAATGTCGATTTGTTGTTGTACTTATGTATGCATTCATTGGTTGACTTTTGTATGTTCCTGACCGGGGTTCGAGCCTACAACCCTGGTGTATGAGGAGCTACCCAGCCAGGTGTAACTGAGCTACTCAGCCCGGGCAAAGCCACTTTGTTTAACTAGAACAACTGATGATGTACTTCCTGTTGTTCAAGTAGCTGTACTGCCAATCAATTTTTTTCATTTTTCAAGATATTAGGATATTCTCTCCTAGTCTGACTGTATATTTTTGGCAGTAAATAACTACTTTTTTTTTTTCTTTTTTTTTTTTTCCATTTTTCCAAAGCTGGAAACTGGGAGGCAGTCAGACAGACTCCTGCATGCACCCTACCGGGATCCATCCGGCATGCCCACCAGGGGGCGATGCTCTGCCGCTCTGGGGCGTCGCTCTGTTGCTTCCAGAGCCATTCTAGTGCCTGAGGCAGAGGCCACAGAGCCATCCCCAGCGCCCGGGCCATGTTTTGCTCCAATGGAGCCTCGGCTGCGGGAGGGGAAGAGAGAGACAGAGAGGAAGGAGAGGGGAAGGGGTGGAGAAGCAAATGGGCACTTCTCCTGTGTGCTCTGGCTGGGAATCAAACCCGGGACTCCTGCACGCCAGGCCGACGCTCTACTGCTGAGCCAACCGGCCAGGGCCTAAATCACTACTTTTTAAGATCTTTCTTACACTATGCTGTACACCTGAAACTAATACAAGATAACACTGAATGTAAACTGTAATTGAAGAAAATTCTTTTAATTAAAAATATTTTAAAATCTTTCAGACTCTGATATTATTTCTTCCTTAGATTTATATAGCTTTTTGTGTGTGTGTGTGTGTGACAGAGACAGAGAGAGGGACAAATAGGGACAGACAGACAGGAAAGAAGAGAGATGAGAAGCATCTGTTCTTTGTTGTGGCACCTTAGTTGTGCCTTGACCGGGGAGTTACAGCTGACCAAGTGACCCCTTGCTCAAGCCAGCGACCTTGGGCTCAAGCTGCTGAGCGTTGCTCAAACGAGATGAGCCTGTGCTTAAGCCAGTGACCTCAGGGTTTTGAACGTGGGTCCTCCGCGTCCCAGTCTAACACTCTATCCGCTACGCCACCACCTGGTCAGGCTAGATCTATATAGCTTTAAAAATGAAAACTAAGCCCTGGCGGGTTGGCTCAGTGGTAGAGCGTCGGCCTGGCATGCAAGGGGTCCCGGGTTCGATTCCTGGCCAGGGCATACAGGAGAAACGCCCATCTGCTTCTCCACCCCTCCCCCTCTCCTTCCTCTCTGTCTCTCTCTTCCCCTCCCGCAGCCGAGGCTCCATTGGAGCAAAGATGGCCCGGGCGCTGGGGATGGCTCCTTGGCTTCTGCCCCAGGTGCTAGAGTGGCTCTGGTCGCAATAGAGCGACACCCCGGAGGGGCAGAGCATCGCCCCCTGGTGGGCAGAGCGTCGCCCCTGGTGGGCGTGCCGGGTGGATCCCGGTCGGGCGCATGCGGGAGTCTGTCTGACTGTCTCTCCCTGTTTCCAGCTTTGGAAAAATACAAAAAAAAAAAATGAAAACTAAGAAATACTAATTTGACTTCATTGCATTATTATAAAGACAGAGAATGTGCTACTTTTCTTAGAATCTTGGATGCCAGAAAATACAGTCATGGACCTTGAAATTTCCTTGAAAAAACTTAGTTTTATGGTTACGGTTATGGGAAGATAAATTTTTTTAGTCCTCTGAAACGTTTCCTAAGATTTTGTGTATCAGGCGACCAC
This sequence comes from Saccopteryx bilineata, assembly GCF_036850765.1. Lineage (NCBI taxonomy): Eukaryota > Metazoa > Chordata > Mammalia > Chiroptera > Emballonuridae > Saccopteryx > Saccopteryx bilineata. The sequence continues at coordinate 193,651,245 of NC_089494.1, forward strand.
AAAATACTTTATATTTAATAATCTCAATTCTTAAATAGAAAGACTGAATTGTTTGATATCTGAGAATGTCCATAGCTTAATAACAAATATTTTCTGAGATATGCAAGTAATGGGATTCTGAAAACCCGGACTGCTGGTGGTGGGTTTTGTACAGTATCGTCACAGCTGTAACTTTTAGATTCTTTTGCTTCATTATAATGGTTGTGCCTTCATACCTTAACAGATGTTACTCGTGGTCTACACTAATTTTTTATAGTTTTTTCCCCCTGTTGAGTGGCTGTGTTTAGTTTGTGTTCTTTACTGTGTACATATACTTGTAATGAGAGAGTACCAGGAAAAGCAATCAGACTTTGGCTGGGTTGCTGTGTGTCTCCAGGAAGAAGAGGAGGGTTCGGAAGACAATGGAAACACAAAGCCAGACTTGGCGGTCCCTCTGAAAACCGATTTCAGTGCCCGTTGCTTTCCCGACCAGTGTGAAGATGACGCTGATGGGTTTATTTCCCCGATGGATGATAAAATACCATCAAAATGCAGCCAGGACACAGGGCTCTCAAATCTGCATGCTGCTTCAATGTAAGTCATTTTCATGATGGTGTTAATATATTTGGGTGAAAATAACTTTTCTAAATGCTATTTTCGTCTTTGTACTTACATAGGTTGACAAAACACAGTAGTAGCCTTACCTGGGGTGCGTCTATGTGAATAAAACAATGATTTTTTTTTTAACTTCTGGCTCAGTTTTTTTATATGCCTTATCCTTTGTTATCTGTGGGAGAATCTGAGAGCTCACTTAAACAATCAGATGGTCTCTATAAATGGCATTGTGTAGTTCTTTCTGTACTCCCTGGCTCATCATTCAACACTCACTGAGCATAGATGTCATCTCTTTCTTTCAAATCAAAATGTGACAAAGCACATGGGATTTCATGAGCCCTTGGAATTCATAGGTAGCAGGAACCTCGTGGGAGCCCAGCCCCATAGGCGTCAGTGTTCCAGGGGATAGAAAACAATTCCTTTCTGCTGACGCTCAGTGCCCTCCACAGTTTTTGTATTTATGTGCCCCCCCCCACTGGGTCCACAACCCCTATCGAGTTGCACATTCATGACATTTATGACTATTCAGATTTAACTCAATTTTCTTGAAATGCTTTTGCCCTCATAGACCAGAACTCTTGGAACACTTTCAGGAAATGAGAGAAGAAAAGAAAAGGATTCGAAAGAAACTTCGTGATTTTGAAGACAATTTCTTCAGACAAAATGGAAGGTAGTCCACGTGTTTTCCTTCCCGCTCCGCCCCCCACCCCGACCCCCACACGCACACACATCCTTTTTTCTGTCGCATCCGAGTGATACCACCCAGGTGCGAACCGCTCCGCCCCCTCCCTGCAGCCCAGTCGGGGGTGTGTGCACTGTGCACTGTGAGGTGGGGAGGTCTGAGTGGTCCTTCAGGAAGAAGTGCATCCTGGGTAGTGTCCAAGACTGATGCAGCGTGAGCTAGCATTTATTAAACTAACCTGTCACATCAAATTCTAATCTAAACGGAGCAGCTTGAAGCTGAGTTTCCAGTCTATAGCACTGATTTGTTTTTTGACTCAAGAAACTAGGAAGAGAAATAAGGAAAGGAAGACTCTAAATCTTGTTGTTTTTAAAGCACATTTTAAGAGCAAAGATATAGTTGTTAAGTTTGAAAAATATACAAGCAGCAGTAAATCCACCTGATTGAGAGGGTGCTTTTCTCCGGTGGGTTTGAAGGAATAATGAAATCCTTATATAACGTCACAAGAGGGAGCAGCCTTGCCCGTTTGCAAGTGTCTGCACAGAATGTCTGACTCAGCCTCAGCGGGAGACGAGCACAGAACAGGGAATAAATTTGCATCTCTTACAGTGGAGTTAAGGTTTATCATTTTGAATGGATGTTATTTTAATCCAAATTATCTAAACATTGTAAATATAGTTTCTCATTAAGTCCCCTTCCTACTTCTCAGAAATGTTGGGAAATAAAAAGACCATAAAAATTAACTTTGGCATTTAGAATGTGCTATATTCCCATTTATTTCTATTCTATAAATTTATTTTTAGGATCTCTGATTTGGATTTGTCTTGTAATGACTTTCTTAAGATTTATGAATTTGATACCTAAATATTTGCACTTTTCTTGTCCGTGTGGTGCAGGATATTTAGGAAATATAGGTAAGCAGATAAAAGAAACCATACCCCAAAATAATACTGATACCCAAAGACAAACTAGTAGTACTAGTATTTTGATGTATTTCATTCCAGTCTTTTTTCTAGGTATATTTTTGGTTTGTCTGTTTACCTTTTTTTCTATATAATTATAGTCATACTCATTATAGGAGCCTAGAATTCTAAGAAACTTCAGGTATTACAAAATCTGGTTCCATCGTTTTGCATCTGAGGAGAGTGAAGCCCCTCAGAGGGCACGGCTGGGGCTCCACCCACTGCCCTGTGCCAAAAAAGCCATCTAGAATCATTTCCTTGATCAAGGCAGAACAGGTATAAGTAAGTTTTAGTTCTTTTAACAAAATAAAATAAGGCCCATTTTCTTGGCTTTCCCATATTTGTTCTTTAATAAGGAGAAAAGGGAGCCTGGCATTTGAATGTCTGACACGCGCATTTCAAAGTGAAATGAGAAATAGGACGGCACCAGCAATGACCACGCAGTGGCTTTGTAGTGGGACCAATTCCCGGCTGCTGTCAGCCGGTGTGGAGCGTGGGTGACAGGACCAGCAGTGATTCTGCCCTGTGGGTTATGTTACATCATGAAGACAGATCCACTTAGCATAGTGCTTAACCTGTAGTAAGCTCTCGGTTAATGCTTGTGCATATGAAAAGAATGTATATAAAATTGCTCAGTAAACTGTAAAGTCTAGTTAGTATTATATGACTCAATTGTTAAATTCCAAGACTAACTTTATAAGAAGAAGTATTAACTATATATTTCTTTAAAAACCTGTTAATTATAGATGTACCAATTGCTAATTAGAAACGTAGTGGTACATTAAATGAAATATATAAAAGTGAAAAAGCATTAGGTATAAATAAAGGATTTCAGTGTATGAAGCCCTGAATGTGAATTCATACACACCAGCTGCAGAGAGAGGAAATTTCTGCATTTCTTAGTCCTTCATATGATTCTATAAGATGCCAGATTTACTATAAAAACTCAGCCACATGGGGCCTTCCAGGGAAGCTGCCCTTTACTGCTTGTCTAGACTTAGCTCCAGGCTTGATACCAGGTGACACCTGGCCACATTGAGTCCACGGTTTGATAAACTGCAAAGTTTCCAATGCTGATAATTCACCTGCTGAACAGGGAGACAAGTGGATCCTCAGTCCCCTTTCCCTTTGTTTCCCTTAGAAATGTCCAGAAGGAAGACCGCGCTCCTATGGCCGAAGAGTACAGTGAATATAAGCATATAAAGGCAAAACTAAGGCTCTTGGAGGTGCTCATCAGTAAGAGAGACGCTGATTCCAAGTGCTTGTAATGGGGCAGCCCTGGCTCCAGCAGACGGGCCAGCCAGGTGTGGTGAGTGTGCCTCCCCAGTAAATAGCAGCTCTGCAGAAACTGTAAGGCAGCCTCAGAGCTGGACCTGCAAAGCATGTAGCCCTTCTACCTCCAGGCCTTTTGGGATCAGCTCTGGTTTCCATTGCCTGCCTTAGAAACCACCTCCGTGGCAGAACGCACCTGGTCCTGACTTAGGGATTTTGTAAGGGAAAGTCACGAAGATTCCTGTGCTCATGAGCACACACAGGCATGGTAGTGGAAGCTTTGCCAACACTAGCAGTGATGAGTCACTACATGAGACACACTGATCTACAGAGAATATTCACTGTCTTCCGTGGGTAACTGGGAACAGGAGACCATTCTCAGTCTAACTGGGATGAAAATCAGCTCGGGACTTCGTGAGCAAACTTGCTGTGCAGGTCCCTGTTCTCTTTGGACTCTGTAACATGGGAACATGCATGGGAGACCTGTTTGCTGCCTCAGCCATTCCTGTGACATTTCCACAGAGCTGCACTCTCCCTACTCGTGTGAATTGTTTCCCCGTCAGCCCGGGGGTAGATGGAAGCTGTGTCTGCCCAGGACGGCAGGGCAAACATCTGTTTGACCGTGTGTTTCTTCTAGAATTCCTCAGCTGACAAAGACTCGTGATCCCTGTAGGACTGGATCATCTGCACAGGACAGAGGGACTATAGTAGGAGCTATACTAATGCTGATTTTTAAATCAGGGAACAGGGTGAGCGTTGACTGTACTTCGCAGTCTCAGATTTTTCAGACACTAAGTGAGGTCAGCATGCTGCAGTAACCTGCTTGGGGGTCGGGTTTTTTGGTTTTTGTTTTTGTTTTTTTTTGGCAACAGCCATATGCAAAGGGCCTTGCCAGATTCTTAGCTGAAGTGTAGAAGATCCATCATCAGAGAGAGAGAGGAGAGCACCTGTATTCTCAGCCACCTGAGAACTTACCAGAGTTGTTGGTTTGTTTTTTAAGTCAGCCTTCACTAAAATTCCCTGAGGGGTAAATGTAGCCCTTGGAGCTCAGCCCAAGGCAGAAAATATACACTGTTTTCAAGATTGTATATAAAGAGAGCAAATAATGGTGTGTAACCAATTGCGATTGTAGTTTTTTCAAAGACTGTGTCACAAAACTGTCTATATTAGACATGTTGGAGGGACCAGGGAATTTACAACACCAAATCATCTCGTCAATGTTGTTACTTTCTAACCTTTCATGTCTGCACGGGGAAAGTGGGTTCTGTTTCTGCCTGTCCATCCTAGGTCTGCTTTTGTGCTCCAAGAGGCGAGCAGGTGTCTGCACAGCGGCCCCTGGTGGCCGGGCTAGGAGGAGGACCTTCAGTGGTGCCTTTTGAAGACAGTGTTCAGCAGGACCACCGAACGCCACCTCTGTGTTTTGCCTTCTTCAAGGGCACTATTTGTGTTCTGTTCTTTATAAGAAGAAGAAAAGAAAGGGAATGTAAAACTCTACTGACCAGTTGTCAGTTTAAAAAAATATGGATTCTCAAGACACTGGTCAGATTGGATTATAACAGCACTTTTCATTGCTGAAGTAAGGGGGCAGCACTGTCGGTTGAAAATTGTTTATCCGGAATGGGTGAAAAAGAACACCTTTAAGTTGGCTCCTGAAAATGTTTATATAGAAGCACGAGCAGTGTATTGGATGTGGCCTGGTTTAATCCACACACTTAAAGATGGTACCTAATCCTACAAATTTAAATGTATATGAAAATATAGTTTAGTATTCTTTGCTCTATTGTTTACATTGCAGATTGCTGTAACTTCAAGGAGTTATATTATAAGTAAAATGATGCACTTTAGGACGTTCTCTATTTTTGAAATCTGAACATGAATCATTCACATGACCAAAAATTGTATTTTTTAAAACAAATACATGGCTAGTCTATCCTTTGTAAGTAATTATTCTCTTAAGCTATAATATAAATGAAATCATTACCAGTTTAACTCTTAAAGCACATCTGTTTAAAACTATTGTTTTGAAAATAATTGCGTGCTACAGAATTTAAAAAGAGGAAAAGCTATGTAAATAAAAAGCTTCTAAGTGTTTTTGAAATCTGTTGTTTCTGCCAACGGTAAATTAAGTAAATGATTTATTCAGGAAACCGCATTCAAATTTGTATGATTGAATAAAGAAAACAACTTATAACAAAATAAATTGGGCGTGGAATGTCGTGTTTTTCTATAGAATTCCTAATATCTATATACCTCATAGAATGTCACTCAGAAAAAAAGGTGGGGGCTGTTTACACCAAATCCTCTCTGAAGATGTGTTAGTCACTAGCCAGAGCTGCCAGAAACGCTGAGGCAAATTTGTTTCCACGGCAACCGTTTCTGCAGCCCCGGGTCTCAGGGCTCCGGAGGCGGCATCTTAATTGGCTTTATACAGAACACTCTGGACTGTTTTGTTTCTTTGTTCTCTTGTGTTCTCTTGAGAATGCGTGTCTGTTTATTACTGCATGCCAGAAAAATAAATGTCAGGGTGACTTAATAACAAGAAGTACAGGTAAAGCATGCACAGACTTGGTTGTATAATGGTAAGAATTAGAGATAGAAGAGGCTTGTCATTTTCATAAGCATTGGCTTTTATTGTGCTTAGCCTGGAATAAACATTGAAGTATAGATGTTTATATGAAGGATGGAATCATCACTGCATTTCATCTTTGAATCAGTTCAGATTTCACTTTTTAGTCTATATGTGCCAGGTTTAATTTGAAGGGTTTGCTTAGAAGTTTTCAAGACAGCCCAAGTTTGTCTTGAGCTGTTAGAAGAAAGCTGGCCCAGTCTGTGATCTTTGATTCAGGGAGAATTTCCATGAAAGACCAAATCAAATTAGATTCCCTTGCCTTTGGTTGCCAGTTTGCAGTCAAGATTAGTATTGCCAAGGCAGGGAGCAGTGGGATCTCTGTCTGTAACCTTGGTGTGACTTTTGCTTTTCCTCATTCTGATGCAGCATTGCACAGTGGCCGGGTGTATCTGAGCCCAGCTACGGCACTTCTAGCCTAGGACAAATGCCTCGGGGCTGGCTTGTGTCCTAAACGTGGCACTAAGATGCCCTGGGGCCAGCAATCTTGGAGCCCCTTTGGACTAAGCATTTGTTAGTGTGGTTCAGCTTGGAATTCCTTATAAGGTGAATATTTAAATTTATTATCAGAATCAGGGGTGGTCACGCTGCCAATTAATCTGGTTCTTTCAGGGGCTGCCTAGTTCTCAATAGACAGAATTGGACCCAGTATCTAGAACAGATCACAGAGTTGCAGGAGAAATCAAATTTTGAAGTTTGTCAACTTTTTTCATTCTTCCTCATCTGATAATAAAGATGCCATTTTTTCTTAAGAGTAACCACGTTTGATGGTATATGAAAAATTGAATGCCATAAATTATGAACTGCTTTGTAAAAAGCTGAGAGTAGTCTAAATTTTAGTTTGCTTCCAAGAGAGGTCTCCCTGACACACAGCGTGCTGGATTTGTTCCCTGCTGATGGGAGTGGTGATTTCTGCATTGAGATGCGAGGTCAGCTTGTCCTTCATGTTCTCTCTAGGTGCCCACTTAGTTAAGTGGGCGGGGAGGGACAACACGACTGCAATGTGGAGGCGATGTTTCCTCGGAAGCCCATGCATTTCACAAAACCCAGACTCTACTTTCCTTTTATTTCCTCTTCCCCCTGCCCCTTGATCCTCAAAAGGTATTGAAGAATATATTTTGTCAAAAGATGGGCTAACAATATTTTCCAATTTCTATACATCCAGATTGTGCACACTGGCCCCTCTTCCCAAGGTGGCCCACATGGCAAGCTCCAAACGAGAGTGCCGTCTGTGTCTGCCATGTCCCTGATCACTTCCGAGTGGAGACTGTACCCCTGTGGGCAACTGTGTTCTGTCGTGTCCCTGCGTGGCGGGGGTGTGGAGGCCGGCTGAGACCGCTTTCTGACTTTCACAGGTGTGCATGTAAAATGAACTCTGTACATGAGCACTGCACAGTGCTAGGAAGCCGTGGAGATGTCTCTAGAAAGCCTCGTTCTGCCTGGGATCCAGCCGACCGTGGTCACGCGTGTGGCTCGAGAAATCGATTTGGCCTATCCCCTTCTCCCTCCGGAAGCACTTCTCCGGTTGTGGAAATCTCCAAGAGTGGATCCAATCTTAGTAAATAAAAGGGGCCCAGAGCAATGTTTACATGACATGTAAGCAGAAAGTATTTGAAATTAGAATTGCATTTTATTTTAATGGAAAATGTTATGTACATTTTTGTACATGACTGGATTTTGTATAAACTTAAATAAAACGCTTTGAACTGTGAATGTTCTGAAATTTTTGACAGCGTCAGGAAAGGCTGGCTGAACTGCTTGCCTGTGGGGTCTGGCCTGGCCCTCCATGAGGAACTGAGCTCCCTTGAGCTCGTCAGAAGCCTCACGAAGATTAAGTTTTTGTTGCTGGCTCTCTTGGGAAGGCTCCGGAAGGCGAAGCAGGCTGAGCACAAGCTAGGCGTGCCCTTGTCGCCAGCAGGAGAATGGGCTTGTGCTGCCTGCTCAGCGGCCTTTACAAGATTTCATGGAAGGGGTTGAAGAGGTGCAGAAACAAAGACAGTGAGCAAAAAAAACAAAAGAAAATGCGTAACTATATTTCCACAGTCGGTTTTGCCATCAGGGGTAAATACATTAGCCATTGACTACTCTGAAGCCACTAGGTCCAGCGGAAAGCGGTGACTGAGGGGGAAAGGCGTATTTCAGTGTGAAGTAAACGCCTCACTCTGCATCGCCTGTCACGGGCCAGGTGCTCCCCCCAGAAGGCCTTTAACAGCCTCCAGAGCTGCAGCCCTCGGTCCGTGCACCCCCCTTACAGCTGAGCCATGACACCCCCGTGGTGGTTAGGCCTGCAGATGTTCTTTAAACTGCACACATTATGTATACTGCATGTCACCTGGTCCTGACACCAGGAGTCAAACTGATTTCACTTCACAGTTCAAAGACTCAAGTGCTGCTAATGATGGTGCAATTTAATGCCATTCTGCCAAAGCTAAATAATTTCACTTTTGAAACACTGTGTCCAAAAAAAAAAAAAAAATGTAGGCGGAAGTGGTAGGCAGTATTTAACAGCCCTCCATTTCATTGACTCATATTTGTGGTTGCCCCTTTGAGGACTAGAAAGAGATGCTCTCCCAAGTTAAGCAGGCCTGTGACGGAGCATGGTGGTCCGCTGAAGCCCCCAGAATATGCTTTGCTCCTAATTCTGTAACAGTCTGTGGTGCTGTGGACTGCCGAGATGGAGTTTCAGAATGGATCCCTCTGCACAGTGGGGGGAGAGGCCAAGAAGGAGAGGCAGTTCCCTTCAATACTTTCAAAGACCTCATTATTACCTCTTATAGCAGGTGTCCCCAAACTTTTTACACAGGGGGCCAGTTCACTGTCCCTCAGACCGTTGGAGGGCCAGACTATAAAAAAAACTATGAACAAATCCCTATGCACACTGCACATACCTTATTTTAAAGTAAAAAAACAACGGGAACAAATACAATATTTAAAATAAAGAACAAGTAAATTTAAATCAACAAACTGACCAGTATTTCAATGGGAACTATGCTCCTCTCACTGGCCACCAATGAAAGAGGTGCCCCTTCCGGAGGTGCGGCGGGGCCAGATAAATGGCCTCAGGGGACCGCATGCAGCCAGTGGGCTGTAGTTTGGGGACCCCTGTCTTATAGAGATGGATTCTGAATCTTGTAAGACAAAATATATGAGTTATCCCTAAGCTGGGCCAGCTATTTAAGGTGATGTATACACAAGAGAATTTTATATTCAGTAAAAACCAGAAGTCAAAATTCCCTAATGCATTTTTAGAATCCTGGCTGGCAGGCAGAGAAATGGTGCTTGGCAGGAACGGGGGTTGTAGACAGCTTGGTTCTCACTTTTCCTTTCCAGCCACAAGGCTTATATCACAAGGTGGCTCCGCATGGTGCGGCCCCGCTCGGGGGAGCACGCCCGAAGTGGAATCCACATACACTGAGTCTCTGAGACCGCTCAGACCTCTGTCTGTGCCTCAGCTGGGCCTGTGTGTATCAGCTACATGGTACTGTGACTTCTGAAATGCAAGATATTTTAGATGTTCACGTTTTTGTTTTCTTTCTCAAAAGCAATGACAAGGTGCTTGGAAATCCTGGTCATGCTACTGGTTCTTCAGCTTTGCCTACTCCTTGGTAAGATATTGTGAGACATTGTGATTTTTGTTTGTTGTTGCTTTTAAAGAATTTTAAATTACTGAACAGGATTAGACAAAGGGGAGTGAAGTGAGGAGAGTGAATGATATGTTCCTCTCTGGAGCGAAGAGCAGTGCCTCTTCAGCGGGGGCCTGAGGGACAGGAGCCTTGGGGCTGGGACGGACTAGCTTCCAGGTGCTGCTGGTCCAAAGACTTCACTTTAAGTAGAGGGTGCAGACTGAATCGTCGGTATTTGTGGAAATTATCAGCTCCAGCTGGTTCAAAATCCTAAATTAACAGAGGCCATTACACCACCAACTGAGGCCAAACACTGCTCTGCTTGATGCGTCAGGCCCAGATTGCAGATGACTTAGCTCTACGTTCTGTGCATCCTACTGACTCTCCCTAAGACTCTGTTTACCTGGAAAGTGGAAACGATCATAGTGTTACCCGAATGAGCCGGTTTCCCAGCAGCTCGTAGCATTCAGCCAATCAAAAGAGATGAACCAGACTGAGTATGCAAGAGTCTAATTCAGAAATACCGGTACCCTGGAAGGCAGGGGAGTCCTGTCCACAAAGCTGCCTTCACACTCCCCTCGTGCTGACAGTTTTTATAGGGTTCAGGGGAAAAGAAAAAAAGAAAAAAAGTTCATGCAGTTTGTCACATAACAATGTGTAGGAGGTGGTGTTTCAGCTGCAGAAACGTTTCCTCTGCAACTTCTTCTGTGTAGCACAGGCCCAATCAGCATGGCCCTCTCTGGTGTCCTTGGTAAGTCTTCAAGACAGCCAGGGTCAGGTGTCTCCTAGGAACAGCTGGGACCTGGTGCCTCTGGGCCCATCTCTGGGAATTATCTGTGAAAAGACTCCCTGTTTTCTTAGGATACAAAGTAAAGATTTAAGATAGGTGAACTAAGTTTCTAATTAATTTATAGGCCTTAACTTTTCACAGTAAATCCTGTGGTTAGGCTTTTACGAACAACTATTGTGACTTAAACTCCCCTAACTGTTAGGTCCCTCCCCAGTGTAGGCTTTCCCTGACATTCTTACAAATGCAAACTCTTTGCTACATTTCAAAGTAAAGGCCAGGGGGCCATTAAGAGAGACTAGCAAGTAGATTAGCTATTTCCTAACCCTCCTAGTCATTACAACTAAAAAGCTACGTATTACTGAAGCCAAAGTTCTCACCTTTGGGTCCCATATCAATAGTACCTTCCTTATGGGATTATTACTGGAGGAACATAAAGTGAGCACTCAATAAATCAATAAATGGCCTGACCTGTGGTGGCGCAGTGGATAAAGCGTCGACCTGGAAATGCTGAGGTCGCCGGTTCAAAACCCTGGGCTTGCCTGGTCAAGGCACCTATGGGAGTTGATGCTTCCAGCTCCTCCCCCCTTCTCTCTCTCTGTCTCTCTCTCTGTCTCTCTCTCCTCTCTCTCCCTCTCTGTCTCTCTCCTCTCTAAAAATAAATAAATAAAGTAAAAAAAAAAAAATTTAAAATTAAAATAAATCAATAAATGATGGCAGTGGGTTATATAACCAGCTCTAAGACAAAGTTTCTTTCTATGCCAAAATCCAGCAAGGCATTTTGAATGACTGCAAGGAGGGAACTGTGTTTCCCCCACCATTATCTTTCAATTCTTTGTGTGAGCAGAGCAGAATGTACCTTCAACACTTTGTACTAATTAGTGCTAACAGGGTAAGGAACATTTTATGCAAGCACTGACCCATTCTCTTGGGAGTGGTGGGGGAATGAAATTGTGACTAATTTTCTCAAGTACACTGCATCAAAGCCTGTGTACAGCTTTCTCAGGAAAATCTATGCTTGCTATATTCCTTCCCTCACAAAGAAGGGAAAACTCCTTTAAGTCAACTTCTCCCCAAAAACATTTTGGGAAGTCCAGATCAGCTCAAACATGTCGAAAGAATTTATTGTCCAAGCCAGCTGCTGGGACCAGAGTGGAAATGCGTGAGTTCTATGGGGTGAAGGAACAGAGTAACCTTTGAACTGATTTCTGGGTTACTTGGAGCCCTGAAATTTCTGTCTCAAGATATATTTTTAAACAACTAAAAACAAGGTTTACCCTAGAGATGAGAGTTGCTCCAATTTGGCATGCTCTTAATTGGCATACTAAATTTCATCAATTCTGTGGGCTAGGCCAAGACTAGGATAGTACCTGGGGTCCCTCATCAGCCCCTGGGTGGGGGCGAACTGAAGGTGCCACTGCTTCGGCCAGCCACAGGGCACGCTTCGGGTTCAAATGACTTGACATTCTCATTGAATGGGGCCCTGCCCCCGTTAGCTCAGAAATTCAGAGACTTCAGCTCTCCTCTCCAGCCTGCCAGCGGCGTGGAGTCCTTGGGCCCGCTGCACAGACGTCTGAGCTCCTGAGAATGCCGAGGCAGGACAGGTCAGGAAACCCGTTTTCATCGCCAAGAAGAAGCCCTTGGCAAAGGCAAACCTGTCGTGCTGAGACCGTCAGCCAGTATCGAGTTGGCACTTGCTGTTGACCTTCGCCCTCAAGAGCTCTGTCCTCTTGCGGTACCATGGGGAATGGGATTATTTCCAAAGCTGTTCTTTGGATGTCTTTTTCTCTTAATCCTAAAGTAAAAGCGACCATGAAAGGCTAATCTGGTTTAGTGTTTGCCTCCATCTGAGTAGCGTGGACGAAAAAGGGGCCACATGCTGAACCTGGCAAGCTCAGGGAACGCCTGCCTGCATGGGGGCCTCACAGACTCAGACCTAAAGTAAACACACCAGATTGTCTGAAATTGAAACTTTTTAACTAAAAGCATTTTACGGTGAGTAGTCATGTCCTAGGGAGTTATTCTCTGTCTGAAAAAAGGTCAGTACTTGCCTTGAAGCCTGTCTGTTGCCTTTTGCATCTATTGATACAATAATGTACCTGGTAGCATGCCTTTGAAGTGTAAGGGTAATCTTCTTTTTCTGCCCCCTCGGGGCAGGCATCCCACCACCAGAGCAGGAACCAATAAATCCCTTTATTGTTATTATTATCATGTTATTTATTTGTTTGTTTATTTATTTTTATTGAGAATAGGGGAAGCAGAGAGACAGACTCCTGCATGCTCCCTGACCAGGGTCCACTCAGCAAACCAACTAGGGGCACTACTCTAACCATCTGGGGCTGCTGCTCCATTGCTCAGCAACCAAGCCAGTTTTGGGGTTTTTTTAGTGCCTGAGACAGAGGCCTTGGAGCCATACTCAGCTCCTGATGTAAATTCACTTGAACTAATTGAGCCATGGCTGCGGGAGGGGAAGAGAGAGAGAAAAAGAGAGAAAAAGAGAGAAGGGGGATGGGGAGGAGTGGAGAAACAGATGGTTGCTTCTCCTGTGTGCCCTGACCAGGAATCGAACCCAGGACATCCACATGCCAGGTCAATGCTCTACCACTGAGCCAACCAGCCAGTGCTACTATCATATTAATTAACTTACCTATCTTATGCCTCCCTATGTAAAAGAAGTTTCCGTATAGCCTGACCAGGCAGGGACGCAGTGGCGCAGTGGATAAAGCATTGGACAGAATGCGGTGGACCCAAGTTCGAAACTCAGAGGTCACTGGCTTGAGCATGGGCTCATCTGGCTTGAGCACAGGGTCACTGGCTTGAGTGTGGGACCATGGACATGACCCCATGATCTCTGGCTTGAGCCCAAAGGTCACTGGCTTGAGCAAGGGGTCATTCGCTCCCATCCCCCCACCCCTCCACCCCCTATCAAAGCAAAGATGAGAATCCAATCAATGGAAAACTAAGGTGGTACAACGAAGAATTGATGCTTTTCTCTCTCCTTGTCTGTCTGTGTGTCCCTATCTGTTCCTCTCTCTGATTCTCTGTCTCTGTAAAAAAAAAAAGTTTCAATATATACATTTTTATTTTTTATCCAATCTCAGCGATTTCCCTACTTTGCTTTCTCCCACCTCCCTAATCCATCACCAATTTCACGTAACCCCTATGTCTTTCCCTTTTTAGGAAGTTTTCTTACATTGATAGTAGTATGTGTGTGTGTTTTAATTCTTATTTACATTTCTCAGGAAGCTCAACACTAATGGGATCTGAATCAGTTAACTACCATAGGTAGTATCCAGTGCCCCTGGGATCAGGCACTAGAAAATCAGCTTTTAAAATATCTGAAGATCATGGGATTGTGCACCCAGCCAAGTGTGAAGCCACATTTGAAAGAATAAAAAGTTGACTATCTAGACTAATATTCTCTGTGCTACACATACTTCAGGAGTACACACTCTGTTACCTATGGAAGGAAATATGGTACCAAAGCCTGGATTAGCTAATTCAAGGGACAGGCTGTTAAGATCCAAAGAGTCTGCCCACAATGGCATAAACAGCTCTTCTAGCGCCTCTACTGTGGCATATCCTGGTCTCTTACTGCACAAGCCAATGGCATTCCAGATGGAAACACGAGCCCACACCTGACTCAAGTGTGAGCAAGTGGCCCTTACCTGTGTTGAGTTAGTCTGGGTTCGCATCCCAAAGCAGGGACTTGTAGTCATTTGCCACACCTTTCACAAGGCTCTGCTCTTATGATGTTCAGTAGTCCGTCTTTAACAAACACCTAGGTTGGAAAGGCACTGTGGTAGCTTCTGTGTCACTTCCAACTAGAGAATTTCCCTGATCTAATCCACAAGAGAATTTTCATCTTTTCTGAAGACATGAGGGCATAATTTCTTCCTCGTCTTCCTTATGACAAGCTCCTCCTCAGCTTTGTGAGATCCTGTTCCCTGAGGAGAAGGCTGCAGGTGGAGCCACCAATGTTTCCTATCAATGCCTCCACAAAGGCATCTCCTAAAAATTAAGACACAAACAGGAAGCCTCATAGCTCAAACAACCTGGGCTATTTCCACAGTTAAGGTATCAAAGCAACATGAGAATCAAGTTCTTAGATATTTTAGAGACTTAACAACTGGTTTTAAAAATCTGATTGGTTCCATTTTTAAAAGGCATAGAAAATTGGAGACAGCCAACACATTTCTTTTTAAGAGGAAATGATAAAATTCTGAGATTAGCTTACATTTTATTTACTTTAATTTTTCTCCTATTCTTGACTCTAACACAAAATATTAAATTTATTAGGTTTCAGCTAAAATCTATTTTGGTATTCTGTTATCTGCTGTTCCTTTATTCCTCCTTTATCTCTATTACCTGGTTCACTATGATTTTACTATTTTTTTTATTTTTTCCAGTTTTATTGAGATGTGGTTGACATATAACATTGTGTGAGTTTAAGATATACAACTTGAGATTTGATACACACATATTATAAAATAATTACAATCATAGTGTTAGCTTACACCTCCATCATGTCACATAATTATTTCTTTTTTGTAGTTAGACCATTTAAGATCTACTACTCTCTTAGCAACTTTCAAGTATATAATACATTATTAACTATAATCACCATGTTCATTAGCTCCTCATAATTTGTTCATTTGTTTGTTTGTTTATTTATTTAGTGAGAGGAGGGGAGGCAGAGACAGACTCCCTGCATGCCCCCCGATCAGGACCTACTGAGCAAGCCCACTAGGAGGCAATGCTCTGCCCATCTAGGGCCCTTGCTCTATTACAATTGGAGCCATTTCTTTTTTAGTACCTGAGGCAAAGACCATGGAGCCATCCTCAGCGCCCGGGGCCAACTCACTCCAATACAGCATGGCTGCAGGAGGAGAGAAGAGAGAGAGAAAGAAGCAAGAGGAAGAGGGGTGTAAAAGCAGATGGGGCACTTCTCCTGTTTGGTTGAATGAGAATCAAACCCAGGACATCCACATGCGGGCTAACCTCTACCACTGAGCCAACCAGCCAGAGCTTAATTTGTTCATCTTATAACTGAAAGTTTACATTCACCCTTTGACTAACATCTGTCCATTTCCCCCACTGCTCAGCCCCCGGTAAACACTATTAGAATTTTTGATAGGGATTGCATTGAATCTATAGATTGTTTTGACTAGTATGGACATTTTAACATTAACTCTTCCTATCCATAAACATGGAATATTTTTCCATTTCTTTATGTCTTTAGTTTTTTTGTCATCAAAGTCAAAATAAGTTTTCAGTGCACAGATCTTTCACCTTGGTTAAATTTATTCCTATTTTATTGGTTTTTATGCTATTATGAATAGTATTGTTTTACTTATTTTTGACATATTTCATTGTTATTATATAGAAACACAACTGATTTCTCTATGTTGATTATCCTATAACTACTAAATTTGTTGATTAGTTCTAACTTTTGTGGAGTCATTAGGATTTTTTATAAGATCATATCATCTGCAAACAAAAACAATTTTACTTCTTCCTTTTTGATTTAGATGCCTTTTATTTCTTTTTCTTGACTGCTCTGGCTAAGATTTCCAGTACTGTGCTGAATTAGAGAGTTGAGAGTGGACTCCCATGACCTGTTCCTGATCTTAGAGAAAAAGCTTTCAATATTTCAAAATCTGTTAAGTGTGATGTTAGCTGCCGATTTATCATATGTAGCCTTTATAATGTTAAAGTATGTTCCTTCTATTCCAATTGTGTTGACAGTTTTTATCATGAAAATATGTTGTATATTGTTGAATGCTTATTCTGCATCTATTGAGATGATTATGTAAGTTTATCCTTCATTCTATTAATGTGGTATGTCATTTTGATTAATTTGCATATGTTGAACCATCATCCTTTCATCCCAGGGATAAATCTCACTTGATCGCGGTATATAATCCTTTTACTATTCTGTTGGATTTGGTTTGCTAGTAATTTATTGAGTATTTTTGAATCTATGTTAATCAGGGGCATTGCTCTGTAGTTTTCTTTTCTTGGAGTGTCCTTATCTGGTTTTATGGTATCAGGGTAATGCTGCCCTTGTAAAATGAGTTTGGGAGTATTGGCTTTAATTATTCTTTAAATGTTTGGTAGAATTCACCAGTACACCATCTGGTCTTAGGATATTCTTATTGAGAGGTTTTTTTAACTACTGATTCAATCTCCTTTCTTGTTAGATATTTTATTTCTTCATGATTCAGTTGTGGTAGGTTATATGTTTCTAAAAATTTATCAATTTCTTCTAATTAGGAACTAGAAATCAGGTTATCCCATTTGTTGGCAAATAATTGTTTATAATAGTCTCTTAGGATCCTTTGTATTTCTGTGGTATCAGTTATAATGTTTCCTTTTTCATTTATAATGTTGAGTCTTCTCATTTTTCTTAGTTTAGCCAAATGATTGCCAATTGTTTATACTTTAAAATACCAGCTTTTAATTTTATCTATAGTTATTAAACTTTATTTATTCTATAGTTTTTCTAGTCTCTACTTAATTTATTTCTGCTCTGGTAATTTTTGTTTCCTTCCTTCTGCTAACTTTGGACTTAGTTTTTGTAGTTCCTTGAGGTGTAAAGTTAGGTTGCTTGAGGTCTGTCCTTTTCCTTAGTATAGACATTTATTTCTATACTATATACCTCTCTTAAAACTGCTTTTACTATATCCCATGAGTTTTGGTATACTGTATTTTCATTTCTGTTTGACTCAAGATTTTTTTGCCTTGGCTGGTTGGTTCAGTAGTAGGGTGTCAACCCTGCATGTGGATGTTCCACGTTCGATTCCCAGTCAGGGCACACAGGAGAAGTAACCATATGCTTCTCCATCCTTCCCTCTCCTCTCTTTCCCTGCACCCATGGCTCGATTGGTTCGAGTTCATTGGCCCGGGGTTCTGAGGATGGCGCTGTGGAGCCTCCACCTTAGGCACTAAAAATAGCTTGGTTGTGATCATGGCCCCAGATGGGAGTTGCTGGGTGGATCCCTGTGGAGATACATGCAGGAATCTGTCTATCTCCCCCCCCCCCCGCTTGGAAAAAAAGGAAAAAAAAAGTTGTTGTTGTTGTTGTTGTTTTTACAGTAGTCCCCTCTTATTCACAGTTTCTTGGTTTCAGGGTAGCCGTGGTTGACTGTGGTCCAAAAAACTTAAGTGGAAAATTCTAGAAACAAACAATTCATAAGTTTTAAATTGCATGCCTTTCTGAGTAACATGATAAAATTTCATGCTGTCCTGCTCCATCGTTTCTGGGACATGAATTAACCCTTTGTCCAGCATACCTATACTGTATATTCCGCTCACCTAATAGGCACTTAACGGCTGTCTTAGTTATCAGGCCCACTTTCTAGGTATTGCAGTTCTTGTGTTCTTTTACTTGATAATGGTCTCAAAGCATAAGAGTAGTGATGCTGGCAATTCATATGCACCAGAGAAGCCATAAAGTGCATGTATGCATAGAAAAAAACACATTATATATAGGGTTTGGTACTCTCAGCAGTTTCAGGCACCCCACTGGTGGTCTTGTAACATTGCATGCAGATAAGGGGGGAGGGACTACTATATTTCCTCTTGATTTCTTCTTTGACCCATTGTTCAGGAGTATGTTGTGTAATTCACATATGGTTACGACAGTCTTGACATATGACGTTTCGTATTTATGATGCTCATTCCCATAAAAACTTAAAAAAATTGAGACATGAGTGTTTCAGCTTGTGTTGTTAGCGTCATACTTTTAGACTACATGGACAAACTAGTTTCGTTGCTTGTGATGGAAGAATACAGAGTATTCTTTTTCTGTGGCTTAGTTGTGTTATTATGTTCTAGATTATGAATTTACAACTATGTTAGAATAGGTAAGTGACTTAGGATAGAATGTGTTTCAACTTCTACCAAAATTCAGGTTACATCACTGTTGTAGGAACGGAACTGTGTCATAACTTGAGGACCCCCTGTATTGTGAATTTTTTAGCTTTCTTGCTGTTATTGATTTCTAGTTTTATACCATTGTAGTTAGGAAAGATACTTGGTATGATTTCAATTCTCTAACATTTATTAAGACTCTTATTGTGACCTATTAAATGATCTGTCTTGGGAATATTCTGTGTGCATTTGAGAAAAATATGTTCTACTGTGTTGTAACATATCTGTTCGGCCTATTTGATATAAAGTAAACTCCAAGTCCAATGTTTTTGTTATTTTGTCTGGATGATCTCTCCATTATTAAAAGTGGGATTTAAAGTCCCCTATTAATATTGTATTGTTGTCTGTTTCTCCCTTTAGATGTATTTTCTTAATATATTTAGGTGCTCGAAGGTTAGGTCCATGTATATTTACAATTTTTATAACTTCTTGAAAAATTGATCTATTTGATCTTCCTTGTCTCATTATCACTTTTTTCTTCTATTCCTAATGAGAGGAGGGTAAATAGACAGATTTCCACATGCACCCCAACCAGGATCCACCTGGCCACCCCCATCTGGGGCCAATGCTCTGCCCAACTGGTGCCATGCTCACAACTGAGCGAATTTTAGTGCCTGAGGTGGAAGCTCCATGGAGCCATCCTTAGTACCCTGCACCCATGCACTAGAACCAATTGAGCCATGGCTGCAGGAGGGAAGAGAGAGAGAAAGGAGTACAAGGGGTGAAGAAGCAAATGGTCACTTCTCCTGTGTGCCCTTACCTTGACTTAAACCGGGGACATCCACACCCTAGGCTGATGCTCTACCACTGAGCCAACTGATTAGGGCTGTCTCATTACCATTTTGGATTAAAGTGTATTTTGTCTGATAGTTACGATAGTTGCTCTTTCTCTCTTTTGGTTTTTACTTGTATGAGGATCTTTTTCCATTCCTTCACTTTCAGCCTGTGAAAGCTGAAATGAATCTCTTTTAGGCAGCATATAATTGGATCTTTTTAAAAAATCATCCACCTACTCTGTCTTTTATTTGAGAATTCAATCCACTTACATTTAATTAGCGATAGGTAAGAATTTCTAATGTCATCTGTTTTCTATTTTGTAGTTCTTTTGTTCCTTTCTCCCTCTCTTGCTGCCTTGCTTTGTGAATCAATCATTACACAGCGGTATGCTTTCACTCCCTTCTCTTTATCTTTTGTGACTGTAGATTTCTGCTTTCTGGTTACCATGACACTTGCATAAAACATTTTATAACCTTAGCAGTTCATTTGATGTTGACAACAATTTAACTTTGCTTGCATCCAAAAACTACCCTTTTATTTCTCCCTTTTGTTTTAGATGTCACAATTTACATATTTTATATTATGTATACTTTAATAAATTATTGTAGCTATAGCAATTTTTAATCCTTTGGTCCTTTAACCTCTATACTGAAGTTAAGTGGTTAACACATCCCATATTACAGATGAGTATATCCTGAATCCGTCTATATACTTATCTTAACCAATGTGTTGTGTGTTTTCATGTTTCTATTTAGCATCCTTTTATTTCACCTTGAAGAACTTTCAGCATTTCTTTTTCTTTTTTTTTAATTTTATTTTTCTGAAGCTGGAAACAGGGAGAGAGAGTCAGACAGACTCCCGCATGCGCCCGACCGGGATCCACCCGGCACGCCCACCAGGGGCGATGCTCTGCCCACCAGGGGGTGATGCTCTGCCCCTCCGGGGCGTCGCTCCGCCATGACCAGAGCCACTCTAGCGCCTGGGGCAGAGGCCAAGAAGCCATCCCCAGTGCCCGGGCCGTCTTTACTCCAATGGAGCCTTGGCTGCGGGAGGGGAAGAGAGAGACAGAGAGGAAGGAGGGGGAGGGTGGAGAAGCAAATAGACGCTTCTCCTATGTGCCCTGGCCGGGAATCAAACCCGGGTCCCCCGCATGCCAGGCCGACGCTCTACTGCTGAGCCAACCCGCCAGGGCCTCAGCATTTCTTAAAAGTCAAGTCTGGCCCTGGCGGGTTGGCTCAGCAGTAGAGTGTTGGCCTGGCGTCTGAAAGTCCCAGGTTCAATTCCTGGCCAGGGCACACAGGAGAAGCGCCCACCTGCTTCTCCCCCCCCTCCTTCCTCTCTGTCTCTCTCTTCCCCTCCCACAGCCAAGGCTCTATGGGAGCAAAGTTGGCCCGGGCTCTGAGAATGGCTCCATGGCCTCCGCCTCAGGTGCTAGAATGGCTCTGATTGCAGGGAGCATCACCCCTGGCGGGCATGCTGGGTGATCTTGGTCAGGCACATGCAGGAGTTTTTCTGCCCTGCCCCCTCCCTTCCCGGCTTCTCACTTCAGAAAAAAATATATATACCAAAAAAAAAAAAAAAAGACATCTGGTGGTTATGAGCCTCTCAGCTTTTATTATGGAAAGTCTATCTCACCTTCATTTCTGAAAAATAATTGTGTTGGGTACTGTATACTTGGTTGGCAGGGTCTTTTTCTCTGCACAGTACTTGAATATGTCATTTCATCTCCTGTGGCCTGCTGATAGCCTTATGGGGGTTCCTTTGAATAAAATAATATTTTCCCTATTGTTGCTTTAAAATTGTTTTTTCATTTTAGACAATTTTATTATTTTGGAGAAAATTTGGTGATTACAATTTTGTAGTCTTTTATTTTCATAAACTTGGATGTCCACATCTCTCCCAGGTTTGAGTTCTCAGCCATTATATTTTTAAATAAATATTTGACCCCTTTCTCCTCTCTTCTATTTGCAAGATGTGCACATTGTTTCTCTTAATGGTGCCCTCCCCAAAAGGAAATTAGTGTCTCGCATGCTTTAAGTGCTTTATGAATGTAAGTTCGGTAGGTGGTTTTCATTCTTTTCCATTTTTTTCTTTTCACTGCTCTGATTGGGCAATTTCAATTGCTGTGTCTTCAAGCTCACTGTCTCCTCTGCTTGTGTAAGTCTGATGGTGATGCTCAACTGAATTCTTCAGTCGCTGTATTCTTTGGCTCCAAAATTTGTATCTTTTTTATTTTTACTTGTTTTACTTTAGGTGAGAGGAAGGGAGATAGTGAGGCAGGCTCCCACATGTGCCCCAACCAGGATCCACCTGGCAACTCCATCTGGACCCAATGCTTGAGTACTGAACTATTTTTAGTACCTAAGGCTGTTGAACTCAGATGGATCTATCCTCAGTGCCCAGGGCCACACTGGAACCAATAGAGCCACTTGCTGCAGAAGGGGAAGAGAGAGAGAAGGGGGAGAGGGAGGTGAGGAGAAGCAGATGGTTGCTTCTCCTGTGAGCCCTGACTGGGAATCAAACCCAGATGTCCATACACTGGGCCAATGCTCTATCCACTGAGCTACTGGCCAGGGCCCTTTTTTATGCTTCATATTTCTTTGATGTGTGTCTCATTTTGTTCTTGTATTATTTTCCAAGTATCATTAAGTTGTTTGTATTCTCTGATCATCTTTAGAATAATTATTTTCAATTATTGTCAGGGAATTCCTAGATTTCCATTTCTCTAGAGCCAGGTACTGAAGGTTTACCTTATTCTTTTGGTGGAGATGTTTCTCTGATTCTTCATGCTTCCTGTACCAAGGTATCTATGCATTTGAAGGAGTCACCACTTCCAGACTTTATGAACCAACTTTGATAAGTCAAGACTTTCAGTTGTGGGTGGCAGCAGACAACATGATGTGACCCTGGGTCTAATGGTCAAGGGTGCTAAGTGCTGGAGCCTGCGGTAGGAATGGGTCTGGGGAGAGGGGAGCAGGACGTGATATCTCTTTGGCTCAGGGTGCTGTAGTCCACAGCGTCACTTGTGTGGTACATGACAAGCGTCATGGGGAGTCCTCAGAGGTTGCAATAGCTGTTGGGATCCTTAACAGCACTCGTCCAGCTGTTAGGAATCAGGACAGGCGGCAGTGGTGACCAGAGCCAATGGTATGCACACACTCAGCTGTGGAGCCAGCTACAGGTGCCTCTGTGGTGTCAGGGATCAGTGGCAGACACATGTAGTGATGGGCAGTAGGGCAGGCATCAAGGACAGGCAAACTGTGGGTACCCTGGCCACTGCTGCAGGCTCTGGCTGTGGGTGTGCACTGCCATGGCTGCTGGGTCTGGACACAGGCAGGTGGGAGTGGGGGCTGGTTTTGGGGCCAGGGCCAGGGGTGTGCAGGTGTACAGCAGGAAGGACGAGATGCAGGTAAATACAGTGATACAGGCCAGTGACAGAAGACAGCACCTGCCCTGGCCCATCTGCAGGGCCCTGGCTGTTGGCAAGGCCTCCTGAAGCCACATCGTCTCCCCCTGGGAGAGTGCATGGGAATGGAGGCCAGAACAGGTGTCAGGCTGGTAGTGTGCAAGTGCATAGCTGAGGGGCTAGTCCCGAGCGCATGCGTGCAGGGGGCTCAGCGAGGGAGTCCAGGGGAGCAGGACGTGATCTCTGCAGAAGCCTGGACTGCCTGTCCGTGCAGCCTGGTATCCAGCAAGAGCTGGAGGGGCGGGGGTGGGAAGAGAACAAGTAGGGACTCAGGTGGTTGACATCAGTGAACACAAATACCTGTGGGGTGAAGGCTGGTGAAAGCTGCAGGAAGTCCACAGCAGCTGTGCTGTCTGTTGGTTTTGTCTGGATTTGTCTGAAGAGGTTAGGGGGAACCACAGTTGTTCCCACTGTGCCTGCTTTTGTGGCCCGCTGCTTTTCTTCCTTGTTCCAAACCATATAGGTCTTCACTTTGCCAGTCTCCGGGTTGAGTGGAACTTAAGTAGGATCTTCATACGATGCCCCCAAAGGTGGAGGAAGCACCCCATTCCTCCTTTCCCAATGAAGAGACCTTGTTCTGGCTGGGAGGTCCTCTTGGCGCTGAGCAATACTGGCTTGGGGGACCAGATGATGCAGGTGAAATGAAGTGGTTTTCTTTCTCTTTCTGTATAATTCTTCTCTGGTTGGTTAGTTGTTTGGTCCCTTATGCTGCTGAGGTTTAAGTAGACTCCAGAGCTCACCCAGAGCTGTTTTTGTTCATTAACCGCTATTTAATTTTGTGTCTGGGGAAAAGGGACTTGTCGGAAACAGTTACCTCCTACTGTTCCATGTCTTTGCAGATGTGTAATCACAGAAGTTACCTGCCACGGTGCGATGCCCATTTTCATTCAGTCAGTAAGCAGCTGGGTGTAACCAGAGATTAATGATCAAGTCCAGGTCCCACCACTTCGTGAGAGAAAGTTATTTTCTCTCAACATTCATTCCTTCAGCTGACAATTATAGTTACTGAGATCTTGTTATGTGCCAGGCACTGTCTACATGCTTTCCATGAATTAATTCACTTAATGCTCACAACAACTCCATGAGGTAAGCACTATTTCTACCCCATTTTAAATGGGGAGGAAATGAGGTACAGAGAGGCTAAGAAACCTGCCCAAGGCCATACAGCTAGCCAGTGGTAGAGTCAGGAGGGCAGTGGTGGTAGTGAAACCGGATAGTGCACAGGCCACGCTTGGCACAGGGCCTGGCACGCAATCAATATGTGGTCACTATTCTACATTGGAAACCTTGGTAACCCTAGGTTTCTGCAGGTTAGACAACGCTGGATTTTTCTTACCCCTGTGGCAGAAAGGTCCAAACACTTGTTCTCTGGGTCAGTGTCAAACCATGCCTCACGTTCCTCCTAAGGTTTCAGGAAGGTTACCCACTCTGTTATTGTGATTCCTACAAGTCTAGTCTCACAGGGGTTGGAGAATAGTTTTCTGTAAAGGGCCAAATATTAACATGTTAGGCTTTGTAGGCTACACAATTGCTATTGCATATCCTTCCTTTTTTAAAAAAATACTTTCAATCCTTTAAATAATGTAAAACAGTGTTTTTCAACTGCCCGCCCATAAAAGAGTTAACCCATGATGTTGTATGAAGATTATAAAGTATAATCATTGGGTCTATAACCTTCATACAGCATCAGACTGGTTAACTTTTTTTTTCTTTTTCTTTTTTTTGTATTTTTCTGAAGGTAGAAGCAGGGAGGCAGTCAGACAGACTCCCACATGTGTCCAACCGGGATCCACCTAGCATGCCCACCAAGGGGCGATGCTCATCTGGGGCGTTGCTCCATTGTGGCTGGAGCCATTCTAGAGCCTGAGGCAGAGGCCACGGAGCCATCCTCAGTGACTGGGCCAACTTTGCTCTAATGGAGCCTTGGCTGCAGGAGGGAAAGAGATAGAAGAAAGAGAGGGGGGAAGGGTGGAGAAGCATATGGGCACTTCTCCTGTGTGCCCTGACTGGGGACTGAACCTGGGACTTCCACATGCTGGGCCGACACTCTACCATGGAGCCAACCAGGCAGGCCAGGCTAGTTAACTTTTTTGCAGACTGGCACAAAACTGGCAGACCAGAACCAGTCTGTGGCCCAATGGTTGAAAAACACTGTTCTAAACCAGTAAATGATGAAGAGAAAAGATAAAATATCCCAGAAAAGCGTAGTACTTTAGAACAGTGGTCCCCAACCCCTGGGCTGCGAACCGGTACCAGTCCGTGGGCCATTTGGTACCGGTCCACAGAGAAAGAATAAATAACTTACATTATTTCTGTTTTATTTATATTTAAGTCTGAACAATGTTTTATTTTTAAAAAATGACCAGATTCCCTCTGTTACATCCGTCTAAGACTTACTCTTGACGCTTGTCTCGGTCATGTGATACATTTATCCGTCCCACCCTAAAGGCCAGTCCATGAAAATATTTCCTGACATTAAACTGGTCCGTGGCCCAAAAAAGGTTGGGGACCACTGCTTTAGAAGAAACAAAGAATGTCATTCGTCCAACAAATATTTAGAACTATTTACTGGGTATCTCTATGAGCAAGAACTGTTCTCAGTGATGGAATTTTAGAGTTCAGAGGGACCTTAGAAATTATGTGGTATAATCCCCTTGTTTCATGAATGAGGATCCCAAGGCCCAGAAACTTAAAATAACTTGGCTAGTTCCATTCAAAATTAAATGTGGCAGGTTTTTTTTGTACCTGAAACAGCATTTATATATGCTATCAAATGTTTGTTGAATGGAACTCGTTAATGAGAACCTATTATTCTCTTGATCACCTCTTTAAACCACCTATTAAATCTGGTAAGATGATATAGTATAATTATTTTTAGACTCTATTGAAAATATTTTCCTTTTTTTGCTGCATTTCTCACAATTTTGGTGTAAATGGGCTAATGAGTATCAATCCTTAGCTGAACGTGCCCCAGCTTTGCCCTTTGTTTCTCCTTTCCGGGAAGGCTCACACTGCCTCCGGGTCCTCGGTCCCTCCTCCTCATGCCCTCCCTTCTATTTCCACTGCCGCTACCCTCAGTGCTCTCGGGGCGTGTCCATTCCCTGAGTCTACTTCCAGCTACATCTTTCTTCTTATCACCAAGCTCAAGTCAGATCACTACTTCCAAACCCCTACCCCAGGGTTCTGGACATTTTAACAAATCCTAGTTGACTAGCAACTAAAGTTCTAATGCTTAGCCTGGTTTCTCAGCCCCAAACCTACCCTCTTTCTCCCCAGTCTTATTTACCATTATTCTATTTCCTCTGATGCTAATTCCTTCAAATTGTTCTTGGCCCTTCCCTAGACATGTTGCCATGCTCAAGCCCTTGCTCAGGCCTTCCTCTCCATGGGAAAGGCCTTCTCATCCATCACCACCTTCAGAACTCCCACTCATCCCCAGTGTCCTCTGCTGCCCCAGCCCGAGCCCTGCCCTGCTGTCCTCTCCACCTCCCCAGCACTTGCTTCTACTGGCTCAGGGCCAGAACCAAAGTCAGTCTTCTATCATATCACCTGGGTAGATGTCTTCTACGGAAAGCAAGCTACCCATTCTGCAAGGACAGTAAGAAATAGTTTTAAGTTAAAACACCAAATTTATTGTGTAATTTTGAACTATATGCACACACATAGAAAATAAACATTTCATATAACTGTATATCTTCTTTTTTAACCTTGTATTATAAAGACTGAAAAACTACCTATTTAGCAATTGGAATAAGTTTGAAAAACAAAAAAACAAAAGCAAAAATCTATAATCCTTCATTGAGATTTGATGCTAGATCACGGTTCATAAATACTTCATTTTATATAAATAAATCTTTTCTCTAGTGACTAGGAATTTAAAATTAGGTTAACATGGATTCTTTGATCATACAGAATGTTCTTATCCCATGGTGAAGAAGGTTGAGCACATCATTCCTTTTGAGAGATATATATTTGCTTTAAACATAATTAGCCCCCCTCTAAATCCCACTGTAAACAAACATTTCAAATGCAATAAACAAAAATTTCATAATAAACACTGTCTTTAGGTCTTAGCAATTAGGGAAGAGGAAAAAAATCTGCGTAAAAATTTTGCAATTGAAATTGAAATTAAAAAAAATAGACTGCATGCATCCACCAGAAGGAGAGGGGAAAAAGGGACATTAAGTCAGTAACAAAGACTGGGATTCAGTGGCGGAAACGTAAACCAGGGGAGGGAGGAAGTAGAAAAAGGAAACAAGACAGGGAGGGAGGAAAGAGACAGCAGTAGAGGCTAGAACAAGAAATTTATTATTTCTAATTCTCTTGGAGAAGATACTCTTAGAAAAAATTAATGCAACTTGCTCCAAAAGTGAGATAAGGGAAGGAGTTCGGGTCAACAGCCTCACCTTTTTGTCAAGGGAACTTGGGTGAGCCACAAAACAAGATGAGTCTCAGCTGCCACTCTGCACAAATTTAAGGAGGTCCAGGAATAGGTAGAGCCATGAGGAAATTGCTAATCCCTCAAGAGCTTTTTTTTTTTTTTAAAGCAAGATATGTTCCTAAAGGCTCCCATTATTTCTCAAGAGTTCAGCCAAAGTAATGGACCCAGATTCCATTTGTTGGAACGGGAAATTTCTGAAGTAGTCCTTTCCTCTTTAGTCCTTAGAGTAGTGCTGCAGCAAGCCAGGGCCATTTCCAGGGCTGTGGAGAGAGGACACGTTCTGCATATGCCGGTGAGAAAGGACAGACCAAAATCATTCCTGCAGAGGAATGAGGAGTTAAGGAAGCACTGTGAGGAAGGATGTGGGCTGAGAGAGACGGGGGACACGGGAGTTAAAAATCCACTGCCGTTTTATCCAGCAGAGGGCAATACTGCCACAAGTGCAAGGAGCACAAGTGCAGGTAATTTGGTTTAAAAATAAAAACACCTGTCGTACAAGAGCCAATTTTTCACCCCATCTCCAACTCCCGATTTTTCAAGAAGGTTGCTTACTGCATACAACCCCAGAAACACATCAAGCAGGTTCAGGAGTCAAAAGTCCCAATCCACTTATCCAGTAAAAAAATAGAACTCACTCCCCATGATTTTCTGTAGAGGCCTCAATGTGGACACTGAGGAAGGAAGGGGGATCTGGGCCAAGCTGGGGGCCTCAGGCCAAACTAAAGCCCTCGTAGTTGTCCAAAGCCTGGGTCAGCCGTGCACTCAGGATCTCTTTGCTGCTGTACGTGGGGAGGTCAAGAAGGTTGTAGCAAGTGTGGGCCACAGGCAGGTACTCCTCCCCACTGGCTGTGGACTGGATGACAATCTGCAGGCTCGCCATGCCATAGATGGGAATCCGATCGCTGCCTGTCAGGAACACTGGGGAGAAAGGGAGTTGGCATTACCAGCTAGGCCAGGGGATGGAACCTATGGCTTGCGAGCCAGATGTGGCTCTTTTGATGGCTGCATCTGGCTCGCAGACAAATCTTTAATAAAAATAATAATAACATTAAAAATATAAAACATTCTCATGTATTACAATCCATTCATTTCCTACCGCTCATGTTCATGGTTGCGGGTGGCTGGAGCCAATCACAGCTGTCCTCCGGGACAACACTAAATTTTTATTGGATAATGCGTAACATACACGGATCGTTGTATGGTTCTCACGGAATTATATTTTAAAATATGTGGCGTTCATGGCTCTCTCAGCCAAAAAGGTTCCCGACCCCAGAGCTAGGCCAACAGGGAGTGGCTCTCAGCAGTCCTCCCAAGAACAGAGAGGAAACATAACACCCTGTGGCTCGTGTGAGAACTACAATCACTTTTATGTAACAATATGTCAATCATTAATATTTATATATGCTTATTCATATACAGTAAAAGAGACTGCCTTTCAAATCCTCTTTTTTGGTTTTCTGTGAATAAGAATTCTATATTATTCACTGGCTAATTTTGGACCTTGATTATACAATGACACAAATAATCCATCCAATTCTCAAAATACCCTCGATCAAATGTATGCCCTCATACATGTTATAAACCTTCACAAAATCAAAGAGGAAAGGGGTTACTGACACAGCAGAAGAGGAGGTAACCTCAGGGGAACACCAAGAGAAAGACTATGTGAGTGACCTCAGGTTTTCTAATATCTTAAGTGTCTGGTGCTTGTCCTACCTTAGCTAGTGAGTTTTCATTTAGAATCTGTTTGCTTTCCTTTCCCTGTGTCTCTCTACATGTTTGTTAACTGACATGATATTAGCCATTTCACTCATGACATGTGACTTTGCAAAAAAAGAGAGAGAGACATGGTCCCAGCTGTCTTTTCCTGTTTTCTAATGGTATATGATAACCTTCTCATGGTTGAATTGTTGGAAATTACTACATGAAATCATTAGTTAAGGGGCACTTTCAAATAACCTGCCATTACCTGAAGCTGCAATATATAACCATTCTTGCCAAAAATCTATAAAATGAAGACATGTCTTCTTTTAAGGAAATCTCTAGACCCAAGAACAGGCTTCTCTTGACTGTCACAGCCCTATGAGCTCCCCTGGCAAACCTCAACCTGTCATTCAACTCTGATGCCATTCCTTCTCAAGAGCCGATGTCACCGGGCAGAGGAGAAGCGGGCTCTCTCTGAGCAGTGCAAGAGCTCCATATCATCTCATAGTCTCTCCATGTGAGCAGAAGACTCTGGGGGTAAATCCCGCATTAATATTAATATATGCTAATTTCTTTTTAAAAAGTATGTGAATAAAAATTTTATACTATTCATTGGCTAACCTCTGATCTTGATTATACATTGACACAAAGATTTCCACAGGCTGAATTTTGTTCATGTAAACTAGACTTCAAGCTCCCTTCCAAAGGTAGTACCTTCTCAAATGTTATCCAAGTAGTCACAAAGAATCATATAATATGTCATTCCATTTAAATTAAATGCGCAGAAGGGCCTGGCCAGTTGGCTCAGTGGTAGAGCGTCGGCCTGGTGTGAGGAAGTCCCGGGTTCGATTCCCGGCCAGGGCACACAGGAGAGGCGCCCATCTGCTTCTCCACCCCTCCCCCTCTCCTTCCTCTCTGTCTCTCTCTTCCCCTCCCACAGCCGAGGCTCCATTGGAGCAAAAGATGGCCTGGGCGCTGAGATGGCTCCTTGGCCTCTGCCCCAGGTGCTAGAGTGGCTCTGGTCGCGACAGAGAGACGCCCCGGATGGGCAGAGCATCGCCCCCTGGCGGGCGTGCCAGGTGGATCCCAGTGGGGCACATGTGGGAGTCTGTCTGACTGCCTCCCCATTTCCAGCTTCAGAAGAATACCAAAAAAAAAAAAAAAAAAATTAAATGTGCAGAATAGGCAAATCCTCAGAGGCAGAAAGCAGACTGGTGGAACTGGGGCAGGGTAGAGGCAATGGGGGTGCTCGCTAGTGTGTATGGGGCTTCTTTTTGAGGGGGAGGACATGTAATAAAATTGGTGGTTTCACAACCCAGTGAAGACACTAAAATCCGCGGAACGGTACACTTGAAATGGGTGAACTGTACGCTATGCAAATTATACCACAATTATAAAGCTGTTATAAATCATATCTACCAAGTTATATTGACAATAGACACTTTGTCTATTTCTGTATATTTTTCAAAAGGTTTGAGAAATAAGGGAAGTTAATCCAAACAATTAGGTTTCATCAATGTAATACTTAAAAGAATCACTAACATAAAAATAACCAGTGTTTTTAGAGCAAACTGAAAATCACTTTTTTTTTTT
The DNA here is from genome assembly GCF_036850765.1 of Saccopteryx bilineata. NCBI lineage: Eukaryota > Metazoa > Chordata > Mammalia > Chiroptera > Emballonuridae > Saccopteryx > Saccopteryx bilineata. The sequence continues at coordinate 193,681,707 of NC_089494.1, forward strand.
TTGACAGAGACAGAGAGATAGGCAGGAAGGGAGAGAGATGAGAAGCATCAATTCTTCGTTGCAGTTCCTTAGTTGTTCATTGATTGCTTTCTTATATTATATGTGCCTTGACCTGGGGGTAACAGCAGAGCGAGTAAACCCTTGCTCAAGCCAGCGACCTTGGGATCAACCTGGTGAGCCCGTGCTCAAGCTGGCAACCTCGGGGTTTCGAACCTGTGTCCTCCACGTCCCAGTCTGACACTATCCACTGCGCCACTACCTGGTCAGGCGAAAATTGCTCCTTTTTTTCCTTTCATGCAATGCCTCCCGTTAGGCAACAACTGTGTATTAATGACCTAAGTTGTGCCTGAGATATCACTAAGACAGAAGTGTAAACATTTATTGACCTTTTACCATTTAAAAGAGTTAGAACTTTACCTGTGGAGTATGTTATCCCACACCACATCCACAATGCCATATTGAGAATCTGGATACTTACAGAGAAACTTCTTCTTCTTTTCCAGTGGAAACTCATGAAATGTTTCCCAAAAGAGTTTCACAGTGGGATGTGTGGCTGAGTAATCCCCCTTGTAGATGGCAGTCTGCCCCAAAAGACAAAAAGAAAACAAATGTTCCTCATAGAAGAAGATTATAGTGGACATACTACAAACCATTTGCATTGGAGAGCAAGGAATAGCTACTGAGCTGTAGGAGGCCTCCGAATGCTACTCAAGCTCATACACTTTGAAAGAAACCAGGCTCTGGACCATATGTCCCAGGCCCCGGCTGCTTCCTTGGAGGGAAGAGCAGCACCTTTCATGCTTACCTCTTCCAGCTCCTCCCAGTTGTAGTTGCTGTTCCCCACCATCATGGCCCTGAGCTCTGAAGGCTGGAAGAGCTCGAGCACTTTGCCGCCGCACACCTTTAGGAAGCCGCTGGAGAAGGCTGTGTACCATTCATGAACTGAGATTTGGAAGATATAATTCACATAAGCATCCACAAATTCCTGCCTGCCAGAAAACCAAAAAAAAGAAACAAAAAACAGAATATGTTTAGTCCAAAGCCTTGTAGAATCTATCCAGCTCCCCTTTTACACCGAGTGGAAAATGATGAGAGGGAATTTCATTAAATTCACATAGCAGAAAGCATCCCCAGGCACCGGGGAGGCTACCGCCCAGCCCTGGGTTTCCACCAGAGTGTCTGGAAGCAGATAACTTGTCTGGCTCAGAGGTTCACAACCACAGACTTCTGCCTCAGGATAAATCAAATCTCGAGTCTGACCCATACCTGATTTAAATGATATATTAGGGTTCTCCAGAGAAATAGAACCAGTAGTATGTATGTATATATGTACATATACACATACACATATATATGTATTTTCATATACAGTGGTACCTTCAGATACGAACAGACCAACATATGAATTTTTTAAGATACAAGCTGCGACTCAGTCTGTAGTTTTGTTTGAGATCCGAGCTAAATTCCGAGATACGAGTTGTGATTCAGGAAGCTACCACTAGTTGGCGCTTTGGTGCACAGGTCCAGTATCGGCAGTTTTGACATACGAGTTGACTGACTTATGAGCTGTTACAGAACGAATTAAATTCAAGGTACCACTGTACACATATTACAGAAAGAGAGAGAAACTGTAAAGAATTAGCTCATGCAATTACAGAGGCTGATAAACCTTATGGTTTATACAAGTCAGTAAGCTGGAGTCCAGGAGAGCTGATGGTATAGTTCTAGCCCAAAGGCGGGCGTGCTCCAGACCCAGGAAGGGCTGATGTTCCTGTGAGAGTCTGAAGGCAGGAGAAAACTGATGTCCCAGCTCAAAGACAGGCAGGAGGAGTACCTCTTACTCAGCCTTTTTGTTCTATTCAGTCCTCCAGCTGATTGGCTGAGACCAACACACATCAGGGAGAACAATCTGCTTTACTCAAATGTTAACCTCACACAGAGACACTCCCACAGACATACCCAGAGTAATGTTAACCAAATATCATAGCCCAGTTAAGTTCACACATAAAATTAACCATCACAGATAAGATTTTGGACCTAAAAGAGTTGACAGTGGAATGGGTTAAGAGTTTGGAAGATGTTAGAATGGGTATTTTACAGGTGAGAAGGACATGAATTTGGGAGGGCCAGTGTGGAGTGTTATGGGTTAGATTTTGTCCCCCTAATATTCATATATTGAAATCCTAACCCCCAGTACCTCAGAAGATGGCCTCATTTGGAGATAGTGTTTTTACAGAGGTAATCAAGTTAAAATGAGGTAAGTAGGGGTGGACTCTAATCTGATATATAACAAGGGGAAATTTGGACACAGAGATATGCACAGAGGAAACACAATGGAAAGAGACCAAAGGAGAAGACAGATATCTACAAGCCAAGGAGAGAGGTCTGGAACAGTTCCTTCCTTTACAGCCCATAGAAAAAAACAACCCTGCCAATACCTTGATTCTGGGCTTCTAGCCTCCAAAGTTATGCAAAATAAATTTCTGTCGTTGCAGTCACCTAGTATGTGGTACTTTGTTATATAGCAGCCATAGTAAACTAATACATAAACTCTAATCTCTACATGTCAAATAGTATTGCTCTCAACACATTCTTTTCTTTAATAATTATCATTAACAGTTATGGAGTGTTACTAAATGCTGTCCATTACAATAGTTCTTAGATGTATACTACTTCAGTGAATATTCATAACTATCCTCTGAATAAATTTGATGACAATTATGTCCTAATAAAAATAAATATACAAAAAACAACTTTTTGAGATTGATATGATCATTATTTCAATTTTGGTACTGAATCTAAGACAAACAACTAATAAATACATGGGCGGAGGCAGAAATTGAAGCCAGACCTCTGAGTACAAACCTATGTTCCCAAATACCTAACCAAAGTGTCCTCCCTCCCCCACCTACCTTGCTTTTTTTCATTTGCAGTGTGAGATGCATGAGAAATAACAATATACTGAGATAATGACTTCACAGCATGATAGCGCATTCACACTATTCACAATTGTGTTCCTACAGCCCAAATTATACACTAGAGTCCATAAAACCCATAAAATGAGAACTTGTTAACAAGTTGACCATTTTTAAACATAAATTTAAAAGAGCAGGTACTTATGTGCATTGCCAATGATTTTTAGAAGTCTAAATCCAAACTGTAGTGAGGATGTTTTAAAAAACTGATTCTGAAAAAACAAAAACAAAAACCTGATTCTGAAATATATACAGAAGGCCAAAGGAACTTTTAGAAAGAGCCAAAACAATTTTGAAAAAAGTTAGAGGACTCACTAATTTCATGACTTGAAATTATTACAGGCACAGTTATCAAATATGCTATGAGTAATAGGACATATAAATCAACAGAATAGAGAGTCCAGAAATACACCCAGATATAGCATTGTCCATGCATGTATAAGATGCTCCCATGTATACGATGCACCTTAATTTGGGGGCCCAAAATTTAAAAAAAAAAAGTATTACATAAAGTTATTGAACTCAAGTTTTATTCATCATAAAATTCATACAACTCCTCATCACTTTCAAAACTTCCATCCATTAGCTCAAATTCAGCACTGTATGAAAATCTTTCCTGAGCCATTCCTGGGCAGAACAGGGCAAAACATAACCTACCGTAATATATCGGTAACAAGTGTGAAACAATGAGCACAAAGACAAGCGTGGAAAAGTGGGAAATGCAAGTACCAAATCTACCACCACTGCATAAAGACGCACCCAGTTTTTGGACCCCAAATTTTTCGGGAAAGAAACGTGCATCTTATACATGGAGAAATATGGTATATGGTCAGCTAGTTTTGGACAAATCTGCAAAATCAATTCAGTAGAGAAAGGATAATGTTTTTCATGAATCGTACTGGATCAACAGGACATTCATATATCTCACACCTATATTCCATATTTTTTGGTCCATAAGATGTACTTTTTTCCTCAAAAAAGTGGAGGGGAAAATGCCCGTGCATCTTATGGAGCAAAAAGTACGATATTTTATTAAATATTTTAACACATCATTTGGTTCAGAATATTTTTTTTTCTTATTTTTCCTCCTTAAAACCCTAGCTGTGTCTTATGGTCAGGTGTATCTTATGGAGCGAAAAATATGGTAAAAGTTAATATGGATTATAATATAAATGTCAAACCTAAAATTATGAAATTTCTAGATGAAACCATAAGAATACATCTTTATGGCCTTAGATATGGCAAAGATTTCTTAGATATGACACCAAAAGCATAATCATAAAAGAAAATAAAATGGACTCATCAAAACTTACAACTTCCGCTTTTGGAACACATCATTACAAAAATGAAAAAGCAAGGCGCAGACTGGAAGAAAATATTTATAAAACATTTCACCAAGGACTTGTATCCAGAATATATAAAGAACATTTGAAAATTAATTAAAAAGCAAAATATTCAGTTTAGAAAATAGAAAAAAATCTAAGAAAGATATATGAATGGCACATAAGAACCTTGGAAGATACTGAATATGATTAGTCATTGAGGATACCCATGCGGTCATTAGATTGGGGGGAAAAACTACCACCACCAAACGCTGGGGAAGATGTGGAGCAACTGCCACTCTCGCACAGTGCCGGTGTGAAAGCAAACTGACGGCCCCTTTGCAAAGCAACGTGGAAGTTTCTTTACAAAGTTAAACCACCATTTACTATCTCTAGGTATTTATTTACCCAAGAGAAATAAAAATTTGCGTTCGCAAGGAAACAGGTAGATAAATGTTCATCACAGCATTATTTATAATCATGAAAAAGGAAACAATTCAAATAGGAATACTATTCAGTTATGAAAAGGAACTAATAATATCAACAGCACCACGAAGGAATTTAAAATGCATTATACCTAATGAAAAAGGCCACCTACCCATCATTCCCTTTATATGCTATTCCAGGGGGAGGGGAACCACAGTTATAGAGACAGAAAACACATCAGTGGTTCCCAGGGCTGGCAGTAAGAAAAGGACCGCGAAGGACATGATGTTACCATTCTAAGTCTCAATTACTGTGTGCGTGGCTTTGTTAAAACACCCTAAAAAAGGGTGAATTTTATTATACTTAAGTTATATTTTAATAAAACACTTTAAAAAATCTAGCTTAACACTAGTTTAAGATTTTTTAAGATGGGAACATAAAAATCCTAAAAGATGAACACATCATGGTTCAAGCAAGTTCTCAGGTGTATTTGATTAAAATTTCTTTTTGTTTTTAAGTCCGTCACAACTTCTGTACTATAGGGTTAGAAGGCCTGGTTTCTGCCCCTGATTCTGCCACTCAGGTAATACGTATAGTAATAGAATATTTATTTCACTTAATTTTCCTGCTTCTAAGTCCCTTATTTTTAAAATGAAATAAAACATTCCTAACCTCAAGGTAGCTGCAGCCATTAAAACATGATATATGAAATATATAGGTAATAAATGGAATATGTATAGTGTCAGTCAACTAAATTAGATATATTATTACACCATATTTAGCCACAAGTACATAAAAAAAAAACTAGGATGGAGAAGGGCACAACAATGTCATTTTCTAAGAGTATTTTTGCAGGTTATCTTTGCATATTAAATTATTTTGCTTAAAAAGTTAAAACATTTATCAAGTATTTGATATGTGTCAGCACTAAATGCTTTGCATATTATTAACTAATATTTACAAAAACTAAAAGACGGTCCCAATGTGTTTTGGGAAATAATTTTTGAACATTTATGTGCTTGAGAGAAAAGCTCCAGCAAGTCCCAATATAGTGAAAGAAAAGCACTGAAATCGATATGCTGAATTTGAAAACATTCCTACAGAATCCCTGGCATGAACATTGTGTTTTTCAAACCTAAAACAGGTGTTCATCGTTATTCAAGAAGCTATTGCTTTGGATTAATAAATAAGGTAAGGAACTAAAGTCTGCTCACTTCGCTATTAGAGAACATGAGTTGACTATTTAAACAAGACTTGTTTCTAAAATTCTCAGAAAAAACTCACAGGCAAGACCCGGAGAACAGTGGCTGAAGTGTAGGACCGTGTGTGTGTGTGTGTGTGTGTGTGTGTGTGTGTGTGTGTCCCCTCAAAGAACCACGGTACTAAATACATGCTTCAAACAGAAGAAGCCACAGGCAAGACCCGGAGAACGGTGGCTGAAGTGTAGGATCGTGTGTGTGTGTGTGTGTGTGTGTGTGTGTGTGTCCCCTCAAAGAACCACGGTACTAAATACATGCTTCAAACAGAAGAAGCCACAGGCAAGACCCGGAGAACGGTGGCTGAAGTGTAGGATCGTGTGTGTGTGTGTGTGTGTGTGTGTGTCCCCTCAAAGAACTACGGTACTAAATACATGCTTCAAACAGAATAAGCCACAGGCAAGACCCGGAGAACGGTGGCTGAAGTGTAGGACCGTGTGCGTGTGTGTGTGTGTGTGTGTCCCCTCAGAGAACCGCGGTCCTAAATACATGCTTCAAACAGAATAAGCCACAGGCAAGACCCGGAGAACGGTAACCATGGTACTAAATACATGCTTCAAACAGAATAAGCCACAGGCAAGACCCGGAGAACGGTGGCTGAAGTGTAGGACCGTGTGTGTGTGTGTGTGTGTGTGTGTGTGTGTGTGTCCCCTCAGAGAACCACGGTACTAAATACATGCTTCAAACAGAAGAAGCCACAGGCAAGACCCAGAGAATGGTGGCTGAAGTGTAGGATCGTGTGTGTGTGTGTGTGTGTGTGTGTGTGTGTCCCCTCAAAGAACCACGGTATTAAATACATGCTTCAAACAGAAGAAGCCACAGGCAAGACCCGGAGAACGGTGGCTGAAGTGTAGGACCGTGTGTGTGTGTGTGTCCCCTCAAAGAACTACGGTACTAAATACATGCTTCAAACAGAATAAGCCACAGGCAAGACCCGGAGAACGGTGGCTGAACTGTAGGACCGTGTGTGTGTGTGTGTGTGTGTGTGTGTCCCCTCAGAGAACCACGGTACTAAATACATGCTTCATACAGAAGAAGCCACAGGCAAGACCCGGAGAACGGTGGCTGAACTGTAGGACCGTGTGTGTGTGTGTGTGTGTGTGTGTGTGTGTGTGTGTCCCCTCAGAGAACCACGGTACTAAATACATGCTTCAAACAGAATAAGCCAGATGCAAGTCCCGGAGAACGGTAACCATGGTACTAAATACATGCTTCAAACAGAATAAGCCACAGGCAAGACCCGGAGAACGGTAACCATGGTACTAAATACATGCTTCAAACAGAATAAGCCACAGGCAAGACCCGGAGAACGGTGGCTGAAGTGTAGGACCGTGTGTGTGTGTGTGTCCCCTCAAAGAACCACGGTATTAAATACATGCTTCAAACAGAAGAAGCCACAGGCAAGACCCGGAGAACGGTGGCTGAAGTGTAGGACCGTGTGTGTGTGTGTGTCCCCTCAAAGAACTACGGTACTAAATACATGCTTCAAACAGAATAAGCCACAGGCAAGACCCGGAGAACGGTGGCTGAACTGTAGGACCGTGTGTGTGTGTGTGTGTGTGTGTGTGTGTCCCCTCAGAGAACCACGGTACTAAATACATGCTTCAAACAGAAGAAGCCACAGGCAAGACCCGGAGAACGGTGGCTGAACTGTAGGACCGTGTGTGTGTGTGTGTGTGTGTGTGTGTGTGTGTGTCCCCTCAGAGAACCACGGTACTAAATACATGCTTCAAACAGAATAAGCCAGATGCAAGTCCCGGAGAACGGTAACCATGGTACTAAATACATGCTTCAAACAGAATAAGCCACAGGCAAGACCCGGAGAACGGTGGCTGAAGTGTAGGACCGTGTGTGTGTGTGTGTGTGTGTGTGTGTGTGTCCCCTCAGAGAAACACGGTACTAAATACATGCTTCAAACAGAATAAGCCACAGGCAAGACCCGGAGAACGGTGGCTGAAGTGTAGGACCGTGTGTGTGTGTGTGTGTTTGTGTGTGTGTGTGTCCCCTCAAAGAACTATGGTACTAAATACATGCTTCAAACAGAAGAAGCCACAGGCAAGACCCGGAGAACGGTGGCTGAACTGTAGGACCGTGTGTGTGTGTGTGTGTGTGTGTGTGTGTGTGTGTGTGTCCCCTCAAAGAACTACGGTACTAAATACATGCTTCAAACAGAATAAGCCACAGGCAAGACCCGGAGAACGGTAACCATGGTACTAAATACATGCTCCAAACAGAATAAGCCACAGGCAAGACCCGGAGAACGGTGGCTGAAGTGTAGGACCGTGTGTGTGTGTGTGTCCCCTCAAAGAACTACGGTACTAAATACATGCTTCAAACAGAATAAGCTACAGGCAAGACCCGGAGAACGGTAACCATGGTACTAAATACATGCTTCAAACAGAATAAGCCACAGGCAAGACCCGGAGAACGGTGGCTGAACTGTAGGACCGTGTGTGTGTGTGTGTGTGTGTGTGGGTGTGTGTGTTCCCTCAGAGAACCACGGTACTAAATACATGCTTCAAACAGAATAAGCCAGATGCAAGTCCCGGAGAACGGTAACCATGGTACTAAATACATGCTTCAAACAGAATAAGCCACAGGCAAGACCCGGAGAACGGTGGCTGAAGTGTAGGACCGTGTGTGTGTGTGTGTGTGTGTGTGTGTGTGTGTGTGTCCCCTCAGAGAACCACGGTACTAAATACATGCTTCAAACAGAAGAAGCCACAGGCAAGACCCGGAGAACGGTGGCTGAAGTGTAGGACCGTGTGTGTGTGTGTGTGTGTGTGTGTGTGTGTGTCCCCTCTGAGAACCACGGTACTAAATACATGCTTCAAACAGAAGAAGCCACAGGCAAGACCCGGAGAACGGTGGCTGAAGTGTAGAACCGTGTGTGTGTGTGTGTGTGTGTGTGTGTCCCCTCAAAGAACTATGGTACTAAATACATGCTTCAAACAGAAGAAGCCACAGGCAAGACCCGGAGAACGGTGGCTGAAGTGTAGGACCGTGTGTGTGTGTGTGTGTGTGTGTGTGTGTGTCCCCTCAGAGAACCACGGTACTAAATACATGCTTCAAACAGAATAAACCACAGGCAAGTCCCGGAGAACGGTAACCATGGTACTAAATACATGCTTCAAACAGAATAAGCCACAGGCAAGACCCGGAGAACAGTGGCTGAAGTGTAGGACCGTGTGTGTGTGTGTGTGTGTGTGTGTGTGTGTGTGTCCCCTCAAAGAACTATGGTACTAAATACATGCTTCAAACAGAATAAGCCACAGGCAAGACCCGGAGAACGGTGGCTGAAGTGTAGGACCGTGTGTGTGTGTGTGTGTGTGTGTGTGTGTGTGTCCCCTCAAAGAACTACGGTACTAAATACATGCTTCAAACAGAATAAGCCACAGGCAAGACCCGGAGAACGGTAACCATGGTACTAAATACATGGTCCAAACAGAATAAGCCACAGGCAAGACCCGGAGAACGGTGGCTGAAGTGTAGGACCGTGTGTGTGTGTGTGTGTGTGTGTGTGTGTGTGTGTTTCCCCTCAGAGAACCACGGTACTAAATACATGCTTCAAACAGAAGAAGCCACAGGCAAGACCCAGAGAATGGTGGCTGAAGTGTAGGATCGTGTGTGTGTGTGTGTGTGTGTGTGTGTCCCCTCAAAGAACCACGGTACTAAATACATGCTTCAAACAGAATAAGCTACAGGCAAGACCCGGAGAACATTAACCATGGTACTAAATACATGCTTCAAACAGAATAAGCCACAGGCAAGACCCGGAGAACGGTGGCTGAACTGTAGGACCGTGTGTGTGTGTGTGTGTGTGTGTGTGTGTGTCCCCTCAGAGAACCACGGTACTAAATACATGCTTCAAACAGAAGAAGTCACAGGCAAGACCCGGAGAACGGTGGCTGAACTGTAGGACCGTGTGTATGTGTGTGTGTGTGTGTGTGTGTGTGTGTGTGTGTGTGTGTGTCCCCTCAGAGAACCACGGTACTAAATACATGCTTCAAACAGAATAAGCCAGATGCAAGTCCCGGAGAACGGTAACCATGGTACTAAATACATGCTTCAAACAGAATAAGCCACAGGCAAGACCTGGAGAACGGTGGCTGAAGTGTAGGACCGTGTGTGTGTGTGTGTGTGTGTGTGTGTGTGTGTGTGTCCCCTCAGAGAACCACGGTACTAAATACATGCTTCAAACAGAATAAGCCACAGGCAAGACCCGGAGAACGGTGGCTGAAGTGTAGAACCGTGTGTGTGTGTGTGTGTGTGTGTCCCCTCAAAGAACTATGGTACTAAATACATGCTTCAAACAGAAGAAGCCACAGGCAAGACCCGGAGAACGGTGGCTGAAGTGTAGGACCGTGTGTGTGTGTGTGTGTGTGTGTGTGTGTCCCCTCAAAGAACTATGGTACTAAATACATGCTTCAAACAGAATAAGCCACAGGCAAGACCCGGAGAACGGTGGCTGAAGTGTAGGACCGTGTGTGTGTGTGTGTGTGTGTGTGTGTGTGTCCCCTCAAAGAACTACGGTACTAAATACATGCTTCAAACAGAATAAGCCACAGGCAAGACCCGGGGAACGGTAACCATGGTACTAAATACATGCTCCAAACAGAATAAGCCACAGGCAAGACCCGGAGAACGGTGGCTGAAGTGTAGGACCGTGTGTGTGTGTGTGGGACCGTGTGTGTGTGTGTGTGTGTGTGTCCCCTCAGAGAACCACGGTACTAAATACATGCTTCAAACAGAATAAGCCACAGGCAAGACCCGGAGAATGGTGGCTGAACTGTAGGACCGTGTGTGTGTGTGTGTGTGTGTGTGTGTGTGTGTGTCCCCTCAGAGAACCACGGTACTAAATACATGCTTCAAACAGAATAAGCCACAGGCAAGTCCCGGAGAACGGTAACCATGGTACTAAATACATGCTTCAAACAGAATAAGTCACAGGCAAGACCCGGAGAACGATGGCTGAAGTGTAGGACCGTGTGTGTGTGTGTGTGTGTGTGTGTGTGTGTGTGTGTGTATGTGTCCCCTCAGAGAACCACGGTACTAAATACATGCTTCAAACAGAATAAGCCACAGGCAAGACCCGGGGAACGGTGGCTGAAGTGTAGGACCGTGTGTGTGTGTGTGTGTGTGTGTGTCCCCTCAGAGAACCACGGTACTAAATACATGCTTCAAACAGAATAAGCCAGATGCAAGTCCCGGAGAACGGTAACCATGGTACTAAATACATGCTTCAAACAGAATAAGCCACAGGCAAGACCCGGAGAACGGTGGCTGAAGTGTAGGACCGTGTGTGTGTGTGTGTGTGTGTGTGTGTGTGTGTGTGTGTGTCCCCTCAGAGAACCACGGTACTAAATACATGCTTCAAACAGAATAAGCCACAGGCAAGACCCGGAGAACGGTGGCTGAAGTGTAGGACCGTGTGTGTGTGTGTGTGTGTGTGTGTGTGTCCCCTCAAAGAACTATGGTACTAAATACATGCTTCAAACAGAATAAGCCACAGGCAAGACCCGGAGAACGGTGGCTGAAGTGTAGGACCGTGTGTGTGTGTGTGTGTGTGTGTGTGTGTGTCCCCTCAAAGAACTACGGTACTAAATACATGCTTCAAACAGAATAAGCCACAGGCAAGACCTGGGGAACGGTAACCATGGTACTAAATACATGCTTCAAACAGAATAAGTCACAGGCAAGACCCGGAGAACGGTGGCTGAACTGTAGGACCGTGTGTGTGTGTGTGTGTGTGTGTGTGTGTGTGTGTGTGTCCCCTCAAAGAACCACGGTACTAAATACATGCTTCAAACAGAATAAGCCAGATGCAAGTCCCGGAGAACGGTAACCATGGTACTAAATACATGCTTCAAACAGAATAAGCCACAGGCAAGACCCGGAGAACGGTGGCTGAAGTGTAGGACCGTGTGTGTGTGTGTGTGTGTGTGTGTGTGTGTGTGTGTGTCCCCTCAGAGAACCACGGTACTAAATACATGCTTCAAACAGAATAAGCCACAGGCAAGACCCGGAGAACGGTGGCTGAAGTGTAGGACCGTGTGTGTGTGTGTGTGTGTGTGTGTGTGTGTCCCCTCAAAGAACTACGGTACTAAATACATGCTTCAAACAGAATAAGCCACAGGCAAGACCTGGGGAACGGTAACCATGGTACTAAATACATGCTCCAAACAGAATAAGCCACAGGCAAGACCCGGAGAACGGTGGCTGAAGTGTAGGACCGTGTGTGTGTGTGTGTGTGGGACCGTGTGTGTGTGTGTGTGTGTGTCCCCTCAGAGAACCACGGTACTAAATACATGCTTCAAACAGAATAAGCCACAGGCAAGACCCGGAGAATGGTGGCTGAACTGTAGGACCGTGTGTGTGTGTGTGTGTGTGTGTGTGTGTCCCCTCAGAGAACCACGGTACTAAATACATGCTTCAAACAGAATAAGCCAGAGGCAAGTCCCGGAGAACGGTAACCATGGTACTAAATACATGCTTCAAACAGAATAAGTCACAGGCAAGACCCGGAGAACGATGGCTGAAGTGTAGGACCGTGTGTGTGTGTGTGTGTGTGTGTGTGTGTGTATGTGTCCCCTCAGAGAACCACGGTACTAAATTCATGCTTCAAACAGAATAAGCCACAGGCAAGACCCGGGGAACGGTGGCTGAAGTGTAGGACCGTGTGTGTGTGTGTGTGTGTGTGTGTGTCCCCTCAAAGAACTATGGTACTAAATACATGCTTCAAACAGAACAAGCCACAGGCAAGACTCGGAGAACGGTAACCATGGTACTAAATACATGCTTCAAACAGAATAAGCCACAGGCAGGACCCGGAGAACGGTGGCTGAAGTGTAGGACTGTGTGTGTGTGTGTGTGTGTGTGTGTGTGTGTGTGTGTGTCCCCTCAAAGAACCACGGTACTAAATACATGCTTCAAACAGAATAAGCCACAGGCAAGACCCGGGGAACGGTGGCTGAAGTGTAGGACCGTGTGTGTGTGTGTGTGTGTGTGTGTGTGTATGGGTGTGCCCCTCAAAGAACCACGGTACTAAATACATGCTTCAAACAGAATAAACCACAGGCAAGACCCGGAGAACGGTGGCTGAAGTGTAGGACCGTGTGTGTGTGTGTGTGTGTGTGTATGTGTGTGTCCCCTCAAAGAACCACGGTACTAAATACATGCTTCAAACAGAATAAGCCACAGGCAAGACCCGGAGAACGGTGGCTGAAGTGTAGGACCATGTGTGTGTTTGTGTGTGTGTGTCCCCTCAGAGAACCACGGTACTAAATACATGCTTCAAACAGAATAAGCCACAGGCAAGACCCGGAGAACGGTGGCTGAAGTGTAGGACCGTGTGTGTGTGTGTGTGTGTGTGTGTGTGTCCCCTCAGAGAACCACGGTACTAAATACATGCTTCAAACAGAATAAGCCAGTCCCTCCTCCTGCCTTATTCCTCCCCAGAAGCCAAGGATTCTGAGGAATCTTCTAGAACACATCCCAGAATACTGAGTGTCATGATTTGACGTTCTCTATGCAAATGTTCAGAAACTGATTGAGGTCCATCCTGTTGGAAAAAAAGACCTTGCTGCCCATATATATGCTACTAGGTTGAGCAAAGGAGGGCTTTTGGGTGGACAGATGGACTGTCCACACACATGCACCCACGTCCCAAAGGGGGTGAAATGGAGTCAGCTCTCTCCTCTAAATCTACTTTCTGGAAAGGAATTCAGAGGAATCTGAGTGGTGATCAAAACCGACTGCACAGAATAAGCCAGAGAACAACCTACCAAGGCAGACCAACCGCAACAATGGGGAGATGCATTTTGGTGTTAATAAAACACCAAAACAATGTCTTGGCAGACATATATAGAGACTCGGGTGGGATAGAGGAACAAATCGAAAACTGTCAAATCATCCAAGCAGTTTCTGTAAAAAAAAATGTCTCCGGAAGCTATGGCCATACCGGGCCGAGATCCGCAGGTGCGTGGGCAGACCGGGGGCAGGGTATCCAGGAGGCAGGCTCTGACGTCAGTTGCGATGCCAGGGAGAGGATGACAGGGTAGCAACAGGAGGCAGCTGGCGCAGTCCGGGGGCACGACCATCAGCTGATACTAGGGAGCCAGTCCCGGGTGCAAGCAGACCGGGCGGGGCGGATGGAGACGTCAGTGCCGCGGCCGTCAGCGCCAGTTGCCGCAGCCGCAGCCGCAAGACCGCTCTGCTGCAGCTCAGACGCAGGTCCCGGCAGGAGCCACCAGTCCTCGGCAGCTGCTGCTCAACCATGGCCGACCCAGAGAACCGGACACCTGCGGAGCCGAGCCAGGCGCCGGCGCCGGCGGCGGAGGCGGCAGCGGCGGCAGCAGCGGCAGCAGCGGCAGCGACGGCGGCAGCGGCGGAGGCAGCAGCGGAGGAGGTAATGGCCGAAGGCGGGGCGCAGGGGGGCGAAGCCGACAGCGCGGCCGCGGAACCCGAGTGCGCGGCAGGGCAGACCACTGAGGAGCCCCAGACCCCTGCAGAGAGTGCAGCAAAGCCCAAAAATGACTTTATCGAGAGCCTGCCTAATTCCGTGAAATGCCGAGTCCTGGCGCTCAAAAAGCTGCAGAAGCGATGCGATAAGATAGAGGCCAAATTTGACAAGGAATTTCAGGCTCTGGAGAAAAAGTACAACGAAATCTATAAGCCCCTACTTGCCAAGATCCAGGAGCTCACTGGTGAGATGGAGGGATGTGCATGGACCTTGGAGGCTGAGGAGGAGGATGATGATGTCGAGGATTACGTGGATGATGAGGAGGGGGAGGATGAAGAGGAGGAGGATGAAGAGGCTGCGGCTGCCAAAGAAGAGGGTCCCCACTCTGCAAAGTCTGATGACGCCAAGAAATAAGCGGGGGCAGAGATGGAAGAGGAGAATGACGACGGAGAAAATTCTGCTTTATTATTTTTTCTGAGTAGTGGTAAACTTAAAAAGGCTGTTTTGGACTAAAATACGTGAATCAATTCTGACATTCCTAAAATATATTCAATTGAAACAATCAGATTCTGACCAGCCTGTTTCAAATTTGATTTTCATTTTGAACTCAAAAAAATGTATCAAAAGGTGTTAAAGAAAATGAGTTAAATTAAAAGTGATTTTTTTTTCATGATCTCTTCTGTGAAGACTGGAACTGAGAGGGCTATTAAGTGTGAAGGTAGATGTGAAGTAAAGAATCATCAGCTGGAAACACATTCATCACACTATCATCACACTACACACAGAACACCCACGCTGAGACTGACATGTTCTCCATCCTTAATTCTTCTATTTCTTTAGTCCTGATATTTGACATTGCAAAAAAAGCAGAACCCAAGAAAAAAAAAAAACTCATGTATAAGACTTTGCTTTTGCAACCCAGACATCAGCTTTACATTTCAGACAAGATTGATGGAATCAGAGATGCCTGGGATTGGAGATCATGACAGTACTGTTAATGAGGCTGGAAACTGCCACTTCAAATTTTAAGAATATTCTGAGTATTTGAATTTAGAGAACCAACTTGGTTCTGAGAAGGAGAGTGTATAATATTGTCAACATATGTGTTCATTATTTAGTCTCATGTTTATGTGTTTTCTTGCTAGTGTCTATTTACAAAGCTGTAAAAAAACCCAAATGTTTAAGTATAAAATCCCTCTACCCTAGCATTTTAGAATTGTTAATTTACTTGAAGAGATGTAGAATGTAACGTAGTAAATTCTGTAAAGCATGTGTGTACACTGTTACGCAGTTTGATTCTTGTGAAGTCTTTTTGTCATCTAGCTTTTAGAATGTAGCTGTGAAAATTATCAGAACTCTTCAATGAAGCTAATGTTTGGAAAAAATGTATACTTGAAAACCCAATCTAAATGTGTGTCCCCACTCCCAGCTCAGAAGTAGAAAGGATTTAAGTTTGCTTGTATTAGCTGTGCCTTCATTATTTTGCTATGTAAATGTGATATATTTAATATAAAATGGTGCAAAATCAAATTGTACTGAGTGAGGATAGAATGGCATACAGTTAAGGATTTTTAAGAAGGACACATTTAATGTAAAGATTCAGCTTCTTTGTGGGTTTTGAATTATGTGATCTATTAAAAAATGTAAGCATAAAGTTGTTTATCACTGTGGTGTTAATAAAACAGTATTTTCAAAAACAAAGAACTCTGCCTGGAATCAAATCTTATCTCTGTGCTCAGTTACTTCTGATCTATAAAAGGGGATATTAATACTCCCCTTCCTCACAGGTTATTACGGACAACAGTGAGTTAATGCACATAAAGCCCCCAATGTCTGAGAATGCTCAAGGAATGTCAGCTATTATATGAAAGATAGAGACACTGATTATAAATTCAATCCACATTCAATCCACATTCACTTCCCAGTTATAAAAGCGGAGAAAATGGACATTATTATATTCTTAAGTTTATAGTTCCTTGTAGTTAGAATAACAATATTGTTAGAAAAGAATGTTATTCTTTTTAAACAATTAGAAAAGAATGTAGTTTTTAATTTTGAAATACAGGAAATTCAATAAACTGTTACTGGTTTTGTGGTTTCTTCAATATAAAATCAGGTTTTTATTTCCTCCCAGAAAGGATAAAAGACTAATGTGACATGAATAAATATTAAAAAAGGCTATTTCAACTTTACATTTGGGCATTCTGAATGAAATAAAAATAATTTAAAATGGAAGCCTTCTAAAAAATTGAAAAACTCAGATGCATTTTCTTCCATTTCCCTAAAGTGTTAAAATTATAGAGAAGCAAAATTAGACTGCTTTACCTTAGGGAATGGGTGACAGTTCTGACCTGTTGCTAATGACAGGAGTTGGATAAAACCTTAAGGTAATATTAATCTTCCTTAGGGCCAGGCCAACAAAAAGGGGGGTGGGGAGGAACACACACACACACACACACACACACACACACACACCTTAATCATATGATTATCTTATTAGAAACAAAAAAAAATCTAATGAGATTCAATATTCATTTCTTATATCTAAGAATAATAAACTCATTTAATATTTTTCTAGGTTCAGAAGAAAAGCAAAAAATAAGTTATAATTATTGGGAAAAAATATTTTTGTAGGCATGTGATTAGATAAAGAGAATCAACTGAAAACTATTACATTTAAAAAGTTTTACGGGGGGGAGGGGGGAATGGGAGAGGGACAGGGGGTGGGAGGGGCACAAAGAAAACAAGATAGAAGGTGACAGAGGACAATCTGACTTTGGGTAGTGGGTATGCAACATAATTGAACGACAAGATAACCTGGACTTATCTTTGAATATATGTATCCTGATTTATTGATGTCACCCCATTAAAAAAATAAAATTATAAAATAAAAAGTTTGAGGAATTGATCAGTTATCTGCTAAATATAAAAAAATCATTATTTCTAGGCACTGATCTTAAAATATATGGAAAAGACCCTCTTTCACAGAATAAGAAATCAAAATATTTTTTAAAACCTCTAATAAAAAATATGTATAACCTATATGGAAAGAAAAAAAAAAAGCCCAGAGTATCACCAAAAAAAAAAAAAAATGAGCCTTAGGTTGGTAATATTAAATATTACTAAAGTGTTGATTATTCCCAAATTAACTTCAAAGAATAATCCAAATTCATTCTGAAAATTAATATGATTACCCTAATGTTCACCTGTAAGAATAGCTAGGAAAACTAGCAATATGGATACAATTCAGATTTTACCTTAGGTTACAGACTCAATTTTTTTTAAGATTTTATTTATTAATTTTAGAGAGGGGGGGGGGAGGAACAGGCAAGCCCAGGGTTTCGAATCGGCAACCTCAGCGTTCCAGGTCAATGCTTTATCCACTGTGCTACCACAGGCCAGGCCAGACTCAAATATTTTTTAATTGAAGAAAATACATTACATATTTATCAATTACTGGACACGGAAAGGTTAAGATTAGAGTGATATCAGGCCAAAATAAATAAACAGACTTGACAACACAGAAATTAATAAATTAAAAACATGTAGAAACAATACATTTTCAAAAGCAAACAACTGGGAATACAATCTGCAATAACTATGACTGGCAAAGGGTTAATAGTCATAATAACGAGTTCACACAAATCGTATGAAAATTATTTAGTCCCAATAGAGAACATGTAAAGAACACTAGCAGACTACCGCAACTCTGGGGCAGAAGACGTGTCCTGAAAGGGCAGCACTGGGCGGAGCAGGGTCCAGGGAGGTCTGCAGGACCTGCTTTCCCAGCTGCATGCACTGGGCAGCAATCTTTCACTTTAGCTACAGGGTTTTCTAACTACAGGTCATTAATACTGTCGGTCATTGCCACTTTCCTCGGATGCAGGCATATTACAATCCTCTTTACAAAGTCAAGCAATTTCCACCATTTCCTCCCTGGGTTGATCTTTACCCGCTGTTTCCTGCAGTGCTTATTTGATCGTTCCTAAGGCAGCCATAAAACTTGCATGATAACATCTAGCAGGATACCCTCCTTTCAATGCAGGTCAAATACTATTATTCATCAACCATTTTCATCTATTATAGGTTCAAATCAGTAAGCAATGCACAAAACTGCCAGAAAGAAAGGCGACATGCATTACACATTCAATTCGGGCTCTAAGAACACTGCAGAAAGCTGGAGCGTGCTGACGCACACTGCCCAAGCCGGCACGCAGCTCCCGGAGGCTTCATGCTCAGTGCAGACACACATGAGCTTCCTCCCACACCCACACGTACACACGTTTTTCTTGTTGAGGTGAAATTCACAAAATACAACCATTTTAAACGAGCAATCTTTTATTTTGTGGCATTTGTAAACTCACAATGTTGTGCAATCATCACTTCTATCTAATTCACTTTTCTTAAAACAAAAACATTTGAGATAAACAGTAAAATGGAATAGTGCTGTATAATATATGTAGAGTAACCTCTACATCAAAGTGACATAAAATTTTACCAATAATATAAAATTTCTTAATAAAATGAGATTTTTTAAAAGAAAACAGTGTTTGTAAGGATTAGATAGAGTAGGTATTCATATATTGGTGGTAATGTATAAGCTTTCTAATTAATTCATTAGAAAAATCAATTTAGCAAAAAAACATCAACAGGTTAAAATTAATTGCTTTTAAAATTATTTTTAATTAATTGCTCTTCAAATTGCTTTTCACTTATAAAGCAAACAAAGCTTTATACATAAGAGATGTCTGATATAATCTTACTAAAAATGAAGGAAAGAGAAAGAAAAAAGGGAACTAAAAAAGAACATAGGAACAGGGCAGATATCTAAAAATGAAAAACTAGAAAATACACATTTACATGGAAGACCGTGCAGCCATTAAGAGTGTCCAAGAGGCCTTTGTATTATCTGGACTTAAGTTTAAAAACTCAGACATACAATTTTACATGTATATAGCATGTTTGTCACGATGCTAACTTTGTCTTTAAAAATTACAGAATCTGCCTAAAAGAAAAACAACAAAATTTCAAGGTCATTTTTCTTTGGGGGGAAAGGGGATGGGGTGAGGGAACACTCTGGGACTCTGGTCTTGGTCTCTAAAAGACAGTGAGCTGACGCTTGTGGAGCATAAATTCTCGCTCATACTGCATGGCTTTTAAATTCTGGCTTTGGTTTTGAATCCTGGACTACTGGCTGTGTAACCTTGAACAAGTTATATCTCAGCTATACCTTCTCTGTACCTTCATCTATAATGTTTAGAGGAATTCTAAATACCTGTGAAGTATTCAGAATAGTGCCCAATACATCTAAGCACTCAAGAAATGTTACTGGCATTTTACTTATCTGCTCTTCCTTTAATAGTTCAGTGCAAAATACAATGTAGATCTTTAAGATTATACCTCTCACAGACTATCTCAAGAGATCAACTGAAGGCTGTGATCAGTCCAAACTTCAGTAGATCTTAGGAGCTAGAAATGTTTTTCATTATGAGTTCTATATTCAGGTTTAGGTATCCTTTGGAGCACTTAGCTTAAGCCTGGCATTTCTTACTGTATGGTCTTTTTAATATCCTCCCCCACCTCCACCTTTTTGTAAGATGGAGAACATGGGGGAAGACACAGATGACATTGAATTTGATTACAATAAATGGAGGTCACTTTGGGGGAATCTAGAATGATGTGTGGGTTTTTCATTAATGGTAATAAGACCATGCTATAGAGTATGAGAAATACTTAACTATGAGTAGTAATGTAATACAGTATTATCCAGACAAGACTACCAGCTGTGGCAAGAAGATTCATTTGGCTATGATGTGGCCACCAGCAATTATCCATGATGTTCTTTTACTTGGATGCTTATAACTCATTTGACTCTCTGCAGTTCTTGTGCAAGGATAGAAAGCATTTTAAGACCAAATGGAATATAAGAAACTATGAATAAAGAATTGGTACCCTCCTAGCATTTTTCTCTAAAGCAATGGTAACAACAAATATCTTACTCTTAAACAAACAAAAACAGCTTCAGTGCCAGCGGTATCTATGTACATAGCTGCCCAAGTTAAAAATCCAAAAGGTATTATTATTATAGTTCTTTTATTTAATTTCCTTAGACTGATTTAAAAAATACTCAGAAGGACCCCTAGTGATGAGATTATGTATGCATGTAATAGACAAAATGAAAGAACAGCTGCAATGATTACTCTTTTACACTCAACACACAACCTTTCTTACCAGGATCTCCATATACACTGTTAATAATATGGAGTTAATAATATGGATTCTGCCTTTTGCACTACACAATCAAAAGAAAAAATGTCACTCGTGTCTTTTTCTAGTTTTCCCTAACCATAGCAGTGATACTAAGTAGTGTGGCAAAATCACATGAGGTTCTTCTTAGGAGCCTGTCCAACAGGTACTGTGTGAGAACAACAGGGTCAGCCTCCTGTCACGAAGTACAGAGGCATGGACAATAGTGCTGAGAGTAGCATGGGTGAGGTCATGTACTCAATGAGTACTCCTCTCAGGAAAAGTCAAAACTGCACTTCACCTAACATTGAAGCCGTTCCATACTTTACTCTCAAACACAGTGGCACAGTGAACTGGCATTAAAAATAGAAACTCTCCCTCTGACTAACAATATTTAAAATGACAGCACTCTTAATTTTTGACTTCCATTCAAGATGGCAGTAGGTAAACATGCTCACCTCCTCCCGTGACCACATCAAAACTACAACTACATTTTAGAACAACAACTCTTGAGAACCACCTGAAGATTAGCTGAACAGAAATCCTTTAACTAAAGATAAAGAAGTCAAGTCAAGACTGTTCAGAGAGGCAGAGACACTAAACAGGCTGGTTCTACAGCCATATGTGGTGGTTAAGAATCAGTAAGGATATCTTAGCTGCTGAGCACCCCCTGAGGAGTGAGCAGTCCCAGCCACCCTCTGGACTCCCCAGCAAGAAGCATTAGTACTGGGAAGAGGAGTGCCCACAACATCTGGTTGTGAAAATCAGCAGGGATTCCATCAGGTGAAACAAGGGCTGCTCAAATAAATAAATAAGCATCCTTTTATTTATTTATTTACTTATTTATTTATTTATAAATTATTATTGTTTTTTACGGGGGGAGGGAGAGAAACACAGAGAAACACCAATTTGTTATCTCACTTATTTACACATTCATTGGTTGATGCTTGTATGTGCCCTGACCAGGGATCACACCTGTAACCTTGCCTTGTCAGGAAGATACTCAAAGCAACTGAGCTACTCGGCCAGAGCTGAGGCATCTTCTTTAAGGGCCCACACGCACACTCACCCTAAGTGCCAGAGAAGAGACAACAGCTTGAAAGTGCCAGGGATATATGGGTAGGAACTGAATTGTCTGGCTGTAGAGTAAGAGTTAGAGTGGAAGTTCTCTCCCAGACAAAAGTGTGGGCAGGTATCACTGTTCTTTTGTTGAGCCCTCTCCCCACACAGCTGCAGACATAGCTAGATGCAGTATCTGAGTCTTCATCAACTTGGCTAACACCACTGGCCCATGCTGGTGGTTCTCTGAAACCCCACCCCACCCAATCCGTGCACCAGCCCAAACGTCTTTCGGTGGCTGTTCCTCACAAGCTGCCAGCCTCGACGCATGCTGAGGACTTTCCTAAAATCACTCAAAGGTTCATAAACCCCAAATAATTAGTGGTTGGCCTCAGCATACCCTGTATATCTTGCTAAACAGCCCCCGACCCTACTAGCACTTGAGATGAGATTGGTTTACAACATAGCCTCTCCCAGGAGCCTCCATGCCCAGCAAAGGCAGCTACCAAGTGCTGTTAAACACTTTGTTGCTCTTACCAGTTAGATGGCCTGGGCCTCACAGGAGACCCTCCCAAGAAGCTCCAATGCCAACACACCCAGTGGCCAGCTTCAGATCATACAGGAGCACCACCCAATTAACTCCACAAATGACACGCCCAAAGGATGGACTTGGCAGGCATCAAAGCCCCATTATAATAAATCTCACACTGTGGGGTCAGCCCTCAAAACTACAGCTCATCTGCTATCATCATGGCCAGATCTCACAGCCAGTCAGCCTGAGAGTCAATGCCACTCACTGGTGTATAAACAGCAATCAAGGCACAACTACGACAGAAGGGCACACACAACTCACATAAGGACATGAGGGAGTTTGTATCCCTGGGTCCCACAGGATACCTACTATATAATGGCACTCTGCCAAGACCAGGAGACATAGCAGCTCTGCCTAATGCATAGAAACAAACACAGGGAGGCAGCCAAAACGAAGAAACAAAGGAACATGTTCCAAATGAAAAAACAGAACAAAATTCCAGTAAAAGAACAAAACAAAATGGAGATAAGCAATCTACAAGATAATGAGTTCAAGACACTGGTATAAAAACATTCAATGAAATCCATGAGAACGTACACAAAGAGATAGAAACCATGAAAAAGAACCAGTCAGAAATGAAGAATACAATAACTGAAATGAAGACTACATTAGAGGAAGGGTAGGTATCAACAGAAAATTAGATGAGGCAGAGAATCAAATCAGTGATTTGGAAGACAAGGCAACAGAGCAGCTGAAAGAAAGAAAGAAAAAGAAAGAAAGAAAGAAAGAAAGAAAGAAAGAAAGAAAGAAAGAAAGAAAGAAAGAAAGAAAGTTTTAAAAATGAGATTAAGGGACCTTTGGGACAACATCAATTATAACAACATGCACATTACTGGGATAGAGGAAAAAGAAAAGAGAGCAAGGAGTTAAAAACCTATTTGAAGAAACGATTGAAATTTTTCCTAACCTGACAAAGGAAATAGACATACAAGTACAGGAAGCAGAGAGAGTCCCATACAAGATGAATCCAAAGAGGCCCACAGTAAGAAACATCATAATTAAAATGCTGAAGGTTAAGACAAACACAGAATCTTAAATGTAGCAAGAGCCTGGCCTGTGGTGGCACAGTGGATGAAGTGTCAACCCAGAATGCTGGGGTTGCTGTTTCAAAGTCGTTTCAGCACCGAGCGCAGGCTCCTCAGCCAGGGAGCACTGGCTTGATTAGGGGAATCATCCACATGATCCCAAAGCCCAAAAGGTCGCTTGCATGGAAAACCCAAGGCCGCTGATTTGAACAAACACTGGTTCAGCCCTGGTCTAGGAACGTATGATAAGCAGCCAGTGTACAACTATAGTGAAAGCAACAACAAACTGATGCTTCTCACCCACTCTCCCTTCCTATCTTTCTATCACTCTCTCTCTCTCTCAAAACCAAACAAACAAAAGCAAGAAAAAAGTAGTTAGCTACCTACATGAAAGCTCTCATAACACTGTCAGCTGATTTCTCAGCAGAAATTTTGCAGGCCAGAAAGGATTGATATGAAATATTCAAAGCGATGAAAAGCAAGGACCTACAACCAAGATAACTCAAGCCAGCAAAACTATCATTTAGACTCAAATGAGAGAGAAAGAGTTTCCCAGACAAGAAAAAGCTAAAGGAGCTTATCACCAGTAAAGCAATCTTAGAAAAAATGTTAAAAGAACTTCATAAAGAAGAAAACAATAAAGATCAAAAATATGAAAAAGGCCTGACCTGTGGTGATGCAGTGGATAAAGCGTTAACCTGGAAACACTGAGGTTGCCGGTTCAAAACCCTGGGCTTGCCTGGTCAAGGCACATATGGAAGTTGATGCTTCCTGCTCCTCCCCCTTCTCTCTCTCTCTCTATCTCTCTCTCTCCCCCCCCTCTCTAAAATAAATAAATAAAATAAAAAATATGAAAAAAATAGCAATAACTACATACCTTACTTGAAATGTAAATGGATTACATGCTCCAATCAAAAAACTTCAAGTGGCTAAGTGGAGAAGGAAACAAGACCTATACTCTCTATAAGAGACCCACTTAAAGCAAAAGACACACACAGAAAAAGATTTAATACAAATAAAAATGAAAAAAATAAAACTGAGATTGCAATACTATATCAGACAAAACAGACCTGAAAATAAAGGCTATGCAAAGATACAAAGAAGGACATTTAGGGATGACGTCAGAGTAATGGCGCGGTAGGAAGCGATACCGATAAATCTCCCCCAAGGCCCTGGCCAGTTGGCTAAGTGGTGGAGCATCATCCTGGCATGCGGGGGACCCAGGTTCGATTCCCAGCCAGGGCACATGGGAGAGGTGCCCATTTGCTTCTCCACCACCCCTTTCCTCTCTGTCTCTCTCTTGCCCTCCCGCAGCCAGGGCTCCATTGGAGCGAGAATGGCCCGGGCGCTGGGGATGGCTCCTTGGCCTCTGCCCCGGGCGCTGGAGTGGCTCTGATCGCGCGGAGCGAAGCCCCGGAGGGGCAGAGCATCACCCCCTGGTGGGCAGAGCATTGCCCCTGGTGGGCGTGCTGGGTGGATCCTGGTTGTGCGCATGCGGGAGTCTGGCTAGCTGTCTCTCCCCGTTTCCAGCTTCAGAAGAAGAAATTAAAAAAAAAAAATCTCCCCCAAAACTCAACAAGATCTTCAACCAGAAACAGAAAAACCTATCCTTGGAGCCTCCAGATGTTTCACAAAGAAGGACATTTAGTATAAAATTGCCAAGATATGGGAGCAACCTAAGTGTCCCTCAATGGATGATTAGATAAAGATGAACATACATACAACGGAATATAACTTGGCCATTAAAAATGAAATCTTACCATCTGCATCAACATGGACGGACCTAGAGGGTATTATGTTAAATAAAATAAGTCAGACAGGGGAGGACAAATACCATATGATGTCACTCATATGTGGAATCTAAAGGAACAAAATCAACAATCAATCAAAACAGAAACAAACTCATAGCAACAGAGAACAAAAACTGATGGTTGCCTGATGGGAGGGAGGTTAGAGGGCTGGGTGAAAAAATGAAGGGAATACGAAATACAAATTGGTGGTTACAAAACAGTCACAGGGATATGAACTAGAGCATAGAGAATATAGTCAATACGATTTTAATAACTATGTAAAGAGTCAGGAGAACTTAGACTTACTGGGGAATCACTTCATAAGTCATATAAATGTCTAACCGCTATGCTGTTCACCTGAAACTAATATTGAATGTCAACTGTAATTGAAACTTTTTAAAAAACTTTAAAAGGAATAGAAAAATGTGACAGCACTCTTTACTGTACAAAGACTGGAAAATTTTGGAAGTTTTTCGAAAGCTATGATAATAGAATAAAGGAGTTTTGTAATAGAAGTACAAGAATAATGGGAGTTCCCTCCTTTTACCCTCTTAAATATATGGACTTTCTTCTAAAGAACTTGTGTGTCATCAGAACATCCTTAAGGAAAACACTTTGTAGGAGCACTGCTATCGTAAGTAAGAGAAAAGGAACTCCCACGCCTTTTACACAAAAGCATGCTCTCCTCACTGGTTCTGAGCACCACTCATGTTCACTAATGTTCATGATGGCGTACGCGTCCACAACAGATATAAATAGTGGAGAAGAAAAAAAGGAAGGTAAAGGCAGGAATATGCCATGGACCCACTTCTATCATGCCATCCTTTGCTTACAAACCAACGATGACTTATGACCTGTCGAATGAATTCTAAATTTCTCGAATTTTCAAAAGCTCCATAGTCTAGTCCCCAGCTAAGCTAGGCTGGGTTGGATGT
This sequence comes from Saccopteryx bilineata, assembly GCF_036850765.1. NCBI lineage: Eukaryota > Metazoa > Chordata > Mammalia > Chiroptera > Emballonuridae > Saccopteryx > Saccopteryx bilineata. Next base: position 193,707,794 of record NC_089494.1, read on the forward strand.
CCGAATAAAGATCCCCTTAGCAACGCCCCCATGCTCAGGCCCCCTCACTCACTCCTCACTGTTCTCTGCAGAAATAACACCCAGGATCCAGCCATCACTTACAGAGAAGCTTGTACTTTGTTATGTCCTCCTCTCTACTTTCTGGCATCCAAATCTTAGTAGGCTTTCCAACCCAGCTCTCTCCCATCTCTCTCTGCCCAGATGCATTTGTCCATTTCTCTGAATTGCTTCAGATTCACCGATTCAATTGTATCTTCGTATTTTATTTTTGATTGCATATGACAGCAGCTTATCATTCTAAACAACCTGTGTTATAGTTCGGCATTCCTGCAGTTTGTTTCTCAACTATTGAGTCAATTTAGTTATTGAGTCAAAGAAAAGTCTGTTGAATTAGGGAAGACAGTGAGAGTGATAGGGAGAAGCAGAGACAGAAAAAAAAAAACAAAAATAATTCGGACCCAAAAAGAGACAGAGAACAAAAAATGGAAGAGATAAAAAATACTCTAAGAGAAATAATTTTATAAAGATACAAAAAAGAGTTACAAGTCCCAACAGCGGCCTCAACTGCAGACTACGTCACACATTCCCTCGGCCTACACGAGAGCACTCTACTCCTCACGCTCTCTGTCAAACACCCATCATTATGATGACTCACCAGACTCTGAACGTTCCTAAACGTTCCCCTACTGTGTAGGAAGACTATAGAAAGAATATATGTGCTTGAACTTAATCGATATGAATAAGGGTCAGAACAAATAGCTGCAGGAATGACTGAGTCATATACTCAGGGTGAGATGCGACATCCTGCAGTAGTTAGTTCCTATGGAAACCAGGGAGGATATTTTTTATTTTTTTGTATTTCTCTGAAGCTGGAAACGGGGAGAGACAGACAGACTCCTGCATGTGCCCGAACGGGATCCACCGGGCACGCCCACCGGGTGTGACGCTCTGCCCCCAGGGGGAGATGCTCTACCCCTCCAGGGCATCGCTCTGTCCCGACCAGAGCCACTCTAGCGCCTGGGGCAGAGGCCAAGGAGCCATCGCCAGCGCCTGGGCCATCTTTGCTCCAATGGAGCCTCGGCTGTGGGAGGGGAACAAAGAGACAGAGAGGAAGGAGAGGGGAAGGGGTGGAGAAGCAGATGGGCGCCTCTCCTGTGTGCCCTGGCCAGGAATTGAACCTGGAAATTCTGCACGCCAGGCCGACGCTCTACCACTGAGCCAACCGGCCAGGGCTCAGGGAGGATATTCTTAATCATTTGCTGACATAGTGATTATTCTGGAATGTGGTGATCTTTCTTTGTTCCTAGAGGTTATGCACCTAGGGCCCTCGTGTAATAGCCTCCAGCCAATATTTTCCCATAAAATAGGTTGGGTCTCAGACTGCCCTGAAGCACTAGAGAACTCTTCCTCCTGGGTGCACAGGGCGGGTGGCCGACTTTGGAGCATAGGCTGCGGCACCCGGTCTGGTGATATGTTCCTTCATGGTTTGGTGAGATTTGTACATGCTCACAATTCCCTTTCTCTTAGTCTGTTGCTTTAACTAGTCATTGGTCTGACCCAGGCTGATGTTTCTTCATCTGCTGATGTGTGTAGAGCCAGAGCCCAGGTCAACGTTTCTTTGCCTGGTGATGTTATGCAGCTTATCACTGTGTTGATCCTTTTTCTTTATTCTAATTTAGGTTACATAAGTTTAAACCCTTTTTTTGATTTTGCCTTATTCTTTATTGTTACTAATCATAAAAAATTTTCCCCTAAACTTCATCTGTAACTGCAACTCTGTACCACACCTCCTGCACAGCACACCTTCCCAGGGCTGCTTGCTGGCCCACTGTGAGCTCTGACAAATGATACATACCTTATCTTGTCTGAAGCCTAATACAAAAGCCCTGATGTCCTGTGAAAGATCAAAGGCTCTCTATGTATCAACATATGGACATACATACATGCATATGTTATGAAGTCATCATCAAAACTAGGAGGGGAAAAAATCATCTAAATCAACAAATCTACTTTCTGATCTGCCAAAAATTCTAAGAAGACTGTATGGAGTAATAAACCTATCCTTATTTAACATTATTAAGTCTTTTGCTGTTAACAAAAGTACCAGTGTTATATAAAGGACAGTGCTTTTAGCAGCAATGGTAGGAGTCTTACGAAGTAAGAGTATTGACTGAAACACCTATGTGAGACAAGACTAGCTTCTATATCAGGTTCCCAAAGTCAAGATAATTTCATCATCTGAAGACATTTTTGTGGGGTAGTTGGCAACTTCTATACCATTTCACTTAATTCTGGTATTACAACTCACACTTTCCCCAAAGCGGAGGCTTCTGGGATAGTTTGGAAGGTTTGAATGACAAAAGAAAAAAGTTGTTACATTAGACCACATTAGCTTTTAACTGACTAAAAATGTAAAAGAGTGAAAAAGAGGTCTTTCATTTTTCCTATCATTCCTCTTTTCAAAAGGGAAAATGTATGGGAGGAAGGCAAGTCAGACAGAATGAATTTCATGGGATCTCTGCTTACATATTTGAAACCATCTATGGTAAGTAGCCAACTAAAGCCCACAGTCAATTAGTTTTAATTTCCTAACATGATTACAAACAGCACACAGCTTCTCTTCCTATGTACCTTTTTCAATGGATTAAATAAATCCTCATTTTCTTCTGTGAACACTTTCATCACTCACAACACTCCCAAGTAGAGACTGCCTTTCTTCCATCTTTCTCCACACTCTACCACTTTTATAAGCCAACAGCTTTAACTCCAGCCAGGATGCTAATAATCCCTAAATCTCCAACTGAAGAGTCTACCTTCTTTTCTAATGATGTGGCTATGACTTCATGACAAAGCAAAATGCTTCACCTTGATATGGCCGTTACTGCTTCTGTTTTCTGCTTTCACTCATACTGCCTTTTTAGCTTCTGTAAAACCGCTTCGGCATTCTGCATACCTTGTGACCCCATTCAACCATGTGACCTTAAAACCCCAAAGATTCTGCCAGTTGGGGCTCAGACTTTAGAGAATCAACTCCCTTGAGCCTGCTGGTGCAATACCGGTTCTCCACCTCTCTGAGTGTATTTCGCTTCTTGGACATTCTAGTTTGCCACAACATTTGGTTCTCTGACCAGAAACCCAACCGTTCTGGCCCTTTGTGCCACTGCCACCAGGCTAATGGCATTTGGGGCCCTCCATGAGAATGAAGCAACCACCCAACATATTCCTTGAGGTCCCCATGCCTGGTGGTAGCCAAGGCCGACTGCACTTAAGGGAGAGAGGAACAAACTTTTCAAGACACATATCTGGATAAGGTAAGTTCCCGGGCAAGTCACCCAGTCAGGCCCATCTCCAGATGGAAGGGGAGCTTGATCACCTCCCACAGTCTCAGGATTGAGACATCAGATAGGGATTCCCTGAAAAAAGAGGAGGGGGGTATTATAATTTCTGAGTGCATGTGTGACTGCGTGAGAACCTATTTGTGGCTCCACAGCACAAGCTACGAAGTCCGAGTGGGCCCTAACCAGCAGTCCCTGGTGGTGTCATACGGTGGCATGACGGTGACTCACTTCTCACAGAGACAACCAGCCTGGGGCTTATACGAGTGCACCTTAGCCAAGACACGCCTAAGTTCTCGCAAGAGACGTGGGCAGGTGGAGGTCTGAGTGGTCCCTGAAGAAGGGCCACCCAACCGCTATTTGTCCTACAGCACTGGACACGGAAAACAAAGGCAGAAATGGGGTCCAGTCCGTCAAAACCCACCATATTGACTTTATGCTAGGAATTTTAAAAACGGATTCTCTGACAATGTGGTGTGCAAGTAACCCCTGGAAAGCTCCCACCCTTTGCGAACTGGAGGGACCCACCTTTCAGGTTGGTGGCCGTCGTAAGGAACCTTAGATTTGACAAGGCTTCAGGCAGTTTAATGGGCCGTGATGAGCAGAACCAGATCAGTTTCCCTGTATAGATTCCTGGTTAGAGACAACACAGACCCTGCCCCATGCGTTTGGTCCTGCCTTAATAAGAAGGGACAGTGCAAGGTCCTGATAGCCTGCCCTTCAAAAGGAGGCAGCCCCTGGAACCTGAGCAATGTGCATACTGCAAAGAGATCAGACCTGGAAAATGAATGCTCCAACCGAAAGCAGCCTCCAGCCCCGCTGCCAAAACTGCTCAGTCAAGCAAAGGAAACTAGCAACCAGAACCAACGGTCCAGAACTTGATGGGCTAGCTGGGGTTGATTCCGATGAGGTTAAGACCAGGCTCCATGAAATTAGGACCCCGGGAGCCCATGCTCAGCATAATGGTAGGGGGTGAGCTAGTGACTTTTATGGTAGACACAGCAGAACACTGGGTAGTCACCACACCAGCTACACCTTTTACTGAACGGGAAGCTACCATAAGCAGAGCCATGGGCACTCAAACCCTTTGCTTCTTCTGTGGGTCTCAGGTGTGCCAAGATGGGGGTTACCAGGTTGTTCATGAGTTCCTTTATCTGCCTGAATGCCCGATCCCTCTTCTGGGAAGGGACCTGTTGACCAAACTGGGAGCCCAAATAACTTTTACTCCTGGAAAATATGCCAGCCTAACTTAGGAACACAGGAGACCCTGATAATGTCTGTAACAGTTCCTAGAGAGGCCGAATGGAAACTCCACACTCAGGAGATAAAGGAGCAAAACCCTCCTGAACTACTAGAGGAGTTACCACTGGGGTGGGCCGAAAAAAATGCCCCTGAACCGGCTAAGAAGCACCTGCCCTGCTGAGGTAGATCTAAGCCTGGAGCCATCCCGACAAAGCAAATGCAGGACCTGGTGCCCAGGGAGGCCCGATCAGGACAAAGGAACAGATTAAGAGACAAAGAAACTGGGATTCTAGCAGAGTGTTGGTCTCCCTGGCACACACCTCTATGACCAGTGCAAAAGCCAGATGGAGGTAGGCACCAGCCAGTCTAGGACCTGTGAGGGTCAATAGTGCAGCGGTTACTCTGCACCCAGTAGTCCCAAACCCTACACGTTCATGAGTCTTCTTTCTCCTGGAGCAGGCTGGTTCACCTGCCAGGACCTTAAGGACACCTTATTCTGCCTATGATTAGCCCCAGAGAGCCAGCCACTGTTTGCAATAGAATGGGAAGAACCTCACACAGGCTGGAAAGTTGAGCTAACCGGGACACACCTGCCCCAGGGATTCAAGAACTCACTCACTCTGTTTGCTGTGTGGTGAGGCTTTGGACACTGACCTCACAGCCTTCCGCGAGGGGAGGGTGTAGGGGATAAATTGTCCCTACTACACGATTCCCGCCTACTGGCAAGTGACTCCCGAGAAGGTTGGTGGAGAGGCACAAGAATTTTGCTACCGCGGCTGACTGACACAGGGTATAAAGTATCATGGAAAAAGGCCCAAATACGCCGGCCTCGGGCCTGATATCCAGGGCTTGTCATCCCTGAAGGACATTGATCCCTAGGACCGGACAGGAAGCAAAACATCTGGTCAATCCCTAGACCCGACAACAAAAGGAAACTCCGAGAGTTCCCTGGAGCAGCGGAGTTCTGCCACATCTGGATCCCTGGGCTCAGGAAAGGTGACAACCTATATGAAGCACTCAATGGGCCAGAAGAGAAACCCCTTAACTGGGGCAAAAAACAGGAAAGAGCATAGCAGGGGATAAAGAAACTGCTCACTAGTATACCAGCACTAGGACCGTCGAATGTTATTTGTGAATTCAATCTCTTTGTCTGCAAGAAAGACCACGTGACACTAGGGGTCGTCACCCAAACTGCTGGGCCATGGTAGAGACCAGTGGCCTATCTGGCTAAACAAGCTCGACCCAGTAGCCCCTGTGCCTCCAAGCACTAGCTGCCACGGTGATGCTGTCAGAGAGGCTGAGAAGCTCACCTTAGACCAGATCATTCATGTGAAAGTCCCACATGTGGGACAACCCTAATGAATAACCGGCAGTACCAGTAGCTTTGTATACAAAGATACAAAGAAGGACATTTAGTATACAATTGCCAAGATATGGGAGCAACCTAAGTGTCCCTCAATGGATGATTAGATAAAGATGAACATACATACAATGGAATATAACTTGGCCATTAAAAATGAAATCTTACCATCTGCATTAACACGGACGGACCTAGAGGGTATTATGTTAAATAAAATAAGTCAGACAGGGGAGGACAAATACCATATGATGTCACTTATATGTGGAATCTAAAGGAACAAAATAAACAAACAATCAAAACAGAAACAAACTCATAGCAACAGAGAACAAAAACTGATGGTTGCCTGATGGGAGGGAGGTTAGAGGGCTGGGTGAAAAAATGAAGGGAATACGAAATACAAATTGGTGGTTACAAAACAGTCACAGGGATATGAACTAGAGCATAGAGAATATAGTCCATACGATTTTAATAACTATGTAAAGAGTCAGGAGAACTTAGACGTACTGGGGAATCACTTCATAAGTCATATAAATGTCTAACAGCTATGCTGTCCACCTGAAACTATTATTGAACGTCAACTGGAATTGAAAATTTTTAAAAAACTTTAAAAGGAATAGAAAAATGTCACAGCACTCTTTACTGTACAAAGACTGGAAAATTTTGGAAGTTTTAGAAAGCTATGATAATAGAATAAAGGAGTTTTGTAATAGAAGTACAAAAATAATGGGAGTTCCTTCTTTTACCCTCTTAAATATATGGACTTTCTTCTAAAGAACTTGTGTGTCATCAGAACAACCTTAAGGAAAACACTTTGTAGGAGCACTGCTATCGTAAGTAAGAGAAAAGGAACTCCCACGCCTTTTACACAAAAGCGTGCTCTCCTCACTGGTTCTGAGCACCACTCATGTTCACTAATGTTCATGATGGCGTACGCGTCCACAACAGATATAAATAGTGGAGAAGAAAAAAAGAAAGGTAAAGACAGGAATATGCCATGGACCCACTTCTATCACGCCATCCTTTGCTTACAAACCAACGATGACTTATGACCTGTCGAATGAATTCTAAATTTCTCTAATTTTCAAAAGCTCCACAGTCTAATCCCCAGCTAAGCTAGTCTGGGTTGGATGTTCGAATGAAGATCCCCTTTGCAACGCCCCCATGCTCAGGCCCCCTCACTCACTCCTCACTGTTCTCTGCAGAAATAACACCCAGGATCCAGCCATCACTTACAGAGAAGCTTGTACTATGTTCTGTCCTCCTCTCTACTTTCTGGCATCCAAATCTTAGTAGGCTTTGCAACCCAGCTCTCTCCCATCTCTCTGCCCAGATGCACTTGTCCATTTCTCTGAATTGCTTCAGATTCAACGATTCAATTGTATCTTCGTATTTTATTTTTGATTGCATATGACAGCAGCTTATCATTCTAAACAACCTGTGTTATAGTTCGGCATTCCTGCACAGTTTGTTTCTCAACTATTGAGTCAATTTAGTTATTGAGTCAAAGAAAAGTCTGTTGAATTAGGGAACACAGTGATAGTGATAGGGAGAAGCAGAGACAGAAAAAAAAAAAGAACTCAGACCCAGAAAGAGACAGAGAGCAAAAAATGGCAGAGATAAAAAATACTCTAAGAGAAATAATTTTATAAAGATACAGAAAAGAGTTACAAGTCCCAACAGAGGCCTCAACTGCAGACTACGTCACACATTCCCTCGGCCTACACGAGAGCACTCTACTCCTCACGTTCTCTGTCAAACACAGATCATTATGATGACTCACCAGACTCTGAACGTTCCTAAACGTTCCCCTACTGTGTAGGAAGACTATAGAAAGAATATATGTGCTTGAACTTAATCGATATGAATAAGGGTCAGAACAAATAGCTGCAGGAATGACTGAGTCATGTACTCAGGGTGAGAAGCGACATCCTGCAGCAGTTAGTTCCTATGGAAACCAGGGAGGATATTCTTTTTTTTTTTTGTATTTCTCTGAAGCTGGAATCGGGTAGAGACAGTCACACAGATCCCGCATGCGCCCGAACGGGATCCACCGGCACGCCCACCGGGTGTGACGCTCTGCCCACCAGGGGGCGATGCTCTGCCCCTCCGGAGTGTCGCTCTGTCGCGACCAGAGCCACTCTAGCGCCTGGGACAGAGGTCAGGACCCATCCCCAGTGCCCGGGCCATCTTTGCTCCAATGGAGCCTTGGCTGCGGGAGGGGAACAGAGAGACAGAGAGGAAGGAGAGGGGGAGGGGTGGAGAAGCAGATGGGCGCTTCTCCTGTGTGCCCTGGCCGGGAATCGAACCCGGGACTTGTGCACGGCAGGCCGATGCTCTACCACTGAGGCAACCGGCCAGAGCTCAGGATGGATATTCTTAATCATTTGCTGACCTAGTGATTATTCTGGAATGTGGTGATCTTTCTTTGTTCCTAGAGGTTATGCACCTAGGGCCCTCGTGTAATAGCCTCCAGCCAATATTTTCCCATAAAAAAGGTCGGGTCTCAGACTGCCCTGAAGCACTAGAGAACTCTTCCTCCTGGGTGCACAGGGCGGGTGGATGACTTTGGAGCATAGGCTGTGGCTTCCTGGTCTGGTGATATGTTCCTTCATGGTTTGGTGAGATTTGTACATGCTCACAATTCCCTTTTCCTTAGTCTATTGCTTTAACAAGTCATTGGTCTGACCCAGGCTGATGTTTCTTCATCTGCTGATGTGTGTAGAGCCAGAGCCCAGGTCGACGTTTCTTTGCCTAATGATGTTGTCTAGCTTATCACTGTGTTGGTCCTTTTTCTTTATTCTAATTTAGGTTACATAAGTTTAAACCCCTTTTTTTGATTTTGCCTTATTCTTTATTGCTACTAATCATAATAAATTTTCCCTAAACTTCATCTATAACTGCAACTCTGTACTGTACCTTCTGCACAGCACACCTTCCCGGGGCTGCTTGCGGGCCCACTGTGAGCTCTGACAAATGATGCACACCTTATCTTGTCTGAAGCCTAATACAAAAGCCCGGATATCCTGCAGACATTTTTGTGGGTTACTTGGCAACTTCTATACCATTTCACTTAATTCTGGTATTACAACACACACTTTCTTCAAAGCGGAGGCTTCTGGGATAGTTTAGAAGGTTTGAAAAACCAAAAAAAGTTGCTCCATTAGACCACATTAGCTTTTAACTGACTAAAAATGTAAAAAGAGTGGAAAGAGGTCTTCCAGTTTTCCTATCATTCCATTTTTCAAAAGGGAAAATGTATGGGAGGAAGACAAGGTGGACAGAATGAACTTCATGGGACCTCTGCTTACTTATTTCCAACCATTTATGGTAAGAAGCCAACTAAAGCCCACAGTGAATTAGTTTTAATTTCCTAACATGATTACAAACAGCATACAGCTTCTCTTCCTATGTACCTTTTTCAATGGATTAAATGAATCCTCATTTTCTTCTGTGAACACTTCCATCACTCACAACACTCCCAAGTAGAGACTGCCTTTCTTCCATCTTTCTCCACACTCTACCACTTCTATAAGCCAACAGCTTTAACTCCAGCCAGGATGCTAATAATCCCTAAATCTCCATCTGAAGAGTCTACCTTCTTTTCTAATGATGTGGCTATGACTCCATGACAAAGCAAAATGCTTCACCTTGATATGGCCCTTACTGCTTCTGTTTTCTGCTTTTACTCATACTGCCTTTTTAGCCTCTGTAAACCCACTTCCGTATTCTGCATACCTTGTGACCCCATTCAACCATGTGACCTTAAAACCCCAAAGATTCTGCCAGTTGGGGTTTATACTTTGGAGAACCAACTCCCTTGAGCCTGCTAGTGTAATACCGGTTCTCCACCTCTCTGAGTGTTATTTGGCTTCTTGGACATTCTAGTTTGCTACAACATTTGGTTCCCTGACCAGGAACCCAATCGTGCTGGCCCTTTGTGCCACTGCCGCCAGGATAGTGGCATTTGGGGTCCTCCGTGTGAATGAACCAACCACCCAACATATTTCTTGAGGTCCCCATGCCTGATGGTAGCCAAGTACAACTGGACTTAACGGAGAGAGGGACAAACCTTTCAAGAGACATATCTGGATAAGGTAAGGCCCCAGGCAAGTCACCCAGTAAGGCCCATTTGCGGATGGAAGGGGAGCTTGATCACCTCCCATAGTCTCAGGATTGAGACATCAGACAGGGATTCCCTGGGAAAAGGGGGGGGGCAGTGTTATAACTTCTGAGTGCATGTGTGAGTGCGTGAGAACCTATCTGTGGCTCCATGGGACAAGCTACGAAGTCCGAGTGGGCCCTAACCAGCAGTCCCTGGTGGTGTCATATGGTGGCATGACGGTGACTCACTTCTCACAGAGGCAACCAGACTGGGGCTTATATGAGTGCACCTTAGCCAAGACACGCCTAAGTTCTCGCAAGAGACGTGGCCAGGTGGGGGTCTGAGTGGTCCCTGAAGAAGGGCCACCCAACCGTTGTTTGTCCTACAGCACCGGACACGGAAAACAGAGGCAGAAATGGGGGCCAGTCCGTCAACACCCACCACTATAGACTGTATGCTAGGAATTTTAAAAACGAATTCTCTGACAACTGTGGTGTGAATGTAACCCCTGAAAAGCTCCCACCCTTTGCGAACTGGAGGGACCCACCTTTCAGGTAGGTGGCCGTCGTAAGGAACCTTAGATGTGCCAATGGTTCAGGCAGTTTAATGGGCCGTGATGAGCAGAACCAGATCAGTTTCCCTGTATAGATTGCTGGTTAGAGACAACACAGACCCTGCCCCATGCGTTTGGTCCTGCCTTAATAAGAAGGGACAGTGCAAGGTCCTGATAGCCTGCCCTTCAAAAGGAGGCAGCCCCTGAAACCTGAGCAATGTGCATACTGCAAAGAGATCAGACCTGGAATTGAATGCTCCAACCGAAAGCAGCCTCCAGCCCCGCTGACAAAACCGCTCAGTCAAGGAAAGGAAAGTACCAACCAGAACCAACGGTCCAGAACTTGATAGGCTAGCTGGGGTTGATTCCGACGAGGTTAAGTCCAGGCTCCATAAAATTAAGACCCCGGGACCCATGCTCAGCATAATGGTAGGGGACAATGACTTTTATGGTAGACACAGCAGAACACTGGGTAGTCACCACACCAGCTGCACCTTTTACTGAACGCGAAGCCACAATAATCAGAGCCACGGGCAATCAAACTGCTTGCTTCTTCTGTGGGTCTCAGGTGTGCCAACTTGGGGGTTACCTGGTTGTTCACGAGTTCCTGTATCTGTCTGAATGCCCGATCCCTCTTCTGGGAAGGGACCTATTGACCAAGCTGGGAGCCCAAATAACTTTTACTCCTGGAAAATATGGCAGCCTAACTTAGGAACACAGGAGACCTGATAATGTCTGTAACAGTTCCTAGAGAGGCCAAATGGAAACTCTACTCTCAGGAGATAAACAAGCAAAATCCTCCTAAACTACTGGAGGAGTTCCCACTGGGGTGGGCCGAAAAGAACGCCCCTGAACTGGCTAAGAAGCACCTGCCCTGCTGAGGTAGATCTAAGCCTGGAGCCATCCCGACAAAGCAAAGGCAGGACCTGGTGCCCAGAGAGTCCCGAGCGGGACACAGGAACAGATTAAGAGTTGAAGAAACTGGGATTCTAGCAGAGTGTGGGTCTCCCTGGAATACACCTCTATGACCAGTGCAAAAGCCAGATGGAGGTGGGTAAGAGCCAGTCTAGGACCTGTGAGGGTCAATAGTGCAGCTGTTACTCTGCAACCAGTAGTCACAAACCCTACACGTTCATGAGTCTTCTTTACCCTGGAGCGAGCTGGTTCACCACCCTGGACCTTAAGGACACCTTATCCTGCCTATGATTAGCCCCAAAGAGCCAGCCACTGTTTGCGTTCGAATGGGAAGAACCTCACACATGCGGGAAAGTTCAGCTAAGCAGACACACTTGACCCAGGAATTCAAGAACTCAATCACTTTGTTTGTTGTGTGGTGAGGCTTTGGCCAGGGACCTCACAGCCTCCAGGGGTGGGGGGATTAAATTGTGCCCTACTACAATATGTAGATGATCTTCTCCTCATGGCCAGTGACTCCCGAGAAGTTTTCTGGAGAGCCACAGGAATTCTGCTACCGCTGCTGACTGACACAGGGTATAAAGTACCATGGAAAAAGGCCCAAATACGCCTGCCTTCGGTCTGATATCTAGGGCTCGTCATCCCTGAAGGACATTGCTCCCTAGGACCCGACAGGAAGCAAACCATCTGTTCAATCCCTAGACCCGACAACTAAAGGAAGCTCCGAGAGTTCCCTGGAGCAGCGGAGTTCTGCCACATCTGGATCCCTGGGCTCTCAGGAAAGGTGACAACTCAATGGGCCAGAAGAGAAACCCCTTAACTGGGGCACAAAACAGGAAAGAGCATAGCAGGAGATAAAGAGACCGCTCACTAGTGCCCCAGCATTAGGACAGTCGAATGTTATTCGTGAATTCAATCTCTTTGTCTGCAAGAAAGACCACGTGACACAAGGGGTCGTCACCCAAACTGCAGGGCCATGGTAGAGACCAGTGGCCTATCTGTCTAAACATGCTCGACCCAGTAGCCCCTGTGCCTCTGGGCACTAGCTGCCACGGGAATGCTGTCAGAGAGGCTGAGAAGCTCACCTTAGACCAGACCATTCATGTGAAAGTCCCACATGTGGGACAACCCTAATGAATAACTGGAGGTACCAGTAGCTTTGTATGCAAAGATACAAAGAAGGACATTTAGTATACAATTGCCAAGATATGGGAGCAACCTAAGTGTCCCTCAATGGATGATTAGATAAAGATGAACATACATACAATGGAATATTACTTGGCCATTAAAAATGATATCTTACCATCTGCATCAACACGGATGGACCTAAAGGGTATTATGTTAAATAAAATAAGTCAGACAGGGGAGGACAAATACCATATGATGTCACTCATATGTGGAATCTAAAGGAACAAAATCAACAATCAATCAAAACAGAAACAAACTCATAGCAACAGAGAACAAAAACTGATGGTTGCCTGATGGGAGGGAGGTTAGAGGGCTGGGTGAAAAAATGAAGGGAATACGAAATACAAATTGGTGGTTACAAAACAGTCACAGGGATATGAACTTGAGCATAGAGAATATAGTCAATACGATTTTAATAACTATGTAGAGTCAGGAGAACTTAGACGTACTGGGGAATCACTTCATAAGTCATATAAATGTCTAACTGCTATGCTGTACACCTAAAACTAATACTGAATGTCAACTGTAATTGAAACTTTTTAAAAAAACTTTAAAAATATAGAAAAATGTGACAGCACTCTTTACTGTACAAAGACTGGAAAATTTTGGAAGTTTTAGAAAGCTATGATAATAGAATAAAGGAGTTTTGTAAGAGAAGTACAAGAATAATGGGAGTTCCCTCCTTTTACCCTCTTAAATATATGGACTTTCTTCTAAAGAACTTGTGTGTCATCAGAACATCCTTAAGGAAAACACTTTGTAGGAGCACTGCTATCGTAAGTAAGAGAAAAGGAACTCCCACGCCTTTTACACAAAAGCGTGCTCTCCTCACTGGTTCTGAGCACCACTCATGTTCACTAATGTTCATGATGGCGTACGCGTCCACAACAGATATAAATAGTGGAGAAGAAAAAAAGGAAGGTAAAGACAGGAATATGCCATGGACCCACTTCTATCATGCCATCCTTTGCTTACAAACCAACGATGACTTATTACCTGACGAATGAATTCTAAATTTCTCGAATTTTCAAAAGCTCCACAGTCTAATCCCCAGCTAAGCTAGGCTGAGTTGGATGTCCGAATGAAGATCCCCTTAGCAACGCCCTCATGCTCAGGCCCCCTCACTCACTCCATACTGTTCTCTGCAGAAATAACACCCAGGATCCAGCCATCACTTACAGAGAAGCTTGTACTTTGTTATGTCCTCCTCTCTATTTCTGGCATCCAAATCTTAGTAGACTTTCCAACCCAGCTCTCTCTCAGCTCTTTCGGCCCAGATGCATTTGCTCATTTCTCTGAATTCCTTCAGATTCAACGATTCCATTGTATGTTCATATTTTATTTTTGATTGCATATTAGAGCAGCTTATCATTCTAAACAAACTGTGTTATAGTTCGGCATTCCTGCACAGTTTGTTTCTCAACTATTGAGTCAATTTAGTTATTGAGTCAAAGAAAAGTCTGTTGAATTAGGGAACACAGTGAAGTGAGAGTGATAGGGAGAAGCAGAGACAGAAAAAAAACAAAAAAAACTCGGACCCAAAAAGAGACAGAGAACAAAAAATGGAAGAGATAAAAAATAGTCTTAGACAAATAATTTTATAAAGATACAAAAAAGAGTTACAAGTCCCAACAGCGGCCTCAACTGCAGACTACGTCACACATTCCCTCGGCCTACACAGAGCACTCTACTCCTCACGCTCTCTGTCAAACACCCATCATTATGATGACTCACCAGACTCTGAACGTTCCTAAACGTTCCCCTACTGTGTAGGAAGACTATAGAAAGAATATATGTGCTTGAACTTAATCAATATGAATAAGGGTCAGAACAAATAGCTGCAGGAATGACTGAGTCATGTACTCAGGGTGCGATGCAACATCCTGCAGTAGTTAGTTCCTATGGAAACCCAGAAGGATATTCTTTTTTTTTTTTTTTTTGTATTTCTCTGAAGCTGGATTTGGGGAGAGACAATCAGACAGACTCCTGCATGTGCCCAACCGGGATCCACCCGGCATGCCCACCGGGGGTGATGCTCTGCCCACCAGGGGGCAATGCTCTGCCCCTCCGGGGCGTCGCTCTGTCCCGACCAGAGCCACTCCAACGCCTGGGACAGAGGCCAAGGACCCATCCCCAGCGCCCGGGCCATCTTTGCTCCAATGGAGCCTCGGCTGCGGGAGGGGAAGAGAGAGACAGAGAGGAAGGAGAGGGGGAGGGGTGGAGAAGCAGATGGGCGCCTCTCCTGTGTGCCCTGGCCAGGAATCGAACCCGGGACTTCTGCACTCCAGGCCGACACTCTACCACTGAGCCAACCGGCCAGGGCTCAGGCAGGATATTCTTAATCATTTGCTGACATAGTGATTATTCTGGAATGTGGTGATCTTTCTTTGTTCCTAGAGGTTATGCACCTAGGGCCCTCGTGTAATAGCCTCCAGCCAATATTTTCCCAAAAAAAGGTCGGGTCTCAGACTGCCCTGAAGCACTAGAGAACTCTTCCTCCTGGGTGCACAGGGCGGGTGGACGACTTTGGAGTATAGGCTGCGGCTTCCTGGTCTGGTGATATGTTCCTTCATGGTTTGGTGAGATTTGTACATGCTCACAATTCTCTTTTCCTTAGTCTATTGCTTTAACTAGACATTGGTCTGACCCAGGCTGATGTTTCTTCATCTGCTGATGTGTGTAGAGCCAGAGCCCAGGTCGACGTTTCTTTGCCTAATGATGTTGTCTAGCTTATCACTGTGTTGGTCCTTTTTCTTTATTCTAATTTAGGTTACATAAGTTTAAACCCCTTTTTTTGATTTTGCCTTATTCTTTATTGCTACTAATCATAATATATTTTCCCTAAACTTCATCTGTAACTGCAACTCTGTACTGTACCTTCTGCACAGCACACCTTCCCGGGGCTGCTTGCGGGCCCACTGTGAGCTCTGACAAATGATGCACACCTTATCTTGTCTGAAGCCTAATACAAAAGCCCTGGTGTCCTGCAGACATTTTTGTGGGTTACTTGGCAACTTCTATACCATTTCACTTAATTCTGGTATTACAACACACACTTTCTTCAAAGCGGAGGCTTCTGGGATAGTTTAGAAGGTTTGAAAAACCAAAAATAGTTGCTCCATTAGACTACATTAGCTTTTAACTGACTAAAAATGTAAAAAGAGTGGAAAGAGGTCTTCCAGTTTTCCTATCATTCCATTTTTCAAAAGGGAAAATGTATGGGAGGAAGACAAGGTGAAAGGAATGAACTTCATGGGACCTCTGCTTACAAATTTCCAACCATTTATGGTAAGAAGCCAACTAAAGCCCACAGTGAATTAGTTTTAATTTCCTAACATGATTACAAACAGCATACAGCTTCTCTTCCTATGTACCTTTTTCCATGGATTAAATGAATCCTCGTTTTCCTCTGTGAACACTTTCATCACTCACAACACTCCCAAGTAGAGACTGCCTTTCTTCCATCTTTCTCCACACTCTACCACTTCTATAAGCCAACAGCTTTAACTCCAGCCAGGATGCTAATAATCCCTAAATCTCCATCTGAAGAGTCTACCTTCTTTTCTAATGATGTGGCTATGACTCCATGACAAAGCAAAATGCTTCACCTTGATATGGCCCTTACTGCTTCTGTTTTCTGCTTTTACTCATACTGCCTTTTTAGCCTCTGTAAACCCACTTCCGTATTCTGCATACCATGTGACCCCATTCAACCATGTGACCTTAAAACCCCAAAGATTCTGCCAGTTGGGGTTTATACTTTGGAGAACCAACTCCCTTGAGCCTGCTAGTGTAATACCGGTTCTCCACCTCTCTGAGTGTTATTTGGCTTCTTGGACATTCTAGTTTGCTACAACATTTGGTTCCCTGACCAGGAACCCAATCGTGCTGGCCCTTTGTGCCACTGCCACCAGGATAGTGGCATTTGGGGCCCTCCGTGTGAATGAACCAACCACCCAACATATTTCTTGAGGTCCCCATGCCTGATGGTAGCCAAGTACAACTGGACTTAACGGAGAGAGGGACAAACCTTTCAAGAGATATATCTGGATAAGGTAAGGCCCCAGGCAAGTCACCCAGTAAGGCCCATTTGCGGATGGAAGGGGAGCTTGATCACCTCCCATAGTCTCAGGATTGAGACATCAGACAGGGATTCCCTGGGAAAAGGGGGGGCGGTGTTATAACTTCTGAGTGCATGTGTGAGTGCGTGAGAACCTATCTGTGGCTCCATGGGACAAGCTACGAAGTCCGAGTGGGCCCTAACCAGCAGTCCCTGGTGGTGTCATATGGTGGCATGACGGTCACTCACTTCTCACAGAGGCAACCAGCTTGGGGCTTATATGAGTGCACCTTAGCCAAGACACGCCTAAGTTCTCACAAGAGACGTGGCCAGGTGGGGGTCTGAGTGGTCCCTGAAGAAGGGCCACCCAACCGTTGTTTGTCCTACAGCACCGGACACGGAAAACAGAGGCAGAAATGGGGGCCAGTCCGTCAACACCCACCACTATAGACTGTATGCTAGGAATTTTAAAAACGAATTCTCTGACAACTGTGGTGTGAATGTAACCCCTGAAAAGCTCCCACCCTTTGCGAACTGGAGGGACCCACCTTTCAGGTAGGTGGCCGTCGTAAGGAACCTTAGATGTGCCAATGGTTCAGGCAGTTTAATGGGCCGTGACGAGCAGACCCAGATCAGTTTCCCTGCATAGATTCCTGGTTAGAGACAACACAGACCCTGCCCCATAGGTTTGGTCCTGCTTTAATAAGAAGGGACAGTGCAAGGTCCTGATAGCCTGCCCTTCAAAAGGAGGCAGCTCCTGGAACCTGACCAATGGGCATACTGCAAAGAGATCAGACCCTGGAAAATGAATGCTCCAACCGAAAGCAGCCTCCAGCCCCGCTGACAAAACCGCTCAGTCAAGGAAAGGAAAGTACCAACCAGAACCAACCATCCAGAACTTGACTGGGCTAGGTGGGGTTGATTCCGATGAGGTTAAGACCAGGCTCCATAAAATTAAGACCCCAGGACCCATGCTCAGCATAATGGTAGGGGACAATGACTTTTATGGTAGACACAGCAGAACACTGGGTAGTCACCACACAGGTGCACCTTTTACTGAACGCAAAGCCACAATAATCAGAGCCATGGGCAATCAAACTGCTTGCTTCTTCTGTGGGTCTCAGGTGTGCCAACTTGGGGGTTACCTGGTTGTTCATGAGTTCCTGTATCTGTCTGAATGCCCGATCCCTCTTCTGGGAAGGGACCTATTGACCAAGCTGGGAGCCCAAATAACTTTTACTCCTGGAAAATATGGCAGCCTAACTTAGGAACACAGGAGACCTGATAATGTCTGTAACAGTTCCTAGAGAGGCCAAATGGAAACTCTACACTTAGGAGATAAACAAGAAAACCATCCTAAACTACTAGAGGAGTTCCCACTGGGGTGGGCCGAAAAGAACGCCCCTGAACTGGCTAAGAAGCACCTGCCCTGCTGAGGTAGATCTAAGCCTGGAGCCATCCCGACAAAGCAAAGGCAGGACCTGGTGCCCAGGGAGGCCCGAGCGGGACACAGGAACAGATTAAGAGTTGAAGAAACTGGGATTCTAGCAGAGTGTGGGTCTCCCTGGAATACACCTCTATGACCAGTGCAAAAGCCAGATGGAGGTGGGTAAGAGCCAGTCTAGGACCTGTGAGGGTCAATAGTGCAGCTGTTACTCTGCAACCAGTAGTCACAAACCCTACACGTTCATGAGTCTTCTTTACCCTGGAGCGAGCTGGTTCACCACCCTGGACCTTAAGGACACCTTATCCTGCCTATGATTAGCCCCAAAGAGCCAGCCACTGTTTGCGTTCGAATGGGAAGAACCTCAAACATGCTGGAAAGTTCAGCTAAGCGGACACACTTGACCCAGGAATTCAAGAACTCAATCACTTTGTTTGTTGTATGGTGAGGCTTTGGCCAGGGACCTCACAGCCTCCAGGGGTGGGGGGATTAAATTGTGCCCTACTACAATATGTAGATGATCTTCTCCTCCTGGCCAGTGACTTCCGAGAAGTTTTCTGGAGAGCCACAGGAATTCTGCTACCGCTGCTGACTGACACAGGGTATAAAGTACCATGGAAAAAGGCCCAAATACGCCTGCCTTCGGTCTGATATCTAGGGATCGTCATCCCTGAAGGACATTGCTCCCTAGGACCCGACAGGAAGCAAACCATCTGTTCAATCCCTAGACCCGACAACTAAAGGAAGCTCCGAGAGTTCCCTAGAGCAGCGGAGTTCTGCCACATCTGGATCCCTGGGCTCTCAGGAAAGGTGACAACCTATATGAAGCACTCAATGGGCCAGAAGAGAAACCCCTTAACTGGGGCACAAAATAGGAAAGAGCATAGCAGGAGATAAAGAGACCGCTCACTAGTGCCCCAGCATTAGGACAGTCGAATGTTATTCGTGAATTCAATCTCTTTGTCTGCAAGAAAGACCACGTGACACTAGGGGTCCTCACCCAAACTGCAGGGCCATGGTAGAGACCAGTGGCCTATCTGTCTAAACAAGCTCGACCCAGTAGCCCCTGTGCCTCTGGGCACTAGCTGCCACGGGAATGCTGTCAGAGAGGCTGAGAAGCTCACCTTAGACCAGACTATTCATGTGAAAGTCCCACATGTGGGACAACCCTAATGAATAACTGGAGGTACCAGTAGCTTTGTATGTAAAGATACAAAGAAGGACATTTAGTATACAATTGCCAAGATATGGGAGCAACCTAAGTGTCCCTCAATGGATGATTAGATAAAGATGAACATACATACAATGGAATATTACTTGGCCATTAAAAATGAAATCTTACCATCTGCATCAACACGGATGGACCTAGTGGGTATTATGTTAAATAAAATAAGTCAGACAGGGGAGGACAAATACCATATGATGTCACTTATATGTGGAATCTAAAAGAACAAAATCAACAATCAATCAAAACAGAAACAAACTCATAGCAACAGAGAACAAAAACTGATGGTTGCCTGATGGGAGGGAGGTTAGAGGGCTGGGTGAAAAAATGAAGGGAATACGAAATACAAATTGGTGGTTACAAAACAGTCACAGGGATATGAACTTGAGCATAGAGAATATAGTCCATACGATTTTAATAACTATGTAAAGAGTCAGGAGAACTTAGACGTACTGGGGAATCACTTCATAAGTCATATAAATGTCTAACCGCTATGCTGTACACCTAAAACTAATACTGAATGTCAACTGTAATTGAAACTTTTTAAAAAAAACTTTAAAAGAAATAGAAAAATGTGACAGCACTCTTTACTGTACAAAGACTGGAAAATTTTGGAAGTTTTAGATAGCTATGATAATAGAATAAAGGAGTTTTGTAAGAGAAGTACAAGAATAATGGGAGTTCCCTCCTTTTACCCTCTTAAATATATGGACTTTCTTCTAAAGAACTTGTGTGTCATCAAAACATCCTTAAGGAAAACACTTTGTAGGAGCACTGCTATCGTAAGTAAGAGAAAAGGAACTCCCACGCCTTTTACACAAAAGCGTGCTCTCCTCACTGGTTCTGAGCACCACTCATGTTCACTAATGTTCATGATGGCGTACGCGTCCACAACAGATATAAATAGTGGAGAAGAAAAAAATGAAGGTAAAGACAGGAATATGCCATGGACCCACTTCTATCATGCCATCCTTTGCTTACAAACCAATGATGACTTATGACCTGTCGAATGAATTCTAAATTTCTCTAATTTTCAAAAGCTCCACAGTCTAATCCCCAGCTAAGCTAGGCTGGGTTGGATGTCCGAATGAAGATCCCCTTAGCAACACCCCCATGCTCAGGCCCCCTCACTCACTCCTCACTGTTCTCTGCAGAAATAACACCCAGGATCCAGCCATCACTTACAGAGAAGCTTGTACTTTGTTATGTCCTCCTCTCTACTTTCTGGCATCCAAATCTTAGTAGACTTTCCAACCCAGCTCTCTCTCAGCTCTTTCGGCTCAGATGCATTTGCTCATTTCTCTGAATTCCTTCAGATTCAACGATTCAATTGTATATTCATATTTTATTTTTGATTGCATATTAGAGCAGCTTATCATTCTAAACGAACTGTGTTATAGTTCGGCATTCCTGCACAGTTTGTTTCTCAACTATTGAGTCAATTTAGTTATTGAATCAAAGAAAAGTCTGTTGAATTAGGGAAGACAGTGAAGTGAGAGTGATAGGGAGAAGCAGAGACAGAAAAAAAACAAAAAGTACTCAGACCCAGAAAGAGACAGAGAGCAAAAAATGGCAGAGATAAAAAATAGTCTTAGACAAATAATTTTATAAAGATACAAAAAGAGTTACAAGTCCCAACAGCGGCCTCAACTGCAGACTACGTCACACATTCCCTCGGCCTTCATGAGAGCACTCTACTCCTCACGCTCTCTGTCAAACACCCATCATTATGATGACTCACCAGACTCTGAACGTTCCTAAACGTTCCCCTACTGTGTAGGAAGACTATAGAAAGAATATATGTGCTTGAACTTAATCGATATGAATAAGGGTCAGAACAAATAGCTGCAGGAATGACTGAGTCATGGACTCAGGGTGCTATGCGACATCCTGCAGTAGTTAGTTCCTATGGAAACCCGGGAGGATATTCTTTTTTTTTTTTTGTATTTCTCTGAAGCTTGAATTGGGGAGAGATAGTCAGACAGACTCCTGCATGTGCCCGACCGGGATCCACCCGGCATGCCCACCGGGGGAGATGCTCTGCCCACCAAGGGGCGATGCTCTGCCCTTCCGGGGCGTCGCTCTGTCCCGACCAGAGCCACTCCAGCGCCTGGGACAGAGGCCAAGGACCCATCCCCAGCGCCCGGGCCATCTTTGCTCCAATGGAGCCTCGGCTGCAGGAGGGGAAGAGAGAGACAGAGAGGAAGGAGAGGGGGAGGGGTGGAGAAGCAGATGGGCGCCTCTCCTGTGTGCCCTGGCCAGGAATCAAACCCGGGACTTCTGCACGGCAGGTCGACACTCTACCACTGAGCCAATTGGCCAGGGCTCAGGCAGGATATTCTTAATCATTTGCTGACCTAGTGATTATTCTGGAATGTGGTGATCTTTCCTTGTTCCTAGAGGTTATGCACCTAGGGCCCTCGTGTAATAGCCTCCAGCCAATATTTTCCCATAAAAAAGGTCGGGTCTCAGACTGCCCCTGAAGCACTAGAGAACTCTTCCTCCTGGGTGCACAGGGCGGGTGGACGACTTTGGAGTATAGGCTGCGGCTTCCTGGTCTGGTGATATGTTCCTTCATGGTTTGGTGAGATTTGTACATGCTCACAATTCCCTTTTCCTTAGTCTATTGCTTTAACAAGTCATTGGTCTGACCCAGGCTGATGTTTCTTCATCTGCTGATGTGTGTAGAGCCAGAGCCCAGGTCGACGTTTCTTTGCCTAATGATGTTGTCTAGCTTATCACTGTGTTGGTCCTTTTTCTTTATTCTAATTTAGGTTACATAAGTTTAAACCCCTTTTTTTGATTTTGCCTTATTCTTTATTGCTACTAATCATAATATATTTTCCCTAAACTTCATCTGTAACTGCAACTCTGTACCGTACCTTCTGCACAGCACACCTTCCCGGGGCTGCTTGCGGGCCCACTGTGAGCTCTGACAAATGATGCACACCTTATCTTGTCTGAAGCCTAATACAAAAGCCCTGATGTCCTGCAGACATTTTTGTGGGTTACTTGGCAACTTCTATACCATTTCACTTAATTCTGGTATTACAACACACACTTTCTTCAAAGCGGAGGCTTCTGGGATAGTTTAGAAGGTTTGAAAAACCAAAAAAAGTTGCTCCATTAGACTACATTAGCTTTTAACTGACTAAAAATGTAAAAAGAGTGGAAAGAGGTCTTCCAGTTTTCCTATCATTCCATTTTTCAAAAGGGAAAATGTATGGGAGGAAGACAAGGTGAAAGGAATGAACTTCATGGGACCTCTGCTTACAAATTTCCAACCATTTATGGTAAGAAGCCAACTAAAGCCCACAGTGAATTAGTTTTAATTTCCTAACATGATTACAAACAGCATACAGCTTCTCTTCCTAGGTACCTTTTTCCATGGATTAAATGAATCCTCGTTTTCCTCTGTGAACACTTTCATCACTCACAACACTTCCAAGTAGAGACTGCCTTTCTTCCATCTTTCTCCACACTCTACCACTTCTATAAGCCAACAGCTTTAACTCCAGCCAGGATGCTAATAATCCCTAAATCTCCATCTGAAGAGTCTACCTTCTTTTCTAATGATGTGGCTATGACTCCATGACAAAGCAAAATGCTTCACCTTGATATGGCCCTTACTGCTTCTGTTTTCTGCTTTTACTCATACTGCCTTTTTAGCCTCTGTAAACCCACTTCCGTATTCTGCATACCATGTGACCCCATTCAATCATGTGACCTTAAAACCCCAAAGATTCTGCCAGTTGGGGTTTATACTTTGGAGAACCAACTCCCTTGAGCCTGCTAGTGTAATACCGGTTCTCCACCTCTCTGAGTGTTATTTGGCTTCTTGGACATTCTAGTTTGCTACAACATTTGGTTCCCTGACCAGGAACCCAATCGTGCTGGCCCTTTGTGCCACTGCCGCCAGGATAGTGGCATTTGGGGCCCTCCGTGTGAATGAACCAACCACCCAACATATTTCTTGAGGTCCCCATGCCTGATGGTAGCCAAGTACAACTGGACTTAACGGAGAGAGGGACAAACCTTTCAAGAGATATATCTGGATAAGGTAAGGCCCCAGGCAAGTCACCCAGTAAGGCCCATTTGCGGATGGAAGGGGAGCTTGATCACCTCCCATAGTCTCAGGATTGAGACATCAGACAGGGATTCCCTGGGAAAAGGGGGGGCGGTGTTATAACTTCTGAGTGCATGTGTGAGTGCGTGAGAACCTATCTGTGGCTCCATGGGACAAGCTACGAAGTCCGAGTGGGCCCTAACCAGCAGTCCCTGGTGGTGTCATATGGTGGCATGACGGTCACTCACTTCTCACAGAGGCAACCAGCTTGGGGCTTATATGAGTGCACCTTAGCCAAGACACGCCTAAGTTCTCACAAGAGACGTGGCCAGGTGGGGGTCTGAGTGGTCCCTGAAGAAGGGCCACCCAACCGTTGTTTGTCCTACAGCACCGGACACGGAAAACAGAGGCAGAAATGGGGGCCAGTCCGTCAACACCCACCACTATAGACTGTATGCTAGGAATTTTAAAAACGAATTCTCTGACAACTGTGATGTGAATGTAACCCCTGAAAAGCTCCCACCCTTTGCGAACTGGAGGGACCCACCTTTCAGGTAGGTGGCCGTCGTAAGGAACCTTAGATGTGCCAATGGTTCAGGCAGTTTAATGGGCCGTGACGAGCAGACCCAGATCAGTTTCCCTGCATAGATTCCTGGTTAGAGACAACACAGACCCTGCCCCATAGGTTTGGTCCTGCTTTAATAAGAAGGGACAGTGCAAGGTCCTGATAGCCTGCCCTTCAAAAGGAGGCAGCTCCTGGAACCTGACCAATGGGCATACTGCAAAGAGATCAGACCCTGGAAAATGAATGCTCCAACCGAAAGCAGCCTCCAGCCCCGCTGACAAAACCGCTCAGTCAAGGAAAGGAAAGTACCAACCAGAACCAACCATCCAGAACTTGACTGGGCTAGGTGGGGTTGATTCCGATGAGGTTAAGACCAGGCTCCATAAAATTAAGACCCCGGGACCCATGCTCAGCATAATGGTAGGGGACAATGACTTTTATGGTAGACACAGCAGAACACTGGATAGTCACCACACAGGTGCACCTTTTACTGAACGCAAAGCCACAATAATCAGAGCCATGGGCAATCAAACTGCTTGCTTCTTCTGTGGGTCTCAGGTGTGCCAACTTGGGGGTTACCTGGTTGTTCACGAGTTCCTGTATCTGTCTGAATGCCCGATCCCTCTTCTGGGAAGGGACCTATTGACCAAGCTGGGAGCCCAAATAACTTTTACTCCTGGAAAATATGGCAGCCTAACTTAGGAACACAGGAGACCTGATAATGTCTGTAACAGTTCCTAGAGAGGCCAAATGGAAACTCTACACTTAGGAGATAAACAAGAAAACCATCCTAAACTACTAGAGGAGTTACCACTGGGGTGGGCCGAAAAGAACGCCCCTGAACTGGCTAAGAAGCACCTGCCCTGCTGAGGTAGATCTAAGCCTGGAGCCATCCCGACAAAGCAAAGGCAGGACCTGGTGCCCAGGGAGGCCCGAGCGGGACACAGGAACAGATTAAGAGTTGAAGAAACTGGGATTCTAGCAGAGTGTGGGTCTCCCTGGAATACACCTCTATGACCAGTGCAAAAGCCAGATGGAGGTGGGTAAGAGCCAGTCTAGGACCTGTGAGGGTCAATAGTGCAGCTGTTACTCTGCAACCAGTAGTCACAAACCCTACACGTTCATGAGTCTTCTTTACCCTGGAGCGAGCTGGTTCACCACCCTGGACCTTAAGGACACCTTATCCTGCCTATGATTAGCCCCAAAGAGCCAGCCACTGTTTGCGTTCGAATGGGAAGAACCTCAAACATGCTGGAAAGTTCAGCTAAGCGGACACACTTGACCCAGGAATTCAAGAACTCAATCACTTTGTTTGTTGTATGGTGAGGCTTTGGCCAGGGACCTCACAGCCTCCAGGGGTGGGGGGATTAAATTGTGCCCTACTACAATATGTAGATGATCTTCTCCTCCTGGCCAGTGACTTCCGAGAAGTTTTCTGGAGAGCCACAGGAATTCTGCTACCGCTGCTGACTGACACAGGGTATAAAGTACCATGGAAAAAGGCCCAAATACGCCTGCCTTCGGTCTGATATCTAGGGATCGTCATCCCTGAAGGACATTGCTCCCTAGGACCCGACAGGAAGCAAACCATCTGTTCAATCCCTAGACCCGACAACTAAAGGAAGCTCCGAGAGTTCCCTAGAGCAGCGGAGTTCTGCCACATCTGGATCCCTGGGCTCTCAGGAAAGGTGACAACCTATATGAAGCACTCAATGGGCCAGAAGAGAAACCCCTTAACTGGGGCACAAAACAGGAAAGAGCAAAGCAGGAGATAAAGAGACCGCTCACTAGTGCCCCAGCATTAGGACAGTCGAATGTTATTCGTGAATTCAATCTCTTTGTCTGCAAGAAAGACCACGTGACACTAGGGGTCCTCACCCAAACTGCAGGGCCATGGTAGAGACCAGTGGCCTATCTGTCTAAACAAGCTCGACCCAGTAGCCCCTGTGCCTCTGGGCACTAGCTGCCACGGGAATGCTGTCAGAGAGGCTGAGAAGCTCACCTTAGACCAGACCATTCATGTGAAAGTCCCACATGTGGGACAACCCTAATGAATAACTGGAGGTACCAGTAGCTTTGTATGCAAAGATACAAAGAAGGACATTTAGTATACAATTGCCAAGATATGGGAGCAACCTAAGTGTCCCTCAATGGATGATTAGATAAAGATGAACATACATACAATGGAATATTACTTGGCCATTAAAAATGAAATCTTACCATCTGCATCAACACGGACAGACCTAGAGGGTATTATGTTAAATAAAATAAGTCAGACAGGGGAGGACAAATACCATATGATGTCACTTATATGTGGAATCTAAAAGAACAAAATCAACAATCAATCAAAACAGAAACAAAATCATAGCAACAGAGAACAAAAACTGATGGTTGCCTGATGGGAGGGAGGTTAGAGGGCTGGGTGAAAAAATGAAGGGAATACGAAATACAAATTGGTGGTTACAAAACAGTCACAGGGATATGAACTTGAGCATAGAGAATATAGTCAATACGATTTTAATAACTATGTAAAGAGTCAGGAGAACTTAGACGTACTGGGGAATCACTTCATAAGTCATATAAATGTCTAACCGCTATGCTGTACACCTAAAACTAATACTGAATGTCAACTGTAATTGAAACTTTTTAAAAAAAACTTTAAAAGAAATAGAAAAATGTGACAGCACTCTTTACTGTACAAAGACTGGAAAATTTTGGAAGTTTTAGATAGCTATGATAATAGAATAAAGGAGTTTTGTAAGAGAAGTACAAGAATAATGGGAGTTCCCTCCTTTTACCCTCTTAAATATATGGACTTTCTTCTAAAGAACTTGTGTGTCATCAAAACATCCTTAAGGAAAACACTTTGTAGGAGCACTGCTATCGTAAGTAAGAGAAAAGGAACTCCCACGCCTTTTACACAAAAGCGTGCTCTCCTCACTGGTTCTGAGCACCACTCATGTTCACTAATGTTCATGATGGCGTACGCGTCCACAACAGATATAAATAGTGGAGAAGAAAAAAAGGAAAGTAAAGACAGGAATATGCCATGGACCCACTTCTATCATGCCATCCTTTGCTTACAAACCAATGATGACTTATGACCTGTCGAATGAATTCTAAATTTCTCTAATTTTCAAAAGCTCCACAGTCTAATCCCCAGCTAAGCTAGGCTGGGTTGGATGTCCGAATGAAGATCCCCTTAGCAACACCCCCATGCTCAGGCCCCCTCACTCACTCCTCACTGTTCTCTGCAGAAATAACAACCAGGATCCAGCCATCACTTACAGAGAAGCTTGTACTTTGTTATGTCCTCCTCTCTACTTTCTGGCATCCAAATCTTAGTAGACTTTCCAACCCAGCTCTCTCTCAGCTCTTTCGGCTCAGATGCATTTGCTCATTTCTCTGAATTCCTTCAGATTCAACGATTCAATTGTATATTCATATTTTATTTTTGATTGCATATTAGAGCAGCTTATCATTCTAAACGAACTGTGTTATAGTTCGGCATTCCTGCACAGTTTGTTTCTCAACTATTGAGTCAATTTAGTTATTGAGTCAAAGAAAAGTCTGTTGAATTAGGGAAGACAGTGAAGTGAGAGTGATAGGGAGAAGCAGAGACAGAAAAAAAACAAAAAGTACTCAGACCCAGAAAGAGACAGAGAGCAAAAAATGGCAGAGATAAAAAATAGTCTTAGACAAATAATTTTATAAACATACAAAAAGAGTTACAAGTCCCAACAGCGGCCTCAACTGCAGACTACGTCACACATTCCCTCGGCCTTCATGAGAGCACTCTATTCCTCACGCTCTCTGTCAAACACCCATCATTATGATGACTCATCAGACTCTGAACGTTCCTAAACGTTCCCCTACTGTGTAGGAAGACTATATAAAGAATATATGTGCTTGAACTTAATCGATATGAATAAGGGTCAGAACAAATAGCTGCAGGAATGACTGAGTCATGGACTCAGGGTGCTATGCGACATCCTGCAGTAGTTAGTTCCTATGGAAACCCGGGAGGATATTCTTTTTTTTTTTTTGTATTTCTCTGAAGCTTGAATTGGGGAGAGATAGTCAGACAGACTCCTGCATGTGCCCGACCGGGATCCACCCGGCATGCCCACCGGGGGAGATGCTCTGCCCACCAAGGGGCGATGCTCTGCCCTTCCGGGGCGTCGCTCTGTCCCGACCAGAGCCACTCCAGCGCCTGGGACAGAGGCCAAGGACCCATCCCCAGCGCCCGGGCCATCTTTGCTCCAATGGAGCCTCGGCTGCAGGAGGGGAAGAGAGAGACAGAGAGGAAGGAGAGGGGGAGGGGTGGAGAAGCAGATGGGCGCCTCTCCTGTGTGCCCTGGCCAGGAATCAAACCCGGGACTTCTGCACGGCAGGTCGACACTCTACCACTGAGCCAATTGGCCAGGGCTCAGGCAGGATATTCTTAATCATTTGCTGACCTAGTGATTATTCTGGAATGTGGTGATCTTTCTTTGTTCCTAGAGGTTATGCACCTAGGGCCCTCGTGTAATAGCCTCCAGCCAATATTTTCCCATAAAAAAGGTCGGGTCTCAGACTGCCCCTGAAGCACTAGAGAACTCTTCCTCCTGGGTGCACAGGGCGGGTGGACGACTTTGGAGTATAGGCTGCGGCTTCCTGGTCTGGTGATATGTTCCTTCATGGTTTGGTGAGATTTGTACATGCTCACAATTCCCTTTTCCTTAGTCTATTGCTTTAACAAGTCATTGGTCTGACCCAGGCTGATGTTTCTTCATCTGCTGATGTGTGTAGAGCCAGAGCCCAGGTCGACGTTTCTTTGCCTAATGATGTTTTCTAGCTTATCACTGTGTTGGTCCTTTTTCTTTATTCTAATTTAGGTTACATAAGTTTAAACCCCTTGTTTTGATTTTGTCTTATTCTTTGTTACTAATCATAATAAATTTTCCCTAAACTTCATCTGTAACTGCAACTCTGTACCGCACCTCCTGCACAGCACACCTTCCCGGGGCTGCCTCCCGGACCAGTGTGAGCTCTGACAAATGAAGCACACCTTATCATGTCTGAAGCCTAATACCAAAGCCCTGATGTCCTGCAGACATTTTTGTGGGGTACCTGGCAACTTCTATACCATTTCACTTAATTCTGGTATTACAACACACACTTTCTTCAAAGCGGAGGCTTCTGGGATAGTTTGGAAGGTTTGAATGACCAAAAAAAGTTGTTACATTAGACCACATTAGCTTTTAACTGAATAAAAATGTAAAAGAGTGGAAAGAGGTCTTCCAGTTTTCCTATCATTCCATTTTTCAAAAGGGAAAATGTATGGGAGGAAGGCAAGGAAGACAGAATGAACTTCATGAGACCTCTGCTTACTTATTTCCAACCATTTATGGTAAGAAGCCAACTAAAGCCCACAGTGAATTAGTTTTAATTTCCTAACATGATTACAAACAGCATACAGCTTCTCTTCCTAGGTACCTTTTTCCATGGATTAAATGAATCCTCGTTTTCCTCTGTGAACACTTTCATCACTCACAACACTCCCAAGTAGAGACTGCCTTTCTTCCATCTTTCTCCACACTCTACCACTTCTATAAGCCAACAGCTTTAACTCCAGCCAGGATGCTAATAATCCCTAAATCTCCATCTGAAGAGTCTACCTTCTTTTCTAATGATGGGGGTAGGACTCCATGACAAAGCAAAATACTTCACCTTGAAATGGTTGTTACTGCTTCTGTGTTTTGCTTACTCATACTGCCTTTTTATCCTCTGTAAACCCACTTCCACATTCCGCATGCCTTGTGACCCCATTCAACCATGTGAACTTAAAACCCCAAAGATTCTGCCAGTTGGGGTTTAGACTTTGGAGAACAAACTCCCTTGAGCCTGCCGGTGTAATTAACCGGTTCCCCACCTCTCTGAGTGTTATTTGGCTTCTTGGACATTCTAGTTTGCTACAACATTTGGTTCCCTGACCAGGAACCCAATCGTGCTGGCCCTTTGTTCCACTGCCACCAGGATAGTGGCATTTGGGGCCCTCCGTGCGAATGAGGCAACCACCCAACTTATTCCTTGAGGTCCCCATGCCTGATGGTAGCCAAGTACGACTGGACTTAACGGTGAGAGAGATAAACCTCTCAAGACACATATCTGGATAAGGTAAAGCCCCGGGCAAGTCACCCAGTAAGGCCCATCTCCGGATGGAAGGGGGGCTTGGTCACCTCCCACAGTCTCAGGATTGAGACATCAGATAGAGATTCCCTGGGAAAAGGGGGGGCGGTGTTATAACTTCTGAGTGCATGTGTGAGTGCGTGAGAACCTATCTGTGGCTCCATGGCACAAGCTACGAAGTCCGAGTGGCCCTAACCAGCAGTCCCTGGTGGTGTCATATGGTGGCATGACGGTGACTCACTTCTCACAGAGGCAACCAGACTGGGGCTTATATGAGTGCACCTTAGCCAAGACACGCCTAAGTTCTTGCAAGAGACGTGGGCAGGTGGAGGTCTGAGTGGTCCCTGAGGAAGGGCCACCCAACCGTTGTTTGTCCTACAGCACCGGACACGGAAAACAGAGGCAGAAATGGGGGCCTGTCCGTCAAAACCCACCACTATAGACTGTATGCTAGGAATTTTAAAAACGGATTCTCTGACAACTGTGGTATGAATGTAACCCCTGAAAAGCTCCCACCCTTTGCGAACTGGAGGGACCCACCTTTTAGGTTGGTGGCCGTCGTAAGGAACCTTAGATGTGCCAATGGTTCAGGCAGTTTAATGGGCCGTGATGAGCAGAACCAGATCAGTTTCCCTGTATAGATTCCTGGTTAGAGACAACACAGACCCTGCCCCATGGGTTTGGTCCTGCCTTAATAAGAAGGGACAGTGCAAGGTCCTGATAGCCTGCCCTTCAAAAGGAGGCAGCACCTGGAACCTGAGCAATGTGCATACTGCAAAGAGATCAGACCCTAGAAAATGAATGCTCCAACCGAAAGCAGCCTCCAGCCCCGCTGCCGAAACCGCTCAGTCAAGGAAAGGAAAGTACCAACCAGAACCAACGGTCCAGAACTTGACTGGGCTAGCTGGGGTTGATTCCGATGAGGTTAAGACCAGGCTCCATGAAATTAGGACCCTGGGAGCCCATGCTCAGCATAATGGTTGTAGGCCATCAATGACTTTGATGGTAGACACAGCAGAACACTGGGTAGTCACCACACCAGCTGCACCTTTTACTGAACGGGAAGCCACAATAATCAGAGCCACGGGCAATCAAACCGTTTGCTTCCTCTGTGGGTCTCAGGTGTGCCAAGTTGGGGGATACCAGGTTGTTCACGAGTTCCTTTATTTGCCTGAATGCCCGATCCCTCTACTGGAAAGGGACCTGTTGAGTAAGCTGGGAGGCCAAATAACTTTTACTCCTGGAAAATATGGCAGCCTAACTTAGGAACACAGGAAACCTGATAATGTCTGTAACAGTTCCTAGAGAGGCCGAATGGAAACTCCACACTCAGGAGATAAACGAGCTAAACCCTCCTGAATTATTAGAGGAGTTCCCACTGGGGTGGGCCGAAAAGAACGCCCCTGAACTGGCTAAGAAGCACCTGCCCTGGTGAGGTAGATCTAAGCCTGGAGCCATCCCGACAAAGCAAAGGCAGGACCTGGTGCCCAGGAAGGCCCGATAGGGACACAGGAACAGATTAAGAGATTAAGAAACTGGGATTCTAGCAGAGTGTCAGTCTCCCTGGAACACACCTCTATGACCAGTGCAAATGCCAGATGGAGGTGGGTACCAGCCAGTCTAGGACCTGTGAGGGTCAATAGTGCAGCTGTTACTCTGCACCCAGGAGTCCCAAACCCTACACGTTCATGAGTCTTCTTTACCCTGGAGCGAGCTGGTTCACCTGCCTGGACCTTAAGGACACCTTATCCTGCCTATGATTAGCCCCAGAGAGCCAGCCACTGTTTGCGTTCGAATGGGAAGAACCTCACACAGCCGAGAAAGTTCAGCTAACCGGACACACTTGCCCCAGGGATTCAAGAACTCACCCACTCTGTTCGCTGTGTGGTGAGGCTTTGGCCACCAACCTCACAGCCTTCCTTGGGGGGGGGTGGATAAAATGAGCCTTACTACAATATGTAGATGATCACCTCCTCCTGGCCAGTGACTTCCGAGAAATTTGCTAAAGAGGCACAAGAATTCTGCTACAGCCACTGTCTGACGCAGGGTATAAAGTAAAATGGAAAAAAGCCCAAATACGCCAGCACCGGGTCTGATACCTAGGGTTCATCATCCCTGAAGGACATTGCTCCCTAGGACCCGACAGGAAGCAAGCCTTCAGTTCCATCTTTAGACCCGACAACAAAAGGAAGCTCCGAGAGTTCCCTGGAGCAGCGGAGCTCTGCCACATCTGGATACCTGGGTTCTCAGGAAAGGTGACAACCCTATATGAAGCACTCAATGGGCCAGAAGAGAAACCCCTTAACTGGGGCACAAAACAGGAAAGAGCATAGCAGGAGATAAAGAGACTATTCACTAGTACCCCAGCATTAGGACAGTCGAATGTTATTCGTGAATTCAATCTCTTTGTCTGCAAGAAAGACCACGTGACACAAGGGGTCGTCACCCAAACTGCTGGGCCATGGTAGAGACCAGTGGCCTATCTGTCTAAACAAGCTCGACCCAGTGGCCCCCGTGCCTCCGGGCACTAGCTGCCACGGTGATGCTGAGAAGTTCACCTTAGACCAGATCATTCATGTGAAAGTCCCACATGTGGGACAACCCTAATGAATAACTGGAGGTACCAGTAGCTTTGTATGCAAAGATACAAAGAAGGACATTTAGTATACAATTGCCAAGATATGGGAGCAACCTAAGTGTCCCTCAATGGATGATTAGATAAAGATGAACATACATACAATGGAATATTACTTGGTCATTAAAAATGAAATCTTACCATCTGCATCAACACGGACGGACCTAGAGGGTATTATGTTAAATAAAATAAGTCAGACAGGGGAGGACAAATACCATATGATGTCACGTATGTGTGGAATCAAAAAGAACAAAATAAACAAACAATCAAAACAGAAACAAACTCATAGCAACAGAGAACAAAAACTGATGGTTGCCTGATGGGAGGGAGGTTAGAGGGCTGGATGAAAAATGAAGGGAATACGAAATACAAATTGGTGGTTACAAAACAGTCACAGGGATATGAACTAGAGAATAGAGAATATAGTCAATACGATTTTAATAACTATGTAAAGAGTCAGGAGAACTTAGACGTACTGGGGAATCACTTCATAAGTCATATAAATGTCTAACCGCTATGCTGTTCACCTGAAACTAATATTGAATGTCAACTGGAATTGAAAATTTTTTAAAAACTTTAAAGAAATAGAAAAATGTGACAGCACTCTTTACTGTACAAAGACTGAAAAATTTTGGAAGTTTTTCGAAAGCTATGATAATAGAATAAAGGAGTTTTGTAATAGAAGTACAAGAATAATGGGAGTTCCTTCTTTTTACCCTCTTAAATATATAGACTCTCTTCTAAAGAACTTGTATGTCATCAGAACATCCTTAAGGAAAACACTTTGTAGGAGCACTGCTATCGTAAGTAAGAGAAAAGGAACTCCCACGCCTTTTACACAAAAGCGTGCTCTCCTCACTGGTTCTGAGCACCACTCATGTTCACTAATGTTCATGATGGCGTATGCGTCCACAACAGATATAAATAGTGGAGAAGAAAAAAAGGAAGGTAAAGACAGGAATATGCCATGGACCCACTTCTATCATGCCATCCTTTGCTTACAAACCAACGATGACTTATTACCTGATGAATGAATTCTAAATTTCTCGAATTTTCAAAAGCTCCACAGTCTAGTCCCCAGCTAAGCTAGTCTGGGTTGGATGTCCGAATGAAGATCCCCTTAGCAACGCCCCCATGTTCAGGCCCCCTCACTCACTCCTCACTGTTCTCTGCAGAAATAACACCCAGGATCCAGCCATCACTTACAGAGAAGCTTGTACTTTGTTATGTCCTCCTCTCTACTTTCTGGCATCCAAATCTTAGTAGGCTTTCCAACACAGCTCTCTCCCATCTCTCTCTGCCCAGATGCATTTGTCCATTTCTCTGAATTGCTTCAGATTCACCGATTCAATTGTATCTTCGTATTTTATTTTTGATTGCATATGACAGCAGCTTATCATTCTAAACAAACTGTGTTATAGTTCGGCATTTCTGCACAGTTTGTTTCTCAACTATTGAGTCAATTTAGTTATTGAGTCAAAGAAAAGTCTGTTGAATTAGGGAAGACAGTGAGAGTGATAGGGAGAAGCAGAGACAGAAAAAAAAACAAAAAGAACTCGGACCCAGAAAGAGACAGAGAACAAAAAATGGCAGAGATAAAAAATACTCTAAGAGAAATAATTTTATAAAGATACAGAAAAGAGTTACAAGTCCCAACAGCGGCCTCAACTGCAGACTACGTCACACATTCCCTCGGCCTACACAGAGCACTCTACTCCTCACGCACTCTGTCAAACACAGATCATTATGATGACTCACCAGACTCTGAACGTTCCTAAACGTTCCCCTACTGTGTAGGAAGACTATAGAAAGAATATATGTGCTTGAACTTAATCAATATGAATAAGGGTCAGAACAAATAGCTGCAGGAATGACTGAGTCATATACTCAGGGAGAGATGCGACATCCTGCAGTAGTTAGTTCCTATGGAAACCAGGGAGGATATTTTTTATTTTTTTGTATTTCTCTGAAGCTGGAAACGGGGAGAGACAGTCAGACTCCTGCATGCCCCCGAACGGGATCCACCCTGCACGCCCACCAGGGGCGACGCTCTGCCCACCAGGGGGTGATGCTCTGCCCCTCCGGGGCATCATTCTGCCGTGACCAAAGCCACTCTAGCGCCTGGGGCAGAGGCCAAGGAGCCATCCTCAGCGCCCGGGCCATCTTTGCTCCAATGGAGCCTTGGCTGTGGGAGGGGAAGAGAGAGACAGAGAGGAAGGGGGGAGTGGAGAAGCTAATGGGCGCTTCTCCTATGTGCCCTGGCCGGATATCGAACCCGGGTCCCCCACACGCCAGGCCGACGCTCTACCGCTGAGCCAACCGGCCAGGGCTCATACTGACTTTTTAGCTTCTGTAAACCCGCTTCCGCATTCTGCATACCTTGTGACCCCATTCAACCATGTGACTTTAAAACCCAAAGATTCTGCCAGTTGGGGCTCAGACTTTGGAGAACCAACTCCCTTGAGCCTGCCGATGTACTAAACCGGTTCTAGCTCTCTGAGTGTTATTTGACTTCTTGGACATTCTAGTTTGCCACAACATTTGGTTCCCCCACCAGAAATCCAACCGTTCTGGCCCTTTGTGCCACTGCCACCAGGCTAGTGGCATTTGGGGCCCTCCATGTGAATGAGGCAACCACCCAACATATTCATTGAGGTCCCCACGCCTGGTGGTAGCCAAAGCCGACTGCACTTAACAGAGAGAGGGACAAACCTTTCAAGACACATATCTGGATAAGGTAAGGCCCTGGGCAAGTCACCCAGTCAGGCTCATCTCTGGATGGAAGCGGAGCTTGATCACCTCCCAGGGTCTCAGGATTGAGACACCAGATAGGGATTTCCTTGGAAAAGGGGGGGGGGGATATTATAACTTCTGAGTGCATGTGTGAGTGAGTGAGAACCTATTTGTGGATCCATGGCACAAGCTACGAAGTCCGAGTGGGTCCTAACCAGCAGTCCCTGGTGGTGTCATACGGTGGCATGACAGTGACTCAATTCTCACAGAGGCAAGCAGCCTGGGGCTTATATGAGTGCACCGTAGCCAAGACATGCCTAAGTTCTCGCAAGAGACGTGGCCAGGTGTGGATCTGAGTGGTCCCTGAAAAAGGGCCACCCAACCGTTGTTTGTCTTGCAGCACCGGACATGGAAAACAGAGGCAGAAATGGGGTCCAGTCCGTCAAAACCCACCACTATAGACTGTATGCTAGGAATTTTAAAAACGGATTCTCTGACAACTGTGGTATGAATGTAACCCCTGAAAAGCTCCCATACTTTGCTAACTGGAGGGACTCACCTTTTAGGTTGGTGGCCGTCGTAAGGAACCTTAGATTTGACAAGGGTTCAGGCAGTTTAACGAGCCGTGACGAGCAGACCCAGATCAGTTTCCCTGTATAGATTCCTGGTTAGAGACAACACAGACCCTGCCCCATGCGTTTGGTCCTGCCTTAATAAGAAGGGACAGTGCAAGGTCCTGATAGCCTGCCCTTCAAAAGGAGGCAGCCCCTGAAACCTGACCAATGTGCATACTGCAAAGAGATCAGACCCTGGAAAATGAATGCTCCAACCGAAAGCAGCCTCCAGCCCCGCTGCCGAAACTGCTCAGTCAAGCAAAGGAAAGTACCAACCAGAACCAATGGTCCAGAACTTGACTGGGCTAGCTGGGGTTGATTCCGATGAGGTTAAGACCAGGCTCCATGAAATTAGGACCCCGGGAGCCCATGCTGAGCATAATGGTAGGGGGTGAGCTAATGACTTTTATGGTAGACACAGCAGAACACTGGGTAGTCACCACACCAGCTGCACCTTTTACTGAACGCGAAGCCACCATAATCAGAGCCACGGGCAATCAAACTGCTTGCTTCTTCTGTGGGTCTCAGGTGTGCTAAGTTGGGGGTTACCTGGTTGTTCACGAGTTCCTGTATCTGTCTGAATGCCCGATCCCTCTTCTGGAAAGGGACCTGTTGAGCAAGCTGGGAGGCCAAATAACTTTTACTCCTGGAAAATATGGCAGCCTAACTTAGGAACACAGGAGACCCTGATAATGTCTGTAACAGTTTCCAGAAAAGCCGAATGGAAACTCCACACTCAGGAGATAAACGAGCAAAACCCTCCTGAACTACTAGAGGAGTTCCCACTGGGGTGGGACGAAAAGAACACCCCTGAACTGGCTAAGAAGCACCTGCTCTGCTGAGGTAGATCTAAGCCTGGAGCCATCCCGACAAAGCAAAGGCAGGACCTGGTGCCCAGGGAGGCCCGAGCGGGACACAGGAACAGATTAAGAGATGAAGAAACTGGGATTCTAGCAGAGTGTGGGTCTCCCTGGAACACACCTCTATGACCAGTGCAAAAGCCAGATGGAGGTGGGCACCAGCCAGTCTAGGACCTGTGAGGGTCAACAGTGCAGCTGTTACTCTGCACCCAGGAGTCCCAAACCCTACACGTTCATGAGTCTTCTTTCCCCTGGAGCGAGCTGGTTCACCCGCCTGGACCTTAAGGACACCTTATTCTGCCTATGATTAGCCCCAAAGAGCCAGTCACTGTTTGCGTTCGAATAGGAAGAACCTCACACAGCCGAGAAAGTTCAGCTAACCGGGACACATTTGCCCCAGGAATTCAAGAACTCACCCACTCTGTTTGCTGTGTGGTGAGGCTTTGGCCATGGACCTCACAGCCTTCCGTGGGGGGGCGAGGGGGATAAACTGAGCCCTACTACTATATGTAGATGATCTCCTCCTCCTGGCCAGTTACTCCCAAGTAGTTTGCTGGAGAGGCACAAGAATTCTGCTACAGCTGCCGACTGATACAGGGTATAAAGTACCATGGAAAAAGGCCCAAATACGCCGGCCCCGGGTCTGATATCTAGGGCTCGTCATCTCTGAAGGACATTGCTCCCTAGGACCCGATAGGAAGCAAACCATCTGTTCAATCCTTAGACCCGACAACAAAAGGAAGCTCCGAGAGTTTCCTGGAGCAGCGGAGTTCTTCCACATCTGGATCCCTGGGTTCTCAGAAGAGAATCGTCGCATGTTATTCGTGAATTCAATCTCTTTGTCTGCAGGAAAGACCAGGTGACACTAGGGGTCCTCACCCAAACTGCTGGGCCATGGTACAGACCAGTGGCCTATCTGTCTAAACAAGCTCGACCCAGTGGCCGCTGGGTGGCCCCGTGCCTCTGGCCACTAGCTGCCAAGGTGATGCTGTCAGAGAGGCTGAGAAACTCACCTTAGACCAGATCATTCATGTGAAAGTCCTACATGTGGGACAATCTAATGAATAACCGGCGGTACCAGTAGCTCACCATCAGCAGGAGGGCCCACTATCAGGGGCTATTGTGCAAAAATCCACCGGTGACACTAGAAACAGCATGCACACTGAACCTAACCAGGTTCTTCCCCACTGAGGTGAGGCCACCAGATCACGACTGTGCGGAAACCATGGACGAGGTTCACTCAAGCCAAACTGATTTAGCAGACACCCCCTCACTGAACCTGAATGGGAACTGTTCACAGACAGAAGTAGTTTCATCCAGGGAGACCCCCACCCATTATGAATAAGCTAAATAATTCATAATAATACCCTGATAGGTAAGGGAATTAGGCCTCTCGACCAAACTCCAGATGCTTGGAAAAACATTCCCTAAGATAGCCCGAGATGTTCTAGAGAGCGCTGCACTCCCTAGGAAACTGGACCCACCCCTCTCGACCTCTGGACTTAGTAAGGTTAAGAATTAGAAAAAGAAACCACTCCAACCCATTTGGACAGGTCCACATATATTTGTCTTTGCCACTCCATTAAACTGCCATTAAAACAGCAGGCATGGTGCCCTGGATTCACCACACCCGAGTCACGAGAGCCAACACTGAGGACCGCCAGAGACCGGGAACGCTCACAGTGACCCCACGAAGCCGCTACAGGCGACCCTGCACAGGACCACGGAGCCCAGGGAGCCACCGGGACTGTAGAGACCTGAGCATCGTCGGGTCCCGACTCCACCTCTGGGCACAGGACTGGCTGCAGGCGCTCCAGTGGACTGGAGTGGACTAGAGAGACTGTTATTAATAATCATTATATATCAATTGTAGGATGTGTTGTTACTATAAACTGTTTTGGAAATTTTCTGTTAAAACAACTCCTTACAAAATCCTAATCAAACTCATTCCAGTAAGCCTCACCTGCCACTAAATGCCCCCACACCTCATGTCCTAATGAGTGTTTGCAGACATGTATAGGGATGCCCCATAGAAACAGTTATGGGCATCAAAGGGGGGAATGATGTGGCTATGACTCCACGATGACAAAGCAAAATGCTTCACCTTGATATGGCTGTCACTGCTTCTTTGTTCTGCTTTCACTAATCCCACCTTTTTAGCTTCTGTAAACCCGCTTCCATATTCCGCATACCTTGTAATCCCGCCCAACTGTGTGACCTTAAAACCCCAAACACCCTACCTGTCGGGGCTCAGACTGGAGCTCGCCGGCATAATAAACCGGTTCTCCACCTCTCTGAGTGTCAGTTGGCCTCTTGGACATTCCAGCTTGCCGCAACACTAATATATATAGTTCCTCTAAGAATGTACATTTTCCCTTTATTTTCTGTTTTACTTACTATATCCCTTGTTTCTTTGAGGTTCTTGTTGTAAACAAAAATTCATTTGTGGTTGGCATAAGTAACTAAATAAAATATTCATATAATTGCCTGACCAGTAGTGGCACAGTGAGTAGGATCACTGACCTGGGATGCTGAGGTTCCAGGTTTGAAACCCCAAGGCTGCTGGCTTGAGCAAGGGGTCACTGGCTCAGCTGGAACCCCTGGTCAAGGCACGAATGAGAAGCAATCAAATAACAACTAAAGGGATGCAACTATAAGTTGATGCTTCTCATCTCTCTCCCTTCCTGTCTCTCTCTCCCTCACCATCTGAATATATATATATATACACACACACACACACACACACACACACACACACATACACACATATACGTATATATTCATATATGACTTCTCTCTTGAGCTACATGCAACCTCTCAGCTCTAAACAATTACCTGGGTATCACACAGACATGTCAGAATCAACATATTCAAAAGGGAACTCTTTTTCCCCTCCATCCTGGGTCTACAGATTGTTTCCTGTTAGTCAGTTGTACAAATCAGAAACCTCAGTGTTACTGTTACATCTCTCTCTAGTGCCATCTTTATATAATCAGACACCAGTTCCAGGTGATTACCTTACCAACATGCACCTGGCTCTGTACTCCCCCTACCTTCATTCTGGCCACTACCTTCACACTACTCCTTACTATCTCAACAGCCTCCTCATGGATCTATTTCCATATGACCACCAGTTATCTAAAAGTAATCAATCACATCCCAGTCCAAATCCCATTTAAGGCCTTAACAACCTCTATCCTAATTTAATGCAGCAATCCCTCTCCATCCACACACTAGGCCACATCCCTAAAGTATCATTCTCTACCATGTGTCAAACTTGAGCCTGACTCACCTTATTCTTTGAGCCTAAAATGTTTCCTCTCACTCACATTCTTCAATGTCCAGTGGAAATGTTGTATCTTCTCCCCTAACTTCTGCGGCACCTGGCCTGTTATTCAGTCTCTTGCATGGTAATCTACTGCAACTGTTCCCTTACATGGAACCCTTTTCTACTAAAATTGAACTTCTCAAAGATAAAAGTTATTTATTTCCTATACCCAGCAACCCGCCTGGCACCCAGCAGACACTCACAATTCGTAAACTGAATTGATTGATATGCAGATTGCCAGCAATCTCATTCATAATACAAAAATAAACAAAATGGAAGTTTTGTCTCCTCTAAAGAGATAACACAGAGATGGTAAATCATCCTGAAAAAATCAGATGTATTTCAATTACCATGAGGCAGAAAATATAGTTTAATTTAAAATCTATACTGCAAATTCTTCAGCAATAAAACAACAGTAATAGTAAGCATCTTTTTAACATTCATTTATTCAACACATTTTTTGAGCATCTTTGTGCCAGGCACTCTGCTGGATACTGGAAACCCTGTGCTAGATGCTGGGAGTTCATTCATTCGAAAATGTTTTCCTATAAATCATCTCACTTTAGTCTCACAGCCATCCCATGAGGAAGGGAGGACAATGATTATAACCCCCATTTTTCAGATGAGAAACTGAGGTCAGTCACATGATTTGTTCAACTGTCAGTCAAATTCAGTAAGATGGAGATCTAGAAATAAAACAGTTATCTCCTGAATTCAGGTCCAGTGCTTCCTCTACTATTAAAAATTCATTAAAATCTGCAATTTCTTGCTCTCTCCCCTTATTTCTTCTGCAAAAGGGATTAAATTTAACTTCAATTTTGGTCTTAAAAGCAAAGGAAAATAAAGTAGCAGCATCCGCAAAGTCCAAGGCCAGGACTAACCTGTTGTCCTTGCACACAGTCCTTTTGTCTCCCTCGGGCACCAGCTTCTTCTGTTCAATCACTCCGTAGCTTTCTCGACAAATCTATATTTACGGGGGAGAAAAAAGAAACGTTTCCATTTTGTTTACCACTTATATTTCCAGAATCCAAATGAGTGAGAGAAACTTTAGGATCAAATGTAGCTTAGTGACTACTGATTACCACCGAAAAATCTTGGGAGAGAGAGAACCTTAGTCAGAAACACTGGCACCTTAAAAGATCTCTATTGTTTTCAGACCTGGAGTTGCCAATAAATGCAATCAAAGAGAAATTATATAAACTCTAGGAAAGAAATAGATGTATCAGGAATAAAGAAAACTAATGCTTCGGTAATTTTCTTAAACACATACACTAATTATTCATTCATTTACTCAACACATTTACTGAGCTGAAGACAGTATGACTAGCTCTGGCTGGGTAGATCAGTTGATTAGAGCATTGTCCTGATACACAAAGGTGTGGGTTCGATCCCTGGTCAGGACACATACAAAGAATCAACCAATGAGTGCATAAATAAGTGGAACAACATAACGTGTCTCTCTCTCTCTCCCCTTTCCTCTGTCCCTAAATCAATAAATAAAATTAAAAATAAAAAAAGACACTTACTAAAATGATTGGGTTCCGAGAGTCCCTCAATGTGTTATTTGGTTTAGAGAAAAACTAACATCAGTCATGACTAAGCATGATGAAAGAAATAGCCACAATCTTAAGTAAATTGAAAATTCTTACCGTAAAATTGAGGCAGAAAGTCTCCTCAATATCTTCCCCAGGATAATCTAAAAGTTCTTGAAGACTTCTAATCACAGAATAATAGAGAAAGGGAAAGAGCCAAATCAAACTTGGCAATATGGTAATATTGTTTTTATCTCAGTCACATGTCCAGACTATTCACAAGATAAAATTATAAAAGAAGATTCTAGAATAAACATAAATCCAGACCAACAGAAAATCATGTTACCTATAACTTGAAAAGAAATACAGCAGTAGGTCTGTAAGACATTACTTGTTCTCTTTTCCCACTGAGAAATACTAATGGATTTATGAAGAAATTTAATGAATTTATAACTGATAATGTTCTTTTAACCCTGGTACTACTTGGAAATAAATACTGGGGGAAATGGTACCACAGTGGTCCTACAGACTGGCTTTGTCCAAATGCATTAAGAGAATAATCTTTCTATCATTAAAAAATGGTACCATTAAAAAATGGTACCACAGTGGTCCTATAGACTGGCTTTGTCCAAATGCATTAAGAGAATAATCTTTCTATCACTAAAGAAAGCCACAAAGTCACATCATCTGTTAGGAATCTTAACAGCTTATTGTTAATTCAAGGGGCTCTGTATGGTAAAGACACTCTATTATCTATCAGACTAAAGCACACTCAAACATGCACTCTTAAAAAATATGCTTTTTCCAACAATGGTCATTATCCAAGTTTTCAAGAGAATACATTCTTGTAGCTGGACCGCATTCACACTTTCTTCTTTAGTGAGCTTCATGTCTGGTGGTTTCATCAAGAGTTTCCTAAGGAGAAAACTCTTAGTGTAGAGTTTAAACTTGCTACCAGTTAACTAGCCAAAACCATTCCTAGAATACAGCAGTCTCAGCCAGGCTGGTAAAGGAAGAGTACATGCTCAAAGTTCTGTCACTCTCTAGCCTTCTCTTCTAGTGACCAAAAAATTAACCCTGCCTGGGTCTCCTCTGTAGTTGTTTACATTCCTCCTAAATTTCTCTTCTGCTTTCCGTGACCCCGCCCCTGCCATTCTTCATGGTTTCTCAGTATTGGTGTCCTGTACTGCTTGTGTGACAGTTTCATTTTCAGAGGGGACCTTAAAGACTATCCCTTCCTCTATCGCCATCTTAAATCAGAACTTTCCCTATAAAAAGGGATGTTTTACTTCCTGATAATGCCAAAAGGATGATACTGTTTACAGAAAGCTAACGATCTTTTTATGTACTTAAATCTTGTGCTACCTAAAATCAATGCAGAGAAACTCAGAATAAAGGAGTTTTAAGAGCCAGGAAGAAAATAACATAAAAACATGGCTCCACTACTTTGGAAAACTGTCTGGCAGTTCTTCAGAAGGCTAAACACAGAGTTTCCATAACCCAGCAACTCAACTCCAGGTATGTACCCAAGAAATAAAAACTTATGTCCACACAAAAATTTGCACAAGAATGTCCATAGCAGCATAATTCATAATATCCAAAAAGCAGAAATAAGCCAAATGTCCATCAACTGATGAACAGATCAACAAAATTAGTGTATCTGTATAATGGAATATTATTTGGCAATGAAAACAAATGAAACACTGATATGAGTTATTATATGGATAAACCTTGAAAACATGCTGTGTAAAAAGCCAGACACAGAGGACCATATATTATATAATTCCATTTACATGAAATACCAGAATAGGCAAATCTATAGAAACAGAAGGTACATTGGAAGTTGCCTAGGGCTTGTGGGATGAGGAGATTGTGGATGACAACTAAGGAGTACACATTTCTTTTCCAGGTGATGAAAATATTCTAAAATTGTGGTGATGGCTACACAATTCTGAATATACTAAATGTCACTGGATTGTACACTTTTAAGTATGTGAATTATATATTAATGGCTCTGGGAGATAATAGAAAATATATATTGATCTCTGCCCCTGGTTCCTGGCACAGAGCTCCTAAAATCCTTGTAATTTCCTACCCGCTAAGAGCACTAGGAGAACCTTTGTTCTAGTGAGCTGACTCGGTGGGCTCCTGCATGGAAGCTGGTCACCAGAAACACCAGCCATAATTAGAAGACTGAAATTTGCAGCCCCTTCCCTACCCCCAATTTTTCCATATAAGAGAGAGGGGAAGCCTCCATAAAATCCCCACAGTAGGAGGCTGAGAAAGCTTCTGGGTTGGTGAACACATCCAACCACCAGGAGGGCAATGTGCCCCAACTCCACAGAGAGAAGCTCCTGCCCGCAGGGCCCGCCCAGGTCTCATCCTGTCTATCTCCACATCTGGCTGTTCGTCTGTATCCTTAACGATGTCCTTTAATAAACTGGTAAATGTGTTTCCCTGAGTTCTGTGAGCTGCACTAGCAAATTAATCAAACCTCAGGAGAAGGTCATAGAAACCTCAGATTTGTAGTAAACTCAGGCAGAATCTGTGGATATCCAGGGACCTCCTACTTGCAGCTGGTATCGGAAGTGGGCTGGGAACGGTCTTGTGGGACTGAGCCCTAACCTGTGGGCTCTGACACTATCTCCAGGTAGACAGCGTCAAAATTCAGTTAAATTGTAGGACCCCCAGCCGGTGTTGTGGAGAACTGTTTGGTGGTGTGGAGAGCGGAAGTGTTGTGTGACGAGAGGACACACTCCGGACAGAGAGACGCAGAAGGCGGGGAAGAACGGCAGGGTTTTCTTAATACGGGTTCTCTTTTCACCGCTTTTCTCCCCCCCTGTGTTTCTGGACCATGGCCAATCTCAGTCTTTACTGTTTGTTCAGAACAAGAAATAAAAGAGATTATTTGGTATTCCTGGGCAGCTATACCTTCCCTTCTCTTTTCTTCCCTTCTGCCTGTAAAGTGGCAGACGGAACAAGCAGCTGTGCAGCTGTGCCTTCCGATGAAGCGCACAGCAGAGT
Organism: Saccopteryx bilineata; assembly: GCF_036850765.1. Lineage (NCBI taxonomy): Eukaryota > Metazoa > Chordata > Mammalia > Chiroptera > Emballonuridae > Saccopteryx > Saccopteryx bilineata. Next base: position 193,752,746 of record NC_089494.1, read on the forward strand.
CTGACCATGTGGGTTGGTAAGCTCCCACTTGCCCCTGTGCTGCCTTCGACCTTTAGCCCACACTGCCCAAGGCAGCCAGAGTCAGAGCAGCACCCCACACGAAGCTGCCTTTCGGTTTTCTACCTTCCTTCAGTGGGTGACAGCTCCTTCAAGTCTTCCAAGCCAGGCTTTACGTTCAGTAACTTCTTATAGAGCGCCAGCGGGAAGTGGAGGTCGACCACGGTGGAGTTGTAGATAGCGAGCCCACAGGTTATGCCGATTAAGTGAAACCAGTTGTGCTCTACAAAACACTTTTCAGTACAAATGCAAATATGTTAAAAAGAGATTCAGTGTTTCCGGCCCTCAAAACAATCTGAAAGATACCATAAAATATTTTCAATATAAAAGAATGAAGACTTTATTAATATTTAGTTACCTTCTGGAGCAAAGAAATCCCTGACAGAAGTTTGGTTATCCCCAAAAGATACAATGTACACAAAAAGTTAAGTCAGCATTCACAGCTCATCTAGTGATAGAATAGCTCATTCAGTCATCACCACTTAACGATGGGGACTCATTCAGAGAAATGCGTCAGGTGATTTTTCCCGTGCTAATATCAGAATGCAATTTACATAAACCCAGATGGTAGAGCCTACTGCACACCTAGGCTACATGGTAGAGCCTATTGCTCCTAGGCTACCAGCCTAAACAGCATGTACTGTACAAAACAGGATTAATTCAAGCACAAGAGAAAATGATGCAATCAAGAAACAATAAATAAGAAGTATGAGGCTGCTGCCTAAGTAACTCCGTACACTGTTTTATAGCAAATTTTTTTATAAGTAGAAAAAGTATACTCTGAAATAATGATCAAACATACCGTGTAGTATCTACATTAACCAGAATCATGGTCTTTTACTTTCATTATCAAGTACTAGACACTGTACATAATTGTATGTGCTATACTTTAATATGACTGACAGCATAGTACGTGTGTTCGAACGAGGACCACCACAAACACATGAGTAATGGGTTGCACTACACCGTCACAACAGCTATGATATCACTAGGTGACAGAATTTTTCAGCTTCATTATAATCTAATGGAGCCACTGTCATATACATGACCCACTGTTGACAGAAATGTCATTATGCAGCACATGATTAATCATTTAGAGAGGGGTAGTCAACCTTTTTATACCTACTGCTTACTTTTGTATCTCTGTTAGCAGTAAAATTTTCTAGTCGCTCACCGGTTCCATAGTAATGGTGATTTATAAAGTAGGGAAGTAACTTTACTTTATAAAATTTATAAAGCAGAGTTACAGAAGTTAAAGCATATAATAATAATTACTTACCAAGTACTTAATGTCAGATTTTCACTAAGTTTGGCAGAATAAATCTTTATAAAACAACTTACTATAATTTAATTTATCTTTTTATTAATACTTTGGTTGCTCCGCTACCACCCACCATGAAAGCTAGAACGCCCACTAGTGGTTAACTACCACTGATTTAGAGCACTGCTGTCCAACAGTAATTTGTGCAATGATGGAAACATTCTATTTTGTGCTGTCCCACACGGTAGCCCCTTGAAAAGTGGCTAGTACAACTGAGAAGACGAATCTTTGTTCCTATGTAATTTCAATTACATACAATTTAAATTTCAATGGCCATATGTGGCTAATGGCTACCTATTAAAACAGTGCAGATCTAAGAAGAAAAGTCTGGTAGAAAAAGAACTAAAAGTATACTCTGGTTGAAATTAGACTGCTTCTTAAAATTTAGCTGTCCTATTGAATTTTCAAAATTAAAGTGTCTGTGTTTACTTGTATTAGTATTCATACACATACTATCAGTTACTGAAATAAGACACATTTGACTACTACTTTCTACATTTCATAAAAGCAATTTCTTCATCATGCTGTGCTTTTCCTACCCTTCAAGGATAATAAACTTGGGTCTTACCTACTAGAAATGAAAAGAGGGTTGAGGGGTGACAAGAGACACTATGAGGTCTTATCAATGGGTTAAAAAAATGAAGACCAGATACATTATTTAGACATTTTAAATTAGTTTGTTATGCTTTCCTTTTTAAAGTCAGAAGTCAAGGAATTGGCCTCACAACTAAAAAAAAAGAGTTTAATTCTATCCATTTGTTTAACTACAACATCACTACCTTACCGTATCTGAAAACCACAAGAGATTTGAGTCCTCATAGTAGGTAAACATTCCATAGATGGGATTCAGAAGTTCTTTTAACAATAGAAGAAAGAACTCCTTTGTGACACCACCAGCATCCACTGCTTCTTCACCATCAAAGATTACCTTAAAACAATAAAAGCAGAATTAATACTTCAAAAATCTTTGGCATTCTATCTTTTTTTTAGCAAATTCTTTCCAGAGTTAGGAAGATATAACACAGAATACTCTGATGCACTGAAAACTGCAAGGTGCATCCACTGGTGGTTAACAAGGGACTTACAGACACACAGAATTTATACTAGGTACTTCAAGGGATACAAAAAAAGTTAGAAGTTCACCAGATGGCCATAGAGAGTTTACCATCTAGTTAGGGCAGTAAAGCAAACATAAAAGAATCCATTAGAATACTTGATTTTCAAAGAGTCAAGTACATACATTGAGAGGTAAATGTTCTGGCACACTGGAAAAAAGCAATGATTAACCTGAATAAAAGAGGTTCTTGAAGAAACTGATGCATATGGAAGGGAGGAGGGCATTCTAAGTAGGCACAGACCTGAGCTCTATGAGGGACTATAAAAAGACCCATAAACAGACGAATAAGGGGAACGCTGGACCCATAATGATCATCACAGTTAACAACTACAGCAAACCAACAAATAAGAGTTATTGAGTTACCACGTGCCAGCAGTTAAACTCTGTTAACCTAATCCTCAGAACAGCCTTATGCATAGGTACAGTATTATTATTAACACCCCATTTTATAGGGTAGAGCTCAGGGACAGAGCTAACAAAAGCATTCGAGGAAGCTTATTCTGTGGCTGTCTTCAAGGCTGTCTAGAGCAGGACAAGAATACAGGTGGGGGCAGTCACTACAACCTTGAGCATATGGACGCCAGCAGAAGGCCACTTAGACATGCTACGAAGCAAGAACTGTCTTATCCGAATTACTGATTGAAAACAGTGGGCAAAAAGGGGCCCCTGTTAGATATAAAATCTAACCCAGTTCTCGGGAGAACTCCCAGACAGATTGATGGAACAGATACTACTCATTGGCCATTTTGGAAAGGGTGACAGTATCGTGGAGACCACGAGTTTCTTGCTTATTATGTTTCAGTAACTGGAATTTATAAGAGGATGAGAAATAGATATAAGAGTCTTCTGAAGGGAGAGATAAATGGCTTAAAATTTTAAATAATTATCTAAATATTTATTAGTACCAACTCTGTACCAAGCATTGTGTTAATCCCTGGGAGTAAAATAAGTAGTAACACAAACATGCAGTCTATGAGGAAAGACATTAGTATCAGGATACAAAGAGTGCCTGACGTTACAGGCCAACAACTTCCTAGCTGATTTCACAACCTTTCTATATTCTCTGTTTTACCTTCTTTCTCTTAAGTCTTTGACATCCAAAGACTTCCTAGATGCTGGCTTGATAGTTTCACATCTAGTTGAAGCTTCAGTTTTGCTGTTGCTTGCTTGTCTTTAGTAGAGCTCATGCAGATACACTGAAGACAGCAGACAGAGAAAGCCCTATCACCCCTCAAGTAATCCACTGGCATTTTTATCTGATGTTATGTTGAGATATGCTGTCTGGTGATATGACAAAAGGAGGTGATTAAATTCTTGTAAAATGAATGAAAGAAATAATGAACGGCTACACTCCACAATTTTAATAGTAAGATCTTTGTTGTTTCATCAACACTGTATAAAGAAAATCCAGGAGGGTATTTTGAGAAATACCCTGAAGGGCTCACTTTGAGAGGCTTTTTCAGATCAATATCAGAATGAATGCTCAGCTCTCTTAGGGCATCTCCAACGAGGTTGTTCCTGCGAACGTGAAGGACCAGGAAGGGGCTTCTGGCCAGCAGAGGCTCCAAGGTGAGCAGCATGAAGACATTCTGCAGGTTGGCTCCATTGACCGCCACCTGAAATGGCATATCAAGAACAAAACTACTCAGAGTGCACCTGTGAGTGGGGATAGCAGCCAGCTGTGCCTTTCTACCTGGGGTAGGTGGGGAGCACAGACTGTATCTCCATTTGTTCCTTTTATTTTCTTCTTAACTTTTCCAGTTAGATAAGTTACTATATTTATAAAACACACAAATCTTTCTAATCTGAACCCAAAGAGATTAATTTAAACAGTCTGTGAATCATGTGATCCATAACCAGTCTCAGGAAAACTAATGTAGGCCCAAATAAGATTAAAGTTAATACAGTAATAGAAAAAACATGATGGAGAGTGGGTAAACACCATGACTTTCAAAATGGCAGAATAAGAAACCTAATACAGTGGTACCTTGAGATATGAACAGACCAACATACAAATTTCTTTTTAAGATATGAGCTGCGACTTGGTTCAATTTTTGTTTGAGATCCGAGCGAAATTCCGAGACATAAGTCGTGATTCGGGAAGCTGCCACTAGTTGGCGCATTGGCGCATGGGTCCAGGATAGGCAGTTTGATATACGAGTTGACTGACTTACGAGCTCCGTTACAGAACGAATTAAATTCGTATCTCAAGGTACCACTGTAATCACTTCTTAAACAGCTTTTTAATCTTGGAATAAAAACCTTCAAATTGTCAATATCAAGAATACATTACTATGAAAATACACACACACACACACACACACAGCTAGAGAGAAGCAGTAGGAATTGCTAGGTTTGAATTGATGATTTGCAAGTACCTTTGTAGGCTTTTCCAAACTAATTATATTTTATAATAAAAATGCATACTTAAAATAAATTGCTATAACTAAAGTTTTAATTCAATGAGAAATTATCTCTCTATCTCTATCAGGGGTCAGCAGACAACTGGACCAAACCCATCCTGCTGCCTGTTTTTATCCAGCTCTTGAGCACACATGGTTTCTACACTTTTAAATTGTTGGGGGAAAAAAGAAATAATACTTCGCATGTGAAAAGTATAGAAAACTCAAAGTTCACTGCACATAAAGTTTTATTGGAACGCCACCATGCTCACTCAGTCATGTATTGCTACCGCTGCTTTTGTGCTATGACAAAGCCGAATAGTTGAGACAGATTGTGTGACCCATAATGACTAAAATATTTACTATGTGGCCCATTATGGAAACGCTTGCCAACCCCTGATCTATGTAAATGAGTAATCTCTTATATGTGTTGTATTCAAGTGCTAAAAAAATTGTAATAGTTCTGAAAGTTAGAATGGCACTCAACAAAATATACTTTCTCCTATTAGTAAAAATTACAACTGAATGTGTAGGCTGAAAGAAGCACATAGTAAGAGGAAATAATTTTTAAACTCTGATACCTGCATCTGTAGTTCGGCATCTGTCTGTAACATTTTGGTCTTGGCTTGGGCATCAAAGATGAAAGGGTAGGAACAAAGTGTTACGGAATCCTAAATAAAACATAATTGGCAATACTGTAGTATCCACAGAGGATACTGCCGGAAGAATATATAAGTAAATTAAAAAGGTATCATTTACCTGTATTATCGATTGTCTAGCTTTCTGTATAAAGAAAAACAAAGTCTCTTATTTGAATTGCAAAATTTAAACATTACCCCCTACAAATGTAAATACAAATAACAAAATATAAAGTATCTCACTATTTGGCCATGGAACTAACCCCATTTGAATGGCTGGCTGGATTTGAATGGAATAGAACAAATGTTCTGATGGACATAGACTGAAAAAGAAAAACTAAAACAATCTTTAAAAATTTTTAAAGAACCGTTACAGACCATTTCACCAACTGTATAATTCACAGCATTAATAGAATTCTCTTTTATAACAGAAACCTAATTTCAAAACAGAAATTTTAAAACCTTGATTTCAGAAATTACTTTTGCTGAGAAAGTTAATGCAAATTTCATTCATGAGCATGTTATGACTCAGCACTTAAGCCAATTCTTGGCCTACAGGTCACTTCATCAATATGTAAATGAAATCTTAACAAACTTTGAGAAGGGAAATAACAGTAAATTTTAAAACCTACTTACTGGGGGAAAATCTTTTCTGAAAGTTTTTTTTATGTTATGTAATAGACATTATTCATTAACTTAATAGAAACAAACATAATCATTAACAATATACATCATGTTGACCTGCAGTAATTTTTTTTTTTCTGAAGCTGGAAACAGGGAGGCAGTCAGACAGACTCCCGCAGGCGCCCGACCGGGATCCACCCGGCACGCCCACCAGGGGGCGATGCTCTGCCCATCCAGGGCATCGCTCTGTCGCGACCAGAGCCATTATAACGCCTGAGGCAAAGGCCACAGAGCCATCCTCAACGCCTGGGCCAACTTTGCTCCAATGAAGCCTCGGCTACAGGAGGGGAAAAGAGAGAGAGAGAGAGAGAGAGAGAGAGAGGAAGGAGAGGGGGAGGGGTGGAGAAGCAGATGGGCGCCTCTCCTGTGTGTCCTGGCGGGGAATCTAACCCGGGACTTCTGCACACCAGGCCGACGCTCTACCACTGAGCCAACTGGCCAGGGCCAGTAATTTTTCTCAAATGGAAAACTCTGGATTTATTCTCAGAGACCTGAGAGTGTTATCCACATTTTTAAATTTTGTTGGGTTTTTTTTTTATAAATAAAATCCTAAACAAAATCAATAGAAAAAATTCAGAATGACCCCCTTATAATGGTGTGTCACCATATAATTTGCATTTATTTTAATGGTTGCACCGATTATACTTAATGGTCCAAGAGTAATAAGAAGAGGAAAAAAAGCAATCTTTCTTGGTAAGTAATGCGTTTGCACAAGGGACAGAGCTGCTCAAGCTCTCTGCATTAATGAAGGCTTAATAGCATCTAAAAGGAAGAAGGAGCTGAGTCATCCCAGGGTGACTGGAACAGGCCTTGGCCTGACAGCAGGCAGTCCTGTGAACGCATGGATGGGTGGAGCAACACACGAATGCTTCTCTCTCCCCTCTCCTCTCTCTCTAAAAGTCAATAAATAAATAAAATACTTTTAAAAGTCACAGTGTACGTGGGGTTTGGTTTCAGTGAGGCTGTCAATGTTTTATTGATTTTAGAGTTTTGTTTGTATCTAATTTGTAAATTTGGTTCAGTTTTATAATTGTTTAAACGTTATAGAAGAAGTATCTAATTTCTTTCATGTTTATGTATAGTCCAATGAAATCATTTAATAGCAATTTTAAATAAAATCTACCCTGTTTATCCTTTAGAAACAGGTTCCTTTATGGATCTTGGAATATTTCTCTGGACTGAAGAACAATTGAAGAGACAATTCAAGTTCAGTAGACAGGTATAAAATCATGTATATATATATCCAGGCTAATTTGACTGACTCTCATGCCTACATATCTAATTACTTTGAATTTAGAATTGAAATCACTAAAATAAAACACACATAAGCCATAAAACAACACTCTAGAAAATTATCTTCCAGTCTAAGTACCTACAAAAGGTATAAGTATCCTGGAAAAGTAGATTTTAAACTGGTGCTAATATTCAGAATTTTAGACTCTTCATCTCGAAAAGATTATTTTATTCTGAGCATGATTTGTTTATTCTCAAAAGAAAAACCTTTAATCTGTTGACTGTTGGGCAAATGAGTTTGTAAAATTTGTATTTTTTGAGTTTCCTCACTTTGTTAAAAAATGGCGCTGGGCAGCCACATGTGTGTGCTTGCCCTCAGAGCAGGGCACTTGATTGCAAATAGCGAATTGCATTCCTGCCTGGAAGGGGCCATTGTTTTGCTAATATTTGCTGGAGGAGGGGTCTTCATGGGCCCAGGCAGTTTTGCAGGGAGAGCAGAGAGAATGCAGACTGCTGAAGAAGCCAGTTTTGCAGGGAGAGAGGAGGTGTGCAGATGAGGAACCAGAACTGAGGGGCTTTGTGAGCTCTGCTGAGATTGGTGGGGCCTTTGATTCTAGGAGGAACCAGAGAAGATTCTCCTGATTGTGGAACTGGAGAATGTGTCAGGGCTTTGGGAGCCCCGAATGAAAGGGAGTGTTTTCCCTGTGTTTGTTCGTCGGCCGACGGCCGGTGTGAGACTTTAATAAAGAAATGGCCCACCATCCTCCGGCTCTGCTGTTTCTTTACTGTCTGCCCGAATTCAATGGGAACCTGCATGTGAGTGTCCATGATACAGCGGCCACTGGCCATACATCTGGTATAGTTTGCAGCAAGATTCAGATCGGATTGGTATGGAGCAGCCACTGCCCTTGAGGGGTGGGGTAGAAGACTGGTTGTTGTTATGGTTCCCATGGCTGCCTTCTGGGGACTGTGGCTGGCTGATTTTTACAGCTCTGCAAGAAGAAACCGAGAGCTCTGTGCAAGAGGCTGCCCAAGGCCTGAAAACTGCGCAGCAGCAATGGAAGGAGTTGGAATGGCCACGGGAGAAAGAGATGCAGATCCTGGAACTGGAGCGAGCGCTGGAGAAGGAGGACACATGGGTTCGTGAGCTGCAGTTTGCCCTGGAAGTTGAACGCTGGCAGAAGCAGTTGTTTGAGGGACAACTGTGGGTTCAGCTTCACGAGAGCCGGCAGCCACTGGAGCCTAAGATGTAGTCGTGCCGGTGGAGTGGCTCTGAGTCAGTGTAAGCATTTCCAGCTCCTCTTCTGAGGATGAGAAAACTTGGGTTGAGACTGCCACCCACAGATCACAGAAGGTAAAAACCCTGCAGCAAAGAGGATCTACAAAGCCCCTGGTAGGTTTGCGATTGTGGAACATAGGGGTGGATGGCAGCATGATCTCTGGAGCGAAGGTGGAAATGTTGGCCACCATTGCCATGTGTTCCTCCTTGGGGCAGCATCTTAACAGCTGTCAAGATGGCAGGGATGAGGGGGAAGGCTGGAGACCCCTTGTGCATGGACTGACTTTTGTATTGTGACCATAGAGGTCACCAGCTCTCTTGTTAGATGGACAGGCAGCTTTTGGGTAATATGAGAGACCTCAAAGGTGGGGCGGCTCTGGTGGAGGCCCTCCTGCACCGGGAAGCTTTTCATCCAGTTGGAGAGAAGCTCCAAGGACATCGTGAGCTTTGGGCAGAGTGCTCAGAGAGGCACGGTGAAGGCACCTTTGTAATTGTTGAAATTGTATAACTTGTACCGTTACTGTAATTTATTTGTATAACGTACCTCATTCCTTGCATAGGAATGCCTGTGGTGTGGATTGCTAAGTGAGCAAAAGGGGTGGAATGTTGGGCAAATGAGTTTGTAAAATTTATATTTTTTGAGTTTCCTCACTTTTATTGTTAAAAAATGGTACTGGGCAGTCACGTGTGTCCTTGCCCTCAGAGCAGGGCAGTTGATTGCAAATTGCAGATCGCACTCCTGCTTGGGAGGGGCCATTGCTTTACTAATGTTTTCTGGAGGAGGAGTCGTTGTGGGCCCATCCAGTTTTCTGCAGGGAGAACAGAGAGAATGCAGAGTGCTGAAGAAGCCAGTTTTGCAGGGGGAGGGAATGTGTGCAGATGAGGAACCAGAACTGAGGGGCTTTGCGAGCTCCGCTGACAGTGGTGGGGCCTTTGATTCTAGGAGGAACCGGAGAAGATTCTCCTGGTTATGGAACTGGAGAATATATCAGGGCTATAGGAGCCCTGAATGAAAGGAAAGTGTTTGCTCGTCGGCGGGTGTGAGACTTTAATAAATGAATGGCCCACCATCCTCCAAATCTGCTGTTTCTTTACTGTCTGCCCGAATTCAATGAAAACCTGCATATGAATGGCCACGATGGTGGCAGCCACTGGCCATACATTGGCCTATAAAACAAGATGAAATTTTGAACACTTCAAATGTAAAAATGACTATAGAAGAAATTATAACAGTGACTGTAAAAACAGTTGTTGGCATTATAGTGCCCCAGTATACCTAGTATTTTAAATACAGGTATTTTTGTTGGTGCAATATAGAGGTGGGGCAAAAGTAGGTTTACAGGTGTGAGTGCATGAAACACAGTTTATTCTGTATTATTATTGTATTATTCTCCACACAAACAACTGTATTATTCTCCACACAAACAATTGTATTATTCTCCATACAAAGAACTGTAAACCTACTTTTGCCCCCACCCAGTAATTATTTCAGACATCAAACAACAGCTTTGTCTGTATTACTTGACTCTCTCCAGTCCCATTACAGTTCTCTGATTCTCTCTACCATCCCCTCCCTGAAAACCCCACCATGAGCCCTCCTTCTATGGCTCTTATTCCCTCCCTCACTCCTTATTCCCTCCCTCACTCCTTGCCTAACCCCTCCCCGACCCCTGGCAGAGTCCAGTTTTAGAAAAGAGCTGGTATCTGTTCTGGAGAAGGAGAGGAGTTATCACAGACAGGGTCATCCCACTCTCAGTTGAGTGGCTGGCTGGAAAGAAATCTAAAACTGCTTCCATTAGGAACCAGAGACAAGGCCACAGAGCTGGTGGTCCAGAAGACCCCCCTCCCAGGGAGGAGCGCAGTGCCAGCTCTAAGGAAGGGAAAGATGGAAAGGCTGTTCCCTCAAAAGAAGCACCAGACCTATATGAAGGTCTATAAAACACTTATAGACTTTTTATAAGGCTGTGAGTTTTTGTATTTGAAATACAATAATTTCACTGACTTTTATTTTGTGAATGCTGACTATTTCAGAAATAGTATTAGTACTGGCATTTCCACATTACATAAGATAAATACTGAAACAGCTGTGTTATGATTTTGCTTCATGACTGCTCTCCCTAACCTAGAAGGATACATATGAACTGCCATGTGACCCCCTCTGAGGGGCTGCTTGTCCTGGGCCAATCATTCCTCCAAAACAGTCTCACAAAATTAGAACTAGCAAAGCACTGGTGGATCACATTTCAAATATTTCTGCTTGAAGTTGCATTGTGACATTAGATCATTTTTTAAAGTATATAAAATTTGAAGCAATCGACAAGTATATGGTACAGAATTGAAGAACTGGGAATATCTTTTTTTTTTATTCCAAATCAACATTTCCTAAATATGACTGTGACCTGGGACAGGAGGCATGGCACAAATACCTATCATGCCAAGAAGGAAACACAGGAGCCTCTGCTGTAGGGCCTGCCTGCCACCACGTGTTCCTATACCCACCATGGGCAAACCTGGCTTCCTGCTGTCACTGAATGCTGAGGCAAAAACATTTGCATCCTCTCACCATGCACAATAATGGCACTCAGAGCCAAATCACTGCCCCCTTCTGACACATATGACTAGTTTTTATTTTTGAAGCATTTACTCTGTACCATTAACTTTCTGACTGTGCTGCTCTCTATGGGAGCCCACAAAGTCACTAATTCTTGTTATTTGATTTTCAAGTGGATGTTGGTAGATTAATGGAAATAACAAGTCACTACCACCTCTTTCTTTAAAATGAGCAAAAATCATCCACATCACAATGTCTTTTTGTGTTCCACAGCTCTTTTTACATGTGTTATTTATGTATACGCCTTTGTAATTCCCTTTTCACTGTTTGTACTGAACGCCCTACAGCGGTGACCACAATGTTCTGTACATGTCCCTGCCCCCAACTAACAGGCACGCAATATATGTGAGGTGCCAAGAACTGCTTACTGTAATTACTGAGGGCTTATTATATGGCAAGTGAAGCACTCTGCCAAGTAAGGCCTTTCCATTCACTTAAGTCTTACAATACTGTTATAATTTTCATTTACAAATGAGGATGTTAGGCCTATAGAAATTAAGTAACTTGCCTAGGGTCACACAGGTAAGGAGGCCAGAATTGAGACTACAAGTTCTTTCTGATTAAAGTATGTGTTTTGAACTACCTGCTGTACTGCCTCAGCTACTACCAAGCCCAAAATTTTTATTGTGGTAAATGTAAAATGGAATATTAGTTCACCATTAAAAAAAAAAAAGGAAATCCTACCATTCGCTAAAACATGGGTGAACCTAATGGGCATTATGCGAAGTAAAATAAGCCAGAGAAAGGCAAAATACTCTATGGTGTCACTTATACATGGAATCTAAAAAAAGAAAAAAGCCAATCTTATAGAAACAGAAGACTGACGGTTTCCAGGGGCAAGAGGGTGGGAAGATGGGGAGACATAGATCAAAGGGTAGAATTCTGTTATAAGCTCTGAGGAGCTAATGTACAGTATGGTAACTAGTTAATAATACTGTATTGCATATTTTAAAGTTGCTAAGAGAATAAATCTTAAAAGTTTTCATCACAAGAAAAAAATATCCGAAACTATGTGTGGTGACAGACGGTAACTCTACTGAATCACTATGTTATACTAACATAATGTCATATGTCAGTTATAACTTAAAAGAATGGTTAAAATACATACAAATTTATATATAAAATGGCTTTAGCAACTCAGGTTAAAATCCAATATATCAAGAAATTGAAACTTTAATTTCTAAAAGTACTGTACAATAAAAAAATTCCACAGAAATCACAAAAGTTCACACAGTAACTTTCTATCCTTCTATAATAACTACCTTAAATTACTGAAGAGCACATGAAGACCTATATTTACTTACTAAATGTTAAGAAAAAGAAACTATTAAAATGTTGTAAAAGTCGTTTGCTTAACCTCCTTTCAGAGACTACAGTCATGACAATCTAGATTTTTTAAAATTTATTTTTCTTCTTTCCTAAGTGAGAGGAGGGGAACTAGAGAGACAGATTCCTGCATGCACCCCGACTGGGATCTACCCAGCAAACCCCATCTGGCGCCTATGCTCTATTTGCAGCCATGCTCGCAACTGAGCTATTTTTAGCACCTCAGGCAGTGGCTACACAAAGCCACCCTTAGTGACTGGGGTCAATGTGCTGGAACCAATCAAGCCATGGCTGCGGGAGGATAAGAGAGAAGGGAGGGGGAGAAGGAGAGGAGTAGAGAAGCAGATGGTCATTTCTCCTGTGTGCCATGACCAGGAATTGAACCTGGGACATCCACACACTGGGCTGATATGATAATCTACAATTTAACACCAGTAATTTCTTTTTCAGTGGCAAAAAGAGTTAGAATTCATTAGAATTATCCTATTCAGCATCAAGTCTGAGAAAGTGTTGATTAGAAGTCAGAAGAATTGGCTTTTTTTTCTTTTTTTTGGGAATCAACATTTTTATTTATTTTATTTTAATTTTTTAGAGAGAAGAGGGAGAGACAGAGAGAGAGAGGAGAGACAGAGAGAGAGAAGGGGGGAGGAGCTGGAAGCATCAACTCCCATATGTGCCTTGACCAGGCAAGCCCAGGTTTTCGAACCGGCGACCACAGCATTTCCAGGTCGATGCTTTATCCACTGCACCACCACAGGTCAGGCCAGAAGAATTGGCTTTTACGGTTAAATTGGTGAAAAAATTGTTTAACTTCTCTGAGTCTCCACTTCTTCACCAGAAAACAAAGCTGTTGGCCTAAATAATTCATAAGCCTTATTTCAGCTTTTAGCATTTCATTATTTAATTAATAGTATTTTCATATGAATTGGTAAATCAAAAAAAGTTAATCTTTTTAGAATTTCTAAATTAGCAGGTGAAAGCATAGTTCATTGCTAGCCTCCATGTTAAATTTCCCATGAATACCTATTTAGAAGAATCTAATCCACTTTTATTGAAAAGTGTTTTGTTTTTTTCAAGGTACTTATAAAATCTTATTAAAAACAATATTGTGTCTAATATTAATCATCTATTATTTATTTAACAAAGAAAATAATCTTGCTTGGTTAAATAAAGCTGTTTAAATACCTTGCTTTTGGAAACCACTATTTACTTCAAAATACCCTACAGGGAAAATACTACCTAAATGTTGTTGATAAATCTATTAAAATAGGTGAGATAAATCTATTAAAATATAAAATTGAGGTGAGCAACAACTCACCTCAAATGCATCTGCCATGCATGGTTTCACTAAATATTATAACCAAATTATCACTGTTTTCTGAAATAACTCAAATTTACATATACTCCACAGATAGGGGGTCCTATAAAGCCTTGCATATATCTCAAGCCAGTGTAATCAAACTGAGAAGTTCTTGCCAAGTCATGGGTGGGTGGGAGGAATCTGCACGCATTTCCTTGGATGGTATTTCTAACATACCGTGAGAAGTAGGTCAGGGATAAGTGACATTTTTACTCACATAATCCTAAATCAGAGGCGGCCTACAGAGTTCAGGCAGCTGAATAAGATGACTGAAGTAGGATAACTATTAGAAGATGATACTTAGCAAATGTCCTTTCCTCAATGTCAAAGTCAAGCTGCAGTGGAGAATGTGGCATACAGAAATCCTGTCTAAAGAGCCTCTATTGAACTCCAGCCATCCGGTGCCATCTGGGAAGACAGGCCATGTTGCCAGATGTTCCAAGTTTCAAGAAAAGCTAAAAATTCCATTTTATATGTCCTGACATTTTTTAATTGTGGTAAAAGACACAACAAAGTTTACTCTCTTTATCATTTTAAAGTATACAGTTTGGTAGTGTTAAATACATTTGCATTATTATGCAATGATCTCCAAAACTTTTCCAACTTGCAAACTCTATATGCATTATACAACTCCCCATTTCTCCGCCCCCAGACCCTGGCCACCACAAGTCTATAATGCTCATAAAAACTAGAGGATTTTTTATTGCTTCATATTCATTGAGTTTGACTACTTTAGATACCTTGATTTTTTTTCACATTGGCAACTAATTTAATATTTATACCATTGGGTGTGACTACCCATTTATGACTCCTTATGATCCTTTGTGATTACTTCAAGCACTTCAAAGTTTCGAGAATGAAAAAGCCAGTGGATAAATCACAGGTGTGACACTAACACCAAAGTCAAGGACAAATTATAGAGCCCAGATGTGTTGTCCTAATCCTTAACCTGTACTCAGAAAAAAAGACGAAAGCTGTAAGATACGGTTTACATGAAGTCTTACCATGCCTGCTTGATGCAAGAACCACATGAGATAGTCTTCCTGAATGTCCACAAGACTGGAAATCTCAGGAATGTAAAATGCATCATATTCCACGTGCTTCACTTTAAGATTTACCTGATGAAAAACAAAACAAGGACAACTAAAACCTAGACAACTGAAAAAGGACTTCACATAGAACATCTCAGTAGGACATGTGGCCCTCCCATCTATCGATCAGCCTTCTCCCCACTGGTTCCACTCAATGTTTACCTTATATAACTTCTCCAAGAGCTTGAGAGCTGCTGTAATATAGTTGTTAAACAGTACAGGAATTAAGAATGTCTTTCTTCCTCTCAGGAGATAAACAACTGTACCTTTATAGAGGTTTACCAGCTTCATGAAATATTTCGGGCATACCTGAGACCACCAGTTATCTTTAGAAAGAAAACACATGTTTCAACATATAATCTTGATATTTTTGCCTCGAGTATTTACATCTTTGCCTACGGCACAATTTTTCCCTCAAAGAGTCATCCAGAAGGCTAATCTAAAATTTCAATCCCACAGGTAAATGTGGACATACTCTGGGCAGGAGCAGTCATATGTTCTAGCCCTGTCAGCCCTCTTCTGAGCCACCACACCTAAATCCTGAACCAGGGATGCCAATGACCACATGTACCAGGACAGCATCTATATGAAAACCATTCCATCCTTCAGGAGGTATAATGAGTTCAATAACGACTATTTCAGCTTTTCTCCAAACCATGCTTTCTCATACCCAACAAGAAAATAATACCATTGACTTCTACTTTGTCAGAAATAAATTCAGCCATACTGAAATATTTAAAAGATTAAATAATATGATGTCTGAGACTTTTTTAAAAATTCCAGCAAAAATGAAAAGGTGGTGGTAGGGGAATAAAAACGAAAAGGGCAAAATGTTGATATTCATTAATTGATGGGTTTTTGTAGCATTCTCTCTACTTTGGGGTTATTCTTTTCAGTTTAAATTTCTATTAGAAGTTTAAAAATTCAGTATAAAACTGAACCATGTGGATTGCTTCGTGCCATCCTACCTGAAAAAATTAAAATGAAAAAAATAACAAAAAACCTCAAAACTTAAACATTAGGTACTACACTCCTTCATAAATTGCCATCTCTTTACCTCATAGTCTACTAGCCTAAAAAATATGCTCCAAAGGGCTCTTGATCTTAAAAAATAATGAAGGGCTAACATATTGCTAGTGCTTTCATTATTATTTGTTTTTCTATCTTCTGCAAAGGTGGAAGCAATATAAGCCAGTCACCCATCCTCAGGAGAACAGGTCTCTTCACTCATGGGGAGACCACACCCAGGGGAACACCTGCTCTTACAGAACCCAGAAGTTACTGAGCTGCAGTGAACACCTCCAAAAAAATTTACCAGGGAAAAAAAAGGAAAAAGCCAGGAGACAGACTTTCTGCACTTGATTAATAAAAACATCTCAGGCGCTACTCCCATGAGAGACACTCTTCAATTCACTGAGGAACGGAAGGTTCTTATCTCAGCAAAGTGTCCGTAGCCTGCAAAAATCAGTGTGCACTCAACTGTCCTAAAAAAGAAAAACAAAACAAATATTTGGTAAGTCTCCACTAGGTCATTTTCTTCCTCTCCTTTTCTGGAGAACTGTGTGTCACCAAAACTATGCATTTCACTCCCACCCCCTGAGACGGGAACAGGAGTAAGAGCAACAGAGGGACATTAGATTTTGAGACACTATTAACTACTAGCGAGTATAGGGGAAGAAACAAAGCTGGATAATTTAACTTTGTGAATATTTAAAAATCAAGACTCGTTGGGTGTGAATCATTTCAAATAACCAAAATAATGGTTCAATTTGTTTAAATTTCAAATATGGCTATTTAGAAATTAATAGCAGAGATTTAAAAAAAGGTTAAAATGTTAAGGAAATTAAATGGCAACACATAGATGCTTGGATCTCAATCCATCAAGAGCCAGTAGTTACACCAATAAAATAAAAAAACCCCACAAAACCACTAGTATTAAGTTTAGCAAATTCACCTAATACTTTGCTAGGATTTGTATCCAGCCGTAGAATGGCCATAGCCAGGGGAATAGTCAACGTGATGTAATACTTGGAATCCTGGAGTAGGGGAAACTCAGGTAGTATTAAATAGATTCGCATAGCTTCAACATCTGGTGGCGAACTTGACAGCTGAGGAATCAGGCAACTTTCAAAGCTGTTTAAGATCTGTATGAGAGAAAAGAGTATTGAGCAATTCAAGCATACATGAAATCTAGTTACCTTATCTCTAATTCATAGCTATTTGATAGACTCTCAACTCTCATTCACTGCATGCACTGGGGACCTCCCTAAGAGCCAGCTCTAGGTGTTCAGGATACATCAGTGAAAAAATAAAAGCCAGCCTGACCTGGCGGTGGTGCAGTGGATAGAGCGCCGGACTGGGATGTGGAAGGACCCAGGTTCGAGACCCCGAGGTCGCCAGCTTGAGCGCGGGCTCATATGGTGTGAGCAAAAAGCTCACCAGCTTGGACCCAAGGTCGCTGTCTCGAGTCGCTGACTCAAGCAAGGGGTTACTCAGTCTGCTGAAGGCCCACAGGCAAGGCACATATGAGAAAGCAATCAATGAACAACTAGGGTGTTGCAACCAAAAACTGATAATTGATGCTTCTCATCTCTTTCCGTTCCTGTCTGTCTGTCCCTGTCTATCCCTCTCTCTGACTCTCGCTCTGCCTCTGAAATAAATTTAAAAAATAAAAAATAAAAAATAAATAAATAAATAAATAAAAGCCAAAGATCCTGCCCATGCAGACCTTAAACTCTGGAGGGGCATTTCTTTAGAAAGATTTGGGCCAGAAAGAAAGCTGAAGGTAAGTCAAATTTCCAAAGTGAATATTTTAGAATTAAGATTTATACAACACCTTTTGCCTTTTCATCTTTTTCTTTTGCTTGAAAGTCAAATTATTGTAATGAAAAAAAAAATGCATTTTTAAACTTGCAGTTTTGTCAATGTAAAAAACATACCTGTTCTAGAATCACGGAGTGCTGAGAGTTCATTAACTTCTCAAATAACACCCTAATTGAGTTCAGGTCAATCCCAGGGATTTTAGGACTTGTTTTAAAATGTTCATCAATTCTAAACAAACAAAAACAGAAAGTATGCAAGAAAAACAAAGCAAACATTCTGACAGGAATTATAAAGAGTTAAACAAATACTGATTACATTTAAAATTGGCCTGGCAGAAAATATGCATAAAAATATTAAGTACACTTTGGAGAGTCATACAGAATAAACCTCTCTGGAACCTCTTTGAAGATACTCTTAAAATTTTCAAGTCTTCTATCCTTGGAGTCAAAGTATAAGGATCATTATTTCAATTTGAGGCTGTCTGACAGTTTATAAGCAGTGTTATTTCCAATTTACTCTTGTGTTTTCTTGCCTTTTTCTGTTATTGTGGTACACTGAACAAGCTGTGGATGCTGTGCTCAGATGTCAAAAAATACCTCTGTGCAAACTGGTCCACCCATCAACAAGCGGCAAGTAGAACCTCCTTGTTTAAAGCCTTTCTGAACAAAAGATTTTTTTTTTTTTAAATCAGATCTACAACAATTACAAAGTTAATGTCTCTCCTAGTTAACACAAGAGATACAATTACATCCATCCACCCAGGGACTGATTTTATTGCTACTGTTTTTAACATCCTAGTAATTAATCATTTTTCAAACCTAAATCCAGCCTTTTAGAGACTTAAAGAATGTGTCTTTTAAATGTCCATTCTTGAACACACCATATCTATTTATGACAAAAGAACTAGCTATTTGCAAAACAGGCTTCTGTTTATGAGTAATGGACACATTCAGATAGACTTAATACCCTCTGACAGCAATGTTTTAATTTATAAAAACGGGTAAGTAGAGTTTCTAACATTTTTTAAGAAAATCATAGTTATATTGTCAAATCAAGAGGAGATACTTGGGCTTTGTTGGATCTTTTGTTGTTCTAAAAATAAATCTGCCCAAACCATAAAAGTTAATTCTGATGGCCCGTATGTAACCTTCTATATGCTTAGATGCAATTTTGCTACGCTGTCAATGAAAACACAAAATACAAAAAAAAAAAAAAAAAGACAAAATATTTTATTTATATGTATTTATGCTTTGTTAAACTGGTCTTCATTTTAGTTTCCTCTGATGCACTCTGTATAAGCTGGAGGAGCAGGATTCCTGAAATAGTACCATCGTTAGTTCAAATAAAGAGCTTCACCCAGAACCCTACAGAATCATGATACTAAGGATAAATAACCTAACCATGGCCTGACCTGTGGTGGCGCAGTGGATAAAGCGTCGACCTGGAAGTGCTGAGGTTGCCGGTTCGAAACCCTGGGCTTGCCTGGTCAAGGCACATATGGGAGTTGATGCTTCCAGCTCCTCCCCCCTTTCTCTCTCTCTGTCTCTCATCTCTCTCTCTCTCTCTGTGTATCTCCCTCTCCTCTCTAAAATGAATAAATAAAATAAAAAATAAAAAAAAAAGTGAGCATAATATATTAAAAAAAAAAACGTGTAGGAGAAAGGCCACTGTTCACACAGGACCAACCACACGTTTAAAAAAAATAAAATAAAAAAAATAAAAAATAACGTAACCACTCTGGCCAACAGCCCTTCCCGACCTTCACAGAAGCTGTCCTAGAACAGGGCATCTCAGCCTTGACACTATTGACTTTCTGACACTGGATGATTCTTTGTGGAGTGGGTGGGACTGTGAGCTGCTACACAGACTCCTTGGCCTTTGCCTACTAGATGCCAGTAGTATACCCTCCGCGTTGTGACCAAAGACGTCACCAGACATTCCCAGATATCCCCAGGGAAGCAAGTTCAGCTTGGCTGAGAACCACTGTTCCAAAAGACCAAAAGCAGCACAATCCAGAATACCTTTCTCTGGAGGAAAAGGCCAAGTACTGACTCTCAAATTAATTGGATGAGCTCATTCCAGCTGCTTTAATGATACAAGTAAATGACTTGGCAATCTCTAACTCACTGAAGAGAGTTTCTGAAGTGACCTCTTGCAACCCAACTAAGGGAGATAATTTGGGTAGGATTCAGACACAGAAATGATGTCTAAGTCTTCTTGGAATTTTCACTGGCAAAAAAATACTGATAGATGATCCGGACTTGAGGTCATCACAACCTGTAACAAGACCCTTCTGCTGCACCAGGTTCTGAGGGGAGTATCTGCAGAAGGGATAAGGCCAAGCCAAAACCACTCTTTTTACTACCTGGGAGTTCAGCCCAAATGTAATTTCCTGGTGAGCTGGGCTGGACTTGAGTCCAAGAAGCTCTGAAGTTTGCTTGGACCTTCCCCCTAAGCTCACTCTTTTTGAGGGGAAAAAATCCTATGGGACAATAAACCAAAGAAATTTAGGAGATTATTTAGAGAATTAAGAATTCAAGTATAGCCTGACCGGTGGTGGTACAGCAGAAAAAGTGTCAACCTGGGATGCTGAGGTTTGCTGGTTTGAGTACAGGCTCTCCAGCTTGAGTGTGGAGTCACCGGCTTGAGCATGGGATCATCGACATGATCCCATGGTCACTGGCTTGAGTCCAGACGTTGCTGTCTTGAAGCCCAAAGTCACTGGCTTGATCTCAGGGTACTAGCTTGAGCAAGGGTTCATTGGCTCAGCTTAAGCCCCGTAGTCAAGGCATGTATGAGAAGCAATCAATGAACAACTTAATCAATGCTTCTCATCTTTCCCTATCCCCTCCCCCTGTCCTGTCTCTCTCTAAAAAAAAAAAAAAGCATTTAAGAATAAATACTATACACATGGTAGGAGTAGTAACATTATAGAATACCCTGAAAAAAATCTTACTTCTGATTATACCAACTCTTTCTAAGATACAGCTTCTCTCTTTGCTCATTCTCTGCCCACCAGGCATGAATCAGCATTGCCCTGACGAATGTCCTCTCATTCATCATTACGGGGCATCCCAATTTCTGTACAAATCATCAGCTTATCCGCTGAATTAAGGCCATCAAAGAGGACAGTTTTTCACAACCTTTGTTGAGTATCTGCATCACATACGGATCTTTTTTAAGACTCTTAGTCACTTACTTTTTTTCAAGAAAACTTCCGTTCCAACAGGCTGCAGAAGATAATATCTGAACAACACCACTATAGAGAGAGTAATAGGGAAGAAAGCCTTTAATAATTACAAATAGATAGTTATTTAAGTATCAGCAATAGATTACACATCTATTCTAGGGTTTCATTAATAGCAGCTCTTTCTTACCCAGGAGAAGCCTTGGAATATGTACACACATTTGCTTATAAAAAAACAAAACAAAAACAAAACAAAACAAAACCATCGTGTCACATCTCAAAATGGACCACAGCTTAAATTTTTCATGATTCATGTTAAAATAAAAAGAGAGCATCCAAGCTACTGAAAAGAAAAACCCTTGCACCTGGTAATGATCTTGAAAGTTCTTCTACCACCAGCCACCTAAGACACTCTCCATTTCACTTCCAAACATGACAGAAGATAAAATCAAAATGGAGAAGCTGAGCTGTCACCACCCAAATATAGAAATTATCTTTGTAAATAAATGGCTGAATATCCACTTCCTTCTATTTTGTTGCCCATCTGAGAAAAAAACTGAAAATAAGTGAGATGAGCATTCCTGTTACCTGGATTATACAGGTTCTGGGGAAAGAACTACTTTCTGAGGACCCAGAGGGAAGCTGCGTTTCAGGGGCCCTGCAGCCTCCCACAGTATAAGGAAAGGGAAGGCATGAAACAATACGTGGTTGAGGAGGCTGTTTCTGGCACTTCTATTAATCATAGAATCCAGGTGATAAAAGATCTTTAGCGATCATGTCTTCCATCCTTTCATTTTAGAAATAAAAAAACCTGAGAACTAACAAAGTGTCACGGTGCCAGCAGAGGGAGCCTACACCTCCCCAACCCCTGCAATAGTGAGTCTAGTCCCCTCACCCCCAACACCTTCCGGCCTGACACGCCTGTTCTGAGGACAACGTGAGCTGCTGTAAGGCATGCCCAATGATTCCCCAGCGTGCCCCAGAGTTCAGGCCCTGGCCATTTCCCCCACTACAATCCACATCATAAAGCCAGATGTATTACACTCATTTCTGGGAATGACCACTGCTTAGCACACAGAATGTGATTCTTTCATTCCCAAGAACGAAACTCTCCGCAGAAAAATGGAAATGCTGAGGAAAACTAAGGAAAATGTTTAAAAATATACAGAAAATAATTCTCCTTTAAGAATAAAGTAAACTTGACAAAAGGCCTCAATCCTTCTTACTATATTTTTTCTACTTAACACTGAATTACTATCTCAACTAATCATTTTGAATGTGAAAATGCTAGAAATTATTCAGATTAGGTAAGATAACATACTAATACAAGAAGTAATCAATAAACAACTAAAGTGAAGCAACTACAAGGTGATGCTTCTCATTTATCTCCTCCCCCCTTTTCCTGTCTCTAAATAAATAAATAAATAAATATCTCCTAAAAAAAGATAACAGCCCTGGCCAGTTGGCTCAGCGGTAGAGCATCAGCCTGGCGTGCGGGGGATCCGGGTTCGATTCCCGGCCAGGGCACATAGGAGAAGCGCCCATTTGCTTCTCCACCCCCTACCCCCTCCTTCCTCTCTGTCTCTCTCTTCCCCTCCCGCAGCCAAGGCTCCATTGGAGCAAAGATGGCCTGGGTGCTGGGGATGGCTCCTTGGCCTCTGCCCCAGGCGCTAGAGTGGCTCTAGTCGTGGCAGAGTGTCGCCCCCTGGTGGGCGTGCCGGGTAGATCCCGGTCGGGCGCATGCGGGAGTCTGTCTGACTGTCTCTCCCCGTTTCCAGCTTCAGAAAAATACAAAAAAAAAAAAAAAAAAAAAAAAGAAAAAAAAGGATAACAGCTGTCTCAGATTTAGGATGTTTTGGAACATATATATGAAAAACTCTTGGGACCAAACAATAATGAGTTTTAAGATCTGAACAGGCAGGTGAGGAATGCTTTACAGGCCCTGGAAGAATGCAGGAACAAGCTGTTAGGTTTTTTGGTATAAGGGCACCAAATCCTGAATAAAGATGTTCCAAAAAAATGATTCCCTAAAATGTAAAACACCATTTATATTCACCACCTCAATATGGAGGTAGGGAAAATCACTAAGCCTAGAAGATTCCATTACACTTTGGAAAAAATAAAATGAAAACAAGCAGTCACATACCTGATTGTATTTGCATTGTTGTGTTCTGAGAGTTTTTGTCTCCAAACTGCTATGGTTTCATCATTTATTAAACTGGTATAATGTGCTTGGTTCACAGTCCTGAAGTCAACAGCAGGAGAGGAGCTCTGGAGGATTAAATATAACAGTAAAAATGAGAAATTTTGTGGGATGGATCGTTTCTCCTATCCTTCTCCTGACATATTCTCCATTTTGTTTGACGTACAACAGGAGCTGGGGTGTACTACCCAGCCATCCTCACCCTTGAGAATGGGTGCACTCACTCCCCCAGCTGATGAGAGTATAAGCTCCTGACAGCGCCCAGCTGTGCTGCTCTCCAGAAATTGTGTCACTCCTCTTGCATCCAGTGGCAGTTAAAGGTGTGGTACAAAGCCAGTCCCTCCGACTCAACTCAGGACTGCTGGAACGGCCATCCCAACCTCAGAGCTACCACGGGCTGGCTGAGGACTCGTTAAACTGACTGAGTGGTTCAACTTCTCCCTCCGCCCAATCCTAAGTAGATGTTCTGAGCATCTACTTTCTAAACATAAATCTCAGTCTCAGAGTTTGTTTCCCAGAGAAACCAACCCAGTTTGACTTCTCCAGACTTCTTTCCCCTCTGCTTTGAATCACTATAATATCAAGGCTTTTAAAGTATTAATTTGCCATTACTATTCACTGAACTCCAACAAAATATATTATTCAAAAGTTGTTATAACCTATATTGTAAATAATGTATAAAAATGTATTGCCTCTTAATTTCTAGGTTCAAATATATAGCTATAAATTTACAAGAAAGGTGGCAAAAGGATCTATCTGTTAATAATGGCCTTAAAAATTCCAAATGCTGACTAGCACTGTACATCCTTTATTCAGTGAGATTTTAAAAATATAAGCACTTCTCTAAAATTTCTCTTTTTAAATTAATTTTCCATAAATTCTGTTCTTGATCTAGAATTATGAAAAAGTTGAAAGTGCTTTATGACTCTATAGTTGTCAATAGAAAAGAGCAAAAAAGTCATATTAGAGCATTTGTCCATCAATTCCTAAAATGATCATTTTTCTCCTTTGTACCTATACATATAAACACAACTTTAAAAGTAATTTTTTTTTGTTTTTCCCCATAGTTATGAGTTAAGATAGCATTATAGGGAAAATGAGAAGGACATGTAACAAATCAGAGATGCTTGCCCAAGTTTTTGACCATCTGGTTCTTGACAGTTGTTTTACTAAAATGGCCAAAGACGTTTACTGAGAGAGCAAAAGTCATCTTGAATTACAGAGAGAAAAACCGTAAGACAAAGTAGACATCTGAGCACACACAAACACATCCTGGTCTTCAAACCATGCTTGCTATGTAAACTTTAATTTCTTCCCCCATCTGAGGGAGAGCTGAACATGGACTCCAACACATACTTATAATAAAAATTATTTTCTCACTCTTCACTGCATGTCCACCCAATAAACCACAGTTGACTTAAAGTACCATTTCAGAATTACCTAAAGACTTAAAAAAAAAAGGCATAAATTTTCTTCTAATGTCTTCAAATTATATAAAGGCCAAAAAGAAAAAAACTGGTCTAAAGCAGTGTTTCTCTACTTTGGCTACACTTAAGATCACCAGAGCACTGACCGGGCGGTGGCGCAGTGGATAGAGCATTGGACTGGGATGTGGAAGACCCAGGTCCGAGACCCCGAGGTCGCCAGCTTGAGCGCGGGTTCATCTAGTTTGAGCAAAAGCTCACCAGCTTGAGCCCAAGGTCGCTGGCTCGAGCAAGGGGTTACTCGGTCTGCTGAAGGCCCACGGTCAAGGCATGTATGAGAAGGCAATCAATGAACAATTAAGGTGTTGCAATGTGCAACGAAAAACTAATGATTGATGCTTCTCATCTCTCCATTCCTGTGTGTCTGTCCCTGTCTATCCCTCTCTCTGACTCTCTATCTCTGAAAAAAAAAAAAAATCACCAGAGCATTCACAAATCCTCGCAGCTAAGTCACACACTAAACCAATTAAACCAGAATCTTTAGAGGCATCAGTGCTTTTTTTTAAGGCCCCTGGGTGATTTCAATAGACAACCAAGATTAAGAATAACTGTTTCAGGAAAAAGAGGATTATGTCATCTAGCAGGCTTTGAGACAGATTCTCTCTCTCTCTCTTTTCTCCCCCAACCACATTCTCTCTTCAGTCTTATCCAAGGAGCAAGATGAAAGGAAAAAGAATGGCTATGGTTTACACTCACGAAATTGCCAAGACCTATAATCAAAGGCAGCAAAGGAGAATCTGAACATAACTTCTCCCCTCTCTTCTCCCATTTCAAGCCTGGCATTTATGAATGAGTCAGCATTTTACAAAAAACGGAGACTGTTACTACACAGATGCTTTTTCTTGGTTCTTCAAATGATTTTTCACGTGATATGGTGATAGGGTAAAGGTGATTTGATCAGTCTTTGTATCCAAACAAAAATCTATGGTTAATAGTTTAAGCAAAGTGTATGTTTCAGTTGTTTCTTAAAGAGCAACACCTTCCTATGTAATATTATAGTTTTATTTTCTTTTGTTCTTTGTTGTCTAATATTTGTAATGCGTCACTCCTAACAGGTGTTTAAACTTTAATGTGCCCTGTTTCACTAACACTACCCTAGTTTACTCCCTTCTCATCAATGTTTTCTTTGCCAATCACAACAATGTTAATTACAGTAAGTTTAAAATTCAACAACAGCTTTTTTCCTCCCTGGCTACTTGAGGGTCAGCTGCCATCATGAATGACGCAGTAATTATCCACACCAGGAGGTTCATGCCCAACAGACTACTTCAGCAGAAACGAATGGTCATCAGTGTCCTTCACCCTGGGAAGGCAACATTACCTGAGACAGAAATTCAGGAAAAAACTAGCCAAATTGTACAAGACCACAGCAGGTGCCATCTTTGTATTTGGATTCAGAACACATTTTGGTGGTGGCAAGACAACTGGCTGTAGCATGATTGATGATTCCTTACATTATGCAAATGAACTCAAACATAGACTTGCAAGACACGGCCTGTATGAGAAGAAGACCTCAAGAAAACAGCAAGGTGAACACAGGAATAGAACACAGAAAGTCAGAGGGGCCGCAGAGGCCAGTATTGTGTGGGCAAAAGTGAGCTGGATATTGAACAATGGAAGGAGTAAAGATTAGGTTCTTTAGTGACTTTATCTGCGGTGATGGTGCAGATTTTTCATGAGAGAATTAATAAATTAAGAACTTTAAAAAAAAGCCTGACCAGGTGGTGGCGCAGTGGATAGTACATTGGCCTGGAATACAGAGGACCCAGGTTCGAGACGCCAAGGTTGCCAGCTTGAGCACAGGCTCACCAGCTTGAGTGCAGGGGTCGCTAGCTTGAGCATGGGGCCACTGGCTCATCTGGAGCCCCCCCCCCAGTCAAGGCACACATGAAAAAGCAATCAATGAACAACTAAAGTGCCACATGAAGAATCAATGCTTCTCATCTCTCCCTTCTTGTCTGTTTGTCCCTATCTGTTCCTCCCCCTCTCTCTGTGTCTCTCTCACTTAAAAAAAAAAATAATAATAATAATAAAAAAAACCACACAACCTGTGCTGGCACAGTAGATGAGAGTGTTGACCTGGAATGCTGAGGTCACTGGTTTGAAACCCGGGGACTTGCCTGGTCAAGGCACATATGGGAGTTGATGCTTCCTGCTCTTCCCCCTCTTCTCTCTCTCTCCCCCTCTCTCTAAAAATAAATAAAATCTAAAAAAAAAAAAAGGTAACCACCATTTAAAAACAAAACCAAAAAACCCAGCCACATACAGGGAGGAGCAAAAGTAGGTTTACAGTTGTGAGACTCTGAAACACAGAGTTTATTCTTGTATATATTATTATTTATTAATTATTATGTTATTTTCCATAATAATTAATTGTAAACCTACTTTTGCCCCACCCTGTATATCTGATTACATATTTATAAAAGGAAGCAAATTAAGTTTTATGTTGAATTGCATAGAAAAAAACATTATTGTATTTTTTGGATAATATTAAGTCAGTTTCTTAGGAATATGTATACTTCAAACTCTACTACTTGTGGAAAAAAGTTATTAACCTGCAGAGATTCAGTGCTTTTCATACATTACTTTATGGGCATCTAGAAGAAACACAGAATAAGCTCAGCCTTCTTCAAGATTTCTCTGTGCAGCAGGGAAGCTGGGCCTAAAATAGGTTAAAGCCCGAGTTTCAAGTCACCGCAGACGGCAGCACTGCACAGAACCTTCTCCAAGCTGCTGACCTGGAAAATACCTAATCGTCAGTTTTAGCTGTCCAGCCTGAAGCTTCAGGCTCCATCACAACCTTTTCTACTAAAAGCATAGAATTATACTGACTACAAGGTGAGAATGTTTCATATATAAAGATGGCAAAATATCAGGGGAGAATTTTCAGGACTGAAAGGGCCCCTTGTCTCCATAGTTCTTCCTCTTATTCCCAACCAATTCGAAATCCTTTATCATCACCAGTGCCTCTCCCTGCTCCTCCAGGACAGGACAGGATAAGAATCAATGCACCACATACGTCTGGTCTTCCCTAAACACTTGTCGAATAAAATCAGGGTGGGCAAGCCTGACCTGTGGTGGCGCAGTGGATAAAGCGTCAACCTGGAAATGCTGAGGTTGCCGGTTCGAAACCCTGGGCTTGCCTGGTCAAGGCACATATGGGAGTTGATGCTTCCAGCTCCTCCCCCCTTCTCTCTCTCTCTGTCTCTCTCTCTCCTCTCTAAATAAATAAATAAAATAATAATAATAAATTTTAAAAAAATGTAAAAAAAAAATCAGGGTGGGCAAGAGGGAGGAGGAGAAAGCACAAGAACAGAAGAGAGGCTGGAGGGCACAAAACAATTCTGTGGTGTCGGGTTCACACTGATTTTCCTCCTCCAGTAAAAGGGCAATGAGTTAAAACTCTGTTGCAGGTACCCGGGCCGTGTTCTCCTACCTTCAGCAGTGAGAGACACTGGAACATCACTCTTCCTGACCTACCCATTACAGTGAGGCAGGACCCAATACGAGGGAGATTTTAGTGTGGCGCAATGAGCAGATTATACATGAGAAAGGATACTTGAATACTGAAGCTTCTCTTCATATTTAATATTTACTCAATCATGTCAAAAAACCCACTAAGTTGTCAAATACCTAATTTTCGCTACTTCAAGGGGAAGGAAGGAAGTCAAATAATGTCAGAGTAAATATGAACTCTCTAGGTCTTCTAAATCTCTTTTGGAAACAGATACAGATATAAATAATTTTAAATTATAACAGTATAATTAAAATACCAGAAGAAAATATTGGCACTTCATAGAAGCAAAGCGAAGCTAACTTCTTCCAGGTTGTTTGCTTATTTTAATGAGATAAAATTGGTAGAAACAAAGAATAGCATTACTCTCCTGTAATTATTTATTTTTCTATGTAATTATTTATTAAAATATTGGTTCACCATCATACAACCCCCAAAATAATAGTCAAAAGAAAATTTTACCTCATATTTGGAGCAAAGTACAAAAGTTTGGTCTCCTCCAGAGAAGATCTGCTTAACAATATGATATTTAAAGCGATCTGTCAAAAAAATTTTCAACAGCATATTTTTCAATAATTAAAGCTTTTCCTTGGTCCCTTTTCTAATATTCCAAAATATGCTTCACAATGGTTTCCTATCCATATTAATTATGTCAGACAGTAAAAAACCTATTCTCCTGGCTCTCTGCCTAAGACTGTTTCGACTTCAATTAAAAATAAATATATCAAATGGTTGCCTCCACTCTAAACCTACCTCTACCCCCTCCCCAAATGCCAGATAATCCTGATCACCTTTCTATTTTTCATTCTAACTCTGTCATGACACTGACCTACAATTTAAAATGGCCACTACTAGCCTGACCAAGTGGTGGTGCAGCAGATAGTGTCAGCCTGGGACACAGAGGACCCAGGTTCAAAAACCCGAGGTCGCTGGCTTGAGCATGGTCTCATCCAGCTTGAGTGTGGGTTCACCAGCTTGAGCACGGGGTCGCTGGCTTGAGTGTGGGATCACAGACATGACCCCATGGCTGTCGGCTTGAGCCCAAAGGTCACTGGCTTAGCCCAAGGTTGCTGGCTTGAGCAAGGGGTCATGTACTCTGCTGGAGTCCCCCAATCAAGGCACATATGAGAAAGCAATCAATGAACAACTAAGGTACCACAATGAAGAACTGATGCTTCTCATCTCTCTCCCTTCCTGTCTGCCCCTCTGCCTCTCTCTCTCACTAAAAAAAATCCCAAGAAAGAAAAAAACAAAAACACAAATGGCCACTACCAGACATGCTAACATATGCCTAACAAATGACTCAACATCTGAGGATGAAACACACCCCAAGGCCCTGCATGTCCTACTGCCTCCTTTACCTCCCATCACACTGTGTCCATGGTGATACTCTAGTATCACCACATTGCTTTTCTTTCTAATGTAGTTCCACACTCTCTCATATCTCCGTGCCTTTTCCTTCTACCACTGCCAGCACACACTCTTCCTCCAGGAATGGTGTCCCCCAGAGCATAATCAGAACAGTGCTGCTCCTGGAACTGTGCAGTCTGGTACTCACCGCCGCCACTCCTTTAAGTCCTCGACCTGCCTAACTCCAAATCATCCTTTAAGACAGGGGTCCCCAAACTACGGCCTGCGGGCCACATGCGGCCCCCTGAGGCCATTTATCCGGCCCCTGCCGCACTTCCGGAAGGGGCACCTCTTTCATTGGTGGTCAGTGAGAGGAGCATAGTTCCCATTGAAATAAATACTGGTCAGTTTGTTGATTTAAATTTACTTGTTCTTTATTTTAAATATTGTATCTGTTCCTGTTTTTTTTTTTTTTTTTTTTTTACTTTAAAATAAGATATGTGCAGTGTGCATAGGGATTTGTTCATAGATTTTTTTTATAGTCCGGCCCTCCAATAGTCTGAGGTACAGTAAACTGGCCCCCTGTGTAAAAAGTTCGGGGACCCCTGCTTTCAGACATAGTTCAAACTTCCTTCCACTTACCTATTTATATTATAAAATCACTTTGGCAAACATCGCAGCACAAATTTATGATTACATAAATTAGGTTGTAAATTAAACTTCAAAAATTTATGGTTTCAAATTAACCTATAAAACAATACTTAAGTTTTTAAGGTTGGTATATTTCTTAAACACATGCATTCCTAGTATAAGTACAGTAGTTTGCGAAAAAGAAATTTACAAATGACAGAGAAGAGGACATGAAGTCATTCTTTCATTTTTGGGGAACACCACCAAAACAAAAAACTTGTTTATTTTATATTTTAAGTTCTAGATTTTTAGATGCTCATATATTCATTCCTCAGACATTTACTGACTGAGAAGTTCATGCCAGGCCTTGTGCTACACAGGCTAGGCTCTCAGGAAGGAAAAGATCTCAGTCCCTGCCCTTCAATTTCTTACAATCCAGTAGGGAACTTATGATTGTTGTTTTATAAAACAAACAAACAAAAACACCCTGGTGAAGCCATAAGTGTGTCATTTTAAAGTCTTCAAATAAAAATGACTTATTAAATTATGCTTCTTTTAATGACTTTCCAGCTCCATTTCAGCCTCGAGATTTATTTATACTGAGTGATTGCCTTATTTTGATCTCCAGTGAAATAGACTCTGTGCTATTTAACTATTTTTGAAGGTAAGAAATGGCATAAAAAGAAATTGTGTCTTGTTATGACCAAAATAGTAATAGCAAAGGGAAATAACACAGTGCACGCATTAAGAGCATGGGCTTTAGAATGAGGCAGACCTGGGTTTAAATCCTGCCCCAGAACCTACGTAACCTTGGGTATGTTACTTAACTTCCCTAAGACACAGTTTCCTCATCTCCAGCATGAGGATAACAACCTCTAGATCTTAAAATTATTCTGACAGCTTAGCATACTAACAGAATTTGGTTAGGCATTCTCTGAACATTAACTTTCATTATTAGCAACAGTAATTAAAATTTATACAATACCACCAAGGACCTTGGGGACAAAAAAAATTTTCTACTTTAGTCTTTAGGATCTCAATTACAGAGCCTTGTGCATAGTTAGTACTTAAATATTTGTTGACTGGTATTAAAAGAAAATAATCATATATTCACTCTCTCCTAAAGATATTAAGAAAAAAAAATTTGTTCACTAAACAATTGTTTTTATCATTTAAAAATATAATTAAATTCCAATGAAAGCCACTCTTACCAGTTCTGGCTGAAAGCTGGCCACTGTGGGCAGCCCAGTAACCTTTCACAGGAGATGGGCACTTAATATTACAAGTGAGTCCAGTTCCTAATTGACCTCTTGCTCCACAACCAAATGCATAGATGAGTCCAGAAGAAGGCACAAAGGCTAGAGTGTGTTGTCTGGGGAAAAAGAATTAAATTTACAATAATTACTGAATTCAGATATATACTCAGACTCTGACTTTTAATGTCCATAGGTGATCACAGTAATTCCTAGACGTGCCCCTAGAAAGCCTCCCCCATTTTTCTATGCTGGCCCTCCATAATCCTATCCTTCTCTGACACTCTTAAGTCATGAAGAGGATGGCAAGACTTAGAAAAAGCTGGATGGTCTACTGCATTTGGTCTTTAGGATGAGAGAGAAGAAGCTGGAGAGACTAGGCAAATTTCCTAGCAGTTCTCTGAGGCTCTCTTACTTTCTTTTCTTCATGTCTTCTCTATGTCCTACTTATCTCAAAAGAAACCGAATGTCCTCATGTTGCTCTGCTTTATCTAAAGCCCCTTCCTTGCCACACCTTGCTCAGATCCAACCCTCTTCAAACTTTCACCAGAGCTGTGGATGCAGCTAAAATTTCTTAAAAATGATGGTGGTTAGGTCTAACCACATTTCCCATCACTACAAAGACAAGATCCATTTCTGGGTCTTAATAGATACTAGGAAGCTCTGAGGAACACTCACCTGCCACAAGCAATCTGAGTTACTTCACTGCCCATCAGCTCTAGAACTCTTCTTGGGTTAACCTCATCGTTCATGGAGTCATGTCCAAGTTGCCCAAAGGAACCAGCACCAAAGGTAAACACACCTCCACTCTAACAAGGAACAAACATCATGTGACTACACTGTATCGCTGAGTTTGGGTACACTCCTCTAAAACGTTCTGTATACAAGATTCATATCATAGTGGTCTCTACAAGAACACTATGCTCACATAGTGGACAAGACCACTTCTCTGGAACATTTATTAAATAAAAAATAAGTAAATAAAGGAACTTAAGACGACATCTTTATAGAGCAAAGAAAGCACTGCTCAAGGAAATGTGTACTATCTGTAAATTTTGAAAATTGTTTAGTACAATGAAGAGCCTGACCAGGCAGTGGTGCAGTGGATAGAGCATCATCCTGGCACTCTGAGGACCTAGGTTAAAAACCCTGAGGTCACTGGCTTGAGCCTGGGCTCATCCAGCTTAGGCACAGGCTCACCAGCTTGAGTGCGGGGTCTCCCACTTGAGCATGGGATCATAGACATGACCCCACGGACGCCGGCTTGAGCCCAAAGGTCGCTGACTTGAAGCCCAAAGTCACTGGCTTGAGCCCAAAGTCACTGGCTTGAGCCCAAAGTCACTGGCTTGAGCCCAAAATCACTGGCTCGAGCAAGGGGTCACTGGTTCTGCTGAAGCCCCCCAGTCAAGGCACATATGAGAAAGCGATCAGTGAACAACTAAGGAGCCACAACAAAGAAGTGATGCTTCTAATCTCTCTCCCTTCCTGTCTGTCTGTCCCTCTCTCTCTCTCTCTTGCTAAAAAAAAAAAAAGAAAAAAATTAAAAAATACTATGAAGCAAAACAAAAGAAAGAGAAACAAAGAAATAGGTGAAATAAGATGAATGCATGATCATTCATATATAAAAAATTAAATGTTCTATAAACTCCTTAGTAAATAAGATATATTTTTAACAGCTATTCTTCAATAAATGCTAAGGTATTTTATTAAAACAAATCTATAACAGTATTTGTTCAACATGAAAACAGTTTTCACTCTCTGTAGATGTGACTATTTTAGAAGCAAAAGAAATAGGTTGATAATTTTAAAATACTAGTTATATTTCTCTTTTCGACATATTTAAATGGCTTGTTTTAAAGGGACACACAATGTCACTACATACACTATATTTTAAGGTTATTTCCATTGAACTCTTTCTAAGCACCATCACTATTCTCGCTAAAAAATACTATAAAAAATAATCATCCAAGTGATACCCAGCACCAAAGCATCAATGATAATCAATCATCACAGAACAAACCAGAATAATCCAGAGTCCCTTACTTTTGTGAGGACGGCTGTGTGTTCTTCTCCACAACTAATATAGACAACTTTTTGTGTTCGTAAGAGTTTCACGTGGCAAGGAGACTCTCGATCTAGAATAAGGTAAATATAGAAATGTTATCATCACATGAATTTTGAGTCCCCCTGGAAAGCTGAGTCACATATTCATCTTCCTGTCTGCATCTCCATTTGGAAGTACAACAGACACCTCATTTTTAATATACCTAAAACCTAACTCATGGTTTCCCCACACTCCCCACTCTGCTTGTCCACCTCCTGCCCCCCCCTACACAGTTTTCCTTTTTTCAAAATTTTCCAGATTTTCCTCTCTTTATTTCAAATCCTACATCCAAGAGTGAACGAAACTAACTGGTTCCATCTTCAAAATAGATACAAAGTCCGACTTTACTCCAATACCTCCAAACTGGTCTTCCAGCTTCCCCCTGGACCCCATCTAGCCAAAGCCAGGAGAAATCACTCCTCTCCTCAAAACCATCATGTCTTCCCCATTCACTGAGAGAAGCCAAAATCCTGAACCTACCCTACCAGGCTGTACATGAGTGGCCCACTTTGCCTGTCTGACCTTGCCTGTCTGACCTCCAGCTCTGCTGTCTGACCTCCAGCTCTGCCTCTCTCCCCAGCTCACTCCACTCCTGAGCACACCATATATCTTAGCTCTCATCATAACCTTTGCTTATCCTGCTCCTTTTGACCAGACCCTTCTTTGCCCAGATATGCATGTTTCATTTCTTACCTGATTTCATACAGGGCTCTGCTCAAACATCAACTTATCAGAGATGCCCTCCCTGACCACCATATGTAAAAGAGGAAACTTCCCTCTCAAGCTCCCTGACATGCTATCTACTTACTGGTTTGTTGTTTGCACCTGCCCACTGTATGCAGTCTTCACTAAACCAAGGTGTTATCTGTTTTGCTCATTGCTGCACCCTTAGTTTCTAACACAGGTCTAGCATACAGCATATCCCCAAGAAACATGTGTTAAATAAATAAATGTTTTTGAACCAAAGGGGTGATAGAAAGAGTTCACCTACCTTCCTCGTCACTGAGCCCTAGCTGCCCTGCATTATTCATCCCCCAGGCAAAAACGGCTCCTGAGAGAGACAGGGCAAAGCTGTGGGCCCCTCCTGCAGCCACTTGAGCCAGGGGGATCCCCTCCAGGGACCTCATCCTCTGTGGGCTCGTTTGGGAGGGAAACTCCTTCCCCAGACCCAGCTGCCCATGGCTGTTCTGTCCCCAGGTGAAGAACTGACCATCTGAAATAAGAACAGGATGATTGGTATTACCAGAAATGATACAAGTTCCATCTACAAAAATTATCTCATTAGAACAATAATACAGTTGCCCAGCAGGGTCATTTGTTAGCTGACCTCACACACACAGTAGACCAGCCCAAGAGCAAGGGAGCAGAGACACTTCATGCTGTAAGACTGTCATCACCAAAACTCATTACAAAAACAGAGATAAGCTGAGTCTTACTGCTCTTCAAAGACTATTAGCATTTACGCTAATAATAATTGACTTAAATGTTTAAGTCAATTCGGTTTTGAATAGGCTAATTACTAGGCTTAGATCTACTAAGCAAGCTGGACTACTTCTGACCCCAAACCATGAGACCCAGGACTTGATTAGGTCCAGCTATGAACTAGATTACACCACAGTGCATCAAACAGGACATGCTGGTGTAAACTTCCTTCAGATTTATTCTAACATAGAATGCAGTATTATTTGCTGGCTTAGGTTTCTGTAACTCCTTCTTTTTCATTTATTGGGGTGACTAACAGCAGAACGGAGCTTGATAATGAACTACAGTTAAGAAAAACCAATCATCTGTATGTTCAGGAACACTTGGGTACAGCCCTGCTTGCTGTTCATCTTTCCCTGCAAGAGCTCGAGCAGCTGTGATGACTGCTTTGCCATTCACACCCTGAGAACCCACCATCCAACAGGAATGCATAGCCCCTAACCAGTTAGATAACATCACACAAAAATGCAAAGAGAATTGGTTGCAATATTAACATAATATTAGCATATAGTTCAATGTTACATTACCAGCTGCAAGAGCCAAGCAATGCCAATTGCCACACGAAACTTGTAATATTGTCTGCTGAGTCAGCTTTTGTATTAACCTAAAACAGAAAAGGTTTATTCTTAAGAAAGACATTCACAAACAATGATCAAACATATTTCCAACTAAATAAAAGTTGCAATAAATAACATCATCTTTCCTAAAGAGGCTTAAAAATCAAATATATCATCTTATATGATATAATTCTATTAGGTCTTTCACTAACCTCCTGCTTCTTAGGTACTATTAAAACACAAAACAAAACAAAACTTCTGCATTTAAACCCATTACCTAACCCTCTGGTCACCTCCAATTCAGGAACAAATGAAGTAAAACCTACAGAAGAGAGTTCCCTAAGAATATGGCTAGTGTCTATATGGTTTTCTAAATGAAGGCAATACCATGACTCAGCATTCCACTTCTGAGTATATATATCCAAAATAATTGAAAACGGGGACCCAAAGAAATATTTGTACACCCACATTCATAGTAGCATTATTCACAATGGCCAGAAGGTAGAAGCAATCCAAGTGTCTACCAACGGATGAATGAATAAACAAATATGGCATATAAATGGAATATTAATCAGCCTTAAGAAAAAGAAGAAAATTCTGACACATGCTACAACATGGATGAAACTTGAGGACATTTTGCTAAGTGGAATAACCCAGTCACAAAAAGATAAATACTATTTGATATGATTCTACTATGAAGTACCTAGTATAGTCAAATTCACAGAAACAGAAAGTAAAATGGTGGTTGCCAGGGGGTTGGGGGGAGGAGACATGGGGAGTTGTTTAATGAGTATAGAGTTTACTTTTTGTAACATTCTGGAGATTGGTCACATTGTTTAATGTGACTATACTTTAGTGAACAGTACACTTAAAAATGGTTAAGATGAGAAATTTTGTTATGTGTACTTTACCACAATTAAAAATAATAATAATAATAAGGGCAATGCTTCTAAAATGCTGATTTCCTAGAATAAAACGGGAAATCATATGATTATTTTC
Organism: Saccopteryx bilineata; assembly: GCF_036850765.1. Lineage (NCBI taxonomy): Eukaryota > Metazoa > Chordata > Mammalia > Chiroptera > Emballonuridae > Saccopteryx > Saccopteryx bilineata. The sequence continues at coordinate 193,789,451 of NC_089494.1, forward strand.
AAACGACATTCCTCTGTTTGCTCATGCAAAATATATATAAGAACAATACCTATTTCACAGGAGTGTGGTGAGAATTAAATAAAAAAAAATCCAAGTTAAGTGTCTTGCACTGCCCAGCAGTTGGGCAGCCTGGGAATATCTTCTGCTCTCTATTTTATTAGTTCACAAGGTATCATATTCCTCTTCCTTAAGAATATGCCATAGTGCCTGACCAGGTGGTGGCACACTGGATAGAGCGTCAGACTGGGATGCGGAGGACCCAGGTTCGAGACCCCGAGGTCGCCAGCTTGAGCGTGGGCTCATCTGGTTTGAGCAAAGCTTACCAGCTTGGACCCAAGGTCGCTGGCTTGAGCAAGGGGTTACTCGGTCTACTGAAGGCCCACGGTTAAGGCACATATGAGAAAGCAATCAATGAACAACTAAGGAATCGCAACAAAAAATTGATGATTGATGCTTCTCATTTCTCTGTTCCTGTCTGTCTGTCTCTATCTATCCTTCTCTCTGACTCTCTCTCTCTCTCTCTATCTCTGTAAAAAAAAAATAAAAAAAATATGCCATAGAACCTGACCAGGCAGTGGCGCAGTGGATAGACCATTGACCAAGACATGGAGGACTCAGGTTCAAAACCTGAGGTTGCTTGCTTGACCACGAGCTCATCCTGCTTGAGTGCAGGCTCACCAGCTTGAGTGCAGGGTTGCTGGCTTGAGCCCAAAGGTCTCTGGCTTGAAGTCCAAGGTCGCTGGCTTGAGCAAGGGATCATGCACTCTGCTGTAGTCCCCTGGTCAAGGCATATATGAGAAAGCAGTCAATGAAGAGCTAAAAGAGACACAATGAAGAATTGATGCTTCTCCTCTCTCTCCATTCCTGCTTGTCTGTCCCTATCTGTTCCTCTCTCTGACTCTCTGTCTCTGTTACACACATACAGACACACACACACACACAAATGACATAGAAACAAAAAAGTCAGATGGGGGTATTTTAGAAAATAGATGGGGTGGGAGAGGGGGATTAGGATGGTAGCTATTGCTTTTGTTTTTTAAGATTTTATTTATTGATTTTAGAGAGAGAGAAGGGGGGGCAGTGAGAAGCATCAACTCATAGCAGCTTCTCCTATGTGCCTTGGCCAGGCAAGCCCAGGGTTTTGAACCAGTGACCTCAGTGTTCCAGGTCGATGCTTTATCCATTTTGCCACGGCTGGTCAGGCTTTGCTTTTGTTAATGTTTTGTTTTCTCAGATATAAAAAAGTTAAAATAGAGTTCACATATACATTTAGTACCAAACAACATGCAACTACTTTTTATTGAGATAATTGTAGACACACATGCAGTTTTAACAAATAATAGATCCCTTATACACTTATCCAGTTTTCCCCAATGGTGACATTTTTCAAAACCGTGACCAGGATAGTGACATTAACACTATCTACCAATCTTGTTTATACTCCCACAGTTTTATTTGTACACACGTCTGTGTATTAATATTATGGCCTGTGTATGTTCATGTATCCTCCACCAAGATACAGAATGGTCCCAACACCACAAGGATTCCTGGTGATGTGCTTTTACAACTACTCTTTCCCTCCCCCTTCCCTATGTCTTGGCACTCACTGACCTAGCCTCCATCTCTAAAATTTGGTCATTCCAATAATATTATATAAATGGAATCATACAGTAGGTAACCTTCTGGAATTGGTTTTCTTTTTTTTTTCCCATTCAGAATAATTCCCTGGACTTTCATCCAAATTGTTGCATGTATCAATAATGGGTAAAACCCCACTATTTTTTTAAATTGAAAAATTTGTTACTGTCTGGGGGACTAATGTTTCAGAATTTTTATACAGCAACAATCAACAATCCTTATTGATTGTTTTTACTAGCCAGTTTTTACTCAAATTCCTCATAATTCTTCCTGCATGGGTTACCCTTACCCTTATCACAACCTTCACAATCACAGTTATAGAAAGAAAACAGGTCAAAAAGACAAGAATAAATAATATGGAAATTATACCCTTGAGGTACAAGCATATACTGTATTTTACCTACTCATCTCATCTATCCTCTCAGTAACTTCGTAAAGGTATACAATACATAACTCCATTTTAAAGTCAGGACAGTGAAGCTTAGATAACACTGGGGAACAATTTATTTTTTCATTTTCTGTTGCATGAGGTTTTAGAACTGTTTCTATATGTTTCTGCATCACTGATTCCAAATCTTAAATCCATTTTTTGGTGCATGTTCTAGTTTTTATGCAATTTTAATTTCTGTTTGTTACAGTTAATGGCATGCATTGGTTTTTAAATTGGAGTTAAAGGGCAACGACTGTTGGATTGAACATAACCACAAAGCAATTAATGTTTTACAAACATCACTTTTACATAATTGTAGTAGTTTTTAAATGTAAAAAATTATTATCTGATAAAAACACCCTCTTATTTTGTTTTAAGATTGAATCATGGCTTCTTAGAGTAGGCATAAATGTAAGAATAGTCCTGACACCTTCTGTTATATATGTGGCTGTTACACACTTCAACGTCAAAGGTGCAATATTTCATCATTTGTGATACGTGCATATACTGCCTATTTTCAAGTTCCCCTTGGCGATCAAGACAAGAATGGAGCTCCTCATATTGTGTGACATAATTGTGAGGAAATGCTTTATGACTGGACAAAAGGAAAATGCAAAGGAATGCCTTTTGGTATTCCCATGGTTTGGCGTGAACCTAAGGACCACAGCAATGACTGTTATTTCTGTCTGATCCATACAAAAGGCATCAGCAAGAAAAAACGGCATATGATCACATATCCTAATATTCCTTCAGCAATACGACCTATCCCACACTCTGAGACACTCCCGGTTCCAGTTTTCAATGGTTTTATTTCTTCTAGGATGAAGAAAGTGAACTTGGTGACCAAGTGTATTTTGATAATATGCATGAGGAAATAGTTGTAGAATCTGAAGGGTCTTCTTCTGATGCCAAACAGTCATTAACCCCTTAGCAGTTTAGCCAACACGAACTGAATTACTTAGTAAGAATGACATAAAAATTGTCCTCGACTTTCTGAAGTATGAGGAGCATAACTGGATCATTTGTGTGGATCTTAAAATGGTAAATTTCCTGCTAGGACAACAGAGAAGTTTCACGAAGTATCCTTGCTTTCTGTGTTTGTGGGACAGCCGAGCTCGGGAGAAACACTGGACACAGAAAGAGTGGCCAAAACGTGAGGCAAAATATTGTGAATGAACCTGTAGTTAATCAAGACAGGATCATTTTTCTCCCATTTCACATCAAACTTGGCTTAATGAAGCAGTTTGTTCAGGTTTTGAATAGAGAAAGTGAATGCTTTCAACATATTATTTCTGCTTTTCCTGCCTTATCTTTAGAGAAGATAAAAGCAGGTGTATTCGAACCCTCATACGTGACGCCAGAATTTGCCTGGAAGATGAATAAGGAGAAGAAACCAGCATGGCAGTCTTTTGTGGCAGTTACAAAGAACTTCCTTGGCAACAAAAAAGCAGAAAATTATGAACTTCTGGTTCAAAGGATGCTGCTGGCTTTCCGCAACATTGGATGTAACATGAGCGTTAAGATTCACTTCCTGGACAGTCACCTTGATAAGTTTCCTGAAAATCTTGGAGCTGTTAGTCATGAGCAGACTACTGCTAGAACATCAAACGAGACTGTCCTCAACAAGTACACAAATGCAAGAGCTACAAACGCAAATTTTTTGCCTGAATAGAATTTAAATAAGTTTTGCGCACATTTTATGATTAAAATAAGTGTTTTAATATGTTCTATTTCGAAATTGTAGACAAATTCTGATGCAATCATATCTTTTAGTGTATTAGTGTATTTACTGCATTATATAATATAAATTATTATATTTTCACAAAGATGATGCCCAAGAAGACATTCTACTTCATTATGTTAAACTAAATGTTGAAAATTTTACAATAAGATAAAAACCTAAAATCTTGAATTGCAAAAAACCTGTAGCTTACAGAGGAAAACTAATGTCATATTTGAGATCAGCACACTCGAATTAGGTAAGAACAAGTGTTTTTGTGGATGCAACAAAAATTTTGTTTCCCAGTATAATTTGTCCAAGGTCACTTACCCAATAAGTAATAGAGTCAGTATTAGAATCTGAATTTGTTTGACTTCAAAGCTATATTCATTTCCACAATAATGAGACACTAATTAATGAACTTATTTTAATTAAGTTACAACATAAAATTTTACACAAACCAGTTTCAAAAGCCATCCATAATTAGACATGGCTAATAAAAATTAGGTTGCTACAATAACAGAGATTACTTCATTTTGAGAAATGAAACGCCACTAAAAGCTTTTGAGTTTTTAGCATCAACAAATGAAATACTTTTGTTATTAGAACTATAAATCTTTTCCACAATTTCAATAAAATATAGCCCCCCCTTTTTCTTATTGTCACTCTCCCCCTTTTCCCAAAAATTAAATGAACTTTAGAAGCAATGAGTCCAAGACATTACTGTTCTAAATCAAGAAGTGAATCAAATCATTTTTACCTCCATGATTAAAAAGACAAAAATCAAACAAGGGCAAAAAGAAAGAAAAAATATATACTGTTCTTTAAAGGGGACAATAATTGGGCAGAATCCGAGGAGAGGCCATTTATTAAACAGACTTATGTTGAGCAATATCTGTGCGGGGCACCCTTAGTGATAGTGATGCTTAAGTAAATACTCCAGGTTTCCTGCCATCAAGAGCTCCCAGCTTTGTACTAAAAATAGTTATTAAATAAATAATAACTAAGAACGCAACAACTACTACAGTAGGAGTAATGTTGTACATTTGTAGTATAAAGGGACCAAATGGAAAAAACAAACTCCTCGATCATAAAGAACCTTCAACAAACTGGCAGGCCACCCCCAAAAAGTCCATCTGAAAGTAACTTCAATATTTTGGATGTTTTTTTAGTGGTGAAGTAGCTGTTAGCTATTCAGCTAAATCTCTAAGATTTAGAAGTAAATATTTAAGAGACTCAAAACCACTATATTAGTATTTTTGTGTTACAGGACTTATGCATATTTGGTATTTCAGCTGTTCTTAATGCTTAAAGTTATCATGCCTATTATTAGAGAAACAGGCCATCCTTGTGATTCGAAAGTGCTGAATTGAGTAATTGATTTAGGTTTGCAATTCTAAGTTAAAGGTTATTAAGTTCAGCATGTGAAAAAACAGTTGTTGTTTTTTTTTAATTCAAAAATTTATTGAGTTCCAAACACTCTGCCAGCAGTTAGGCTAACAGAATAAATAAAGAACATTCCCAAACTACTCACATTTTTAAACTTGAGATACAGACTCCTATAAATAATTATAATATTTGTGACAAGTACTACCATAGTCTAAGGCACAGCAGTGGCACAAAGGAGCAGCAATAAAAAGAAGAAACCAGAAACTAAACCAAGATGTCTAACAAAACAACAGCAGGAAATAATATTCACAACAACTGACCTTTGAAAACTCAGATTCTTCTCTGTGACATTCTTACCTGGGCACTGCCACTGAATCCTCAGTAGTCATGAGTCCCAGTTGGCCATCACTTCCTGCGCCCCAAGAAAACAGCTGGCCCCGGTCACTGAGGGCCAGACTGTGGGACTCACCACACGCCACATGGACAATGTGGTGATCTGCCAAAGCACCTATTTGTTCTGGAAAAGACCAAACCACAGGAGGAAAAGGTACATCTCAGACACAGGAATTACAGTTATCTTCCTAGGTAGCTTTGTTTTTCAAAGCGAAGCACTAAATCTGTGTATTTATGTTAGAGATTGTAAATTTTATCCGTTTCTAAAAGCTGTCAAGTTAGATCCTAGCTATTCTAGGCAGCACATACGCCTGGCAGCAGCACACATACCTCATATGGTCCCTCATGTGCTTGGACTGGGGAGGGAGCACTCTAAAAGGGGTGTCATTGTTCCCAGGCAGAATTTCACTCAATCCCACTGCTTATGGCAATATGCCTAATTTTCACTCACATTTGGCCCTATCTGGTTCAACCCTCCTAGAATGCTCCCTCCAATATCCAGTAAAACACCTTTTTCCCCTCAGTTCCAGAACACAGCCTCATATATATCTAGCCAGGAGATAAAAGGATTTCTCTGTGAAAACTGGTCCATAAGGCCCACAGATACTAACATTTGAAATTGCCAGCTTCCCATTACTTAACACATAGCTTCACTCATGTTTTAGTATCTCACTCCTACATATAAAAGGCTTGCCGACAATCATCATATATTTGAGGGAAAGCTTAATGTGAAAGATAAAGAGCAAAACAGAAAAAAAAACCCTCTGGAGAAAAAAGATTATGCAGGGAGCAGAAAAGAAATATTTTTAAGTCATTAGAGAAATTGAAGATATGGAACAAACATTCAGAAAGCATACATGCAAAATTATCTTGAAAAATAAAAATATGGTAGCATAAATTTAAAGGAAAAATCTTCAGAACCAGGATAGGAAATCAGAACTAAATAAATTTTCTAGGAAATAGAACAAAAAAGCAAAGAGTAAAACAGAGGAAGAAAAGAGAAAGAAATAAGGGGCTTATTTTAAAAAGTCCAATAACCAAAAGTAAGAACTCCAAAATGAGAATAGGAAAAAACACATGTTAGAAAATTTCAGAGAAGAAAAACAAGATTTCTCATTACTTAAGGACATGAGTTTTACATTTGAAGGACTTATTAAGGACCCAGAATATTGACTAATAAAAGATGACTTCAGTACTTCATCCTGAAATTTCAGAACACCAAAAAAGATTCTAAGAGTTCTCTAAAAATATTATATACTATAGAACACAATTCAGAATGATATCAGATTTCTCCAAAGCAATACTAAACTCCAGAAGACAATGGAACAATGCCTTCACAATTCTGAAGGAAACTGACTTCCAAATGAGACTTCTATACTTAGCCAACTACAGATCAAACGTAAGGAGGAGAAAAGAACAATTTTCAGGCATGCAAGGCTCTCAAAATGTTTCACTTCTCATCCTGTCTTTCTCAGAAGTTACCAAAAGATAATGTCTCTGAAACGAAGGAAGATTCAGGAAACAATAATTTTACATTGGAGAGGTAAAGAATATTTCCAAGACTGCTAGGTTGCAGGCCTATGAAGTAAACTTGGAGGAATGTCTTCAAGGTGAAAAAGGAAATACAATTTGATGAGCTTTATATTAAGTTTTACAAGTCTGTCAGACAACATAGAGATTACTATGTCAAAGGGAGAAAAAGAAAAAAAATAACTCCAGAAAACACTAAATGCTTTATAGGAAGTAAAAACAATCATGGTACATGAAGTCATAATAACCACATAAGTATAATTTATATTATATAGTTAAAAACTTAAATGTGATTTGGTTTTTAAAAGTCAACTAAAACTGGCCCTGGCCGGTTGGCTCAGCGGTAGAGCGTCGGCCTGGCATGCGGGGGACCTGGGTTCAATTTCAGGCCAGGGCACATAGGAGAAGGGCCCATTAGCTTCTCCACCCCCCTCCCCTCCTTCCTCTCTGTCTCTCTCTTCCCCTCCAGCAGCCAAGGCTCCATTGGAGCAAAGATGGCCCGGGCGCTGGGGATGGCTCCTTGGCCTCTGCCCCAGGCGCTGGAGTGGCTCTGGTCATGGCAGAGCGACGCCCCCTGGTGGGCAGAGCGTCGCCCCTGGTGGGCATGCCGGGTGGATCCTGGTCGGGCGCATGCGGGAGTCTGTCTGACTGTCTCTCCCCGTTTCCAGCTTCAGAAAAATACAAAAAAAAAAAAAAAAAAAAAGTCAACTAAAACTATTTGGAGTCAATGAGCACCTAGGGGTAAGGAAAAGGAAGGGCAGTGGAGAATACAAGGGAATGTGATCTTCCCCAGTGTGAACTCTCCAGGTTATGCCCAATATTGAAAAAAAAAAACAAAACATCATAAGCATCTTATTTAGAAATATAAAATTAAATATCCAAGTAATAACCTCTGTGAATTAGACTCAAGGGTGAGGACAGTGAAGCAGGGAGCTGCTATTTGACCTAGGCATAGTCTGTGCAAATATACTTCTTTTAACAAAAAATTTTTAAAAAATTAAGCAGCTAAAAATACGCTCATGTCAGAAAAATCTCCTGAAAGATGCTGTAACTCCTCCTGTTCCCATTGCCCATGCTCTTTAGCCTCTCTTTGGTATTAGAGCCTTCCACTTATCTCAGCCTTGCCCTATACACTAAGAACAGTCCTGTCTTTACTCTGCAAAAATGCATGATACTCCTATCCTACACCTAGCTCATGTAATTCTAACTGTATTCCTCTGACTATATTTCCACCTTATACCACACTTCCAGAACTTGGGCAGTTACTTCCTTCCAGACCTGGGTGATACCTCAGCCACAATTGAGGTCTGGTACACAACCTGACCTCCGACGCCAACATTAGCCTTTTTAGATGTTAGAACACAGTCTAATATGACAGTACTAAGTTTCTCCACTGTCTGATAGGACATTCTCTATCTCTTCTACCACCTATTTTCTTGCCTCAAAATCTATCAGTAGCATCCCTCTTGATCTTGTTTACCACAGCTAAGCAGCCTCCAAAGGGCTCCAAGTACCATTTCTTCCCAGTGCAGTCAAGCCCTAGGCAAACCAATTCCTATCCCATCATCATGTCTCAGCCACCAACGCAGACATCAAACCACCATCACAACAAAATCTGCATTCCCCAAAGGCAGAGAAACTGTTGAGTAATACAAAGATTTGTGGAGAATTAAACCACTGGTTTTACCAAGTTCAACTTATTTTTTCCTAGCCAGAAAACAGAGCTCATCTGGTTCAGACTAGGGATCTGTTACAGTGAAATTATAATCCCTCTTCTGGAATCTATTCCCTAGATCAGGCCAGTGTGCCAGAGAATGCTTCATTCACATCTCTCACTGATTACACCCTGCCCCAGTTGGGAGCATTCAGGCAGAGATACACATTTTCCCAAGCAGTCTTTTGTCATTCATTATGTCAAGACTATAGGCTATATTTTGCAGATAATGACAGAACCTCAACCTATATGTTAAAATAAACACAAGAAATATCTGGCATTTGTTTGAGGATAAAAGTATATTTTCTCTTTGGTCCTCTCAAAGCAACACTTTAAAGTCTTAAGAAGTCCGCCTGGCTCGTGGTGGCACAATGGATAAAGCATTGACCTAGAACACTGAGGTCGCTGGCTCAAAATCCTGAGCTTGCCTGGTCAAGGCACATACAACAAGCAATCAGTGAAAAACTAAAGTGAAGCAACCATGAGTTGATACTTCTAATTTCCCCTACCTCTCTCTTCTCTTTATAAAATCGATAAATAAGATCTTTAAAGTCTTTAGAAGTCTTGAGCAATGTAATCAACTGACTGAGCCAAGGTAACAGAGCGGAAGAGTGGCAAATGTGGAATGCTGCGGAGCAAATCAACAATTCAATGGCACCTACATATTCTTAGGATTACTTCACCTTGGCTTTAGAGCTCAGCATAATTTTTTTAAAAGTTTTTTCAAGTTAACAGTAATCTGGGTATTCACCAGCAACGTGTGGTAGCAGAGAAGAATGATATAAGCCTAGATGGTAGATGGATGATGCCAATACTTAACTTAATTCTTGCAACAACCCTGTGAGGCAAGGGCTCTATAAACCCCAGCTCAGAAAAAGTACGTAAGTTGGAGTTGGCCAAGGTTCACAACCAATAAATGGTGGAGCTAGGACTGGATCCAGATCTTTCTGACTTACAGCCCATCGTATTCACTAGGCTGAATCATCTGCCCTCCTGAAAAGGGACTAAGCAGACTTAAAAATTGATAAAAAGTACCTGACCAGGCAGTGGCACAGTGGATAGAGCATTGGACTGGGACATGGAGGACCCAGGTTCGAGACCCCGAGGTCGCCAGCTTCAGTGTGGGCTCATCTGGTTTGAGCAAGGCTCACCAGTTTGATCCCAAGGTCGCTGGCTTGAGCAAAGGGTCACTTGGCCTGCTGTAGCCTCCCGGTCAAGAGAAATATGAGAAAGCAATCAATGAACAACTAAAGTGCCACAACGAAGAATTAATGCTTCTCATCTCTCTCCCTTCCTGTTTATCCCTATCTGTCCCTCTCTCTGGCTCTGCCACACACACACACACACACACACACACACACACACACAATTGAATATGAATAGTTTAGTAGTTATGGATAATGGGAAATTGACTCTTTACCCCTATTGACTATTCAGATGAGAATATAACAATATGAACAGTTAGGTGGAAAGTATACAGGATATACAAAATTAGTGATCAATATTTGTTTCTAAATTTTTAACTAATAGAACTGTAACAAAAAAATTAAATGTCAGCATTTGGTATGACAAAAGGGATTATATTTTCATCACTTAGATGTCTCCTTTCTAAGTTTCCTCAAAGTGTGTACTTAAAAGATTACACTTTTCTTAGTAGAAAACAAAAAACAGAGCCATACTGCGGAAACTCCAGCACTTTGCCCTGCCATTCTATTGATCCTAAGTCCTCACATTCACCCAACCCGGGGTTCTGCTGCCCACTGAACTCTCCCTCCAGTTCACATCTTGCCTCTTGCTGCTACACTGTGCTCTCCCCTGGTCGTTTTTCTCCAGAGTACTATCAAACCCAGTCTGAGGGGTACAGCTTTGGGGTGATATAAATATCTCAGCAAACCACTCAAAATGGATTGCAATCCATGTTCCCTTGCAGGTCACAGCAAAGACAATTTCCGAGTACCCCACTTTCCTCCGGCCTCCCTGGCCTCCCACCACAGGACTAGGCTCTCTCTCCCTCATTTTCTTTGCTTCTACAGCTGAAAGGTCCTTTTCCTAAGCTATATTTCCACTACTTTCTTAATAATTTTTGTTTAAACACTTGGGGAAGTCTAGGTTATGCTTGATGCCTCAACTCTGTAACAACTCACACTTTAAAGTGACCCCCCCCCATAAATGAGTTACCTCTGAAAGAGAAATCCAACCATATTCCTAAGCCAAGGAACTAAAACCAGTCAGCTTTTCAAAAACATTTTTTTAAAGCCCTGGCTGGTTGCCTCAGTGGTAGAGCGTCTGCCCGGCATGTGAAAGTCCCGGGTTCAATTCCTGACCAGGGCACCCAGGAGAAGCACCCATCTGCTTTTCCATCCTTCCCCCTCTCCTTCCTCTCTCTCTCTCTCTCTCTCTCTCTCTCTCTCTCTCTTCCCCTCCCACAGCCTTTGCTCCACTGGAGCAAAGTTGGCCTGGGCACTGAGGACGGCTCCATGGCCTCTGCCTCAGGTGCTAGAATGGCTCCAGTTGCAAAGGAGCAATGCCCCAGATGGGCAGAGCATTGCTCTTGGTGGGCTTGCCCAGTGGATTCCAGTCAGGTGCATGCAGGACTCTGTCTCTCTGCCTTCCCATTTCTCACTTCAGAAAAATACAAACAAACAAACATCTTTTTAAATTATAAAGTAAAACTGACCTTTTTTAGTGTACAATTCTATGAATTTAAGCACAAGTTACCATTGCCACCATCAGATACAGAACAGTTCCACCTCCGTAAAAAACTCCCTTGTGCTATCCCTTAGTCAAATTCTTTCCTCATCCCTAACTCCTGGTGACCACTAATCTGCTTTCTATCACTAGAGTTTTGTATATTCAATATTGTTTCATAAATAAAATCATACAGTAGCTAATCTTTGAGACTGGATTATTTCCCTCAATATAATGCCTCTGTGATCCATCCAAGTTGCTGCATGTACCAAAAACTTGTTCCTTTTTTTTTTTAAGATTTTATTTATTCATTTTAGGGAGGACCAGGGTGTGGGGGCAGAGAGAAGGAAGAGAGGAGCAGGAACCATCACTCCCATATGTACCTGGACCAGGCAAGCCCAGGGTTTTGAACCGGTGACCTCAGCATTTCAGGTCAATAATTCATCTACTGCGCCACCAGGTCAGGCTGTTCCTTCTTATTAGTGAGCAGTTTTCCATTGTATTATGGATGTACCACAAAGCATTGTTTCTGGGTTTTTTTTAGCAATTATAAATAGAGATGCAATAAACATTCATGTCAGGTTATTGTGTGAGAATAAGCTTTCATTTCTCCAGAGTAAATACCCAGGAGTGGCTGTTTTAACCTTCCTATATGATTATTTTTGAAGTCTATTTCTTATACACAGCATATGGTTGGGTTATTTTTTTTAATCTAAAAAAATAATCCCTGTATTTTTATTGCTTTTTAGACTATATTTAATGTAATTATTGATATATTTGGATTTTTTTTGGATACCTTTTTATTATGTTTTCTGTTATGTCTTTCACTGCTCTTTTTCCACATTCCTGCCTTCTTTTGCATTATTTAAACATTTAATAGTGCTTTAGTTTAACTTATTGGAATTTTTTAGCTATATCTCTTTATATAGTTACTTAAGTGACTATTCTAGGGATTATAATCTAAATATTTATATTTTCAGAGTCTACTTAGAATCAATAGTTTACTACTTCAAGTAAAATGTAGAAAACTTACCACCATACAGGTCTTTTTATCCCTTCCCTTTTTAAGTTATAGTAATCTTAAATATTATATCTGCATACACTGAAAAATCCATCGCAATGTTATAATTTTTGCTTTCAATTATCAGTTATATTTTAAAGAACTCAAGAAAATACTAGTCTATTATATTTACACACACATCTATTTCTTTTTTCTTTTTCTTTTTAAGTGAAAGGAGGGGAGATAGAGAGATAAAATTCCTGAATGTGCTCCAACTGGGATCCAACCAGCAACCCCTGTCTGGGGCCGATGCTCAGACCAGCTGAGCTATCCTCAGTGCCCAAGGCTGATGCTTAAACCAAACAAGCTGCTGGCTGCAAGAGGGGAGAGAGAGAGGAGGAGGAGATGGAGGGGGAGAGAAGCAGATGGCTGCTTATCATGTGTGCCCTGACCTAGTATCAAAAACCCAAGACGTCTGCGCTCCAGGGCAATGCTCCATCCACTGAGCCAATCAGCCAGGGCCCACACATCTATTTTTTTTTTAAATAAATTTTTATTAAAGGTAATGGGATGACATTAATAAATCAGGGTACATATATTCAAAGAAAACATGTCTAGGTTATTTTGTCATCAAATTATGTTGCAAACCCCTCGCCCAAAGTCAGATTGTCCTCCGCCACCCTCTATCTAGTTCTCTGTGCCCCTCCCCCTCCCCCTAACTCTCTCCCTCCCTCCCTCCCATGTCCTCCCTCCCCCCCCCCACCCTTGGTAACCACCACACTCTTGTCCATGTCTCTTAGTCTCATTTTTATGTTCCACCAATGTATGGAATCATGTAGTTCTTGTTTTTTTCTGATTTGCTTATTTCACTCTTTATAATGTTATCAAGATCCCACCATTTTGCTGTAAATGATCTGATGTCATCATTTCTTATGGCTCAGTAGTATTCCATAGTGTATATGTGCCACATCTTCTTTATCCAGTCTTCTATTGAAGGGCTTTTTGGTTGTTTCCATGTCTTGGCCACTGTGAACAGTGCTGCAATGAACATGGGGCTACATGTGTCTTCACGTATCAATGTTTCTGAGGTTTTGGGGTATATACCCAGTAGAGGGATTGCTGGGTCATAAGGTAGTTCTATTTGCAGTTTTTTGAGGAACCACCATACTTTCCTCCATAATGGTTGTACTACTTTACAGTCCCACCAACAGTGAATGAGGGTTCCTTTTTCTCCACAGCCTCTCCAACATTTGCTATTACCGTCTTGTTGATAATAGCTAATCTAACAGGAGTGAGGTGGTATCTCATTGTAGTTTTGATTTGCATTTCTCTAATAACTAATGAAGCTGAGCATCTTTTCATATATCTGTTGGCCATTTGTATCTCTTCCTGGGAGAAGTGTCTGTTCATGTCCTCTTCCCATTTTTTTATTGGATTGTTTGTTTGTTTGTTTGTTGTTGAGTTTTATGAGTTCTTTGTAAATTTTGGATATTAGGCCCTTATCTGAGCTGTCGTTTGAAAATATCAGTTCCCATATAGTTGGCTGTCTGTTTATTTTGATATCAGTTTCTCTTGCTGAGCAAAAACTTTTAATTCTGATGTAGTCCCATTCATTTATCTTTGCCTTCACTTCTCTTGCCATTGGAGTCAAGTTCATAAAATGTTCTTTAAAACCCAGGTCCATGATTTTAGTACCTATGTCTTCTTCTATGTACTTTATTGTTTCAGGTCTTATATTTAGGTCTTTGATCCATTTTGAATTAATTTTAGTACACGGGGACAGGCTGTAGTCGAGTTTCATTCTTTTGCATGTGGCTTTCCAGTTTTCCCAACACCATTTGTTGAAGAGGCTTTCTTTTCTCACACACATCTATTTTTAATCTACTATTTCTACTGCTCTTCCTTCATTCCTAATGTTCTAATATAATCCTTCTGATATCATTTCCCTGATGTCCAAAGCACTTCCTTTAGCTATTGTTTAGAACAAATGTGCTGGCTGTAAATTTTCTGACTTTTCCTTTACCTGAGAATGCCTTCGTTTCACATTCATTTATGAAGGCTATTTTTTTGCTTGATACAGAATACTGAGTTTATTTCTTTTCTTTTAATACTTTAAAAATGTATATCATATATGGCCTCCATAGTTTCTGGGGTGGAATCCAGTCATTTGAATAATCATCCCCATATAGGTAATATGTTATTTTTCTCTCGCTGCTTTCAAGTATTTTATTTGTCTTTTGTTTTCAGAAGTTTGATTATGACCTGTCTGGATGTGGACTTCTTTGAGCTAATTCAGACTTTTTGAATCTGTAGGTTTACGTCTTCTGCCAAATTTGAAATTTTTTCTGCACCATCTTCTTTCTCCACTCTGATCCTCCCATGACATGAATGTTAGGTTAGACTTTTGTTCTTGTTCCACATATTCCTGAAATCCTGTTTCAATTTTTTCTCAATCTTTTTTGTTATTTAGACTGCATCATTTCTACTGCTTTATTTTCAACTTCACAGATTTCTTTCCTCTGTCATCTTTGCTCTGTTACTGAGGCCATCCAGTGAGTTCTTCATTTTGGTCATTGTACTGGTTCTTCTTTATATCATCTATATATTCTTTGCTGAGAATTTCCATTTGTTTCCCAAGATTTTCAGGCAACTTGTTGAAACACTTGTATCACTGCTGCTTTAAAGTCTTTGTCCATTCTCAAATACCTGCTCCAAGTTTTATCTACTGCTCACAAAAATTAGGGAATATTTCAAAAATGAATATGAAGCTATAAAATATCCCCTAATTTTTTGTGAGCAGTATAGTTGTATTCAGCAGCAAGGAATGTGCTTACACCATCCCGTTTGGTACTAAAAACCCAGAGCCAGATTTTTAAAATAACATCATTTTCCCACTACATGTTTTTTTGAAAATCAGAGAAAGTCCACAAACTGTCTTTGTTCTACTTGGGAAAAAATGAAAAAGTAAAAAACAGAAGCATAGCTCTCCCACCAATGTTCAACTAAAAGAGTGTGCAGACTTCCTCTACAGTGAAGGACGGGACTCCTGGAAGCAGGCAGCATCTCTGAAGAGATGAATCGGAGAGAAAGATCAGTTATGACAGAGTTCAGCATAGTTTTTCCTCAGTTCAGGGACAGGTGACATAAATCTTGGGCCTTAATGGTCATATACAGAACCTAAAATTTCTTATATACTATAAAAAAATGCCTCTCAGAATATTTTCTTTTTAAAGCCATAAATCTAAATTTAGCATGTATGCTTTGGGATACAATAAGCCAAACATACTGACTAAGTGAATTAGAACATACAGAGGGCTGTCACAGGCAATGGGAGGGAAGAAGTATTTGTGCTTCTGAGTCATTAGCACGCCACTAGTCAAATTAAAGTCACCTGCAGTGACTCAAGTTATTTTTAGGAACTCAGAATTGCCAACCATGCCATAATGCCTTCAAAGGCTTTTAATAAAGATTGTAAATTGAGAAACTACCTGATGGATCTGGTAGAGAGAATCCTAAAAGCAGAAGGAACCTCAGTGGTGGGAATACAGTCATATATATAACTTTATATAGTTAAATGCCTAAGTCCTCCAGTTGATCATTTAAGACCCTTCCAAAGGTTGAAATCTTAATCCTCAGGCACAAAATATAATACTAACAGTCCCTCAAAGGTCAGCTCACATGTTATCATAGATGCTTTATCCTTCAAAGAGCTTTCCTTTTCTGTACAATGACAGCACCAGAGTGCCCGCTTGGGTACCTACAAGAACTAGAGTACAAACTACAGGAAGACTGCCTCCCATTAAAGAAATGCTAGGAAACACCTGTTGAATATATAGTCTTTAATATCAAAATGCAAATGGCAGATATTAAGATGTCTCAAAATTTTCTTTCTTTCTCTGATTTTCAAAAAAAAACTTCTAAAGAAGTCATAAACATTAAAATGCTATAATTAATATCAAAGGAGGAGAAAACAAACTGGTTATTTCAAAATCACTGGAGGAGTTCACAGATATTTCTGAGCACCATCATCCCTTAAGAGGGGAATGGAGTAGAATGGAGAAACTAAAACATTTTCAAAAAATATATAAATTAGATGTGACAGAATGAAGACAGGTCCATTTAAAAAATAAATTAATTCGTGCTGACCCACTAATATGAATAGAACATTGTTAAGAAAACCAGTTTCTCCCACTTCTGTATGTCTCCTTGACTACATGAGACCTCAAGTAGGCAGGAGGTATTTACATTTCCAGCCCCTCTCCTGTCTCTGGAAGATGGGCAGTGGGGTTGAGAATTTTAATCAACTATCTATTGCTTGGTCATTCTGGTGACCAGCCCCCATTTAGAAGCCCACCCATTCACCTCCGTAGAACACAAGATGCTCTTAGTTCTCTTATCAGGAATTTACAAGGTTTTTAGGAGTCCTGTATCAGTAATGGACTTATCATCTTAATGTTGAAGTGATATCCATCAGCACCATCCCAAAAATGATTGGATATTGCAGGGCACCATAGCATCAATGAGTTTCTGCAAGTTTTGTCAATTGATTGTTTCTCCGATGAAGAACAATATCTCTAGGTTGGAACTGATCTCTGACTATAACAATTGCCACTTTGTCTGTAGTTGGAGTACTGAATCTTCGCACATGTTCTCGAGCAGCCGTTTTGTCAGCATGAATAACAATCTTGTGTGTATCAGATGGCATTATGTCAATTGCTGTTTTGAACAAACGCACTAAATTGTTTTTTTCGTGAAGAAGCTCTTGCAGTTGGGAAACAATGGACCTTTTTATGTATTTCACCGATGAAATACATTCGTAGGAATTTATGTTGACCATCTGGGAATGGAAGCAGGGAGCCGGCTTTATGATAAATTTGTCCTTTCACTTTGAAAGTTGGCATGAATTGAGCTGTTACGATTTCTGCGCCAAACAACATCATTTAGAAGCATGAGTTCTGTCTCCTGATGTTAGATAAGAAATGCTTTGATTCGGTGGTATATCCAGCAAGCAAAATTTTTAATGGCTCTGGTGGTTCTCCAAGTTGAGGCAGTTTAATTTTTCCAGTGGCGCAACACATTCCTTTTGTTTCTCCATTAAATTTCAGAGCCTTGCAATAAGGACACACTTCAATCATAGTGCCGATGAGAACATGCCGGCTCAAACTATAATCATCAGCTGGGTTGTACTGGAATGCAAGGCGATTGTAATCATGTGATTGCTGAGCAGAGAGTCATGTCTGATGCTGATCTGCTGTTTCTCATTGATGTTTCTCAGCCACTCTCAGCCTGTCCCATTCATTCTGTTGAGAATGAAGCAGATCTGAAGCTGCAGAATGCAATCGCCGTGTTTGAAACCGTGCATCCTTAAGTCTGGCTGCACGTAAATGGATCGTAAATCGGAAACATTGAAATGGAATCGTAAAATATTTAGTATAGCGTGTGTTGCTTTTATGTCCAACAGATGGCGCTGTTTTTTAAAAAAAGCATGTTTTTACCTGTCACAGGTGTGACATCTACATCTATATAATAGTATATAAAAAAGAGCCCATGTTCAAATGCAACATTGTGTCAAAATTTCAAAGCATCGGTGAAGAACTTTTGGAGATTCAAGATTTTGAACAAACGAACATTTACATTTTTATTTATATAGATTGACTTATATAAAACACTCTACCCATCAGCAGCAAAATACATAATATTTTCAGTAGCAGACAGAGCATTCACCAAGATAGACTGTATTCTGGGCCATAAAACAAATCTGAATAAATTTAAGATGTCTGAAATCATACAAAATTTGTATTGTGACCATATGGTGTTAAACTAGAAATCATTAACTGAAAAATATCAGTAAAATCCCCATATATTTGGATATTAAGCTACATAATTCTAATACATAGGCCAAAGAAAAGAATCATAAGAGAAATTATTACAAAATATTACGAACTGAATAAAAATAAAAGCACATCCAATTAAAATCTATGGACTAGAACTAAATGGTGCTTAAAAGGAATTTTTTAGTATCAAATGCTCAGCAGCATAAAAGAAAGTGGGAAATCAGTGATTTAAAATTCCATACTAAGAAACTAGAAAAATTGTGATGGCTATTCCTCTCATTGCTTGGAGCCTTAGGTTGTAGGATTTTAGTCCATCATATATCTAAGCTGATTTGTCCTCAGTCAGAGCCCCATGAGGATGGGTTGATTGTCCATTAGTGCATTCTAATTTTTGTAGAGTCAAACAATCACCAAAACAAAAAAAACTAAAAAAAAAAAAATTAGTGAATAGATAATCTGATTAGTCCTACATCTTTTTTTAAAAAATGAATTTATAACAAAAAATGTCCCCACAAAGAAAACTCTAGGATCAGATGACTTTTCTCATGATTCTATCAACCATTATGGAAGAAATAATAACCTATAATAAACCTATATATAACACAAACTCTTCTAGAAAATAGAAGAGGGAACACTTTACAGTTCACTTTATGAGGTCAACATAACCCATATAACAAAACTAAAAACATTAAAAGAACAGAAAAACAACAATCCTAATGAACACAGATGCACATACCCTTTCCAAACTTTTAGAAATAAAAAGCAGCAATATATAAATATTACCAAGTAGATTTATTCAGGAATATTTGGTTGATTTAATATTCAAAAATAAACAATGTAATCACTACCTTAACAGAATAAAAATGAAAGTCATATAATAACTTCATTAGGTTCAGAATAGCTCTAACAAAATTCAATACTCATGGTTTTTAAAAATCCATAAATTTCAGTAAGCAAAAAATAAAAAATATCATAGAACTTCAACTTGAAAAAGAAAAACCCATTGCTAACATCATATTTAATGGTGAAAAATGAATATTTTCCCTCTAAAATCAGAAACAAAGTAAGGATTTCAACTTTTACCACTTCTATTCATCATTGTACTAGAATTCATTCACTGGAAGAAAAGGTAAGAAAATTAAATAATAAGCATACAGATTGGGAAGGAAGAAGTAAAACTGACTTGATTTATAAACCTTATGATCATTTATGTAGAAACTCCTAAAGCATTTACCCAAAAAATAGCAACTAGAACTACTAAGGGAGTTTAGCAAAGTGATTCATGGTCAATATACCAATTATTAACCATATTTATATGTACTACCAAAAAATTTGAAATTAAATTGTTTTAAAATACCATACATATAAACAAAACATGTGCAAGACTATTATACTGAGAAGTACAAAATACTGCTAAGAATAAAGATCCCCCCCAAAAAAATGGAGACATATACCATGTTCATGAGTCAATAAATTAAATATTGCTGTCAATACTCCTCATATTGATCTATAGATTCAATGTAGTCCTAATGAAAATCCCAGTAGGACTTTTGTTACAAAGTGAAAAGCCAATTCTCAAATTTATAGGCCAAGACCAAGGGCCTAGAATAGTAAAACAATTCTGAAAAAGAAAAAAGAGGATTTATACTATCTGCACTACATACTTTCAAGGTTCACTACAAAGTTACAGTAATCAATATCTCAAAAGCATTATTCTAAAAAGTCACAAAAGACTACATAGCTATGATCCCATTTACATAAAATTTTAGAAAAGTCAAAATTACAGCAACAAGAAGCAGATTTTAAGGAAAAACAGTCGGTATGAAAATGGAATTGACCACAAGGGGGCACAAGAGAAGTTTTATGGGTGAAAGAAATGTTATCATGACAGTGGTGGCTACCTGATTCTTTATGACTGTTAGAACTCATTAAATCGTACACTTAAAATTGGTGAATCCTACTGTATGTAAATTATATCTTAATGAAGCTGGTTTTAAAATGAAGTACACACTGCCCTAGCCAGGTGTCTAAGTGGATAAAGTATCAACCCAGAGTGCCAGAGGTCGTGGGTTTGTCCCCCAGTCAGGGCACATAGGAGAAGCAATCAATGAGTACACAACTAAATGGAACAACTAAGTCAAACAATGAGTTTCTGCTTTTCTCTCTCTCTCAAATCAATGGGTAAAAACAATTAAAAATAAAGTACACACCAAAAAATGTATGAGTTTACCATATATTTATATAAGATTCTTTATAAATTCAGGGGTCAAAAGATAAATAAGACAACACAGTGTGATAAAAGAAAAATGTGCAGGCTGCTAACGGCAGCTGACATGAGAGGCATCTAATCCACTCTATAGGTGGAGGAGAGAGAGTTAGAAAAGGTATCATATATTGGAGGAGGTAAAATCCAAGGTGCACCCTGATGATAAAGAGCTAGTTATTCATCCAAAGTGACGTAAAGTCTATAGAGGAGACAGATTTAAAGATTACATGATAAAAGTGAGACTAAGAGACATTGATAAGAGTGTGGTGGTTATGGGGGGAGGGGGGAGAGGGAGAGGGAAATGAGGAGGGGGAGGGACACAAAGAAAACTAGATAGAAGGTGACAGAGGACAATCTGACTTTGGGTGATGAGTATGCAACATAATTGAACGACAAGATAACCTGGACATGTTATCTTTGAATATATGTATCCTGATTTATTGATGTCGCCCCATTAAAAAAATAAAATTATTAAAAAAAAAAAGATTACATGATAATGAGGTAAAATACAACCACAAAGTTGTATATGGCACATTATGGGAGGGCAAAGTAAAATTAACCTATAGCCTAAGAAAGCCTAGGGAATCTTTCAGGAGTCAACACCCGGAATAACGTCCTCAAAGCAGTGATTCACAACAGAAAATGAGCATCAGACTCCCTTAAAATTTTTTTCTAAACATATACACCTGGGTCTATCCCAGCCACTTGAATCAGAAAATTTAGGAAGATCAGGTATCTATATTTTTTAAAGTTGCCCAGGTGATTCTGATGTTAAGAAACGCTATATTGAAAAACTTCCTGATATTGGGTTTGGAATGGTTTCTTGGATATAACACCAAAGGCACAGGCAACAAAGGAAAACAACAGACAAATAGAACTTCATGAAAATTTTTTAATTTGTTCATCAAAAGACACTATCAACAGAGTAAAAGGGCAAACCACAGGATGAGAGAAAAACCTAATAAAAGAATAATAGCTATATTATACAGAAAACTAAAACTCAACAAGAAAACAACCCAGTTCAAAAATGGGTAAAGGACTTCAAGAGACATTATCCAAAATAAATGTTAATAAACATTCTGAGCATATGACAATATTCTCAACATTACTAATTATTAACAAAATGCAAATCAAAACTATGAAATAGTACCTCACATCCATTGGGAAGGCTACTATAAAAAAAAAAAAAAAAAAACACTCCAGGCCCTATCCGGTTGGCTCAGCGGTAGAGCGTCAGCCTGGCATGTGGAAGTCCTGGGTTCGATCCCCAGACAGGGCACACTGGAGAAGCGCCCATCTGCTTCTCCACCCTTCCCCCTCTCCTTCCTCTCTATCTCTCTCTTCCCCTCCCTCAGCCAAGGCTCCATTGGAGCAAAGTCAGCCTGGGCACTGAGTATGGCTCTGTGGCCTCAGCCTCAGGCACTGGAATGGCTCCAGTTGCAATGAAGCAACGCCCCAGATGGGCAGAGCATCGCCCCCTGGTGGGCATGCCGGGTGCATCTCTGTTGGGTGCATGTGGGAATGTGACTGCCTTCCACTTCTAACTTCAGAAAAATACAAAAAAAAAAAAAAGAAAAAAAAGAATATTCCAATATATAACAAGTGTTAGTAAGGATGTGAGGAAATTGGAACCCTTTTGCACTGTTGGTGAACATGTAAAATGGTACAGTCCCCATGGAAAACAGTGTGATGGTTCCTTATAAAAAGTAAGAATAGAATTACTACATGATCCAGCAATTCTACTCCTGGGTATATACCCAAAACAATTGAAAGTAATGTCTCAAAGGACGTTCGTCCACCATGTTCTTAGAAATATCATGCACAATAGCTAAAACATGGAAGCAACCGAAATGTCCATTGACAGATGAATGAATAAACAAAATACAGTATATCATAGAGTGGAATGTTATTCAGCCTTAAAAATAAATGTATGACACAGGCTACATATGGATGAAACTTTGTGATTATCTTATTTCATTTTGCATAAGTGAGGATGTTATGATAAGTGAAATAAAACAATCACAAAAAGACAAATACTGTGTGATTCCAGTTATATGAAGTAATCAAAATCATAGAAACAGGCCCTGGCCGGTTGGCTCAGCGGTAGAGCATCGGCCTGGCGTGCGGAGGACCCGGGTTTGATTCCCAGCCAGGGCACACAGGAGAAGCACCCATCTGCTTCTCCACCCCTCCCCCTCTCCTTCCTCTCTGTCTCTCTCTTCTCCTCCCGCAGCCGAGGCTCCATTGGAGCAAAGATGGCCCGGGCGCTGGGGATGGCTCCTTGGCCTCTGCCCCAGGCGCTAGAGTGGCTCTGGTCGCGGCAGAGCGACGCCCCGGAGGGGCAGAGCATCGCCCCCTGGTGGGCAGAGCTTCGCCCCTGGTGGGCGTGCCAGGTGGATCCCGGTCGGGCGCATGCAGGAGTCTGTCTGACTGTCTCTCCCTGTTTCCAGCTTCAGAAAAATACAAAAAAAATACAAAAAAAAATCATAGAAACAGAAAGCAAATCAGTGGTTGCCAGGGGCTGGGGAGAAGAGGGAAGTGGGGAGTTATTCAGCTTTATCAGGTGAAAAGATGTTTGAAGATAAATGACAGTGATGGTAGCACAGTAATTATGAATGTACAGTATTTAATATCACTGAACTGCACACTTAAAAATGGTCAGGACGGTAAATTTTATGTGTATTTTACCACAATAAAAAAAATGAAACACTGATTCAGAATTAGTTATACACACGGAGGACCCACTATATCCATAATAATAAAATAGCCAGCACTTACTGACTGCTTCCTGTGTGCCAGCAACTGTTTTATCTGCTTTATATGTTTTGTGTCATTTAATCCCCGTATAAGAGGTAGGCACTCTTATAAATAGATCTTCATTTTTTTAAAAATACTCAGGCTCTTATGCTTTGCTAATAAGAATGTAAAATGGTGCAACCACTTTGGAAAATTGGCAGTTTCTCAAAACTCAGACTTGTCTAGACCCCACAATTAACACTTCTAGGCACATACATAAAAGAAATAAAAACATACATCCACACAAAAACTTGTGACAAATGTCCATAGTATTCATAATAGCCTGCATGTGGGAACAACCCAAATATCCATCAACTGAGAGAGTATAAGCAAAACGAGACACACACACACACACACACACACACACACACAGCAATGAAATATTATCTGGCAATAAAAAGGAATGAAATGACACAACATAGATGAACCTTAAAAATATTATGCTAAGTAGATAAGCCAGTCACAAAAGAACTCACATTGTATGATTCCATTTATATGAAATGTCCAGAATAGGTAAGTCTATAGATTAGTTGTTGCCTGGGGATAGGGATTAAAGGGTGAGGAGAAGACCTGAATGACTGCTACTGTTATGAGCTTTCTTTGGGGGGTGATGAAAATGTGCTAAAATTGATTATGATGATGGTTGCATAACTGTGAATATATGTACTAAAAACTCAAATTGTACACCTTAAGTAGGTAAATTGTGTAGTATGTGAATTATAACTCAACAAAGATGTCTCAGGGTGGAAGACGGGTACAAAGTTGAGTTGGCACGCTGTCGTAGCAATACAGGTGCATACCTACCACAGATGCAATGATATGGCTGCTCATTCTGGAACGCTTACAGTTCTAGGATTAGTAATGAAATTCCATACTTATTTTGGTAAGGGAACTAACACACTGTAGAATGTCTATACTCAATATATATTTGGGTCCCTAGTGCCAAGAGTACGTTTCCAACTGATTTCATAAGTACTTCCCCAAAAGTATCGGGCAAATCTGCCGCAGGCAGTATTTCTAGGCGTGGCCTTCCTTTATCAGCTGCTTCACACCTGTGGACAGGCTGATCATCACAGGCCACCACGAAGATGCCGACAGCTGAAACTGTGTAAGCCTGTCTAGAAATGAATTCCACATAACAGCCTCATAAAGGGGAAGAAAAATAAAATAGTTTTTAAAATAAAATTTTGGCTTGCCTGACCAGGTGGTGGCACAGTGGATACAGTGCAGAGGCAGATTAAGGTCAGTTGAGGCCCCGGGCACATAAGAAAATATTGGGCCCCTTGTCATTAGAAAAAGTGTAAATTTGGGGTTTTGCGGGGCCCTTCAGAAGTCCAGGCCCAGGGCACACACCTGATGCCCTGCTGTTAAATCTGTCTCTGACAGAGTGTCGGACTGGGACACAGAGAACCCAGGTTCAAAAACCCCAAGGTCGCTGGCTTGACCGCAGACTCATCCAACTTGAGTATGGGGTCGCTGGCTTGAGTGTGAGATCATAAACATGACCCCATGGTTGCTGGCTTGAGCCCAAGGTCACTGGCTTGAGCAAGGGGTCACTTGCTCTGCTGTAGCCCCGAGTCAAGACATATATGAGAAAGCAATCAATGATCAACTAAGCCACAACAAAGAATTGATGCTTCTCGTCTCTCTCCCTTCCTGCCTGTCTGTCTCTCCTCTGTCTCTCTGTCTCTGTCACAAAAAAATAAGAAAAAATAAAAAAATAATAAAAGACGAACTGCCTGGAACTCCAGCAGCCCTCTGTCTCTCAGCCTCAATGCTCGCTGTTTTTTTTACACCCGGAAGTTATGGGGACATCTCTTCCCAGCACTGAAACCCTGGGCCAGGGGGCCTGGTGTGGAGCTGGGACCCCTTGCTCCTCAGTGGGGACCTCTGCAGCCAAAATATCCCTCTCAAGCCCTGGCCGGTTGGCTCAGTGGTAGAGCGTCGGCCTAGCGTGCGGAGGACCCGGGTTCGATTCCCGGCCAGGGCACACAGGAGAAGCGCCCATTTGCTTCTCCACCCTCCGCCGCGCTTTCCTCTCTGTCTCTCTCTTCCCCTCCCGCAGCCAAGGCTCCATTGGAGCAGAGATGGCCGGGGCGCTGGGCATGGCTCTGTGGCCTCTGCCTCAGGCGCTAGAGTGGCTCTGGTCGCAATATGGCGACGCCCAGGATGGGCAGAGCATCGCCCCCTGGGGGGCAGAGCACCGCCCCTGGTGGGCGGGCCGGGTGGATCCCGGTCGGGCGCGCATGCGGGAGTCTGTCTGACTGTCTCTCCCTGTTTCCAACTTCAGAAAAATGAAAAAAAAAAAAAAAAAAATATCCCTCTCAATTTTTATCTGCCACACATGGGTGTGGGACCAGCCTGTTCTGTGTCTCTGCCCCTCCTGCCAGTCTGAACGTGGCTTCTTTAAATCCTTCGTTGTAGGACTTACATTCAGCTAGGTTTCAGGTGGTTCTGAATAACGGTCGCTCTGTAGTTTAGTTATGTGATGTGATTGTGGGAGAACGCAAGTATCCCGTTTGCCTACTCTGTCATCTTGACCTTCAGAAGCCTTAGTTAATGATTTTTAAAGATGAAAAGGAAATTGTGTCTCAGCATCTTTAACCAAAGCACCTGACCATATTTGGTATTTAACCTGTAAATTAAGGAATACAATCTTCTATAAGGAGTATTAAAAAAACAGTTTGCAAATAAAATTCTATAACCCTCCCTGATCAATCGAAGGTTAAAAAGATGTCTGCGGACCTAATTCCAGGACTATTAAAGCCAAATTGTCTGTCAGCACCCAAGCAAGACTTAGACTCAACTCCCATTCCTTTTCTCCTTTACATATAGCTAGGATAATAATAGGACTACCATGAGGATTAATCATGTTAAGCACATCAAGATGAAGAAAGCTTATAAAATGTACATGTAGTTAACCACTTTTTTTGTGTGTTTTTTTTTTGTTTGTTTTTTCTGAAGTTGGAAACGGGGAGGCAGTCAGACAGACTCCCGCATGCGCCCGACCGGGATCCACCTGGCACGCTCACCAGGGGGAGATGCTCTGCCCATCTGGGGTGTCGCTCTGTTGCAACCAAAGCCATTCTAGTGCCTGAGGCTGAGGCCACAGAGCCATCTTCAGCACCCAGGCCAACTTTGCTCCAATGAAGCCTTGGCTGCGGGAGGGGAAGAGAGAGACAGAGAGGAAGGAGAGGGGTGGAGAAGCAGATGGGCACTTCTCCTGTGTGCCCTGGCCGGGAATCGAACCCAGGACTCCTGCACGCTAGGCCGACGCTCTACCACTGAGCCAACCGGCCAGGGCCAACCACTTTTAAAACAAATGTATCACAATACAAACTACTGTGTTAATTACTTAAAATATTGCAAATTTTTAAAGTCCCAAATAACACCTCACATTAAAAATGTTCATTAATAAGTATATATTTTCTTTTTCTTTTAATTGATTTTAGAGAGAGGAGAAGGGGTAGAGAGACAGGAAGAGGGAAGAGAGGGGGGAAAGGGAAAGAGAGAGGGGAAGGGGGAGAGATTAGGCAGGAGAGAGAGAGGCAGAGGGGAGAGAGAGAGGAAGGGGAGAGAGAGGGGAAGAGAAACATTGATTTGTTGCCCCATTTATTTATGCATTCATTGGTTGATTCTTGTATGTGCCCTGACCAAGGATCAAACCTGCAACCTTGGCATATTAGACAACATTCTTACCAACTGAGCTATCTGGCCAGGGCCAATAGGTATATATTTTCTGAAACATTCAAATATAAAAATGTAAAGAAAATAGGCTGAATACCATAGAAAGAATTACTTATAACTTTTGATTAAGCACACTAGAAAATAAAACTATTAAATGACATTCGTTCCTGATCCCCAGGCCTCTGGACCAGAAAGCTGTCCACTTACTAATCAAAAAAGTCAACACATCAACATTATCCTTATTATTAGAAAAGGTGTACAGCCTCCCAGACCACCTGCCACTCTTAACGAGGAAGGGCGGGGCCCCTAACTCATGTAGTGTCAAGAGCTGAACATTTTCAATGGCACCTCTGCCTTGCATATCAGAGTTATGCCCATGGAAGCATGCACTTCAATAACAGGAAGTCATTGTAGGATTTCTTATATTTCCTTTCAGCTCAGCTAGTTTGCTAAAAGCTGATTAGCATAACAGAGTTATCGAGTCCTTCAGATGCCAGATAGCAAACTAATAAGCTAGTTCAAAGTGTTACTTCTACCAGGAACCACATCTCTGTGAACTGAGGCTTTTGAGATGTTGTTTTATAACCTTCATTTATCAAACAGTAGGAGAGCTGTTACATATGGTGATAAACATTATAGACTGCTTAGACTGAATACAAAATGTGAATGTGAACTGGATTAAATTACCTCCAAGATAGAGGGAAGCTAACTCAGGAGAAAGTAAAAGGAACCATAGACATGAATCCAACAGGGCTGCACAGAAATGTTAGAGTCTGCTTATAGATTGTTACCATTGGGGTTTGCTATGAAAAGGCTTCCTCGGATGTGTATGCGAAATTTAAAATTTTTTAAATTTTAACATAGTTAAGTTTGATTAAACTAGATAATTGCACCTAACAGTTCATGTTTACTCAAGACAGGAAAAAAGGTTAGAGGAGGTTTATAATACTTTAGACAGTCATAATAACACCAGGATTAGTTTATGCTAACCCCAATACGGGAGATCAGAGTAAATAATGGGAGAGAAAAACTGTCCATTTAGCCGAAGAGTAGTGTCGACAATAGGCTGGCTGGGACTAAGAGAAGCACAGTAAATTAAGATAAAATTTTTTCAATTTTCTCTATGGGCAACCATTTCCTATTTTAGTTAAATAAAATATTTCAAGATTTTCTTAAGGTTTAGTTATAAATTAATCATTTTACTTATAAAAAGTCATCATTCTAGGAGAAAAATTTTTGTTTGCTTGCTTTATTGAAAAAGGGGTGGGACATACAAGTCTTCCTATAATACAACTCTGTAGCTGTATGTCTTAGGAAATTATGAGATGAATTCATGAGCAAAATATGAAAAAATTATGAATAATCATACAATGTCCTAATCATGGAAACCATCCCTGATTTGGGGTGGGGAGATAAGGTTGATATCACAATATAAGGGAGAGAATGAAGGATAGAAAAGTCATATGGGAGAAGAATATGCAAGTTATAATCCAACACTTTTATTGAAAAAAACTGAACACTGACTGCCCAAGCAGTGGCGCAGTGGATAGAGCGTTGGACTGGGAGAGGACCCAGCTTCAAAACCCCAAGGTCACTGGCTTGAGCATGAGCTCATCAGCTTGAGCATGGGGTCACTGGCTTGAATGTGAGATAATAGACATGACCCCATGGTTGCTGGCTTGCACCCAAAAATTGCTGGTTTAAAGCCCAAGGTCGTTGGCTTGAGAAAGGGGTCACTCACTCTGCTGTAGCCTCCCCCCGGTCAAGGCACATATGAGAAAGCAATCAATAAACAACTAAGGAGCCACAATGAAGAACTGATGCTTCTCATCTCTCTCCCTTCCTGTCTGTCTGTTCCTATCTGTCCCTCTCTCTGTCTCTGTCAAAAAAAAAAAAAAAAAAAAAAAGCTGAACACTGAGTTTAGATGGGGCTTTGTCATCCTGCTCATAAAAAATGTTTCTGGGAATCACAAGCATCTTTGCCCTTGACCTAAGCACAAATGAACGAGTCATGGACACACCTAAGCTAGGCTAAAGCACAAATGAATGAGTCAGGGACACAACTAAGCTAGGCTAAAAGCACAAATGAATGAGTCAGGGACACACCTAAGCTAGGCTAAAAGCACAAATGAATGAGTCAGGGACACACCTAAGCTAGAACCCTAGGCTGCCTAACACACTGGAAAAAGATATGTGCCTGCATAACCAGGAGTTTCAGTATTAGATGTGTACTTGAAACACCTTCTTCCCACCACAAGGGAAGTTAGTCACAAATGGGCAGCACTAAACAGAAATGACAGTACAAGAAACACAAAGTAGCCTCAGGAACACCAAAAGCAATTGGAAACTATTACTTGTTCTCAAAGAGGAAAAAAAGAAGCTAGCAAAAGCACTGTGGAGTGCTTTGTACCACTGCACTGTGACAGGTACAAGATGCCTCCAAAGAAATGAATTCATTTACATTGCAACTGTGCCAGCTAGAGACAAAGTATAAAGTATTAGTGTCTCACTGGTGGTGGCACAGTGGATAGAGTGTTACCCTGGAATGCTGAGGTCTCAGGTTCGAAACCCCGAGGTCACACGGGTTCATCTGGCTTGAGAACAGGCTCCCCCACCTTGAGCATGGGGTCGCCAACTTGAGTGTTGGATAATCAACACGATCCCATGGTCACCAGCTTGAGCCCAAACGTCGCTGGTTTGAAGCCCAAGGTCGCTGCCTTGAAGTCCAAGATCGCTAGCTTGAGCAAGGGGTCAATGACTCAGTTTCAGGTCCCTCAGCCCCCTGTCAAGGCATGTATGAGAAGCAATCAATGAACAACTAAAGTGACCCCACTATGAGTTGATGCATTTCATCTCTTTCCCTTTTCTGTCTGTCTTCTCTGTCAAAAACAAAACTGTATTAGTATAAACTGATATGTGATAGTTGGCAGGACAGACACAAGACACAGGTTCAAATAGAAGAATTTCATCTTGGTGTGTTGCCTACACCACTAGCTTCTACCTTTCCTTCCCCTCACTCTTTGTAATCCTTCATACTGCAAAGTCCTTTGGTCCAGGCAGTGATGACTCGAAATCTCAGACTTGCTCATTGTCCCTAGAAACATTTTCACTGGGGACATGGCCTTCTAGCAAGCTCCCCCCAAATACCACAAGGGTTACCTAGGGGTAGCATTCCTACGGGCCAGCGCCAGAACAGACTATCTGAAACAGGGTTTGTCTGTCATCAACTTCCCCTCTGTTGAGAGCCTGGCAGCTCTCAATAAGCATATAGAGAAAACAAGATCATTCACTTTTCCCACTCATTAAAAATAAACCTAAATGGTACCCAGATTTAGAACACATCTACCAATGAAAAAGTTCAAGAAGAGAGGGAGGTGCTCACCCACATAATCTTTCCATTCAAAGAGGCACAGTTCCACAGCTGCTACGGGGTTTATAATTAACAGACAAGCTTAACCAGAAACAGAAATTTCTGGAATCTATTGTAATTTACACTAGAACCTTGTTTATTCCAAATTTAGATTATAAACGCCAGCTGGATTCTGTGGTTGACTCCGAGAGCCTCCTTGGCATGCCTCTAGCTCAGGTCTCTTGCAAACACTCAGCCTTGCCTACAGAGAGCACTGACCTGACTCAAGGTAGAGGAAGTAGAAGACTGGCTGCTCCTCACTCCCAGTGGCCCACGAACCACCCACCACTAGCTCCAAGGAGCTATGTCAGGAGGCTCCCCTGGTGGAATGTCAGATTGCACTCAGATGTGTTCACCATGGTGACTTCCACAGATTTTTGCCATCATGAGATTTACAAGGATTTTGTTTACTTTCTCACCTGAATCTTCTCAACCCAGGTTCTAAGACAAAGGTGTACAATGAGGCATCCTAAGAGATCAGTTCTGCTGGGACACTGCCTGACCGATGGCACAGTCTCAGAGACAACAGACAGGAAGGAAACCTTCGCTGGCAACAGTTAGCTTGGTGAAGTCTACTTTCTCATTTGACTCTACTTCAAGAGCTACACTAGAACAGGAAGTCTCCTTTTACAGGACAGGAAAGTTGAGGCTCTGACACACAGAATCAGAGAGCAGTAATATCTCCACTAGGTCTGTCTGACTCTGGAGTTCACCCTAACCACGCTGTCACTGCAGGAGTAATAGAGAGATCTCCTCTTGGTCCCCAGATTATACCCTTCAAAGGCGGACCCGCATGAATACAAGTCCTTCAAGGGTCATTGGTGTGAACTGGGCCTAAAGGATCTTTAATGAAGCTTCGGTATCTTGATTTGATTTGGATTAAATAAAAAATGTCAGCAAGTAACAAAGAAAATTGCACATGTCCATGCTAGTATGACAAATACAGTATGGTCATAATTTAAGTCCCTACCTTATCATTTCTCACTAAAAGAAGACTCATTTAAATATCATCACCACTATTCCGAGTGCAGCTGAAATCCAAAACTAAGAAAGCACCTCATAGCCTAACCAGGAGGTGGCACAGTGGATAGAGCATCAGACTAGGATGCAGAGGACTCAGGTTCAAAGCCCCATGGTTGCTGGCTTGAGCCCAAAGGTCATTGATTTGAAGCCCAAAGTCGCTGGGTTGAGCCCAAGGTCTCTGGCTTGAGCAAGAGGTCACTGGCTCAGCTGTAGCCCTCCCCCCCCCCCCGGGGCACATATGAAACCTATCAGTGAACAATTAAGGTGCCACAACAAAGAATTGATGCTTCTCATCTCTCTCCTTCCTGTCTGTCTCTGTCTGTACCTCTCCTGTCTCTCTAGCTAAAACAAACAAACCAACAACAACAAAAAAACACCTCATAGGTACATCTACGCTATATATACATATATGACGGTCTAACTTAGATGCTTCAGACATAAAGAGTGAAAGGAAAAAGAACTGAAACCAATGGACTTTAAATATGCACAACCCCTATTATTATTTTTATTTTATTTATTTATTTATTTTGTATTTTTCTGAAGCTGGAAACAGGGAGAGACAGTCAGACAGACTCCCGCATGCGCCTGACCAGGATCCACCTGGCACATCCACCAGGGGGCGACGCTCTGCCCACCAGGGGGCGATGCTCTGCCCCTCCGGGGCGTCTCTCTGTTGTGACCAGAGCCACTCTAGCGCCTGGGGCAGAGGCTAAGGAGCCATCCCCAGCGCCCGGGCATCTTTGCTCCAATGGAGCCTTGGCTGCGGGAGGGGAAAAGAGAGACAGAGAGGAAGGAGAGGGGGAGGGGTGGAGAAGCAGATGGGCGCTTCTCCTATGTGCCCTGGCCGGGAATCGAACCCGGGACTTCTGCATGCCAGGCCGACGCTCTACCACTGAGCCAACCGGCCAGGGCAACCCCTATTATTAATAAATGAAAGACTCTAAAACTTAAGGAATCTAATTAGCCCCCGACTTTCCAGCTGCTCCTTTCTCACTACCCTCCAGCAACAGTCTCGCCAGACTATTCCCGTTCCCTGAACAGGGACTGCCCTGGGTGCACTCAGGTGTGTGCAATAAGCTTGGTGTTCCTACCACCTTCATAAACATACATACGCATTTCCTGAATCCTACTCAGGCTTCCTACTCAACCCCCAAAGGCAGATAAATCCCCCTCCCTTCCTACCTCCGGGATGTTCTTCAACTTACCTCACACAATCTTCCACACTTGTTCCCTGGAGCCAAGTTATCACTATCTCATTTGCTTTCTACTCCTAACACCAAGCACAGTGCTTAGCCCAAAGTACTTAACGAAAGCTTGTACAGAAATAAGCAAATGAGTAAGCCTTTAGGAGGAAAAGTTAAGGGAAAATGCTTCTGATGTTGATTGTATGAGGACTATTCAAAACAATCACAATGTCTTAGCATTCAATTACAAGAGGAAAATATATTTCTCTAAACTACCTAGTCAACTTCCTCCCTGGTAACTGATTTAACATACATTACCTAATAAGATGAAAAGGAAAAGTCTGGTTTTCCATCAAAAGGCTTGAATTAGACACAGAAGTTCCAAACAGAATGGGTTCCTGCACCGTTCAGAGAGCACCCGAGAAAGATGAACCCTCGCTGAGGAAATCTTCCACCAGCGCCCCTCCTCCCACCCCCCAGCCCCACTCCCCAGCCTGTCTCACCACTCACCAAGGCAGATGAGATGCACTCACCTGGCTTGTTTCCTTCCCTCTCATGGCCCAGCTGTCCCTTGGTGTTCAAACCGCACGTGTAAACCTCCCCGTCCTCCAGAAGGAACACGGAGTGGTTTCCTCCACAGGCCACTTCCTTGACTTTCCTGTCGGATATAAATCCACACACCTGTGGCTCCGCCACAATCCCTCGCAGGTTACTGCTGATCCCAGGTTGGCCCAGAGACCAATATCCCCAACATAACATTGTTCTTATCCTTCAGTGAATCATGTAGCCTAGAAAAGAGTGTTATAGAAGAGGATTTAAAAAATAGGTCAGAGAAAATCACATCGAGTAATAAATGTAATCATTTGTTTAAAAAAATCTTAATATCCTTCAGATACCTTGCATCTCAAAAGAATACATATTAATATTGTTGAGAGTAGTCATGTTACAATAATGTTATTTTTGTGTTTTATTAAGAATTTAAAACACATTTCTAAAAATATTTTGTTTGTGTAGTGAATTGTAAACGCAGAACGTGGTTTTCAGATCACTGATAAGGAACTCCCGAGTACAGGAGACTTTTTTGCTAAAACAATCTTAGCAAACCATATGGTAATAACAGTTTTGAAACTACCTTCATGACTTGATCTTGTTCTTTCTTATTGCACTTTTACTTTGAGTATTCTATTTATTTAATTAAAAAAAAATTTTTGAACTCCTTCAGGTAGCCTATTAACATGGGTAGGTAATTCACCACTCAAAATAAAAAATAGAAATGGAAACAAATGTTACTTTTCCGTCATTTTCTCTTACACATCCTCCTGGATCAGAGTCAAGATTCATTTCCTACCCAAGAGCCTCTGGAGACTATTCCAGCCACAGTCGGCCTGCATCCCTCCTGACACATCCACTATATGGCCCTGATCAAAGACTTTCTTTGTATCTTAACTTAATTCCTCAGCCAGATTTTAATTGCCTGAAACCAGTTAACCACCATGCTGTTGTATAAACATTATGGGACTATAATCTGCATACAACATCAGGGTGGTTAACTCTCTCACAGACTGGCATGAAATTTCTGGCAGACCAGCACCGGTCGGCAGACCAGTGGTTGAAAACGACCGCCTTAAACATAGACCACAGTGTAACATACACTTCTTCAATCTAGCAGGTTTGCAATCAGCTTTTAGCTGATTGATTACTGTTGACTCTAGCCCAAAATTTCACTACTTTTAAAAATTCATGCTTCACTTTCATACAAGCAAAGACAAAATTTCATCTCTATCAATTCACACCCAGTAGGATGTGTATAACCAAAACGGACAAATAAAAAATAACATGTGTTGGCGAAGATGTGGAGCAAATGCAGTTCTTCTACATTGCTGGTGGGAATGCAAAATAGCAGACGCTTTGGAAAACAGTCTGGCAGTTCCTAAAAAAACTAAACATAGAGTTACCAAATAATCCAGCAATTTCACTGCTAGGTATATACCCAAGAGAAGTGCAAACAGATGGAGATGGACAAAAACCATATGATTTCACTTATATATGGAATTGAAAAAACTAAATAAACAAACAAATGAAAGAGAAACTCACTTATAGATACAGAAAATATATTGATGTTATGCAAATGGGAGGAGTGTTGGAAAAGATGGGCATAAAAGGTGAAAAGAATTAAAATGTACAAATTTCCAGGTTAAAAAAATAGTTACAGGAACATAAAGTACAGCATAGGGAATATAGTCAATAATATGATATTTTAATAACTATGTATCATGTCAGGTGGATACTAGGCTTAATGGGGCGATTACTTTGTAAGGCATATTGTACACCTGAAACTAATATAATATTGTATATCCACTGTAAGTGAAAAATAAATTTTAAAAAACAAATAGGAAAGCCTGACCAGGCAGTGGTGCAGTGGATAGAGCATTGGACTGGGATGCAGAGGACCCAGGTTCGAAACCAGCTTAAACATGGGGTCACTGGTTTGAGCATGGGATCATAGACATGATCCCATGGTCGCTGACTTGAGTCCAAAGTCGCTGGCTTGAGTAAGGGGTCACTCGCTCTGCTGTAAACCCCCCCCCCAGTCAAGGTACATATGAGAAAGCAATCAATTAACTAAGGTGCCGCAATGAAGAATTGATGCTTCTCATCTCTCCCCTCCTGCCTGTCTATCCCTATCTGTTCCCCTCTCTGTCTCTCTCACACACAAGAAAGAGCAAGTAGGAGAAAAAGAGAACTGCAAACATACATCCTTACAAAATTGTGTACACAAATGTTCACAGCAGCATTATTCATATTACCAAACGGTAAAAATAACCCAAATGTCCATCAACTGATGAATAAGTTAAAAGTGGCATTTTATACAATGGAACATTATATGAAATATTTCAGGAGAGGCATGAAAATAATTAACAAAATAAACTATAAAACTAAATCTCAATTTGCTGTCTTAACTAGCAAGTTCTGCTGCTTCTTAAAATTTTTATTCCTTGTTTAGATTTTAGAACTAAATAATAATAATAAGCTTCTATGTTATTTTTTTAGTTAACTGCAAAGGGAAAGGAAATAAAATGAAAATGGGGGAAGGATTGAAGGGGACAATATATATATTTTAAAAGACCAGCAAGGGCCCTGGCTGGTTGGCTCAGTGGTAGAGTGTTGGCCTGGTGTATGGATGTTCCGGGTTCGATTCCCGGCCAGGGCACACAGGAGAAGCGCCCATCTGCTTCTCCACCCCTCCCCCTCTCCTTCCTCTCTGTCTCTCTCTTCTCCCCTCCCACAGCCAAGGCTCCATTGGAGCAAAGTTGGCCTGGGCGCTGAGGATGGGTCCATGGCCTCCACCTCAGGCACTAGAATGGATCTGGTTGTAACAGAGCAAGGGCTCAGATGGGCAGAGCAACACTCCCTGGTGGGCATGCTGGGTAGATCCCAGTTGGGCGCATGCGGAAATATGTCTCTCTGTCTCCCCACTTCTCACTTCAGAAAAATAAAAAAATAATAGTATTTATGGCACAGGGTTAGTATGAAGATAAAATGAGTGATATAAAATACTTATTAGCACTTTATAATATGCTTATAAAACTATTGGTAGAAAAGACAAACTCATGAAACATTAAAAATTAAGGAAGATTTTAGTATAGATACAGTAGTTTATCAAACTGGGAAAATAAAATTAAGATTATGTAATCTTGCTGGTCTTTTATTTATTTTATTTAATTAATTCATTTATTTTATTTTTCTGAAGTGAGAAGCAGGGAGGTTGTCAGACAGACTCCCGCATGTGCCAGACTGGGATCCACCTGGCATGCCCACCAGGGGGCAATGCTCTGCCCATCTGGGGTGTTGTTTCTTTGCAACCAGAGCCATTCTAGTCCCTGAGGCAGAGGCCATGGAGCCATCCCCAGTGCTCGAGGCAACCTTGCTCCAAAGGAGCCTTGGTTGTGGGAAGGAAGAGAGAGATAGAGAGAAAGGAGAGGGAGAAGGGTAAAGAAGCAGATGGGCGCTTCTCTTGTGTGCCCTGGCCGGGAATCAAACCCAGGACTTCCACACGCCGGGCCGACACTCTACAATTGAGCCAACCAGCCAGGGCCATAAATACTAATTTTAACCTCATCTTCAGAACAAGGCTCAAAGAGATTAAGAAGCATGTTTAAATTCACACGGATGAAAGGAGCCAGAACCAGGCTATGAATTAAGAGATAATGGATGAAGCCTGACCTGTGGTGGCGCTGTGGATAAAGCATCGACCTGGAACGCTGAAGTCACTGGTTTGAAACCCTGGGCTTACCTGGTCAAAGCACATATGGGAGTTGATACTTCTTGCTCCTCCCCTCTTCTCTCTCTCTCTCTCTCTCTCCTCTACGTCTAAAAATGAATAAATAAAAGAATCTAAAAAAAAGAGATATTAGATGAGATTAGGCAGCTTAACCAACCAAGTATGTGTCCAAAAACATGGTATCAAGAAGCTATCATTATATATGTCTACACAGAAGTCTATAATGCTCACAGCAGCTTTATTCATACTAAATAAAAATATACATTAACAGAGCATGAATAAACAAACTGCAGCGCATATATATATTATACTATTTATATATATAAATATATATATTTTACATATTTTCTATATTATATATAATCTATATATTATATATATTATTAATATAGATATATATAGATTATATATAATATATATATATTTAGCGAGTGACAGACAGGGAGAGAGATGAGAAGTATCAACTCATAATAGACTGCAGTATTTATACAATGGGATACTAATCATCAATAAAAAGGAAGGAGGGGGACAGGCCATGAATGAAATGCACTTAACAGAAAACTGCAACTCAGTGTGGTAGCAACCTTTCTCAAGAGTGAAGGTTTTTATAAAGTCACTCAAAGGTGTTATCGATTGCATTTTTGTCTGTCTAATATCTCTCCACAAACTCCTTGCTGTCTTGTAACAAAGTCTACCCCCTCTTGCACAAGAATGAGCATGAGTTTGACCCTGGCCAAACCAATCAGAAAACAGTGCCCAGCCCTTGGCCAGATAGCCCCGTTGGTTGGAGCGGCATCCCGATGTGCAGAGGTTGCCAGTTTGATCCCCGGTCAGGGCGTACACAGGAACAGATCTATGTTCCTGTCTCTTTGTCTCTCTCTTCATGCCTATCTCTAAAAAAGAGGGGGGGGGGGAATACTGCCCCTAAGCCACTGTGATTGTCAGAAACAGGTATCCACTTCTACCTGGGCCAGAGTCCTGAGCCATTCAATTCTGTGGAACTCTGATAAAAGAATGTCTTTTGCTTCTGAAGGATAACTGAGGCTACTGGAAGCTAACCTCCCTGCCACATAGAAGATACCTGTAAACGTTTCGAAGCTACCAGCCACAGACGTTCCAAACTAAGAGACAGAGCCCCGGCGGTGCTGATGGAGCCTTGGGCCCCCGCGGGCCTGCGCCAGCACCGCCACCCTCACGCTTCCTCAGCACAGCTGTTCTTCATTATTTGCAATTCCATATCTGCGAATTTGCCTACTCACTCACTAAAACTTATTTGTAACTCCAAAATCAATGCTCAGAGCATTTTTGCAATCGTTCCCAGACATGTGCAAAGAGGTAAAACATTTGAATGACTCTATGCACATATTGTCAGCTAAAGTCAAAGATGATGATTGGTTGGCCTTCAGAAGTTTCAACTCTCACAAGCGGTCTTTTTTGCAGTCTATTTAGCGCCACATTTTTCACATTTTTATATTTTTCTGTTGGTAATTATGCTGTTTAAAACAGTCCCCACCTGTCCAGGCTGGATACCTTAGTTGATAGAGTATGGGTCCGAACACAAAGGTTGCCAGTTCAATTAATCCCCGGTCAGGGTATATACAGAAATAGATCATTGTTCCTGTCTCTTTGTCTCTGCCTCTTTCTCTCCCCTCTCTTCTTTCTCTCTAAAATCAATAAATAAAAACAATTTTTAAATGGTCCCCAAGCATAGAGCTGAGGCATTATGATTACTCATTAAATTCACCCAGCCACTTGCCTTGCTCAGATTCCACGATTAATAAGCAACCTTAAATAACTTGGTTGCCAAGGCAGACCCTACTATGGGGAAAGAACATCATGCCCTGCTGGCCAAAGCATCCCAGGTTTCTTGGCATTTCTACTTCTCATTATTAATTCAGCATCCTGAATCTATCAGCTTCTTATAAGTTTGTTTAGTATGAGTCAGTCCTTTAGGATCAGCTATACTCTGAGTGCCTTGGACAGCTGCAACTGACTAACAGAAACTATTTATGAAAAAAGACAAGTAGAACTATTGTTTGGAACCCTTCCCACCTGAGTTATAGTAGTGAAATCTTTAATCAGTCAAATAAAAAGTACTTACTAAGAGAAGTAACTAAATGGCAACCACAACTAAGCTGTATTCTTATGAACCTCTTATTAACCCTAAGAGGAAATCTGGTCTAGGTCATTCTGATGCTTTGCCAAAACTACAGCAGGAGACATGAAAATCCTCTAGCTTTTAGGAGAGCAGTTCAGTGCACTGAAGAGAAACTAGCCATTAATGCAGCTTTCACTTAAAAGTACACTGGTGGAACCTCCCATATCTAGGTGTCTATGAATTTAAAGATCCAGTTTCAGCGATGTTCTTTATCACTTGGTATTTGATACCCTGGGTTCTCCCACCCATTTTTCTCATTCACTGTCTCTCCCTTGCTTCTAGAGAAGTAGAAGCTTTTATCATGCAAGGTGCTACAGAAGAATCAAAGACTGCACTCTGGCTCGGCAGTTACACCAGCCGCCTTGGCTGTCCCCGGCCAACTCAGCGCCAGCCCTTCCATTTCCTGCCTCTTCCCCCCCCCCCCCCCCCCGTCACAAAACAAAAAGAAGAAAGACAGATGTTCTGTTCCCTTGATGTCACACCTCGTACTTTTCCTAGTCTGTCTGCTCATCTATTTTTGGTAAAAGAGTCAGGATAATCTTAGCAGGGCTTAAGGGTCAAAACGACTAAAGTTCAAGCCCTGAATTAACCACATGCTAGCTGTGAAACCCTGGGAAAGATATTTAACCACTCTAAGCCTGCTTCCTGTCTCTGAAGTGGGAAAAAGAGAGACAGGGTTATAAGGACAAATGACACAATGCATGTAAAAAAAGCTTAACATGGTAGCTGGCAGATGGTATAAGTGACCAATAAGTGTCAGCTGCTGCAGTCACTGTTACTCCTCCTTCAGTGCTCTTCTCCGAGACCTCAGCGAACAGGATAGCTGGGGGTGGAGGGAAGGGGTATGACTCCTTTCTTCTGTGGTTAGCATTAGCTATATTCTGCCAAATCTGCAGCACAGCAAACCAGCACTACCACCGTCTGCCATAACTTTCATGAAGGGGGTTTGAGGTTGCTAAGAGAAATTTTTTTGCATGCTTTTTCTTTTAAATTCGGGGAAAGCCTGACCAGGCGGTGGCGCAGTGAATAGAGCATCAGACTGGAACCAGGTTCGAAACCCTAAGGTCACCAGCTTAAGCATGGGTTCACCGGCTTGAGCGTGAGATCACAGACAGGACGCCATGGTCACTGGCTTGAGCCCGAGGTCGCTCGCTTCAGCAAGGGGTCACTCACTCTGCTATAGCCCACCATTCAAGGCACATATGAGAAAGCAATCAATGAACAACTAAAGAGCCGCAATGAAGAACTGGGGCTTCTCATCTCTCTCCCTTCCTGTCTGTCTGTCTCCATCTGTCCCTCTCTCTGACTCTTTCTCTGTAGAAAATAAATAAATAATAAATAAGTATAAGTTCTGAGGAGAGCAAGGGGGTAGAAAAGTCTCTTTTTATCAGTCCTGAAGAGATATGAGTACAAAAGACAAGGTGCAATTTCTAAACT
Organism: Saccopteryx bilineata; assembly: GCF_036850765.1. Lineage (NCBI taxonomy): Eukaryota > Metazoa > Chordata > Mammalia > Chiroptera > Emballonuridae > Saccopteryx > Saccopteryx bilineata. Next base: position 193,830,029 of record NC_089494.1, read on the forward strand.
CTTATGAACCAGACTATGTACACGGCAGCCTAACAACTGATTCTTATTCCTTTGTTTGAAAGTTACTGAAACCTAAATAACACTCAGCCAGGACTTCTGATTTCATTTACAATAGGGATAAGCTTCCTTTCAAATAAGAGTAGAAGCCATTACCTGAATGGTGTTTGGGGAAAGGAGGATCTTTTTCAACAGCAAGATAATGTCCAGGGTTTCAGGGCTCTGCAGGCACTTCCCAAATCTCCGATTTAAATAAAATGGAGCCAAATCTCCACACAGAATTAATACCAGTAACAAAGATGATTCATTCTAATGGCATGCTTTATTGAAAAAATTTTACTCCCATATGCCAAAGTGGTACAGAAAGGAAAGGCGTTTTCAACAACGGGAATCCACTGCTCACTGTTTTCTCTCTCTCTCCTACACTTCGGCTAGACTTCGGTCCTCCAACCCTTGTAGCCAATCCAGGGAGGATTCCAACCCCTCCCCTGAGGATCCCCGTAAGGGGAGCACCTTCTTTGCTGCCTGGTGCTGGGCTTTGGGAAACTAGAAGAATGATCTCTCCACCGTCTGCATAAGCTGTAGGCTGCCTTGGAAACACATTTGACCAAACCAGCAAGAACTGAAAAGTCTGACAGGGCCAAGTCAAGGACATAGAGCAACTGGAACTCTTCCACACAGCTGGTGGGAATATAAACTGCCATTGAACGCTTTGGGAGAAATTAGTGGGCATTATCAGGTGAGGATGAAGATGTGAATACATCTCAGCACAGTAATTCCACTCCTAGGCATATGACCAGCAGTGTCTAACTCATCAAGCATCTACAATGATGTACTATGCTGAGAACTGAAGATACAAAGATAAGTAAAACGGAGAAACTAAGGTTAGTACAGCTGCCTTGAGAGGAACCTTAACAAATCTTTAATGACTTTCTTTCATTGTAATGTAGTGAAGGTGAACTCAGATTGAGGAGACCTAATTTCCAGTCTCTTCTTTAACTTCTGAAAATAATATCTTTAGATTGTGCTAGCTTGAATATTCCCCAAACATTGTATCTCAAGACCAAAGTTTGAGGACTTTCTGTGATGACAGATATGTGACATATGTGCACTGTCCAATATGGTAGCCACTAGCCACATGTGGCTCCCCGGCACTTGAAATGTGGCTAATGCAACCGCTGAGCTGAAATTTTAATTCTTTATCAAATTTTAATGTAAGTAGTCACATATCGTTAGTGGCTATCTTACTGTACAATGCAGTAAGAAACTCAAGAATATATGCCCCAAGATATATGTAAAAAAAATTCATTTCAGAATTGTTTGAAATACATTAAACAAAAACAACCCGAATGTCTATCCATAATAAAACAGATAAACTGCAGCACGTGCGTAAAATGGAATACTGTAGAACAGTGAAAAACAAATGAATTCTATCTATAAGCATCAGTGTTGTTAAATCTTAACAGTGTTGGGGCAACCCACAAAAGAATTCAGGCCATGATGCATTCTTACAAAGTCTAAACACCAAGTATAACAAGTATTTGGTGATATAACCATTAGTGATGCTAAAGCTATAAAGAAAAGCAAAAAAGATTAAAAATAAAAGATCAATAATAAAATAGAAGGTAACATCATGAAGGCAGCAGAGACAGCAGTTACAATCTGGAAGCAGCACAAAGGAGGCTTCAATAGCATGGCTGATGTTCCGCTTCCGTCCCCTTATAGTTCTTTCGTAGCCTATATGTTACAGATTTTATGCTTACAAATACTTCACAATGAAAGAAAAGGAAAAGCACCGATCACCGCTTCTTGCATCTCATCCACCAACCCCCACCCATGCTCAGACTGGGAGCTTCTCCATGGCGGGAACCAGGATTTGCTCATCTTTGGATCTCCAGTTTTCAGCAGGAGCACAGGAGATACTTAATAAGTACAGTACCTAGTGAACTGAACTCATATCTGAGAAAACCAGAACTCTTCATGATCTAAATTTGTTAACAATTTTGTTTTCCAGGTAATGTTAAATATAAATATTCCTGTGCAGTAACAAAAAAATAATTTCCTCCATTCTAAAATGCACTCTCCCCTCCCCACATTTTTAACATTTCTGAAAGTAGAACGCTTTTTACATTTGAAGCTGTCCTTCAATAGTGGTGTTTCTCAAGGCTAGAATTGAGGAATGTAAGCTTCACGAAGGAAGGACTGAGCCTCTTTTGTTCATTTCTCTACCCCTAGAGACAAGAACAGTGTCTAGCACTTAGCAGGGGTTCAAGAAATAGTTATTGAATTTAAAAAAAAAGGTAATATCTATTATTACTGCAAGCCTCCTGTGCAACTAAGTCTGTGCTAAAAACTTTACATAGATTATTTCATTTACCTTTTAGCAAGGTTAGTTCACCTGCCCAGGAACATGTAAATAAATAGCTGAAATGGAAACTAAGTAGCAAAGGGAGGATTCCAATTTATAAGTAACTAGAACCCCAAGTTAGTCAGAGACAGGGCAGGTGCGTGAAAAAACCTCAGCAAAGTTTGCCAGATATTCCTCCGTATCCACCCTGACTTACAATAAAACTCGTTCACTTAATGGTTCACACACAGAAACACATGTTCCTGACAGCATCAAGTTCTATTTCTAAATGTAGAAAATGCCTAAAAGGGGCCGAGTTTTATCATCTACAGGGTCACCTTATTAAGAAGACCTTTAAAAGTCCATTTAACCTAACATCTTGGCAAGAGATATTCCTAACCTCGTTCGAAAGAGAGCTGAGGTCTTCTGAGGCCAAATAACCTTGGTCCTCTGAGAAGTAAGCGGTTAAAGAAGATACTCAAAATTAGGTCTACCTCCTGGGCTCACCTGGATCTCTTCACTACATCACAGCAAAAGAAAGTCATTCAGGATTTGTTAAGGTCCCTCTCTAGGTAGCTGTACTAACCTGAGTTCTTTATATAGATTATCTTGTTGAATCCTCTTATCAATTCTGTAAGTTAGATATTATCTCCATGTACAAGATGAGAAAACTAGCGTTCAGAGGAATTAAGTAACTCACCCCAGGTCACACGCTTGGCATTTGGACTAGAAGCCAGAATGGTTCCCCCTCACCTTGCAGATCTGCAAGGTGAAAAAGGGATAATTAACATTAGTACAGAACTCTACAAAGTACCTTCATGTTATTGAAAACAATATAAGAAGTAAACTTCTATAAATAAGATCTTTAAATTGTGCAAGCTTTAATATTCCCCAAACATTGTATTTTAAGACTGGGGTTTGGCTAAATAGCAACAAGAACATCTAAGCAACGATGAAGGTGTCATCTCTAAGACTGAACTAGAGACACAGCAATTTTTAAAATTCCTGGCATTTGCAGTTGATACAAAAGTAAAAATAAAATTACTTTTCAATTTCACATTTAAGTTAAAAAGAGAAATTTTTGAAAAAATAATTCAATCTTGTCTATTTTCACCCATGTTTTCCATGTGCTACACACAATAGCTTATTTTGCCACAAAGGTTTTGAAGACTTTCTTCTCTTTCTTTTCTTCCAACACCACATCCTCTCTCACACAAAACAAGGTGTGACTGAGAAGCAACTTCAGTCTCTCAAAAGAAAAAGTCCTGCATGATTTTAAGATATTATCATCATAACTATTCCTATCTTATGTAGAAAATCCCACTCACTTTGGAGAATATTGCTTTTATTTCTGAAACTGATGCAAAACTAGTATCTCCAGTAGGGGTGCAACTCTATGTACTAGAAAACTTCTTAATTATTATGAAAAGTTTTAAGAAATTAAAATTTGTTACTCAGAATGAAATGATATAACCAATGGTCCCAACAACATCATTTGGAACATTATAGATTCTATTTGTTATTTAAAAAAGTAAAGACCCAACTGTGTACTGAACAAGTAAAACTGTGTGTTAGCTTTTTGTTTTCATGCCAAGAATTTTTCCAAGGGGTTTCAGACCTTCCTCCTTGATTTCTGAACACTTTCTCCAGAAGGTTCCTAGCTCAATGGGGTGAAACAACAATGTTGTCATTAACCTATTTTGTTTGAAAGGGTTGAAAGGGGGTTTGGTGTATATTACTCCCCTTTTGTGATTTATAATGCAACTCCCCTTCCTGCAGGGTCAAGTACAAAAAGAAAGTGGCACAGTAAATTGCCTACTAAAACAAGACCCCTATCTAATCACTTAGTTTTAAAAGCTGTTATTCCTTATATTATTTTACTTTTCTTTCTCCTCAGTCTTGTTAAAAATCAGCTCACTTGATGTTATCACATCATCAAATAAAAAGTTCTAGAAACAACTTCCTATTTGTGGAAAGGACCAGAAGACACACAAAAATTGAAGAGCTCTTGAATGGTCTTTCCTCAAGCCTTCTGTTTGTAAGGAATGCAAACAAAATCCTGGAAGGCTTCTCTCTGAATTGGACATACTTCCTAATGAGGCTGATTTAAAAGCTGTAACATGTAATCAGAAAACAGCCAGAAACAGCGAAGTTCAAATACATATTCCCCGGGACCCACGGTACACATACCCAGGAGCCACGCACAGTTGCTTCAAGTGGGTCTCGACCGCACTCCTCGCTCACCTGTTTCTGGGTTACACATACTCTTCTCTGTCAGTTGTGCCCACTCCACACACTTACAAATGACTTAAAGTGCCACCTGTCCCCAAACGTCCCAGCTACTGACACTCCCGCGCCTGTCCGCATACTTACGTGTACGTACACACACACACACACACACACACACACACACACACACTTGCGCACGCACGTGTCCACACGTACACACCCTCGCCCTGGCTCCTCCCAGAAGGCGGATCGGGCGAGACCAGCCAGGCAGGGCCACCGCAAGGTGGGTGGTCCCAGGCGGTGGGTGGTCCCAGGCGCCTGGACCCCACGGGCGCTGTCACCGCTGTCACCACGGGCGGACGCTTAGCCCTGCGTCCTCAGCGCAAACTCCGCGCGGCCGCTGGGGTTCCACCAAACTGGAGGCCTCGCCGTGTCCCATTTCGCCGGCAAGTGTCCGCGCCCCTCACCGCCAGGGTGTCTCCTGAGCCCCGGAATTTAAACCAGGACAGGCCGGGAGGAAGGGGAGGATCATCTTACTGACTTTCCGCATCGCAATTCCTCCAGGACTGCGAATAGCAGAATCGGGGTGGGGGGCGCTCCCAGTTTTAAAGCTGCTTCCGGCCATCCCCAGCGCGGGGGGCTCTTTTCATCAAAAGGCGAATTCAGAGGACAGGGAGGCGCACACGAGACCGAGGGTCGCCTCGCTGGCACTGCAGACACCCTGCCCCGACCTCCCCGCGCACCCGTCCCCAGGTCGTGGAGGGAGGCGCCCTGCAGCCGCAGCTGCCCCTCCGAGAGCCGAGCCGCGCGCTGACAGCCCTGCCCCTGAAACGCGGCGGCCACGCGGTGCAGCCCCGCAGTGCCCTCCCCCCTGAAATCCCGGCCCCAGCCCCGCGCACCTTGGCGGGCTCCGAACCGCCCCTCGCGATTCAGACTGTGACAGCCCCTCTGGCCCAGATCAGGGTTTCTCCGAGTTCCCCGTCACAATAATAAGGAAGTTCCCCTTCAAGCCGGCGGGTGGCAGAATGCGCCAGGTGAATGACTTCCCACCCGGCCAATGATACCCTTCTGGGGCAGGCCGCCACCAATGGCAGCTGCTGCGCAGCCGAAGGCGGGGCGTCGAGGTCCGCGGGCTGGAGGTGGGGACAGGTTCAGACTGGGCGGGCGGGGGGATCGTCCGGAGATGACAGAATCCGCGGGCCAGCGGAGGGGACAGCAGCGGCGCGGGCGTGTGTTGGCCAATATCCGAATGCGGGACACAGAGCGTTAGCGCGGGAAAAGGACTGTATTTTTCTGGCGAGGAAGCGAGCGGGGCTGATGAATGGTTGTGTTTCTCAGGTTCTGGGATCCAGGTCTAATTTTAGCGGAGGTGACCACAAGCTTGGGACATGGAGGGCGGGAGATAAAGGGTAATAATTGGAGGTGAGTTATCACCGTATTATTACATGGTACAGCAGTCTTCTTTTCATTCTCGCCCTGGGAGGACTGGGAGCGCGAAGCGGACACACTGTGTTGTGCGGTGGTTGAGGCAGGACTGGCCCTCCTGGAGGCTTGTGGGTCGAAGAGAGCGGTGCTGCAGAAGCGAGGAGGGCGTGGGGAGAGGAGGATTGGTGGGTAGTGGCTGGGGGAACATGAAATGAAGTCACTAAACAGATTAAATCTTATCATCTGAAAGAGACCATGTGGCCTAAAACTCATAAATGGATGTAGAAGTTTATCCCTCCTGGCCTTGAATCTCAGAGCTTGCTTCTGCTTCTGACAGCAAGGTCAAAATGCTTCTCCAGTTCCCCTGGTTCTTGTCCTGTCCACAATCAATCTTTTCAAGAAAATATTCTCACGAAGGTGACTTCTTGTGTCTGCTGATCCTTCTCAACCCCTTCAATTTGAAACACAGAAGAACAGTGGGAAAACACTCCTTTAACCCAAAAGAATGACTTCTTACTGGAAGAATTTCTGCAACCTGGCATTTGAACCAGGTCCTTTGAGGCCAGATTCTTCACAAAGCTGTTCAAATCAGGTCAGGTCTGCTATCGCCTGCTCTGAGAATCTAATAGATTGGCTGAGCAGAAAACAAGTTTTAAAAAGTGGTGTATCATGTTGGCTGGCATATGAACTCTCAGTGACATAAGGAAAGTTGTCAAATGCTCCTGAGAAAAGAAAGATAAAGAAAATTTGTTATTAGGTAGCTAATAAACTAATTACACCTAAAAACTAATTACAATCCCAAGTGAGTGCCCACATTTTGTGAGTAAAAGTCTGGGGGTCATCTTCTAACAGGCAGTTGGCCCTCACCTATTCTTTATGTGGGAAGACACCCTCATACTGAATTTTCTACTTCTCAGGATATACTCTGCTTGTTTACCAAGAGTCAACCAAAGCAAGGAAACTTTGTTTTCCTCATTATACCAATGGATTTGGTGAGACCTGCCTTATCCAATCAGAACTACACAAATTGTAGCCTGGGTTGCATCTATACCAACCAATCAGAACTGCACAATTTGGAAGTCTCATTTGCATAAAATTGGGACGTTGGGCAGAAATTTCTCTATGAAAGATAGTGAAACACAATTTAGGTTGCTACCTGAATATGTGTCTTCCAGGCTGCAGCTCCTTTTGCTCAAATAAATGCTTTTTGCTCTTATTACATTCTAAAATTAATTTGGTTTAACAACATAATCCCAATATAAAGAAGAACTCAGGGAATGGCCAAAGAGGAGTCATGGCAGGAAGGGGAGGAGGGGAATGATGACTTGGGAAGGAGAAAAATAGGTCCTACTTTCATGTGTCAAATATGAGGTTTGTAATCAATTAGCATTTGGATAAACATATCTGGCCCATGGCTCAAGTGTTTTAAATGAAATGTCATCTTGTAAAGCATTTTTCTCTATTTTGAGTTGTTTAACACAATTTATCCATAAAGCCTATATATACCCAGGCTAAATGATCCAAGCTTATTGAAAACTGTCCTATAACATACACCATTAATTTATTAATGTGAAAATTATCTTAGCGGAAAAAGATATGGTATATCAATATTGTCATCAATAAAATAACCATTAAGTATTCATTGAATGTCTTCTGTGTGTAGTGTTGCTGGACAAGAAGCATCATTCCTGACTATAAAGGGCTTACATCCATTATGACTATTTTTTTTTATTTTTCTTGAAACTATTCATAGTTTGCATTTTTTTTCTTCCATGCCATTTGAATAAAACACAAATACCTAATCTTAAATATAAGAAACTCACTAGACTCATATAGGCTAAAATTAATTAATGTTAATATGATTGGATGGTTGACCATTTCCTAAGAAGCCTTTAGCATGAGCATTGGTTTGTCCCTGAAGAATTCATACAATAAATCCATGAAGCTTTCTCTTTTCACAAGATCCCAAAACTTGTACTCCTGTCAGTATTATCCAACCTATCACTATGACTGTACTGACATGAGCACCGGGGGAATGCAGCCAAGGGTTGTGTAGCTAGAATCAAGAAGTTGTTTTACCCTTCTAGATGCAAAAAGACAAAATTCTTCAGTTTACTTGTGTCAAATCAAAATAATATCATCATAAAGAAAAAATAAAAAACCTTTCTTTGAAGTCTGATTATGTGTGAGCCAAACAAAATTTAAGAAATTTTATTATATCATAGAAAAGCTAAAGTGAGCCTATGGAATTTCAAAAGGCCATACATATGTCAATATTAGACAGCTCTAATAGATTAGCCATAAATTCTGGAAGAACATGCATAATAAATGGTTTAGTGTTTTAACATTGTAATACATGATTTGTTTGATGACATTATATGATGTTAAATGTGTTGTCCCTTGTGGCAATGCATAGTTCATGTTGCAATGTGTGTGTTACATTAATATGTCATTTTCTTTCTTTTATTTTAATTTTTATTAATTTTAATTTATTCTGTTAACATGGATTTAAGTGTCTCACTCACTATAATATCCTTACCCCCTACCGCCATATCTCCCATTTCACCCCCTTTGCTCTCCTCCCCCTAACTCCCTCCTCCCTTCCCTCTGGAATTTGCTGTCCTGTTATCTGTATCTATGTGTCATGTATATATAATTTCACTAATCCCTTCACCTCCACTGATCCCATCTCCTCATCCCCGTTCCCTCTGACAGCTGTCCCTCTGCTCCCTGTGACCCCGCCTCTGCCACTATTCTATTCCTCAGTTCACTTTGTTCATTAGATTCCACATATAAATGAGATCATATATTTGTTTTTCTCTGCCTGGCTCATTTCACTTAGCATAAGAATCTCCAGGTCCATCCATGCCATCACAAAAGGTATGATTTCCTTCTTTTTCACGGCCTTATACTATTTCATTGTGTATATATACCCCAGCTTTTTAATCCACTCATCCACTGATGGACACTTGAGCTATTTCCAGATCTTGGCTATTGTAAACAATGCTGCAATAAACATGGGAATGCATATCTTCTTTTGAATCAGTGATTTGCTATTTTTAGGATATACAGTGTATTCCTAATAGTGGGATAACTGGGTCAAAAGGCAGTTCCATTTTTAATTTTTTGAGGAAATGCCATAATATGTCATTTCCTTAATTCTAGCAGAAGCCTTTTTATTTTCTTGCCTTCGTTGATTTCTCCGTCTCACTTTGACTAAATCTATACCTTGCAGATATAAGAAACAACCAAACGTGTAGAGAATTTTTCTAAGAGTTTATTTGAATCAGAGATATGCCTAGAAGCAAGATTTTAACAGACTGAGAAAAGTGCTTCAGAGAATAACAGTTTGCTGTTTGTTTTATGCATTTGAGATAAATGAGGAAATGTAAGGAAAATTAAATGAAGGGTGAGGGGGGTGAAGGAGTTATATTCAGTGGGACACTTGAATCCATGTTACCACAATAAATTAAATTTAAAAAATAAAAATTATATATATTATTTAAATATATATTATTTATATATTTAAATAAATATATTAGGAGATGAAACAGAGAGCAGGACTTTTTCTTTATATAAAAACTTGTTTTCTCTGTACCTGGAAAAAAAAAGGAAAATTAAATGAAGGTTTGAGAAAGTAAATAGGGTCAATGGCCTCTTGCATACAAGGTGGTGTCTGAAAGGGTGGTCAGGCATTGGAAGGAGGAGTTTGAAAAGGGGCATTTCTAAGTATGCTAACACAGATGCACAGAATCAATGGATTGGCTTACTGAAAGCAAATATAGCCTTTTAGTAAAGAAGTTACATGCCTGGGATGTGACTGCCCACCGTGATCTGCCCAGCTAAGAATTTATGATTAGATCATCCTGTGAGGTTATTTTCCATAAGACCTTTTTATTTTTCATCCAGAAACCATAGTCAAGGGGTTCTATTTGTAAAGTTCCTATATAATATAACACAACTTATTTAATATAAATCTTAAAAAAAATATGTATAGTATTATTTGTATTTCCAAATTTTATGGCTTCCTTTTATATAAAAGGAAACTAACTGGTATTTAACTTTCTATTGGCCTTCAGCATTTTATTTTCATTCTACTTATAGGTAAAAGCCCAATGGAATCAGCGATTATATTTACTTTTAAGTTGTTGACCAACAAATTGTTACCTTATAGATACTTAAGATTCTAGAATCTTATAGATAACATAGTTAATTCTGTTTCCCACTTCCTATTGGCTTTTTTTTTATTGCTTTTAGAGAGACAGAGGTCGGAGGAAAGGAAGGGAGGGGGGAGAGAGAAAGAGGCATTTATTTGTTGTTCCACTTAGTTGTGCCTTAGTCGTGCGCTCATTGTTTGCTTCCCATATGTGCCCTGATCAGGGATTGAACCTGCAACTTTGGTGTTTGGGGTGACACTCTAATTCACTGAGCTAACTAGTCAGGGTCACTATTGGCTTCTAAGCCTAGAGCAAAATATATGTCCTATATGTACAGAATCTTATTGTATGCACTTTTGAGAAGTAACCTCATTTCAAAGTTCATTTTTATTCTCCTTTGTCATTTTCCCATTATACTCATTTTCTTACCTATTAAAAAAACCCTTGTATTTCTCTTCACAAATATAATAAATATTCACTATATAAAATTTATAAAATATATATAATAAAAAAATAAAAACAACCTATTCTTTCACCACCCTTTCTTAGTTCTTAATATTTTGGCACTTCCCATTGCATGTACATTAATTTCTAAAAATTACTATATACATAATATTTTAAACTATGTTTTCTGAATTTAGCAGTATATTTAACATCTTTAATAGAATTAAATACTATTCTACAATATCATTGGCAATTGCATGTACCCACAAAATGGATATACTATAATTTAAGCAATTTCCCCATTTTTGCAAATGTAAATTATTTTTCCATTATTTGCCATTATAACTATAGTGCAGGAAAACTACAAATAGTGAACATAGCTAAATATTAGCCCTCACTCTTGATTATTTCTTTAAGATCAATTCCTAAAAATGGAATTGCTAAGTCAGGCAGAATATAGACTCTTAAGCTTTGTGATATATTGCCAGTTTTCCCTAACAAAAGGTAGCACCAGAAATACACACACACACACACACACACACACACCACTCCTTACCAGTAATAGCATTGTTTTGTTTTGGTTTATATTTTATCTTTTTTAGTGTACAATTTTGTAAGCTACCTTAAGTCTCGATCAGACATGTGGGATATAAAAAATAATAATAATAAAAAACTCTAGTAAAATAAAGAATCATGGAGCACACATCTAAAAACTAGCCTAGGTAAGATGTTTCTAAATATTCAAATCAAGAAACATCTAGGCCCTGGCCAGTTGGCTCAGTGGTAGAGCGTCGGCTTGGTGTGCGGAAGTCCCGGGTTCGATTCCCGGCCAGGGCACACAGGAGAAGCGCCCATCTGCTTCTCCACCCCTCCCCCTCTCCTTCCTCTCTGTCTCTCTCTTCCCCTCCGCAGCCGAGGCTCCATTGGAGCAAAAGATGGCCCGGGCGCTGGGGATGGCTCCATGGCCTCTGCCCCAGGCACTAGAGTGGCTCTGGTCGCGACAGAGCAACGCCCTCGATGGGCAGAGGTGGGCGTGCCGGGCGCATGCGGGAGTCTGTCTGACTGCCTCCCCGTTTCCAGCTTCAGAAAAAAAAACAAACAACAACAAAAAAAGAAACATCTAAATGCATAAAAATGCGCACTGGCCAGACAGTTTGGTTGGTTAGAACATAGTCCGGAAGCACAAGTGTTGTCGACCCTCTGTCGAGGCACACACAGGAACAGATGAATGTTCCTGTCTCTCATGCACTCTCTCCCTTCCTCTCTCTCTAAAATCAATAAAATAAACCTTAAAAAAATAAATGTATAAAAATGCATGATTGGGGTTGTTGGTCCTTTGCTGAAATTTTGTTTGATGTCATGTGTTTCCCCCAGTCCTCCCGCACACCTGCCAAAAATAAAGTTTCAGAAAGTGAGTTCTGTACAAACTGAAACTGTTGTTAATCACTTTCATCTTCAGTACAGTTGAACAGCCAATAACAATGAATTAATGGTTCACCAAGTTCTATAGCAAAATAAAAGCAAAGTGTCAGAATTTGTGTCATCCAGCAATAGAATGAATGGTAGCCAGAAAAAGCACTGCATTGTCCATTTCTCAAAAAGAAAACTTACTATCATTATTAATAACATTCACTGCAGTCCAACCACTTTTGTCATCAGTCACCTTATTATGTGTACTGGTGTGTTATAGGCTTTATATAAGGAAATAATCTTATTGACCAATCATCAGATAAGCACATACTTTGAGTTCTTTTGTAGCTTTTAGGAATGGATTTGTACCGTCCCATGTCCCATTCAAGTTCTTGCCCAGTTTCCTTTTTTATTAAATAAATAATAAAATTTCAAGGTAGGTTTATAGCTGTCAGCTTAAAAACAGTTAAAACGACCTGCCCAGTACCTGGACGATATAATCCACTATACTTTCTAGGTCTTTGGAAGGTATTATAGATTAAATAGTAACCCCTACCAACCCACCCAAATTCATGTCTATCTGGGACTGCAGAATGTGGACTTACTTAAAATTATGTCTTTATATACATAATTAGTTTCATTAGGATGAGGTCATACTAGATTGGGAGGGCCCTAAATTCAACAACTGGTGTCCTTATACGAAGGCTATGTGAACACATAGAGACACACAGGGGAAATGCCATGTGAAGATGTAGACAGGAATCAAAGTGGCGTGTCTACAAGCCAAGGAATGCCCAGCAACGACCATAAGCAAAGAAAGAGGCATAGAGAATATATTCTCCCTCAGAGCCTCCAGAAAAACCAAACTGCCAACACCTTAATTTCAGACTTCAGCCTCCAGAATCATGAGATAATACATTTCTGTTTTAAGCTGCACAGTTTGTGGTACAGCAGTGCATATGTTACTACAAAAAGTATCTATAATAGATTTTTAATATAGTCTAGCTATGGCATCTGTCACCAGGTTGCTTGCCAGGGTTAACTGACTGCTCTGGCATCTTCATCCAGAGTTCCCTTCCTCTGAGAGTTTCATATGTGTTCTTCCCAGATTGTGAACTCAACCAAAAATAATGACATTTCCAAACTGATAAAATCTATTCTTAGTCAAGGTATATGGGGAGCTGTACTCCCTGGCTAGATATTTCCAACAAACATTGACATCCCTTTACAGGCAAATGTAAGTTAGCCAAATCTGTTTAATAAAATACCTCCTTCTACCTGATATTTTGTTTGTATGAGTCAAATCACAGTTCCATATCAGTTTCATTTAGAAAATATATAAATTATATAAGATTATATTAATACGAGCCTTGACCTTGATGGAATTTCAGTCATTTCAAAGACAAATTATTACAGATATTTTCCTTGCTATTATAGCAGAGCAGGTACGCTTTATGATTTGACTATAATAGTAGAAGTTGAAAATATTTGAATTTATTTTACTTGCTTTTGAATTAATCACATAAAAAATTATATTATATTATATTATCACATAAAAAAAAGACTCTGAATATGAAAGTGAAACTTTATGTCTATGGAGAGGACCCAGGGAAATGAATCATACCCACAGGGAATTCCACTCTTTATATTATTAAAAGGAAATCTTAACATTAATAATTTAAATTTTTCAAAATGTCATTATCTTGCAAAACAAAAAGGAAAGTGTTCATTTTGATCTGTACAGATATAGAAAACTAATTACCTAAACAAATTGCATAAGGAGAGATTCTGACCTTGGGTGAGCCTATGAAACATTCAGCAAGCTTGACTATGTTGAATCTAAGCTACATTGAGAAGTATCTCCTCACTAAATAGCACTGAAATCAAATTTACTACAGGAATATTTTACTTAATGATCAACTTGGCAACTCTTGATAATTTATTTCAGTGGGAAAAAAATAGTTGTCGCTGATTAAAAGCAACCCTAGTTTTCTAGGTCTCATCTATCCTTTGCTGATGATAATTATTTACTGAGTTATTTTAATATCTACTTTCTGTGAGATATTATTTTTTGGTATTTAAAAAATTCCTTTAAGAAGTATAGATGAAATGTTCTGTAAAAATACCAAAACAAAATCTTTTAAAAAACACATTGTCAGAAAATAAAATAACTCTCCACCAGAACGAACTCTGCAACCTCTTTGCAGGCTGGCTCTGGAAGCAGAAGCAGGAGCCCTGAAATGGGTCCAGTAAGAGAAACGAGAAGCAGAAGTGAGCTGCACTGAGCTGCAGCAAAAGAATGAATGACAGCACAGTTTCCGGGTGTTACCTTTCCTGCTGCCTTTTGCCCTTTGTCTTTTCTCCTCTTTCCTCATATATCCCTGCACCATTAGGGCATAATTCTTACATTTCTTTTTCTTTTTTTTCCCCATCTTATATCCTTTTGAGAATCTAGTGAAAGTTGTACATTGTCTCCACAAAAATGGTGCATATACTCACATAATTATGCATACTGTTCTTTGTATTCACAGACTCTATGTCTGCACACTTCTTCCTCTATATTATGAGCCTTTGCTTCAACCGCTTACTAAATCTAAGAATCTAGTAAGCTCACTCATGCTAAAATGCAAGGCGGCTTAATATTTGCCATTCTCTCTTTGAAAGGAATTTCAAGTGAAACGACTTCATCTTTAACTGATTTAACTGTAATATGAGAGCTGCATTTTGCTTCCTCAAATGGCCCTCCCAGAAGCCCCAAAATGTAATCTCCATATTGGGTAAACTAGATTTTGGATTCCGCTCCCCACCCTCAAAATCAAGCAAAATATGTAAAATTCTTTCCCCCAGAAATAAACTCCCCTCTAATTGCCTTCATAATCTACATTCAGAATCCTGAAATTACCGTGATTCTCAATTTTTCTCCCCCATCCAGTCAATTATCAAATACCATCATTTTTCTTTATACTGTCTTTTATATCTATCTCTTCTTCTATGTATTAGTTTCCTATTTCTGCTGTAACAAATTGCCATACAATTAGTGCCTTAAAACAACACAAATTTATCTCTTACTCTTCTAGACACCAGAAGTCCTAAATGAGGTATACAGAAGCAAAGTCAAGGTGTTGACAAGGCTAAGTCTTTCTGGAAACTCCAGAGAAGAATTTGTTCCTTACCTCTGCCCATATTCCTTAGCTCATGGCTGCATGAAGTTTCTACTTCTATAGTCACTTCACCTTTTCCTAACTTTGGCCATCCTGCTTCCCCTTGATAAAAACCCATGTGATTACATTGGGTACACCTGGATAATCACCCCATCTCAAGACCTTAGTTGCACCTGCAAAGTCTCTTTTATCATATAAGAAAATATTCACAGGTTCTGAGGATTAAGACACAGACATCTTTTAGGGACCATTATTCAGCCTTCCACACTAGTCTACATCACCTGTTCCTCAACCCTAGTTTTGTTCTTTATCTGTACCCCTGGACTACAGTTGACCCTGAAACTATGCAGAGGGCTAGGGGTACTGACCCTCCTTGTAGTAAAGAATTGCATATAACCTTTGACTCCCCAAAAGCTTAACTTCTAATAGCCTACTGTTAACCTGAAGTCTTACTGATAACATAGTCTATTAACTTTGAATTTGTATGTTTGTATATTATATGTATTATGTGCGATATTTTTACAACAAAGTAAGCTAGAGAAAGGAAAGTGTTATTTAGAAAACCACTGAAGCCCTGGCTGGTTGGCTCAGTGTTAGAGTGTCAGCCCAGAATATGGATATCCTAAGTTTGATTTCTGGTCAGGGCACACAGGAGAAGTGACCATCCATCTTCTCCACCCGTCCCACTCCCCCCCCTCTCTTCTTATCCCACAGCCATGGCTCAATTGGCTCAAGCGCATTGGCCCTGAGTGGTGAAGACAGCTCCATGGAGCCTCTGCCTCAGGTGCTAAAAATAGCTTGGTTGCAAGCATGGCCCCAGATGGGCAGAGCATTGGTTCCAGGTGGGGGTGGCCAGGTGAATCCCAGTTGGGGTGCATGCAGGAATCTCTCTCTGTTTCCCCTTGCTTGGAAAAAGGAGAAAAAAAAGAAATGGAAATCATAAGGAAACTACAATACATAACATACGTATTTATGGAAGAAAATCCACATATAAGTAAGCCCACACAGTTCAAACTTGTGTTGTTCAAGGATGAACTGTACTTTAACATTTCCCTAAATGTTTTTTCTGACCACAGCCTTGCTCCCAATCCCCTTGACCATTCTAGATATGAAAAATATTCATCAAAACTTAGCTCTTCATCCTGTTCCCCACCCCAATTCCAAGATCCTGACCATTGCTTACTTCAGCACAGCATAATTCACTCCCATCAAACCTATTTCCACACTGTCTCCCTACTTACAGAAACCAAGTGTTCAGATTCCACTCTCTCTCACCTCCAAAGTTCTCCCATTGTACTAAAATCTGACATAAATCACGTCTCTTTCATCATCTCAGTAGTTCCAACTCCCAATTTGACTTCCTCTAGCTCTTTTTGTTGAGAGGATACCCCTAGTACTTACTACATGCTATTTTGGCTGTGTTTCCACCACTGTCCCACTATATGATCTTAGAGAAGTCATTTTCACTTCCCATGCCTCTGTTTACTTGTCTATAAAACTGATAACATTCATACCCAAATCATAGGCTTGCTATGAGGGTTCTAAGTAATAACCCACTTAAGATTCTCAGCACATAGCTCTCAACAAGTGCTACCTCTTCCTCCTTTGTCTTCTCATTTATCTTCTTCAGTATATGACTCATATCATTAGCTATATGGAAAATTTCCTCAGGGAAAGGACTATTTCTTAGACATTGTGCCATATTTATTGTAAGCTCAAGAAATGCATCTTTTATCACTGTTATTGTTGATAATGATAATTTGATAATATAAAGGGACATTCTAATATGGTTTTAGAACACCAATCTGGTCCTTGCCCCTGTCTATTTCTCATTCTAGTTATCTAAGTAAACACTTTCTCTCCGATTAAACTGTTTACATTTCTATTAAACTATTTAGAGAAGATTTATGCTTGATTCACTATAGAAACACCTAAGGACTGCTTATCAAATAGCCGGCCTTTATCAAGTATTTACTCAAGAATGAATCTTCTAGTATTCAAGAATCTGCCAGTCAGATTGCTTCCTTTACTTCTAAGTTATCATTTATAAAATGAGGTTATATTTAATGATCTGCGAAGTCCTTTGAAACTCTAAAATTTACTATTCCTATAGTTCTGTGAATAAGGTGAGAAACTAATTTGATTTAAAAATAACCCTTTCTTACTCTTTGTACTGTTTCCTTAAACACTG
The DNA here is from genome assembly GCF_036850765.1 of Saccopteryx bilineata. NCBI lineage: Eukaryota > Metazoa > Chordata > Mammalia > Chiroptera > Emballonuridae > Saccopteryx > Saccopteryx bilineata. The sequence continues at coordinate 193,847,390 of NC_089494.1, forward strand.
CTCTCTCTTTGATATCACCATTTTATGGTACCAATTTGTGATAGCATAAGTCTTATGAAAACAGAAAAGTCTTTCTCATTAATTGCTAGATGTAACAGCTATTATTATAATAGTAATTACTTGAAACTACCTTTGGTATTATAATCCTCTTTTACAGATACATAAACATTAAATATTTTTTGTTCTAGCACAAGAATTTTCTAAACCAAAATTATACATGGAACCCATATAAATTTCAGTTCATTGCAGATAAGACAATAAAATGTACTTTTAAAAACAAATGTATTCATTAAGGTTGAAAATGGGAGGTTGTAATTAATATGGTCTTTGAACAGAAATATCTAAATCTTATTCTAGGACAGTAACCTTTTCCCTTGATGTCCACAAAGGAAACATTTGCCCAGAGAAAGAAGAAAAAAAGACATTAAAAAGCAAAAATAAAACAAAAACAAAAGCTGTTACTAAGTAAGGCTTTAATAAACTCAGACCTCAATGCAGAACTTTAGGGAACTAGTCTGGAACTTGAAAAAAATTACTTTGGCCTAAACCTCATTAGCCTAAAGGACCTAGAGCCTATTTCCTCCCTTTCTGCCCCCCAAGACTTATATCTTGCTATTCTAATGCCCACCGCAATCTTATTTATACCTCTACCACAAAACCTTACTCTGAGAAGGCATGGTCCAATCAGTGTCCTTTTAACTTTACCAATCCAGAGCAGCTCCTTCTCCTTGAAGGAGAGAAAAAATCACATGGCCAACAATTTTGGGGGGAAAAAGATAAATTTCTCTCTTGTACTATATAGCAAAATAAAGCCTAAATAAGTTTAAGAAATGACAATAAAAGTTTCAGAAAAGAATTAAGTGATTACTTGTAAAATTTACGTGGAAGTACTCTCTAAGCATGGTACCATGGAACAAAATGGAAAAGATTAATGGGCTTTTTTACTTGAAACTTAAAGCAGAAAATTTTAAAAAGTTAAAAGTAACTTCTAGGAAACTTGTTAAAGGCAAACATCATGGAAATACTTATTCTATATATGACAACGGCCTTTTCACTAAAAAGGAAAGAATACTCCAAAACATAGCAGAAGTCCTTTTTTTTTTTTTTTTTGATAGAAACAGAGAGAGAGTCAGACAGACAGGAAGGGAAACAGATGAGAAGCATCAGTTCATCCATTCTTCGTTGTGGCTCCTTGGTTGTTCATTGATTGCATTCTCATATGTGCCTTGACTGGGGGGCTACAACAGAGAGAGTCAGGAGGATTTAATGGCAGATGCACCGGGCGTGCGCCCTGGGGCCCCGACTTCTGAAGGGCCCCATAAAACCCCAACTTCACACTTTTTCTAATGTAAGGGGCCCAATATTTTCTTCTGTGCCTGGGGCCTCAACTGACCTTAATCCACCACTGGAGAGAGTGACTCCTTACTCAAGCCAGCAACCATGGGCTCAAGCCAGTAACCTTTGGGCTCAAGCCACTGATCGTAGGGTCATGTCTATGATCCCATGCTCAAGTCAGCGACCCCACGCTCAAGCTGATGAGCCCATGGTCAAGGCTGATGAGCCTGTGCTCAAGAGGGTAACCTTAGGGTTTCAAACCTGGGTCCTCCACGTGCCAGTCTGACATTCAATCCACTGTACTACCACTTGGTCAGGCTATAGCAGAAGTCTTGATTAGGTCACACACACACACACACACACACACACAAATGCACTAATAGAGTGATCTATCTAGTATTTTCAAGGAATTGCTCTCTGAAGAGAAAACATTTAAGCTTAAATCTTAAGGATGAGAGGAGATGCCAGGCAGGGGAGTGCCAATCAGCATGGGGAAGTGAAGACCTGAGGGGAGGTGATGGAAGATTAATGAAAACACAAAGACATAGAGTTTGGGCCAGGTAGTACATTGTGTTCTGATGGAGACACAATGACCCCAAGCCTGGAAGACCATTTATTTCATATGCTTAAACAAAAGGGTATAGTGCTGCCTGATCAGGCAGTGGATCAGTGGATAGAGCATCAGGCTGGGATGCAGAGGACCCAGGTTCGAGACCCCAAGGTCACCAGCTTGAGTGTGGGTTTGAGGAAAAACTCACCAGCCTGGACCCAAGGCCACTGGCTTGAGTCTGCTGAAGGCCCACGGTCAAGGCACATATGAGAAAACAATCAATGAACAACTAAAGTGTCGCAACAGAAAACTGATGACTGATGCTTCTCATCTCTCTCCGTTCCTGTCTGTCTGTCCCTATCTATCACTCTCTCTCTGTCTCTGTAAAGAAAAAAGAAGGTATAGTGCTGGGACATGGAGGTAATGACTATGTAACGCTCTATCCTACAAGCATATCAGGACATCCTAGCCTGTGGTAGCCCTGTGTGCTTGTCACCTTGCTTCTGGCGTCAATACCACGAACAGCTTCCAAGTTTTCTAAGTGACCTCACCCTGCCAGGTCACTCAAGGCTGAGCAGGGCCCTTCCTCTGTTCCCAGCTGCACGTAGGCCGGACCCATTCCGATGCAGTGGCTCTCTACAGGGAAGGAACCTCCCTGGCAGAGGGAACAGCATGTGCAAAAGTTCTGAGGCTGAGAAGAGCGTACCATTGCCAAGGCACTGAAAGGCTCACCAGATTGCCAGTGTTGCTGGAGCAGACAGGGCAGAGAGCGGAAAGGCAAGAGATAAATTTGGAGAAAAAGGTGGGACATATCATTTTAAGGGTTTTGATTTCATTATAAGTGCAGAGGGAAGCCACAGGAAGGTTTTAAACAGATCACTGGTTCATGGATAGATGGCAGGAGTGAAAGGGGAGTGATAATAGAATGAGAAGGACCAGTCAGGGGGTTATTGAAGCTATTACAGTAATCTGGGCTAGAAATGATAGTGGCCTGGGTTCAAATAATGGTGTTAGAGATAAGAGAAGTAGATGGAATCAAGATCAGTTTTAAACATAGAAGAGAAGGACGGGGGGGGGGAGCTTTGAGAGAGAGAAAACCAAAGAAAAATTCTACATATCTGGCTTTAGCAGCTGGTTAGATGGTGATGCTGTTTGCTAAGGTAAAGAAGATTGAGAGAGGAACAGATTTTAAAATGCAAATCAAGAGTGTGCTCTAAAAGAGGAAGACCCCTGTTTAAACTTTGTTTACCAACATATAACCGGCACTTAGTGCACTGACACAATAGACAGCACTTGTCAAATTAATGAATAGCAATTGAACTGGGTTTGATGACAGTCCTGTAACACCCTGATGATTTACCTCCTATAAAAGACATTCAGTAAATTTAAATGATACATTAAAGAGACATGGGATATAATGAAAAGATTCATGCTTCAAATTTATGCATGAGGTGACAGTGATACGCTAATGCCATCTACATAAATGAGTCTTATGTAAAGCAAGAAACTGTTTTACTGAATGTCTAAGATAAAGAATGTCTGATGCTGTAAATTGATACTCCAGGAAGCAAAAGTTGTAAGAACTTCATTATAGATAGGGGTTCTTACCATTGTGTAAAGCAACTAAATTCTATTGTTTTAGAAAATTGACTCTCAAGGGCACTGCAGCCGTGCTCCACTGGCTTTTAGTAAACAGGGGAACAAACAAGAGAATAAGTGACATCATCTGTGTGTCAGCTGTTTTTGTTTGTCAGATTTGACAGGTTAAGGAGGAGCCCTCCAATGACATTGAGATGAAATCAGTATTCAGCGTTTAAACTCTGAGGGCAACATAGTTCTTAGCATAATCACATTGGCATGCTATTTGCATGTCCCAACTCTACTAGAATATGAATTATTTATTGTGTAAAAAGTAGAAACCCTATACAGAAAGATATAAAAGTGTAACTTCTTTGGTGTTCCACCAAAAGGTATCTAGACTTCAATACTTTTCCATAGGTAATTGGCATCTAGTGTCCTTACTATTCAAACAAAGGCATTTCAAAATTTAGCATTTAGTTATCACTGTAAATCAGATTTGATCAGGGAGACTTCAAACTAAGTTAAATTTATCAAGAGCTGAAGTTTTATATCTCATCTAAGTGAGATATAAAACAAAAACAAACAAATAAAAACTTTTTAGGATAACCAGCGAAAAAGTTTTTATTTATTTATTTATTCATTTTAGAGATGAGAGAGAGAGAGAAAGGGTGGAGGAGCAGGAAGCATCAACTCCCATATGTGCCTTGACCGGGCAAGCCCAGGGTTTTGAACCAGCGACCTCAGCATTCCAAGTTGATGCTTGATCCACTGCACCACCACAGGTCAGACTGCAAAAAATTTTTAAAATATACCTTAAGTATTGCCTAACCAGGCAGTGGAACAGTGGATAGAGCATCAGCCTGGGATGCTAAGGACCCAGTTTAAAACCCCGAAGTCACCAGCTTGAGCGCAGGCTCCTCCAGTTTGAGCATGGGCTCACTAGCTTGAACATGGAGTCGCTGGCTTGAGTGTGGGATCATAGACAGCACCCCATGGTCGCTGGTTTGAGCCCAAGGTCACTGGCTTGGCTGGAACCACATGATTAAGGCACATATGAGAAAGCAATTATGAACAACTAAGGTGCCAACAACTATGAGTTGATGCTTCTCATCTTTCTCCTTTCCTGTCTCTCTGTCCCTGTCTGTTTCCTCTCTCTCTCTCTCTCTCTCTCTTTCTCTCTCTCTCTCTCTGTAAATATATATATTCTTTAACTATCAAAAAGAATGATTAGGCCCTGGCCGGTTGGCTCAGCGGTAGAGCATCGGCCTGGCGAGCGGGGGACCCGGGTTCGATTCCTGGCCAGGGCACATAGGAGAGGCGCCCATTTGCTTCTCCGCCCCCCCCCCTCCTTCCTCTCTGTCTCTCTCTTCCCCTCCTGCAGCCGAGGCTCCATTGGAACAAAGATGGCCCAGGCGCTGGGGATGGCTCCTTGACCTCTGCCCCAGACGCTGGAGTGGCTCCGGTCGCGGCAGAGCAACCCCCCCCCCCCCCGCGAGGGCAGAGCATCTCCCCCTGGTGGGCAGAGTGTCGCCCCTGGTGGGCCTGCCGGGTGGATCCCGGTCGGGCGCATGCGGGAGTCTGTCTGACTGTCTCTCCCCGTTTCCAGCTTCGGAGAAGTACAAAAAAAAAAAAAAAAAAAAAAGAATGATTAATTCCCTATAAGCCAGCAATTTTACTTCTGGATGTATACCCAAAAGAATGGAAAGCAGAGTTTCAAAAAGATATATGCCCACCCACGTTTATAGCAGCACTATTCACAATAGCCAATGGCAAAAGTGACCCAAGTGTCCATCAACAGATGAATAATAATAAAATGTAGTACAATGGGATATTATCATTCAGCTTTAAAAATGAAGTAAATTCTAACACATGCTATAACATGGATGAATGTTGAACACATTTATGCTAAGAAAAATAAACCAGTCACCAAAAAGGGCAAATGTTGTGTGATCCCACTTATATAAAGTACATACAGTAGTCAAATTCCTAGGGACAGAAAGTAGACCCGTCACTGCCAGGGGCTGCAGGGAAAGTGGGAAGTTAATGTCTAATGGGTGGAGAGTTTGGAAAGATGAAAAGGTTCTGGAGAGGTGATAGTTGTACAACAATGTATTTAAATATATGTGATGTCATTGAACTGTACGTTTTAAAATGGTAATGTTTTTAAAGTTTTATATCGAATGTATTGGGGTGACATCGGTTAATAAAATCGCATAGGTTTCAGGTGTACCTAACATTCCATAACGTATCATCTGTGCCCTGCACCACGTGTTCTCCACCCAAAGCTGAGTCTCCTATCAGTTACCCCCCTTACCCACTGCTGCCTCTCCCACCCCCTCCCTCCCGTAATTGACACACTATTGTCTGTGTCCATGAGGTGGTATTTTTTTTTTTTGCTTACTCCCTTCACCTTTTCCACCCAGCCCCCACCCACCCCCTCTGACAGCTGTCAGTCTGTTCTCTGTATCTATGAGTCAATTTCTATTTTGTTTGTTTATTTTGTTCATGAGAATCCACATATAAGTGAAATCTTATGGTACTTGTCTTTCTCTCAAAAATCAGAAATTTTATTTTATGTGTATTTTACCACAATTAAAAATAATAGTAATTAATTAAATTTAAGTAAGTAAGTGGTCTGCCATATGGGCAATATCAAAATAATCTGATAAAATAAGACATTTAAGAATGGGGTCTTGTCACAACACGATCTTCTGGACACCTGGCATAGGGGTTTTTAATTCATAAAAAGTGAGGTCAGTTTGAGGCCACAGAGCAATGAATGTGGTTACCTAAAAGCAAAGGTAGCTTCAATGTCCTGTAGAAGGATTTTCTCTAGAATGAGGAAAGAGGAGTCCACCCTCTTCTCTTCTGACTGGTCCACAGTGAGTTCTGTTCAGCTAAAGGAAACCCTTTCAGAGAAACATGGACAAACTAAAATGAATTTAGGGAAGAGGAATCAGAAGAAAATAAAAGGATCTGAGAAATTGTTTATGAGAGATAACTGAAAGATGACACACTGGCTGTGAAAAGGAGTAATTTGTTTCTTTGTGTCTGGGAAGAATAGAATTGAGACCAAATTTTGGAAGCTGCACAGTAAGACAGTTTTGGATCAGTAGAAGGAAAACTTGCTGAAAGTTTCCATAGCACTTTATCAGTACCTCTCTTGTAGAACTTTCCACTTTCTATCTTTAACTTAAAGTTACTGGCAGAAATTACCTCCATATCCACATAGCACCTGCTGGAACGCATATTAGGCCCTGAAATATTTGTTGAATGAATTAAGAGTGTGAGAATGATTAAATAAATGACAGCCAAAACTAGCCATAGAGGAAACTGAGCTGTCTTGAGAGGAAAAGCATTCAAACAGAGGATAGTGAACTACTTGGCAGAGACATTATGAAGCAGATCCAAGTTTCATGTATTTGGTTGGATTAGATGACTTTTAAAGGCCTTTCAAGACCTGAAGATCTCTGGTTTCATGACCTAGGTTTAAGTCCTGGCTTTGCCACTTAGTAGTACTGTGGCATTAGGTAAAGTCACTTAGCTAATTTGCTCAAATGGGATTATGATATGTACAATCCTTGCTACATAAGTTATTTGGAAGATCAAAACAACACTTTAAACCAACAAAAATAAAACGAGAAGGCTAACTGCATTCCTACCTTGATTGGCAAGAAGTCATGCATGAACTTTGAGAACTCTGGGGAGGCAGGTGGAAGCCTGGGCTGGAAGGGACCACAGGGAGTGGCTGTAGATAAGGTTTGCACCTGAGGATGAGCTGTATGAACCCCAAACACTGTGTACCAAGGGACACAATTTCAGGCTTGATGAGGGTAGAATCTTATTTATGGCAGGTAATCCCACACGGGTCACCCTCATGTACTGCACGGGAGTATAGGGAATAGAAAAGAATCACTGGGCCAGGCATTTCTAGATTGATCAAGGTTTCCACCAAGTGGATGTGATTCAGGTTATTTAAACACTTATGAATGAATTGAGGCGGATTCCAAGATAGTGACAGAGTAGGTGGATGTTCCAACTACCACCTCCCAGAACCAAATTGGACTACAGCTTAATTTAAGAACAATCAGCTTGGCCCTGGCCGGTTGGCTCAGCGGTAGAGTGTCGGCCTGGCGTGCAGGGGACCCAGGTTCGATTCCCGGCCAGGGCACATAGGAGAAGCACCCATTTGCTTCTCCACCCCCCCTCCTTCCTCTCTGTCTCTCTCTTCCCCTCCCGCAGCCAAGGCTCCATTGGAGCAAGGATGGCCCGGGCGCTGGGGATGGCTCCTTGGCCTCTGCCCCAGGCACTAGAGTGGCTCTGGTCACAGCAGAGCAACGCCCCGGAGGGGCAGAGCATCGCCCCCTGGTGGGGAGAGCGTTGCCCCCTGATGGGCACGCTGGGTGGATCCCGGTCAGGCGCATGCGGGAGTCTGTCTGACTGTCTCTCCCCATTTCCAGCTTGAGAAAATACAAAAAAAAAAACAACAAAAACAAAAACAATCATCTTGAGAAACCAACGTTTGACTAAATGAAGAGGAGTCTATAACCAAGGATCACAGAAGAAGCCACATCAAGACTGGGAGGAAGGGTGAAGCCTTGGAAAGGGCTGCCTGATTTCAGGAGCGAGGAGCAGCTGAGGATTCAAAGGGACTCTCACTGTGGGGAGGTTCACCGTGAGAGGCATGGATCCTAAGCCTCAGGCCTGGCAACCCGGCCTAGAGCCCCAGAGCCTAGAACAGTGATTTTCAACCTTTTTTGAGCCGCAGCACATTTTTTACATTTACAAAATCCTGGGGCACACCACCTACCAAAATGACACAAAATGACACTCTAACACAGTACATATACATATAGTTAATAATATAGTTTCTAAATGTATTTATACTCACTTAGTGTAAAACCTGGGCCTGTTTTGATGAACACAAAAGGGATATCCTGGCAGGAATGGTAGAAAGACACACACGAAGCTCTTCCTCAACAGTTCTCAGTCTCTCTCTGTTTTTAGTTTTTATTGCAGTCAAGCTTGAGAAGCTCAGCCCACATAGATATGCGGTTGAAAACGGGAGCAATGTCAAAATAGCTTTGTTGGCCAGAATGGGGAACTCCTTGGCAACAGATAACCAAAAACTGTCCAAAGGAAGATCAGCAAACTTTAGCTTTAAATTTAGATAACATTGTGATTCATTATGATGCATTGTATATCACCCTCTGCGGGGGCCTCTTTTGAAAAGAAAATGGTCAAATATCTATATACACCATCAGGATAGACATAACCAGCTGAGGCTGAGGCTTCATCTAGTGGTGGCAACATTTACCTCCAGTCCTGACCAGGATTAGAAATCGGGACCATAGGGAGGAGTAGCAGCTTCAACTACTCACCGCAGCCACACAATGAAAAGTGCATGGCAGCCAAGCGGGGACCTTCCTGGATGTGGCTGAGAGGCGGCCTACTATTGTTTCATCGCTAGTGGTTGGGATGAATCCTAGAAGGTGATTTGTCAGTGAGCGTTCCCTGTGCCTCCACTCTTCCTGTCACTGATAGCTGGAGGGATTGTGAGGGGAATGTTTATGTTCGGATGGAGGCGGCTGGTGGCAGGCCAGATAAATAGCCTCTGCGGGTCATATCCGGCAAGCGAGCCGTAGTTTGGGGACCTATGTTTAATATCCCCACGGCACACCTGACCATGTCTCATGGCACACTAGTGTGCCGCGGCACACTGGTTGAAAAATACTAGCTTAGAAGAGGTACCCTCATAGCATTTGGTGGTGAAAATAGCCAAGGTTTCTGTCTGCAAGAAAGAAATGGAACTCTCTGAGATGCAGGCTTAAAAGGCCAGCACAGAAAATCTCATTCACAGCCACTTACCTGGCTCTCTGGTGGGGGAGGGTTGAGAGGACTAGGGGTGCATGAGGAGAGTGTGAAGTAGGTGGCCTAGGGAAAGACATTGTAGGGGATACCAGAACCCCTGTGCTGAGTCATTCTCTAATACTGCAGTCATCAACTTTCTTGGGTGAAGCAGTGCCCTTTGAGCAGCATCAGTCTGGGGGAAAGCAATTGCCCCATGCTCAGAAATCTCTTCTGCCCACCCTTTGGAGACTGGGCTGTTCTGAGACGTCAGCTAGAAAGCAGGAGCATGTCAATGACTCAGTTTTCTGACATGGAGGCAGGAGATCCCCCACTCTCCCACTGCATGATCCCAAGACTATGACTTCCACCCCACAGGAGACTCAGTAGAAACTGTGCAGTCTGTGGGCAGACCATATCTCCAGGTGTCCAAGGCCACACCTGGTGGCCTGCTGACCACACCCAGAGCAGATTAAGGCTAGTTGAGGCCCCAGGTGTAGAAGAAAATATTGGGCCCTTAAAAAAAGAGAGAGAGAGACAGGGAAAATAAAAATGCATGTTCACCATATTTTTAAATAACTAAAAATAAATTATGTACTATTAATGTTAAAATTGCACATATGAAACCAAACTTGGTGTCATTAGAAAAAAGTATATAAAGTTTGAGTTTTGCAGGGCCCTTCAGAATTCAGGGCCCAGGGCACACCTGGTGTGCCTGCTGTCAAATTCTGCCTCTGATACTTACCCTCTGGGGTGGGTTCCACAGAGGAAGGGAGAGGTTTGGAGCACAGACATTTAAAGTGTGGGTCCCTGCAAGCCTACTCTGTGTCTGGTCAATGGGCTTAGCCACTTTCTGGGGGGCACAGTCAGCCCCAGGGGAGGACTCTCTCAGTCTTTCTCCCTGAGTCCAGGGTCCCACCAGCTGGAAGAAGTTCTGCAGAGGTGACTCTTGGCCCCACTCAATGTGAACCTGCTGCTCACCTTGCTGGGGAGAAATAAAGTTAGTATCAAGCAGTATCTCAGGGATTAGACTCTGGAGTAAGGGCCACTTTCCCCGTACTGAGCTCCTGACCAAGAGACTCCTGAAGTAGGAGTCCCCAACAACATTGTATTCCCAACCTCAGCGGCCCTAACCCATTAAGTTTGCAACCTGTAGAGGGGTTGGTTGGGTGAGCCTATACTACAGAAGACTCTGTTGGAAGACCATATAGCTACAAAAGGAGGTGGAGCAGCTGAAAAGTAGAGGCAAATCTTACAGAGCTTGGAGCCTGTATGGAGCCTCTGTCACTGTAAGCAGAAGAAACCTGATCCTTATACACAGGTGGCCCCTCCCACAGACTACCTAGGCTCAGGAAATGCAAATGCAAACAGCGAACAGAGCAGTAGCTCCAGACAGGTAGCCCATGGAAGGTTACAAACAATGACTGACACCAACCCAAGAAGATCTAGAACCAACACAACTAGTAGTGGATTGCAGATAGCACCAACCCTAGACTCAGCTAGCTACACAGGCAGCGACCCAAAGGAGGAGTCCAGCAGATACCAGACACTGTGGAAAATAAATACACCCCACAGGACAGACACTACACAGAGTCTAATACACATGATCAAGGTTGAACCTTAGAGCCAGCTAGCCTGAAGGGATAACTGCACCCACAAAAGGACCAACTGCATTCAATACTCACATACAACAGGAGGAAAGATACCACCCTTAAGAAGCATTCCTAGAGCAAGAAACTCAGGTGCCCTGAAGGTCAGGACCACCAAGCCCATCTTCCTCATAAACATACCACAACAAATTTCAAAGTCAAACAGGGCTACCTAGTAGACAGACAAAATGGGCAGACAAAAAAATAAGACCTAAATGAGTCAACAAGAAAAACCCCTAAAAAAATAACTAAATGGGGCCCTGGCCAGTTGGCTCAGTGGTAGAGTGTCAGCCTGGTGTGCAGGAGTCCCAGGTTTGATTCCCGGCCAGGGCACACAGGAGAAGCGTCCATTTGCTTCTTCACCCCTCCCCCTCTCCTTCCTCTCTGTCTCTTTCTTCCCCTCCTGCAGCCAAGGCTCCATTGGAGCAAAGTTGGCCTGGGCACTAAGGATGGCTCTGTGGCCTCTGCCTCAGGCACTAGGATGGCTCTGGATGCAAGAGAGTGACGCCCCAGAGGGGCAGAGCATCGCCCCCTGGTGGGCATGCCAGGTGGATCCCGGTCGGGCACATGAGGGAGTCTGTCTGACTGCCTCACCATTTCCAGCTTTGGAAAAATGCAAAAAAAAAAAAAAAAAAACTAAATGGGCCTGACCTGTAGTGACGCAGTGGATAAAGTGTCAACCTGAAAATGCTGAGGTTGCCGGTTCAAAACCCTGGGCTTGCCTGGTCAAGGCACATATGGGAGTTGATGCTTTCTGCTCCTCCCCCCCCCTCTCTCTCTCTTTCTCTCCCCTCTCTATAATGAATAAATAAAATCTTAAAAAAAAAAAGAACTAAATGAAGTGGAAGTAACCAAACTACCCAACTCAGGGTTTAAAATAATGATTTTTAGGATGCTTAAGGATCTTAGAGCAACAGTGGATGTTCACAATGAGAACTTAAACAAAGAGACAGCAAGCATCAAAAAGGACATTGAAATCATAAAAAAAAACACCAGAAATGACAAATACTATATTAGAAACGAAGACTGCACTCAAAAGAATCAACAGCAGGCTGGATGAAGCAGAGGATCAAATCAGTGATTTAGAGAATAAGATAAATGTAAGCACAGAAGCAGAGCAACAACAACAAAAAAAGAGGCTCAAAAAGACTGCAGAAACTCTAAGAGACCTCTGCGACAACATGAAGAGAAACAACATCTGCATCATAGGGGTTCCTGAAGGAGAAGAAAATGAACAAGGGATAGAGAATCTGTTTAAAGAAAAAATAGTTGAAAATTTCCCTAAATTGATGAAAAAAAAGTCGCACAAGTTCAAGCACAGAGAGTCCCATTAAAGAGGAACCCAAAAGGCCCTGGCCGGTTGGTTCAGCGGTAGAGTGTCGGCCTGGCGTGCAGGGGACCCGGGTTCGGTTCCTGGCCAGGGCACATAGGAGAAGCGCCCATTTGCTTCTCCACCCCCCCACCCCACCCCTCCTTCCTCTCTGTCTCTCTCTTCCCCTCCCGCAGCCAAGGCTCCATTGGAGCAAAGATGGCCCGGGAGCTGGGGATGGCTCCTTGGCCTCTGCCCCAGGTGCTAGAGTGGCTCTGGTCATGGCAGAGTGACCCCCTGGAGGGGCAGAGCATCGCCCCCTGGTGGGCAGAGTCTCGCCCCTGGTGGGCGTGCCGGGTGGATCCCGGTCGGGCGCATGCGGGAGTCTGTCTGACTGTCTCTCCCTGTTTCCAGCTTCAGAAAAATACAAAAAAAAAAAAAAAGAGGAATCCAAAGAGGCTTACAACAAGACACATCATAATTAAAATGCCAACATTACAAGACAAAGAAAGAATACTAACAGGTGCAAGAGAAAAATAGTTAATTACCTACAGAAGATCCCCCAAAAGGATGACATCTGACTCTCAACAGAAACACTTGAGGCCAGAAGGGATTGGCAAGTATTATTCCAAGTGATGCAAAACAAGAACCTACAACCAAGACTACTTTATCCAGCAAGGTTATTGTTTAAATTTGAAGGAGAAATAAAAAGCTTCCCAGACAAAAAAAAGACTCAAGAAATTCATTACAACCAACCCAGTACTGCAAGAAATGTTAAGGGGTCTGCTATAAAAAGACAAAGAAAAAAAGAAATCAAGAGAAAGAGGATTGTAGATTTAAATAATAAAATGGCAATAAATAAGTATATATCAATAATAACCTAAATGTAAATGGATTAAATGATCCAATCAAAAGACATAGGGTAGCTGCATGGATAAGAAAACAGGACCTTATACAAACGCTGTCTACAAGAGACTCATCTCAGAACTAAAAATACATATACACTGAATGCGAAGGGATGGAAAAAAAATATTTCATGCAAATGGAAATAATAAAAAGCTGGGGTAGCAATACTTATATCTCACAAAATAGCCTTTAAAACAAAGGCTATAATAAGGAATAAAGAAGATCACTACATAATGATGAAGGGAGCAATCCAACAGCAGGATATAATCATTGTAAATATTTATGCACCTAATATGGAAGCACCTCAATATATATACCATTTTGATGGACATAAAGGGCAACATCGACAACAATACTATAAAAGTAGGGGATTTTTTTTTTTTTCATTTTTCTGAAGCTGGAAACGGGGAGAGACAGTCAGACAGACTCCCGCATGCGCCCGACCGGGATCCACCCGGCACGCCCACCAGGGGCGGATGCTCTGCCCACCAGGGGGCGATGCTCTGCCCATCCTGGGCGTCGCCATGTTGCGACCAGAGCCACTCTAGCGCCTGAGGCAGAGACCACAGAGCCATCCCCAGCGCCTGGGCCATCTTTGCTCCAATGGAGCCTTGGCTGCGGGAGGGGAAGAGAGAGACAGAGAGGAAAGCGCGGCGGAGGGGTGGAGAAGCAAATGGGCACTTCTCCTGTGTGCCCTGGCCGGGAATCGAACCCGGGTCCTCCGCACGCTAGGCCGACGCTCTACCGCTGAGCCAACCGGCCAGGGCTAAAAGTAGGGGATTTTGATACCCTGCTAACATCAATGGAAAGATCCTCCAGACAGAAAATTAACAAAGAAACAGTGGCCTTAAATGATACACATCAACTGGATTTAATTGTTATCTTCAGAACATATAACCCCAAAGCAGCAGAATATACATTCTTTTCAAGTGCTTATGGTACATTTTCTAGGATAGACCACACGTTAGAACTCAAAAAAAGTCTCAATAAATTTAAGAAGATTGAAATCATATCAAGCATCTTCTTGGATCACAATGGCATGAAACTAGAAATCAACTACAATAGAAAAACTGAAAAACATTCAAACACTTGGAGGCTAAACAACATGTTATTAAGTAACAAATGGGTTAACAATTAGACCAAGAAAGAAATAAAAAATTTTCATGTAACAAATGAATATGAACATACAACAACCCCAAATCTATGGGACACAGCAAAAGCAGTCCTAAGAGGGAATTTCACAGCATTACAAGCATATCTTAAGAGGCAAGAAAATACTCAAACAACCTAACCCTGCACCTAAAAGAACTAGAGAAAGAAAAACAAATGAAGCCCAGAAAAAGTAGAAGGAAGGAAATAATAAATATCAGAGCAGAAATAAATGACACAGAGGCTAAAAGAAACAATACAAAAGATCAATGAAACCAACAGCTGGTTCTTTGAAAAAGTAAAGAAGATTGACAAACCCTTAACCAAACTCATCAAGAAAAAAAGAAAGGAGGACCCAAATAAATAAAATTAGAAATGAAAGTGGAGAGGTAGAATCCTTCCTAGTTGGGTTGATGTTTTCAAGCTGCTACTAATACTGCAGCTAAGAGAACTGTCAGGGAAGGATAGTGTGCAAAAAATGTGAAAAGATACTTGGTACTGTTATCACTCCAGACACATGAAAAGATGGTGCAAGGAATACCACAAAAAGTGGTGGAAGAAAGCTGAATAAAAATAAAGCTCTGACCTTCAGAAAAAACAAGATTTGATCCATACAGAAAGAGTAAGTTCTCCACTTGCAGAATTTGTACAAGTTCTGTGCATCAATCGGGTTCTAATTAATGCCAGGGCTGTGTCTACAAAAAGTGCATCTGTTCAATGTGTGGAAAAAAAAGGTTTTGGATACCAAAGACTACAAGCAAATGTCTGTCTAAATGTATTGATGAAGTTTCTGGCTTTCTATATGATTTTGCTTTCTGTTTTAAATTTTCAAGACATACATCATGTTCAAGTCACAAAATAACATGTTTTAAGATAATAAGTTTAAACCCAGGAAGTTGGTTGGTATTTATTCTTTCGCTTTCAAGAAGGGTTTGCCTTACAGCATCTTATTGAACTATAATAAGTGGCAAACTTAACAGAAAAAAATGCTGTCCCAGTTCTGTATGCACTTTTTATTTAACATTATTTACATAATTCTTATTATCCTCTCCCTCTTCTTTACTTGCAGATATTGCAAAAGTGAAAAGGAGATTATTGATATTTGCTCAGAACTTGGTGTCCAGAATTATAATTTTCCCCTCATTCCCCTGTTGGTCGCCTAGTTCTTAGAATCATCACTCCCTTAATTAATTGAATCTTCACAGGGTATTGAATTTAAGTATCTGAGACCATTATTGCTGAATAGTTTCTTAGAAACAGCCCAGACCCAAATCAAATACAAGTTGTATTTAATGATTTTTAAAATTTTGTTCTTGAAGTTACAATGCTAATATTTCTCATGTGAGAATAAGAACCCAAAGGACACCCCACAGTATACCCAGTTGAATACGCTGGGTTTCAGGAAAACACGTTACACTCATGACCTTGAATGCACACTGTTATGAAAGCCAGGAGAATGTGTTCATTGTGATGATGTATAATGAAACTTCTTAAACTCCCCCAAACCAAATAAAAGAAGAACATTTTGATTAAATATAAGAAAGTGAAAAGGTAACAACTGACACCACAGAAATATAAAGGACTGTAAGAAAATGCTATGAAGATCTGTATGTCAAAAAATTGGACAACAGCCTGACCGTGGTGGTGCAGTGGATAAAGCGTCGACCTGGAAATGCTGAGGTCGCCGGTTCGAAACCCTGGGCTTGCCTGGTCAAGGCACATATTGGAGTTGATGCTTCCAGCTCCTGCCCCCTGTCTCTCTCTCTCTCTCTCTCTGTATCTCTCTCTCCTTCTCTCTTTCCTCTGTAAAATGAATAAATAAAATACAAATTAAAAATTTAAAAAAAAAAAATTGGACAACCTAGGTGAAATGGATTAATTCCAAAAAAACATTCAGTCTTCCAAGACTCAATCTGGAGGAATCAGAAAACTTCAACAGATCAATTACAACAAATGAAATAGAAACAGTTATCAAAAAACTCCCAGCAAATAAAAATCCTGGACAGAATGGCTTCATAGACAAATTTTATCAAACATTCAAAGAAGAACTAACAGCTATCCTTCTCAAGCTATTCCAAAAAATTCAAGAGGAGGTAGGACTTCCACACTCATTTTATGATGTAAGCATTGTCTTTAATCCACAACCAGGTAAAGATACTATCAATACAAAGAAAGAAAACTATATGCCAATTTCACTGATGAACATTGATGCTAAAATTTTTAACAAAATATTAGCAAACTGGATCCAGCAATATATATATATTAAAAAGATCATATATCATGATCAAAGGAGATTTATTCCAGGGAGGCAAGGCTGATAAAATATTCATAAATCAATAAATGTAATTCAGCACATAGACATAAGGAAGGATAAAAACCACATGATTATATGAATAGATGCAGAAAAAGCATTTGATAAAATCCAGCACCCATTTATGATCAAAACTATGAGAAAAGTGAGAATACAGGGAACATACCTCAACATGATAAAGGCCATCTATGACAAACCCACAGCCAACATCATACTCAATGGGCAAAATTAAAAACAATACCTTTAAGATCAGGAACAAGGCAGGGCTGCCCCCTTTCACCACTCTTATTCAACTTAGTTCTAGAGGTCTTAGCCACAGTAATCAGACAAGAAGAAATAAAAGGCATCTAAACTGGAAAAGAAGAAGGAAAACTCTCATTATTTGTTGAGAACATGATACTGTAAACAGAAAACCCTAGCAGGGGTCTCCAAACTTTTTACACAGGGGGCCAGTTCACTGTCCCTCAGACCATTGGAGGGCTGCCAAATACAGTGGTCCTCTCACTGACCACCAATGAAAGAGGTGCCCCTTCCAGAAGTGCAGTGGGGGCTGAATAAATGGCCTCAGGGGGCCTCATTGCGGCCCGCGGGCTGTAGTTTGGGGACGCCTGCCCTAAAGTCTCAGTCAAAAAATAGTAGACCTGATAAATAAATTAGGCAAGGTGCAGGGTATAAAATTAATATTCAGAAATCAGTGGCATTTTTATACACCAACAATAAACTGTCAGAAAGAGAAATTAAGGAAACAATTCCTTTCACTATTGCAACAAAGAAAATAAAGTACCTAGGAATAAATTTAACCAAGGAGGTAAAAGACTTGTACTCAGGAAATTATAAGACATTGAAAAAAGAAATCATGAAAGATACAAAGAAGTGGAAGCATATGCCATGTTCATGGATAGGAAGAATAAACATCATTAAAATGTCTATACTACCCAAAGCAATCCATAGATTTATTGCAAGTCCTATTAAAATACCAAGGGTATACGTCACAGATCTTGAACAAATATTCCAAAAATTTATATGGAAACAAAAAAAGAACACTAATTGCCTCAGCAATATTGAAAATGAAGAACAAAATGGGAGGTATCACATTTCCTGATATCAAGTTATACTACAAGGCCTTTGTAATCAAAACAGCTTGGTAGTGGCATAAAAAGAAGCATACAGATCAATGGAATAGAACAGAGAATCCAGAAATAAACCCACGCCTTTATGGTCAATTTATATTTGACAAAGGAGGCAAGAGTATACAATGGAGTAAAGACAGTCTCTTTAATAAATGGTGCTGGGAAAATTGGACAGGTACATGCAAAAAAAGTGAAACTAGACCACTAACTTACACCATTCACAAAAATAAACTCAAAATGGATAAAAGACTTAAATGTAAATCGCAAAACCATAAAAATCTTGGAAGAAAACATAGACAGTAAACTCTCTGATATCTCTCGTAGCGATATTTTTGCTGATACATCTCCACAGGCAAGTGAAATAAAGGACAAAATAAACAAATGGGACTATGTCAGTTTAAAAAACTTTTGCACAGCAAGGACACTATTAACAAAATAAACACCCCACACATTGGGAGAATTTATTTGCCAATATGTCTGATAAGGGGTTAATAACCAAAAATTTTAAAGAGCTTCTAAAATGCAACACCAGTAATATAAACAATCCAATTAAAAAATGGGCAAAGGAAATGAATAGACCCTTCTCCAAAGAGGACATACAGATGGCTGACAGCATATGAAAAAATGTTCAATGTCACTAATCATCAAAAAAATGCATATTCAAACCACAATGACATATCACCTCACATCAGTCATAATGACTCTCATTAACAAATCAACACACAATAAGTGCTGGTGAGGATGTGGAGAAAAGGGAACCCTGCTGCACTGCTGGTGGGAATGCAGACTGTAGAAAACAGTATGGCATTTCCTTAAAAAATAAAAGTGGAACTGCCTTTTGACCCAGCTATTCCACTTTTAGGAATATACTATACCTTAAGAATCCCAAAACACTGATTCAAAAGAGTATGTGCACTCCCATATTTATTGCAACATTGTTTACAACAGTCAAGATCTGGAAACAGCCCAAGAGTCCATCAGTGGATGACTGGATTAAAAAGTTGTGGTACATATACACAATGGAATACTATATAACTATGAAAAAGAATGAAATCTTACCTTATGTGATGGCATGGATGGATCTGGAGATTCTTATGCTAAGTGAAATGAGCCAGGCAGAAAAAGAAAAATATTGTATAATCTCCCTTATATGTGAAATCTAATGAACATGGTGAACTGAGGAATGGAATAGAGGCAGAGGAGGGGTCACAGGGAGCAGAGGGACAGCTGTCAGAGGGAAGGGGGGTGAGGGGACGGGATCAGAGAAGGCTAAGGGATTAGTGAAATTATATTTACATAACACAGAGATACAGATAACAGGACAGCAAATCCCAGAGGGAATGGGGGAGGGAGTTAAAGGAAGGGGGCACAGGAGGGTGAAGATGTTATATTGAGTGGGACATTTGCATTTATGTCAGCAGAATTAATTTTAAAAAAATAATTAAAAAAATTAAAAACAGAATAAATTGAGGCAGAAACCAGGGGTCTAAGCAATGTGGAGTGAAGTACAGATGGTGGTGGTTCAACTTAGTCATTTTAGATTCTAACCTTGAAGCATTAAAATGAATGTCACGGCCCAGCTGATTGGTCTGCTGCTGCAACTATACTGATTACCTTGGTCAAAAATGGACTCTATCTGCCTGAGATTAAACATGTAGAAGAAACCATCATGGAATATACATTAGGTGAACCAGGGTGAGAGGCAAGACTAAACTGGGGAAGTTTCCTGCAATTTATAAATGGCTGTGGAGGTGTACACGTTTATAGCTTAATGATTAGAAAGCTGCCTCTGGAGTCAGATTGTCTGGAATTGAATCAGATTTTAGTTAATTTGATTTAATAATGGGCCCCTACTTTTTGTCTGCATTTCTTCAACTGTAAAATGGAGACTGTAATAGTACCGACCTCACAGGGTTGTCTGAGATTAAATGAGATAATGTGATAAAACACTTAGAACAGTATTTGCCATACAATGAGCTCCCAATATATATCAGCAATTAAAGATGTTGCCTAGAGCTCAGTGACTCATTTTGATCTATATACATAGGTCACTTTCTTCTGCTCAATAATCTATTCTTCAACTATGTCTTTGATTGTCTTCTTCAAATGTTTCTCAACCAGGAGTGATTTTTCCCTGAGGGACATTGGGCTATATCTGGAGACGTTTTTGATTGTCACAACTTGAGGGAAGGGGGCTTGCTGGTATCTAATAAGTAGATGTTAGAGATGCTACAAAACATCCTGAGATACAGAAATGCTGCTAAACAAACATGCTAGAAACCCACAATAAAGAGTTATCCAACTTCAAATGTCAATAGTGCCAAGGTTGAGAAATTCTGACCTGGACGCATTTCTAGTAACCAGAAAAATTTCATCTACAGCAATTTTGAAGGAATAAGATGTTACATTTTCTTCCTCTCAATTCTCAAAGCCCTAAAACTCCAAAAAGATTGGAATGTACATAATGCCGCCACCCTCAGTCGGTACCGCCACAGGGATTTATCCTTGTCCCTTCCTCTGGTAGAGCTCTGGAGTTGGAGGTATGGTAGGACTTATACAGGGTGGGGAAAAAGCAGGTTTACAGTTGTTTGCATGAAAAATAATACAATAATTAATAAACAATAATACAAGAATAAATTGTGTTTCATGTGCCCACAACTGTAAACCTCCTTTGGCCCCTGCCTGTACATGCCGGAATGAAGTGGGCCGTTTCACTTCCTTCCCAGATCCTACCAGTCACGTGCAGGGGTTGTAATTCTCAGGTAGATATTGATTGATTTTGTTGGGTAGAGGTGAGTGGGGATAGGGAAGTCTGCAATCCGGCTGCCTCAGAAAATAGTGCCTGTGCATTCAGGCATGTTAGAGAGGGAAGATGGA
Organism: Saccopteryx bilineata; assembly: GCF_036850765.1. Classification (NCBI taxonomy): domain Eukaryota; kingdom Metazoa; phylum Chordata; class Mammalia; order Chiroptera; family Emballonuridae; genus Saccopteryx; species Saccopteryx bilineata. The sequence goes on from NC_089494.1 coordinate 193,868,034, forward strand.
AGGTCTTTATATCTATTTTCAGTTAGGAAGGAACAGTCTGTTTCTGGAAGCATCAAATAGGGGGTCTATCAAATATTTTCATTTTCTAATTGTGTTTTGTTGCTTCAGATGGTGAAAATTCACTTTAGATCCTGGCAATAGACTCGGAAACCCTACTATTTTTTTTTTGAAAAGTTTGAAGTTTTCATCTTTTCTATAATAGTGTTTTTCAACCCCCAGTCAATGGACCGGTCTCCCAGAAATTTCATGTCAGTTCACAGAAGAGTTAACCACCCTGATGTTGTGCGAAGATTACAGACCCAATGATCTTAGTCAAATTCACTTATGCTCAGGGTGATCTCTGCCTTAGTGGTCCCCAAAAATAATTCTGTCCCCACCAGTCCCTAAGAATAAAAAGGTTGAAAACCGCCATTCTGGAACATCACAGGTCTTTTCACTGACAGCTCTTCAAGCTGTTGGGCCGCAAACCAAGTATCCTTTAAATTAACTACGTACTTTCTCTTTTTTCCTGCTGATTTGTTTTGGAAAGGGCACACTGAGGCATAAGAACCTCTTTTGGGGTCATTAATGAATTTTTGTGAGGATTTTCCTTTTCTCAGATTTGCAGAGTTGTTAGATTTCAAATCAATGAAAAGATATGGGGCTGAAGTGAAGCTCTGATTTCTCTGGGTCACCATCCTATCATCTTATCCCAGAATTCCAGATTCTCAGAAGCCAGAGTAGACACATGGTCCGTGGTTTACTGATCCCCAGAGATGCTGCCTGGTAGCAGTGTGAATAAATGGTTACATTGCACATCTTTCCAATTTTAGGTTAAAATATTCAGCTAAAAATGTCATCTAATCAAGACATTAAGCTTTATAAGAACTGGAAGTAACTGGATTATAAACCTGATTAGCTTTATTTTCCATGTGCACATAAAGAATATTTTTAATGACTGCTGAGTAAGCTAAATTTTCATTTTTCTTCTACAAATGGCTATGGATTTTCTTTTTCTCAGCAAATACTTATCTTGAATATATGCAGATGCCAAAACCCAGCTGTTTCTCTTTGTGAGAAAAAGGCAGTCTTAATTAGTTTTTATAATATATACATAACTTTTATTCCAACAGAATACAACACTCAAAAAATAATGCTTTAATTAAAATCCAGTGAGTACACTTCCTGTTCTTTCTCTATCTTTATAGTCTTGTCCCATATTTTTGCATCTGATACTGAAGGAGTATCACCAAAATATAATTTTTCAAATAACAAAATCAAATTACCGACTTTATTTCGACTGAAGAGTATATGATTAAAATTTCTCTATTTATGTAACTTTAGTTACAGGCTTCATGAAGGAAAAGACTGTAATTATATCAATTTTACATATTGATAAGCCAATTTTGGGTTGGAAAATGGCTTAAGGCTACATACACTTCAGTAACTGTCACCAACTGAACAAGGGCCATAACTCTAAACTTCTGAGTTCTTATTCTTTAATAGAGTATAATTGATATTATCAGGAAATCTATATTGTCAAAACTGATTATTTTGGAAGATTTCTTCTTTGGAGCTGTATGATATTATCTAAGTTGAATGTGTATTATTGGAAACTCACAACTCTTTTAGCACATACTTGGAAGCCAATCACAATAGGGCTACCATAGCACAGTACCACAGACCAACTAAGTAACACAAATTTATTTTCTTATAATTCCCGAGGTTGGACATCTGAGATCAAGGTGTTTGGAAAGACTGGTGTCTTCTGAGGCCTCTCTCCTTGGATTATAGAAGGCTGTCTTCTCCCAATGTCTTCACATGGTCCCTACTCTGTACACATCTCTGTCCTCATTTCTTCTTCTTATAAAACACCCGTCATATTGGATTAGTGCCCAACCTAATGACCTAATTTTAACTTAATTGCCTCTTTAATCCTACTTCTAAATATAGTTACATCTTGAGGAACTGTGGGTTAAGACTTCAACATATAAATTTTAGAGGGGCACAATTCAACCCATAACATTATCAAAAATCCAGAAATAGTAAAATCAAAACCACCAGATCAATCAATAGTATTTAGAAAGACTTTACTGTGGATATAAGAAAAGTTCACATTCTGGGAGCTTCCAAATGTAAAACTAATATGAAGTTCAGGGGTATTATATTACAGTATGGCTTATAAAGTCAAAATGGGAAGGTTTCCAGATGTCTGAGGATTGGTTAAAAGTGATTGTCCTACATGAACAGACACTTCTCCCAGGAAGAAATACAAATGGCCAACAGATATATGAAAAGATGCTCATCTTCATTAGTTATTAGAGAAATGCAAATCAAAACTGCAATGAGATACCACCTCACACCTGTTAGATTAGCTATTATTAACAAGACAGGTAATAGCAAATGTTGGAGAGGCTATGAAAAAAAGGAACCATTATACACTGTTGGTGGGAATGTAAAGTAGTACAACCATTATGGAAGAAAGTATGGTGGTTCCTCAAAAAACTGAAAATAGAACTACCTTATGACCCAGCAATCCCCCTACTGGGTATATACCCCCCAAAACTCAGAAACATTGATACGTAAAGACACATGCAGCCCCATGTTCATTGCAGCATTGTTCACAGTGGCCAGGACATGGAAACAACCAAAAAGCCCATCAATAGATGACTGGATAAAGAAGATGTGGCACATATACATTATGGAATACTACTCAGCCATAAGAAATGATGACATCGGATCATTTACAGCAAAATGGTGGGATCTTGATAACATGATACGAAGTGAAATAAGTAAATCAGAAAAAACCAGGAACTGCATTATTCCATACATAGGTGGGACATAAAAGTGAAACTAAGAGACATTGATAAGAGTGTGGTGGTTACGGGGGGAGGGGGGAGAGAGAGAGGGAAAGGGGGAGGTGGAGGGGCACAAAGAAAACTAGATAGAAGGTGACAGAGGACAATCTGACTTTGGGTGATGGGTATGCAACATAATTGAACGACAAGATAACCTGGACTTGTTATCTTTGAATATATGTATCCTGATTTATTGATGTCGCTCCATTAAAAAAATAAAATTATTTTTTTAAAAAGTGATTGTCCTATACTATTTTTAGGAAGATAAGTTTATGATTATCACATATACAAGAAAAAAAACCCTAAGTTAACTTTTACTTATGTTCAAGAAATAAGTTAAGAGTTAGTTGTGCTGATTGGCTTAAATAGCTTTGCCCGCCAGGGAATTTTCAAGTCCTGTTTCCATTTTGTATTTAATTTTAACAACACCAATTCAGTCCTCTCATATTTTTCACTTAGATTAGGTGGAATAAAGTAGTTCCAGATAACCATTTTTATACAGAAAAATTAGATCTAAATTATATTCAAACTGTAGTCAGATTATACACAAGCACAGGTTGTTTAGAGATTCCCAAACGCTTCTTGTTAAGAATGGCAGATCTGGGTGACCAGCAAATCTCATAAGCTTCAGGATATCAAAATCCTGTAAAAAAAAAAATAGTGGTCGAGGTATAATGGAAATTACACATTTTCAAGAATCAACGCTCTGGTTATATATACTTGAGATTTTTGTATCTGAATTCTCCAGGTTTCACATGAAGTCTATCCTTCTTGGACTCGGGGCTGGGAGTTGGAGGGCAGTGACTGAGAGTTCAGAAAGAATCTTTAGAAAATATTTTCAAACCCAAACTACTTTCTACTTTTGCTACTTAGCTTAGAGCCATAGGCATTCAAAGTCCTCACAGGCAGAGGTGGATTAAGGTCGGTTGAGGCCCCGGGTGCAGAAGAAAATATTGAGCCCCTTAAAAAAAGAGAGAGAGACAGGGAAAATAAAAATACATGTTAACCATATTTTTAAATAAATAAAAAATATTATGTACTATTAAAGTTAAAATTGCACATATAAAACCAAACTTGGTGTCATTAGAAAAAAAGTGTGAAGTTGGGGTTTTGCGGGGCCCTTTGGAAGTTGGGGCTCACTGGTGTGTAGCCAGTGTGCCCGCCGTTTAATCCGCCTCTGCTTACAGGCTACTATTGCTTTAAAACAGGGATCCCCAAATTTTTTACACAGGGGGCCAGTTCACTGTCTCTCAGACCATTGGAGGGCCGGACTATAAAAAAACTATGAACAAATCCCTACGCACACTGCACATATCTTATTTTAAAGTAAAAAAAAATGGGAACAAATACAATATTTAAAATAAAGAACAAGTAAATTTAAATAAACAAACAGACCAGTATTTCAATGGGAACTATGGGCCTGCTTTTGGCTAATGAGATGGTCAATGTCCGGTTCCATATTTGTCACTGCTAGCCATAACAGGTGATATGACGCGCTTCCGGAGCCGTGATGTGTGCATCCCACGTCACTGGAAGTAGTACTGTCCGTGAGCCATGCTGCGCTTTGTGGCGCCGCCACATACAGTACTCCCGGAGCACAGGATGAGGATGGATCCTGTGCTCCTCTCACTGACCACCAATGAAAGAGGTGCCCCTATTGGAGGTGCAGCGGGGGCCGGATAAATGGCCTCAGGGGGCCGCATGTGGCCCGCGGGCTGTAGTTTGGGGACCCCTGCTTTAAAACATGAATCATCCCACTTACTTTTGGAGCCATTCCCATTACTAATCTGTTTATTACCACAAATGACTTGTTTACTAGCTGTGATACTCAACTGCCCTAAGACACATTATCCTCATGTCTAAAATGGAGTGGGGGGAATGGTACCTACCTCACAGGGTTGATATGAGAATTAAGTGAGATGATGGTATTAAATATTTGGGACGATGTAAGTATGGAATGAATACTTGCCAACATCAGCTATACTCCATGAAAGCAGAAGCCATATCTGTCAAAACTACTGGAACTACTGTATACCAAGTTCTTGGGAAACAGGAAGTACTCAAAAAATAGGTGTTCAGTTTGAAGCACCTGTGTGACAGAGTAGGTGGTGGGATCTTGCTGACTAGTCCTTTCTTTGTCTTACTTGTTTGAGCTTCAACAGAATTCAAAATATCTGGCAGTAATGCTGGGAAGGACTCCACAGGGGCCAACACAAAGGTGGTTTCTGGCTCACAGAAAGCCAGCTTGCTGTTTCCCATAAGCCATATTTATGGACACCTGAAATCTAGGACTACCAGCCATGAAGGTGTGGGCAACTACTGTTGTGTACAGTGCAGTCATCCCCAAGTACCTCGCCCAGAGGTACTGGAATTGACAGGAAATGCATCAAAAGACTTAAAGGTAAAGGCATTACCCCTCCTCATTTGCAATTTGCTATTTGTGGAGATGAAGAATTGGACTCTCTCATCAAGACTACCAACTGCTGGTGGTGATGGCATTCCACACATCCACAGATCTCTGCCTGGGAAGAAAGGGTTGCCTGGATTTCTTACTATCTCTAAATAGTAACAGCTACCCAGTGTAGGTGATTCCAGTGGACTGTAAGTCTATGAAAGATATAATTTTCCTTTTTGTAATTCTCTTTGGTCAAGCTGAAAGTTTACATTGCTTTCCAACCAACCAAATTTCTGCATTCCACTTCTAACCATATATAAGTGATACTGTGGCTTCAAAGAAGCTATTTATTCTGAAATAGTGAGTTTTGATTGAGTCATCTAAAAGAACTAGAAAAAGAACAGCAAGTAAAACCCAAATGTAGTAGAACGAAGGAAATAATAAAGATCAGAGCAGAAATAAATGACATAGAGGCTAAAGAAACAATACTGAGGATCAATGAAACTAGGAGCTGGTTCTTTGAAAAGGTAAACAAGATTGATAAACCTTTAACTAGACTCACCAAGAAAAATAGAGGGAGGACTCAAATAAATAAAATTAGAAATGAGAATGGAGAAATAACAACTGACACAACAGAAATACAAAATATTGTAAGAAAATAAAAAGAAGAACTGTATGCCAAAAAACTAAACAACCTAGATGAAATGGACAAATTCCTTGAAACATATAATCTTCCAAAAATCAATCTGGAAGAATCAGAAAACCTAAACAGATCGATTACACCAAATGAGATCGAAACAGTTATCAAAAAACTCCCAACAAAGAAAAGTCCTGGGCCTGATGGCTTCACAAGTGAATTCTACCAAATATTCAAAGACGAACTAACTCCTATCCTTCTCAAGCTATTTCAAAAAATTCAAGAGTTGACTTTTTTAAAAAACTATTTGGATTTTAATTGTGATGCAGAAGTTACAGAAATAAACTTTTCGTTTTGTAGAGTCATTATTTTACTCCAGTGAATAAGCTCATTAAACATCATACTCTCCCTTTCCCCACCACAAAAAAGAAAATTAGTATGTTCAGTGAACAAAAGAATTAACCTCAATCCAATCATTTAAACAAAAATAAGAGGAGGCAAGAAGACAGAAGAGAGTGCTCTGCATTTATATTAATTTTCTTTAATCTAAGAAACATGTCAGTGCATTTATTTGAAAGGAAGAGAGAGAGACAGGAAGGGAGAGGGTGAGAAGCATCAATTTTTAGCTCCTTTTACTTTAGTTGTTCATTGATTGCTTCTTATATATGCCTTGATGGGGGCCAAGCCAGTGTCTCCTTGCTCAAACCAGTGACCTTGGGCTTTCATGCCAGTGACCTTTGGACTCAAGCTGACAAGGGATCATGATGATCCCCTGCTCACACCAGCAACCCTGCACTGACGAGACCATGCTCAGAGCCGGCAACATCAGTGTTCCGGGTCAATGCTTTATCTTCTGTGCCACCACCAGTCAGGTACGTCAGTTGATTTTAAAAGCATTTTATAATAGCCTCATGGCTTTAAAAGACTGTTTTATTACTAAGAAAATTAGTTTTTCTTTCACAACTTCATGAAACACGTCGTTCAAATCCACATCTGTCGGGCTGTTTTTCAGATTTTTTTCTGTCTTGAGAAAAACAAAAATAACCCTGCATACTATCCCACCCTAAATATTTGAAATTTGAAACTGCTTATTTCTATATCCACTCTCCACACTATACATGCCAGTGAAACACTTTAGAAATGCCAATGGCTAGAAGGAAAAAGAAGCCATAACGGTTCTCAACCACCTACTCGGGCCTTGGTTTCGCCTCCTTTTCCCTATCAGCTGCGCTAGAAGGTGTGGTGTGGAGATGGAAATGTTAAAAACAACATTAACTAAAAAATAGGAAGAAGTGGGCACGGCACTGGACACAGACATGCCCCCCTCACTCCGTGGAATTCGGGGAGCAACAAGAATACTGACAGAGGAAACTAAGGGAATGAAAGTACAGTTCTTCCCATCCTCTCCCTTCATCTCCCCTTGCAGCCCTGGACTCCTGTGCAGTCCTTTGAGCAGGAGCTGTCCAATCCCCAAAGGCAAGGTGGTACTGGCAGATGTATATACATTTAGATCAATGAAATAGGAATGAGAGTCCAGAAATAAACTAACATTTACAGTTAATTGATTTTCAACTAGGGTCTCAAGACAGTTCAATAAGGGTATAAAGAATAGTCTTTTCGGCCCTGGCCGGTTGGCTCAGCAGTAGAGTGTCGGCCTGGCGTGCAGGGGTTCGATTCCTGGCCAGGGCACATAGGAGAAGCGCCCATTTGCTTCTCCACCCCCCCCCTTCCTCTCTGTCTCTCTCTTCCCCTCCCGCAGCCAAGGCTCCATTGGAGCAAAGATGGCCCGGGCGCTGGGGATGGCTCCTTGGCCTCTGCCCCAGGCGCTAGAGTGGCTCTGGTTGCAGCAGAGCGACGCCCGGGAGGGGCAGAGCATCGCCCCTAGGTGGGCAGAGCCTCGCCCCTGGTGGGCGTGCCGGGTGGATCCAGGTCGGGCGCATGCGGGAGTCTGTCTGACTATCTCTCCCCGTTGACAGCTTCAGAAAAATATTAAAAAAAAAAAAAAAAAAGAATAGTCTTTTCAACAAACAGTGTTGGAACGGCTGTATATTCACGTGCAAAAGAATAAAGTTGGAACCCTACTTCACACCATATAAAAAGAATTTCACTAAAAATTGTTCCAAGACCTAAATATAAGAGCTAAAGCTAGGGAACTCAGAGAAGAAAACACAGGTGTAAATTTTTGTGAACTTGGATTAGGTGATAGTCTCATAGACATGACACCAAAAGAAATTTTGTTCTCCAACCACATTATCAAAAAGTGAAAAGACCACGCCCAAAATGAGAGAAAATATTTGCAAATCATATATCCAATCAGAGGCTTAGATCCAGAATATATGTAAAACTCTTACAAGTCAATAATTTAAAAAAGAACCCAATTTTTAAAATGTCCAAAAAATGTCAACAGATATTTCTCCAAAGAAGATATACATATTGCTAATAAACAAATGAAAAAAATTGCTCAACATAATTAGCTATGAAGGAAATGCAAATCAAAACCACATGGAGGCCCTGGCCGGTTGGCTCAGCGGTGGAGCGTCAGCCTGGCGTGCGGGGGACCCGGATTCGATTCCCGGCCAGGGCACATAGGAGAAGCGCCCATTTGCTTCTCCACCCCACCCCTTCCTTCCTCTCTGTCTCTCTCTTCCCCTCCTGCAGCCGAGGCTCCATTGGAGCAAAGATGGCCCGGGCGCTGGGGATGGCTCCTTGGCCTCTGCCCCAGGTGCTGGAGTGGCTCTTGTCGCGGCAGAGCGATGCCCCGGAGGGGCAGAGCATCGCCCCCTGGTGGGCAGAGCGTCACCCCTGGTGGGCGTGCCGGGTGAATCCCAGTCGGGCGCATGCGGGAGTCTGTCTGTCTCTCCCCATTTCCAGCTTCAGAAAAATTTTAAAAAAAAGAAAAAAAAAACCCACATGGAAATACCATGTCATACTCTCTAAGATGTCCAGAACCAAAGAGACAGATAATAAAAAGTCCTGGCAAGGATGTAGAGAAACTGCAACCCTTGTACATTGCTGGTGGGATTTTAAAAGGGCACAGCTACTTCTGAAACAAGCTGGAAGTTCCTCAAAAGGTTAAACATATGACAGACCAATCCCACTTCTAGGTATATATACTCAAGCTAAGTAAAAACATATGTACAGGTATATAAAAATTTTAACACAAGTGTTCACAACATTATTTATATTAGCCAACACTTGGAAACAACCCAACATCTACCAACTGATGAATGATTAAATAAATGTGGTATTTCCATACAAATGAATATTACTTGTCAATAAAATGGAATGAAGTACTGATATATGCTACAACATGGATGAACCTTGAAAACATTATACTAAATGAAAGTAGACAGTCACAAAAGACTATATATTGTATGTATATACTTACACTTTCTAGCCAAAAAAATTATAAAGCAATTCTGACTTACACCACTGTTCTAACAAAGAATACAAAATTAGATCTGCCCCAGCTGTGGGCGGGGCGGCAGGCAGGGAACCTTTGTGCCGCCTGTCATTGGGTGGCCCAGGCTGTGGTCCCGCAGTCCGTATTGACAGGCTGGCACCCGTAGCCACCTGCTTAGCCCTGCACCGCTGATGCTGCCGTTCTTGTTGGTGCCGCTGTCAATGGTCCCCCAGCTCACCCTCCTAGCTGCCCACCCTACCCCACTTCAGGCCCTACAGCAAAGAGCACAGCTCATCTTGCAGGTACCAGTGCCACTGACACCCAGGGTCACTTGGTGTCCTATGTGGTGTCCCAGGCAATGGTCCAGACAAGGGTTCAGGCTTGCTGGGCTGCCCTGGTTCAGAAGCCTATCTTCCCTGGAGGCAGTAAGAAGGGCCCTGGTGAGAATCTCTTCTACAAAGTGACTGTCTTACACCAAGTTCCTGTCCTGTGGCTGTGGCACAGGCCTGTCTCACGGTGCTCAGGCCATGGCACAGTGGTGTGGTAGACAGTTAGACACAAACAGAGAAAGGACTATAGGCCAGGCCCAGAAGATCACCAGAGCAGAAGGCCCCTGGTGCCTAGCTATGGGAAAAACTAGAAAAACAAGAATCTTACCCCCAGGATAACCTTTCCTTCAGGAGCATATTGCTGGTAATGCGGTTCAGACCCCCTTCTCTGACTTTTCCTCCCCTGCTTGTTGCTAGTCATGCCAGTTACACTCCCTTAGCAGCAGAGTGAACAACAGGGCCAGAGAATAGTCCTTAAACCTTAACCCCTAGGGGTAACATCTAGGCCTCAGTTGTGTTCTCAGCTCCAGGCCCAGAAAAGCAGCAAAATCAGACAAGTGATGCCAGAGTTAACCTCAGGACCAGCTGCACTGACTAATAACCCCCTTCCCTGGTACTGACCAATCAGCGCAGATCATGACCCTAAAAAGATAGACCTGGAGAACTGATAAATATTCTATTGAGATCCTCCCCGTGGGACCTCCCCTAAGATCTCCACCCTTAAAAGACCTAAGGACTGAAGACCCAGAACGCTCTTCTTCCGAGAGCAAGCCCACACCTTTCCCTTGCCCTGGGGACATATATCTCCTAAATTCTAAGGGTCCTCACAAGACTTGGAACCACAAGAACGGTGGGCAGTGGTAGCTCATTCCAAGCTACCCCCACCCCCGTCTCCAAGACCCTCTTTTCGCTGACTTCCAAGTGAGCCGAAGCAGCCCTGCCTAGGCTCTCTTGTTGTTTCATTTGTTCTAGGCCCCTTCTTGTTTCACTGTCTCCGGCTTTAATAAATTTACTCTCAAAATCACCTGGACTCGTGCTGTGAAAAATTTCCAGCATGAAGTCAAGAATTCATATATCACAGGGTTGCCCTAGGCAGACCTGAAGGGCCAGCTCCCCTGGTCTGGTAACAGGGCAGGGCGAGTGGGGTAGCACTCACATAAAGCCCCTAATTGGGACCTGCCTCTACACTGTAGGTGGGCTGGCCTGACTGCAGCCTCCTTGATGGTGTTCAGCATCTGCAATGGGCTGGTCCAGTCAATTAAAAAAATTTTTTTTGCCCGGCCGGTTGGCTCAGTGGTAGAGCGTCGGCCTGGCGTGCAGAAGTCCCGGGTTTGATTCCCGGCCAGGGCACACAGGAGAAGCGCCCATCTGCTTCTCCACCCCTCCCCCTCTCCTTCCTCTCTGTCTCTCTCTTCCCCTCCCGCAGCGAAGCTCCATTGGAGCAAAGATGGCCCGGGCGCTGGGGATGGCTCCTTGGCCTTTGCCCCAGGCGCTAGAGTGGCTCTGGTCGCAACAGAGCAACGCCCCCGGAGGGGCAGAGCATTGCCCCCTGGAGAGCAGAGTGTCGCCCCCTGGTGGGCGTGCTGGGTGGATCCCGGTCGGGTGCATGAGGGAGTCTGTCTGACTGTCTCTCCCCGTTTCCAGCTACAGAAAAATACAAAAAAAAAATAAATTTTTTTTGAATTATTATCAAGTCATTTAGTTGCAAGTGGCAGGATGTCCTTTTTTTGTGGCTGGATAATATATATCTATAACATTTTCTTTTTTAAATTAAATTTGTTAGGGTTAAAAAAGTATATAAAATTAGAAGTGAAATTTCACTAAACTAGTAACTTCTTATCTGGTTAATAAGACCAATCAGTTTAATAAAAATGCCAGCTATTTCATTATCAAACATAGATATTTTCTGAAATGTTATGCTATATTATATTTATATTATATTAATTATATTATACTAATTATTATATTATATGTGGGATAAGAAGAAAAGTAAAGACACGGCTGGTTGGCTCAGTTGGTTAGAACGTTGTCTGGATACCCAAAGGCTGCAGTCAGAGCACATACAAGAATAAACCAATGAATGAATGAATCGGAGAAACAACAAATCTATGTTTTTGTCTCTCTCAAATTAGTACATAAATATTTTATTAAGTTAAAAAAAAGTAAACTTTTGAAACATGGTTTCTTCATAGTCTATCATGGAATTCCAATTCTAGACCCACAAAAAGTTTGAAAAAAGAGCCCTAGCAGAGGAATTATATTACATGTATAAGGGGAACATGACATATTATTGAAGAATTACTGGAACCCTACTATTTTAATAACAGCAAGGTCTAAAAACAGTTTCTGAAACTCTGTGACAAAGCCTATTTAAATAACATCATATTCACCTGGGATTAACAATATCCAGAGTGTTTCCATTTTTATAGTGCACAAAAACAAAAACAACCATCTGCATAATTGAGCCATTTTTATAAAACAGGTTCTATAATGTGTGAAAGGACTAAAAAGTATATAAAAGAATCATTATTACTGACAATGACAAAAATATTACAGGATTTGATAGTCACCAATATCTCAAATTCTTTTCCCTGGCATATGGATACCACTTCAGTAAAGTTAGACATACTTTATGACTTTTTGGACCAGTAATAATTGACTGTAAGTGAAATAAGTATACTTTCATTCTTTCTTTATTTTTATTTAATTTTTCTTAGGTGACAAGCAGGAAGACAGAGTGACAGACTCCTACCTGTGCCCCAACTGGGATCCACTCAACAAGCCCCTTTACTGGTTGATGCTCTGCCCATCTGAAGCCATTGCTCTGTTGCTTGGCAACGGAGCTATGTTAGTGCCTGAGGCACGACCACGGAGCCATTCTCATCACCCGGAGACAACTTGCTTCAACTGAGCCATGACTGTGGGAGAGGAAGCAGATGGTTACCTCTCCTCTGTGTCCTGACTGGGAATTGAACCTGGGACGTCCATACACAGAGGCAATGCTCTACCACTGAGCCAAAGGGTCAGGGCCTAATTATTTTTTTATTAAATTTTTTAACTTATGTTAACATGGATTCAAGTATCCCACTCAATAAACACCCTCATCACTAACAACATGCCCCTCATTACACCCCTTTGTCCTCTACACCCTGAATCTCTTCCCGGCCCCCTTCCCTCTGGGATCTGCTGTTCTGTTATCTATATGTTATATAATTATCTATATATATATATATATATATAATTTTACTAATCCCTTCACCTTCTCTGATCCCATCCCCTCATCTCTCTTCCTTCTGACAGCTGTTCCTCTGCTCTCTGTAACCCCCACCTCTACCTCTACTCCATTGCTCAGTTCACCTTCTTTATTACATTCCACATATAAGTGAGATTATATGATATATTCCTTTCTCTGCCTGGCTTATTTCACTTAGCATAAAAATCTCCAGGTCCATCCATGCCATTGCAAAAGGTAATATTTTCTTCTTTTTCATGGCCTTGTAGTATTCCATTGTGTATATGTACCACAGCTTTTTTATTCATTTATCCAGTGATGGACACTTGGGCTGTTTCCAGAGCTTGACTATTATAAACAATGTTGAAATAAACATGGGGTACATATCTTTTTTTGAATCAGTGTTTTGGGATTCTTAGGATATATTCCTAAAAGTGGGATAGCTGGGTCAAAAGGCAGTTCGATTTTTAATTTTTTGAGGAAATGCCATACTGTTTTCCACAGTGGCTGCACCAGTCTGCATTCCCACCAGCAGTGCAGAAGAGTTCCCTTTTCTCTACACCCTTGCCAGCACTTGTTGTGTGTTGATTTGTTAATGAGCACCATTATGACAGGTGTGAGGTGATATCTCATTGTGGTTTAAATTTGCATTTCTCTGATGATTAGTGTCATTGAACATTTTTTTTCATATGCCTGTTGGCCATCTGTATTTCTTTGAAGAAGTGTCTATTCAGTTCCTTTGCCCATTTTTTTTAAATGGGAAGCAAGGAGGCAGAGAGACTCCCGCATGCACCTGGCCAGGACCCACCCAGCATGCCCACTAGAGAGTGATGCTCTGCCCATCTGGGGCATTGTTCTGTTGCAACCAGAGCCATTTTAGCACATGGGAGGGAAGCCACAGAGTCATCTGCAGCACCTGAGCCAACTTTGCTCCAATGGAGCGTTGGCTGCAGGAGGGGAAGAGAGATAGAGAGAGAAAGGGGGAGGGGTGGAGAAGCAGATGGGTGCTTCTCCTGTGTGCCCTGGCTGGGAATCAAGCCCGGGAAATCCACATGCTAGGCTGACACTCTACCACTGTGCCAACCAGCCAGGGCTATTAAGTTCCTTTGCCCATTTTTTAATTGGATTGCTTATATTCCTGGTCTTGTGTTTTAGAAGTTCTTTATAAATTTTGGTTATTAATCTTTTATCAGACATATTGCTAAATGTGTTCTCCCATTGTACAGGTTGTCTTTTAATTTTGTTAATGATGTCTTTTGCTGTGCAAAAGCTTTTTAGTTTGACACAGTTCTGTTTGTTTATTTTGTCCTTTCACTTGCCCTTGGAGATATATTGGCAAAAATATTGCTGCGAGAGATATTGGAGAGTTTAGTGCCTATGTTTTCTTCCAAGATTTTTATGGTTTTGCAACTTATATTTAGGTCTTTTATCCATTTTGAGTTTATCTTTGTGAATGGTGTAAGTTGGTGGTCTAGCTTCATTTTTTTTGCATGTACTTGTCCAATTTTCCCAACACTGTTTATTAAAGAGACTGTCTTTACTCCATTGTCAAATATCAATTGATCATAAAGGCATGGGTTTATTTCTGGGTTTTCTGTTCTGTTGCATTGATCTATATGCCTGTTCTTATGCTAGTACCAAGTTCTTTTGATTACAGTGGCCTTATAGTATAACTTGACATCAGGAAGTATAATACTTTCCACTTTGTTCTTTGTTTTCAAGATTGCTGAGGCAATTTGGGTTCTTTCTTGGTTCCATATTTGTTCAAGATCTGTGATGTATGCCATTAGTATTTTAATAGAAATTGCATTAAATCTATAGATTGCTTTGGACAGTATAGACATTTTAATGATGTTTATTCTTCCTACCCATGAACACAGCATATGCTTCCACTTCTTTGTATCTTTCAAGATTTCTTTTTTCAATGTCTTATAATTTCCTGGCTATAAGTCTTTACTTCCTTCATTAAAATGACTCCTAGGTACTTAATTTTTATTGTTGTTGCAATAGTGAAGCGAATTGTTTTCTTAATTTATCTTTCTGATAGTCTATTGGTGGTATATAAGAATGCTGATTTCTGAATGTTAATTTTTTATCCTTCCATGTTTCTGAATTTATTTATCAGTTCTAAAAGAAGTTCTTTGACTAGACTTTAGGATTTTCTATGTACATTATCATGTCATCAACAAATAATGACAGTTTTAATTCTTGTTTTCCAATTTGGATGCCTTTTATTTCTTCTTCTTGTCTGATTGCAGTGGCTAGAACTTCCAGAATTAAGTTGAATAAGAGTGGTGACGAGGGCAAGATGGCAATGGAGTAGGCGGACGTACCAACGTCCAACTCCCAGAACCAAAGTGGATTACAACTTAATTTTAAGAACCATCATCTGGAAAAACCAACTTTGAACTAAACTAAGAGGACTCTTCAACCAAGGAACACTGAAGAAGCCGCATTGAGACTGGTAAGAAAAGCGAAAACAGAGAGAGGGCTGCCCAGCTCACCGGAGGGAACAGCAGCCTGGAGAGACTTGTGTGGAGGAAAGAGAGTTTAGCAGAGAAAAGAGGGACCTGGGCCCCAGGAACAAAGCCCCAGCCTGCAGCCCCAGAGCCTAGAAGAGGCATATGGACAGTATTTAGCTGCAAAACAAGTCAGGATACTGTTTGTGAGAAAGAGACAGATTTCTCAGACCCAGGATTCTTCTTAAAGGGACCATGCAGAAAACTTCTCTCACAACCACCCACCCAGGGCTCCGGGGGATGGGAGAGAGGAGAGGTCTGGAGAGTGGAAAAAGAGTGTAATCTAGGAGGCACAGGGAGAAACACTTTGAGAGACAGCCACCCTAACCCCTGGGCTGAATCACTCCCCATATCTGAAGTGAAATTTCCCCTGGAACCAGTAATACCAGCAAAAGGAAGCAGGACACCAGCCATACAAGCTCTCCCGCGGCACTCAGAGCAGAGCCTCTTAGAAGGAGGGAGCTTTCAGGACTACAGTAGGGAGTGCTAAGATCTGACCTGCAGCACCCCCATCCACACTGTTGAGGGCTTGCTGGAGGGTAGGCGGCAGCAGGATGCAGAAGCATGGTTCCGTCACTGGGGGTGGAAGCTGGCCAGCCATGCCTGAGGCCCAGCATGAGCTCAGTCTAGCCCAGAAGAAGCGGAGGGGAGGGGCAAAAGTGGTCCGGCCCTGCTAGGGGTCTGCTGCAACCCTGCCTGCCAGGGAAGTGTGGGAGCCCGAGAAGAGGTGGAGATCCACCACTGAGCAAGAGCATGCAGCTTTGCCCGGCCTACAGAGCCAAGGTTTGCAGCCCTAAGCGCGAGCTGGCTCTGCCCCCAAGGGCAGGGCAAAAACCCGAGAAAAGGCAGAGATCTCACAGCTGAGTGTGCCCCCACAACCCCACCCTACCTGCAGAGACGTGGTTTGCGGCCCCACCCATGAGCCAGCTCTGACAGTGAGGACTGAGCGGTAGCCCAGGAACAGGCAGAGACCTGCAGCTGAGCAAAGATGCTCACCCCTGGCTTGTGGCCTGTGCGTGATACGCAACCCCACCAGCGGGTCAGGGGCGAAGACTGAGACCAGCTGAGGCTTGTAAAACCGGGCATGTGAACACAGCCCCTCCCATGGAGGAGAGGCAGAAACTGCAGTGATAGCCACAGCAGGCCATGCTGGCAACACCCATATCTCAACGCCCTAGGCAGCAGCAGAGGGAGTGGCAGGCCTGCAGACAGACCAAACCTAGGGAACACAGAGGCAACACCCATTGGACTCCAGTGGCTAAACCCTTCTTATACACAGACAAAATGGGCAGGCAGAGAAATGCAACCCAAATGAATCAAGAGAAATCTCCAGAGAAGGACCTGAATGAGTCAGATATAATGAAATTACCAGATGCAGAGTTTAAAATAATGATTGTTAGGATGTTCAAAGAGCTTAGAACAACAATAGATGGTCATTACGAACACCTAAATAAAGAGATAGCAAATATAAAAAAAAAGAAATTAAAATAAAAAAGAATCAGTCAAAAATAACAAATACAATATCAGAATTGAAGACCACAACAGAAGGAATTAAAAGTAGGATGAATGAACGTGAGGATCAAATCAGCGAGTTAGAGGACAAGATAAATAAAGGCACGAAAGTAGAGCAGAAAAAAAGAAAGGAGACTCAAAAAGTCTGAGGAAACTCTAAGAAAGCTCTGTGACAACATGAAGAGAAATAACATCCACATCATAAGGGTTTCTGAAGAAGAAGAGAAAGAACAAAGGATAGAAACTTTGTTCAATCACATCATAGCTGAAAACTTCCCTAAATTGAAGTAAGAAAAAGTTTCACACATCCAAGAAGCACAGAGAACTCCATTAAAGAGAAACCCAAAGAAATCTACACCAAAACATATCATAATTAACATGCCAAAGCTAAGTGATAAAGAGAAAATATTAAAAGCTGCTAGAAAAAAAAAGGCTATCACCTGCAAAGTAGCCCCCATAAGGATGACATTTGATTTCTCAACAGAAACACTTGAGGCCAGGAGGGAATGGCAAGAAATATTCAAGTAATGCAGAACAAGAACCTACAACAAAGACTACTTTATCTAGCAGGCTGTTGTTTAAAATTGAAGGAGAAATAAAAAGCTTCCCAGACCAAAAAAAAACAAAACAAACTCTAGGAATTCACTACAACCAAACAAATGCTGTAAGAAATACTAAAGGGCCTGTTGTAAACAGAACAAAGGGGGAAAAGAGTACAGCAAAAGAAGAATACAGCTTTAAAAAATAAAATGGCAATAAACAACTACATATCAATAATAACCTTAAATATAAATGGATTAAATAATCCAATCAAAAGACATAGGGTAGCTGTGCAGATAAGAAAACAGGAACCATACATATGCTGTCTACAAGAGACACACAATAAGAGAAAAGATGCACGGCCTGACCAGGCGGTGGCGCAGTGGATAGAGCATTGGACTGGATGGAATGCCAAGGACCCAGGTTTGAGACCCCAAGGTCACCAACTTGAGTGCGGGCTCATCTGGCTTGAGCAAAATAAAAAATGCTCACCAGCTTAAAACCAAGGTCGTTGGCTCAAGCAAGGGGTTACTTGGTCTGCTGAAGGCTCACAGTCAAGGCACATATGAGAAAGCAATCAATGAACAACTAAGGTACTGCAATGAAAAACTGATGATTGATGCTTCTCATCTCTCTCTGTTCCTGTCTGTCTGTCCCTATCTATCCCTCTCTCTGACTCTCTCTCTCTCTCTGTCCCTGTAAAGAAAAAAAATTAAAAAAAACTTAAAAAACAAAGATGCACATAGACTGAAGGTAAAGGGATGGGAAAAAATATTTCATGCAAATGGAAATGAAAAAAAGCTGGGGTAGCAATACTTTTATCAGACAAAATGGACTTTAAAACAAAGGCTATAGTAAAAGATAAAGAAGGTCACTACATAATGATAAAGGGAGTGATCCAACAGGAAGATATAACCACTATAAATATCTATGCCCCTAATATAGGAGCACCTAAATATATAAAGTAGATTTTGATGGATATAAAAGGTGAGATCAACAGTAATACTATAATGGTAGTGGATTTCAATACCCCACTAACATCACTAGATAGATCCTCAAGAAAGAAAATTAACAAAGAAACAGCAGATTTAAAGGACACACTAGATCAACTTGATTTAATACATATCTTCAGAACTATTCATCCTAAAGCAGCAGAATATACATTCTTTTCAAGTGCTCATGGTACATTCTCTAGGATAGACCACATGTTAGGGCACAAAAGCGGTCTAACAAATTTAAGAAGATTGAAATCATATCAAGCATTTTCTCTGATCACAATGGCATGAAACTAAAAATCAACCACAACAGAAAAATTGAAAATTACTCAAACACTTGGAAACTAAATAACATCTTATTAAATAACAAATGGGTTAACAATGAGATCAAAGAAGAAATAAAAAAATTTCTAGAAATGAATAATAATGAGCATACATCAACTCAAAATTTATGGGACATAACAAAAGCAGTCTGAAAGGGAAGTTCATAGCACTACAAGCATAACTTATGAAGCCAGAAAAAGCTCAACTAAAGAACTTAACCCTGCATCTAAAAAGACCTAGAAAAAGAACAGCAAGTAAAGCCCAGGGGTAGTAGAAGAAAGGAAATAATAAAGATCAGAGTGGAAATAAATAACATAGAGGCTAAAGAAACAATGCAGAGGATCAATGAAACCAGGAGGTGGTTCTTGGGAAAAAAAAACAAGATCAATGTACCTTTAACTAGACTCACCAAGAAAAAAGAAAGAGGGCTCAAGTAAATAAAATTAAAAATGAGAGAGGGGAAATAACAACTGACACAACAGAAATACAAAATATTGTAAGAAAATAAAAAGAAGAACTGTATGCCAAAAAACTAGACAACTTAGATGAAATAAACAAATACCTTAAAACATACAATCTTCCAAAATTCAATTTGGAAGAATCAAAAAACCTAAACAGACTGTTTACAACAAATGAGATCGAAACAGTTATCAAAAAACTCCCAACAAAGAAAAGTCCTGGGCCTGATGGCTTCACAAGTGAATTCTACCAAATATTCAAAGAACTAACTCCTATCCTTCTCAAGCTACTTCAAAAACTTCAAAAGGAAGGAAGACTTCCAAGCTCCTTTTATGAAGTGAGCATAATTCTGATTCCGAAACCAGACAAAGACAACACAAAAAAATTATAGGCCAATATCCCTGATGAATTTAGATGCTAAAATCCTCAACAAAATATTAGCAAACCAGATCCAGCAATATATGAAAAAAAAATCATACACCATGGTCAAGTGGGATTTATTCTGGGAGGCAAGGCTGGTACAATATTTGCAAATCAATCAATGTGATTCACCACATAAACAAAAGGAAGGAGAAAAACCACATGATAATTTCAATAGATGCAGAAAAAGCATTTGATAAAATCCAGCACCCATTCATGATCAAAACTCTCAGCAAAGGGGAATGCAGAAAACATACCTCAACATGATAAAGGCCATCTATGACAAACCCGCAGCCAATATCATACTCAATGGGCAAAAATTAAGAGCAATCCCCTTAAGATCAGAAACAAGGCAGGGGTGCCCCCTTTCACCACTCTTATTCAACATAGTCCTGGAAGTCCTAGCCACTGCAATCAGACAAGAAGAAGAAATAAAAGGTATTCAAATTGGAAAAGAAGAAGTAAAACTATCATCACTTGCAGATGATATGATATTGTATATAGAAAACCCTAAAGTCTCAGTAAAAAAACCCACTGGACCTGATAAATGAATTCAGCAAGGTGGCAGGATATAAAATTAATACTCAGTAATCAGAGGCATTTTTATACACCAACAATGAACTGTCAGAAAGAGAAATTAGAGATGACGTCAGCGTAATGGCTCGGTAGGAAGCGATACCGATAAATCTCCCCCAAAACTCAACAAGATCTTCAACCAGAAACAGAAAAACCTATCCTTGGAGCCTCCAGATGTTTTGCAATACACCTGAATTATGGTCGAGTTAAAAATTGGCTAAATATATAATCAAACCCCGAAGGAAATAGGGAGTAAGAAATGCTCCACTTTCCTCACTAACCTTAACAGGGTGGCTTTCATTGGGAACTGAGAATATAGAAACTGAGGCAGGTAAAGGGGGTGAAAAGATCCAGGCCACGGCACAAACGGCCGAACCAGGCTGTGGCATGGAGATCCAAGCCGAGGAAAAACTGCCTGTGGCAACCTAGTCAATACAAGCTAAGACTCACGCCAAACCCAGACAAAGAAAGACAAGTGAGGCAGCCATTTTCCCTGATCTCCTGGTCGGCGCATGCAGATAGTGGGCAAGAGATTCCTCCGAGTGCCTCAGCAGTGGGCGCTCGTGTTATCCCACAGAGAGGCAGAGTCAGGGGCCTTTGTGTGGGCCGAAAGTAAAATCTCCGGGCCACCCCAGCGCCCTGAGGGAGCCGCGCACGGGGAGGGAGTAAGAGCCAATTCCAACTCTGGAACTTTTCTGTGCAGGAGGGGGTTTCCCTCAGAGTGTGAGACTTCTGGCCTGATATCCTGGTCTGTGCACAGATAGTGACCGAGAGTTTCCTCCAAGCGCCCCAGGAGTGGATGCCCACCCATGTTACCAGACAGAGTGGCAGAGCCAGAGGTCTTTGAGTGGGTGAAAGCCCTGCCTGATTATGCTAGCAGCTCTGACTGACTGAGCCTTACCCAGAGCCCTGTGCTGAGTGGGAATAGAGTGGGAGTGGCCAGCTACTTGAGCCTCTAACTATCCAGGCAGAGGCAGCAGCAACCCCATAGCTGGATTATCAGACTACTAATTGAGGAAGGAAAGACTAGGAGAGAGGCTCCAGGAACACGGACTCTCTCACTGTCGGAGCCTATAAATGCTAATGAGCCTCAACTGCTAACGAGACTAAAGCACAATACATGACATCGCCATAGAGACTTATCAACTGCAAACCTCTACCCGAGCGTGCCAAAGGGGCAGAACCCAGGGTACAGAGTCACCGACCAGGAAGAGGGAGAGAAAAGAAAAAGCAAGAAGATAACCTCTCAAAATCAAGAATAATCCACAGACTTTATAACATATCACATTTTATTATATTTGTTCGTTTCTTTCTCTTATCTTCATTCTTGATTTTTTTTTTTTCCTCCTCCAATTTGGTCGTTTAACTGTCTTCCGGTCTTATTCTCTCCTCTCCTTAAACTACACTACCCATAAGTGTTTTATCTCCCATTATCTTTTCTTTCCTATTCCTTTCTCTCTATGAGGGTTGCACTCCAAAACCCTTAACTCTCTCTCTCTCTCTCTCTCTCTCTCTCCTCTTTTTTCTTCTTTTAGTGGTTCCCTCTTTTTTTTCTCTCTCTCTTTCTTTTCTCCCTCTATATTAGTTTCTTCCTTTCTCCTTTACGTCTCCTCTCATTCAAACCTCAATAACAAACAAATTATCTTATCTGGGACTCAAACTTATGTTTGTGGCATTTTGGGGTTTTTTTTACTTCACCTTTTCAACTCACTAGCAGTGCTCCCATCCCTCACTCTCCATTTTATCTAGTTCTTGTTCCACTAAATACAATAGTAATTTTTTAATTTGTCCACCCATTTTCCTGTTTCCCTCTTATTCCTCTCATCATAACTCTTAGTCAGCCAACACCTAAAAGCAAATCATTTTATTCTTGACCCAAATTTTTTCCTTATTTGCTTTTTGTGGGTCCATACCCCCTTTTTTTTTCTTTTTTCTTTTTTGCCCCTTTATTACTTCTCCCAATTCAGGCCCTCCAGTACTGGCATTGTTTGTTCTATTTAGTACAATATAATTCGCAGTTCACCACAAAATTTTCTCAAGAAAGAGAGGAGAGGAGAGGAGAGGAAAAAAAGAGGGGGGGAATAATTTCCTTTTTTATTTTTTATTTTATTTTATTTTTCTTTATTTAATTATTATTTTTTTTAAAAACTTCTATTTTTTTATTTTTATTTTTTTAACTTTTTCTTCTTTATTAAATCTCATTAATACTATCAACAAAACCACCCTCAGATGCCATTAAGGTAGAGAAAATTGAATATCATGGATACAAAAGAAAGAGAAGTAACACAGATAGATGAGAAAAAATCTATGGAGAAAAAATTTAATATATTGGAAACCTTGGAGTTAAACGACAGAGAATTTAAAATAGAAATCCTAAAAATACTCAGAGATATACAAGAAAACACAGAACGGAAATTTAGGGAGCTCAGAAAACAACTCAATGAACACAAAGAATATATTTCCAAGGAAATTGAAACTATAAAAACAAATCAAACAGAGATGAAAAACTCAACACATGAGCTGAAAAATGAGGTAACAAGCTTAGCTAATAAAACAGGCCAGATAGAAGGTAGGATTAGTGAAATAGAAGACAAGCAACTTGAGGCACAACAGAGAGAAGAAAGAGACTCAAAAATTTTAAAAAATGAGATAGCCCTACAGGAGTTATCTGACTCCATCAAAAAGAATAACATAAGAATAACAGGTATATCAGAGGGAGAAGAGAGAGAAAATGGAATGGAGAACATACTCAAACAAATAATAGATGAGAACTTCCCAAGCCTGTGGAAAGAACTAAAGCCTCAAATTCAAGAAGCAAACAGAACTCCGAGTATTCTTAACCCCAACAAACCTACTCCAAGGCATATCATAATGAAATTGGCACAAACCAACAGCAAAGAAAAAATTCTCAAGGCAGCCAGGGAAAAGAAGAATACAACATGTAAAAGAAGGCCCATTAGATTATCATCCGATTTCTCAACAGAAACTCTACAAGCTAGAAGAGAGTGGACCGCAATATTTAAAGTCCTGAAAGAAAGGAACTTTCAGCCACAAATACTATACCCATCAAAGCTATCCTTCAAATATGAAGGAGAAATAAAAACATTCACAGATACAGAAAAGATGAGGGAATTTATCATCAGAAAACCCCCACTCCAGGAATTACTAAAGGGGGTTCTCCAATCAGATACAAAGAACAAAAAACAACAACAAAGCCACAAGTAAAAGCTCCAAGAAGAACACAATAAAACCAAATTTAAACTGTGACAACAACAAAAAGAAAGGGGGAAGAGAGGATGGAGATTAACAGTAGCAAAGGACAATGGAGTGCAAAAGTACTCACAAAATAGTGCACTACAATGAACAGGGTAGGAACCCTTTTCATTACTTAAAGGTAAACACCATTGAAAAAACCACCACAGAAGCACATGATTTAAAAAAGATAGCAACAGAGGAAAGATGTATGGAATACAACCAAATAAAAACAAAAGATAGAAAGATGAAAGAGAAGGATTAAACAAGACACAAAACTAACGGAAAGCAATCTATAAAATGGCAATAGGGAACTCACAAGTGTCAATAATTACACTAATTGTAAATGAATTAAACTCACCAATAAAAAGGCACAGAGTAGCAGAATGGATTAAAAAAGAAAATCCAACTGTAT
The DNA here is from genome assembly GCF_036850765.1 of Saccopteryx bilineata. Lineage (NCBI taxonomy): Eukaryota > Metazoa > Chordata > Mammalia > Chiroptera > Emballonuridae > Saccopteryx > Saccopteryx bilineata. The sequence continues at coordinate 193,891,879 of NC_089494.1, forward strand.
GCTGCCTACAGGAAACTCATCTAAGTATCAAGGATAAAAACAAATTCAAAGTGAAAGGCTGGAAAACAATACTCCAAGCAAATAACATCCAAAAAAAAGCAGGCGTAGCAATACTCATATCTGATAATGCTGATTACAAGACAGCAAAAGTACTCAGAGACAAAAATGGCGATTTCATAATGCCTAGGGGACACTGAATCAAGAAGACATAACAATTCTTAATATATATGCACCAAACCAAGGAGCACCAAATTATATAAGACAGCTACTTATTGACCTTAAAACAAAAACTGACAAAAATACAATCATACTTGGAGACCTCAATAAACCGCTGACGGCTCTAGATCGGTCATCCAAACAGAGAATCAACAAAGACATAGTGGCCTTAAACAAAACACTAGAGCACCTGGATATGATAGACATCTACAGGACATTTCATCCCAAAGTGACTGAGTATACATTTTTCTCCAGTGTACATTATCATTCTCAAGAATTGACCATATGTTGGGCCACAAAAACATCAGCAAATTCAGAAAAATCGAAGTTGTACCGAGCATATTTTCTGATCATAAAGCCTTGAAACTAGAATTCAACTGCAAAAAAGAGGAAAAAAATCCCACAAAAATGTGGAAACTAAACAACATACTTTTAAAAAATAAATGGATCAAAGAAGAAATAAGTGCAGAGATCAAAAGATATATACAGACAAATAAAAATGACAATACGACATATCAGAATCTATGGGATGCAGCAAAAGCAGTGATAAGAGGGAAGTTCATATCACTTCAGGCATATATGAACAAACAAGAGAGAGCCCAAGTGAACCACTTAACTTCACACCTTAAGGAACTTGAAAAAGAAGAACAAAGACAATCCAAAAACAGCCGAAGAAAGGAGATAATAAAAATCAGAGCAGAAATAAATGAAATAGAGAACAGAAAAACTATAGAAAAAATTAATAGAACAGGAGCTGGTTCTTTGACAAGATCAACAAAATTGACAAACCCTTGGCAAGACTTACCAAGGAAAAAAGAGAAAGAACTCATATAAACAAAATCCAAAATGAAAGAGGAGAAATCACCACGGATACCGTAGATATACAAAGAATTATTGTACAATACTATGAAAAACTTTATGCCACTAAATTCAACAACCTAGAAGAAATGGATAAATTCTTAGAACAATACAACCTTCCTAGACTGAGTCAAGAAGAAGCAGAAAGCCTAAACAGACCTATTAGTAGAGAAGAAATAGAAAAAACCATTAAAAACCTCCCCAAAAATAAAAGTCCAGGCCCTGACGGCTATACCAGTGAATTTTATCAAACATTCAAAAAAGACTTGGTTCCTATTCTACTGAAAGTCTTCCAAAGAATTGAAGAAGAAGCAATACTACCAAACACATTTTATGAGGCCAACATAACCCTCATACCAAAACCAGGCAAGAATGGCACAAAAAAAGAAAACTACAGACCAATATCTCTAATGAATACAGATGCTAAAATACTAAACAAAATACTAGCAAATGGAATACAACAACATATTAAAAAAATAATACATCATGATCAAGTAGGATTCATCCCAGAATCTCAAGGATGGTTCAACATACGTAAAACGGTTAACGTAATACACCATATCAACAAAACAAAGAACAAAAACCACATGATCTTATCAATAGACGCAGAAAAGGCTTTCGATAAAATACAACACAATTTTATGTTTAAGACTCTCAACAAAATAGGTATAGAAGGAAAATATTTCAACATGATAAAGGCCATATATGATAAACCATCAGCTAACATCATATTAAATGGCACTAAACTGAAGGCTTTCCCCCTTAAATCAGGAACAAGACAGGGTTGTCCACTCTCTCCACAATTATTAAATGTGGTACTAGAGGTTCTAGCCAGAGCAATCAGACAGGACAAAGAAATAAAAGGCATCCATATCGGAAAAGAAGAAGTAAAGGTATCACTTTTTGCAGATGATATGATCCTATACATCGAAAACCCCAAAGAATCCACAAAAAGACTACTAGAAACAATAAGCCAATACAGTAAGGTCGCAGGATACAAAATTAACATACAGAAGTCAATAGCCTTTCTATATGCCAACAATGAAACATTTGAGAACGAACTCAAAAGAATAATCTCCTTCACGATTCCAACAAAAAAAATAAAATGCCTAGGAATAAACATAACGAAGAATGTAAAGGGCTTATATAATGAAAACTATAAACCATTGTTAAGGGAAATTGAAAAAGAAATTTAAAGAAATTTAAAGAAATGGAGCAAAAAACCATCAGATTTATATGGAACTATAAAAAACCCCGAATAGCCAAAGCAATCCTAAAGAAAAAGAATGAAGCTGGGGGCATTACAATACCTGACTTCAAACTCTATTATAGGGCCACGACAATCAAAACAGCATGGTATTGGCAGAAAAATAGACACTCAGACCAATGGAACAGAATAGAAAGTCCAGAAATAAAACCACATATATATAGTCAAATAATTTTTGATAAAGGGGCCAACAACACACAATGGAGAAAAGAAAGCCTCTTCAATAAATGGTGCTGGGAAAACTGGAAAGCCACATGCAAAAGAATGAAACTGGACTACAGTCTCTCCCCCTGTACTAAAATTAACTCAAAATGGATCAAAGATCTAAACATAAGACCTGAAACAATTAAGTACATAGAAGAAGACATAGGTACTAAACTCATGGACCTGGGTTTTAAAGAGCATTTTATGAGTTTGACTCCACAGGCAAGAGAAATGAAGTCAAAAATTAATGAATGGAACTACATCAGACTAAGAAGTTTTTGCTCAGCAAGAGAAACTGATAACAAAATAAACAGACAGCCAACTAAATAGTAAATGATATTTTCAAACAACAGCTCAGATAAGGGCCTAATATCCAAAATATACAAAGAACTCATAAAACTCAACAACAAACAATCCAATAAAAAAATGGGAAGAGGACATGAACAGACACTTCTCCCAGGAAGAAATACAAATGGTCAACAGATATATGAAAAGATGCTCATCTTCTTTAGTTATTAGAGAAGTGCAAATCAAAACTGCAATGAGATACCACCTCACACCTGTTAGATTAGCTATTATTAACAAAACAGGTAATAGCAAATATTGGAGAGGCTGTGGAGAAAAAGGAACCCTCATACACTGTTGGTGGGAATGTAAAGTAGTACAACCATTATGGAAGAAAGTATGGTGGTTCCTCAAAAAATGAAAATAGAACTACCTATGACCCAGCAATCCCTCTACTGGATATATACCCCAAAAACTCAGAAACATTGATATGCAAGGACACATGCAGCCCCATGTTCATTGCAGCATTGTTCACAGTGGCCAGGACATGGAAAGAACCAAAAAGCCCGTCAATAGATGACTGGATAAAGAAGATGTGGCACATATACACTATGGAATACTACTCAGCCATAAGAAATGATGACATCGGATCATTTACAGCACAATGGTGGGATCTTGATAACATTATACGAAGTGAAATAAGTAAATCAGAAAAAACCAGGAACTGCATTATTCCATACGTAGGTGGGACATAAAAGTGAGACTAAGAGACATTGATAAGAGTGTGGTGGTTACGGGGGGAGGGGGGAGGGGAAAGGGAAAGGAGGAGGTGGAGGGGCACAAAGAAAACTAGATAGAAGGTGACAGAGGACAATCTGACTTTGGGTGATGGGTATGCAACATAATTGAATGACAAGATAACCTGGACATGTTATCTTTGAATATATGTATCCTGATTTATTGATGTCACTCCATTAAAAAAATAAAATTATAAAAAAAAGAAAGAGAAATTAAGGAAACAATCCCCTTCACTATTGCAACCAAAAAAATAAAGTACCTAGGAATAAATTTAACCAAGGACATTAAAGACTTGTACTCAGAAAATTATAAAACATGGATAAAAGAAATCAAGGAAGATACAAACAAGTGGAAGCATATACTGTGTTCATGGATAGGAAAAATAAACATAATTCAAATTTCTATATTATCTAAAGCAATTTATAAATTCAATGCAATACCAATTAAAATACCAATGACATACTTTAAAGATATAGAACACATATTCCAAAAATTTATATGGAACCAAAAAACTCCCCACGAATTGCCTCTGCAATCTTGAAAAGGAAGAATAAAGCGGGCGGTATCACACTTCCTGATATTAAGTTATACTACAAGGCCATTGTACTCAAAACAGCCTGGTACTGGCATAAGAACAGGCATATAGATCAATGGAACAGAACAGAGAACCCAGAAATAAACCCACACCTTTATGGACAACTGATATTTGACAAAGGAGGTAAGAGCATACAATGGAGTAAAGACAGCCTCTTTAATAAATGGTGTTGGGAAAATTGGACATCTACCTGCAAAAAAATGAAACTAGACCACCAGCTTACACTATTCAAAAAAATAAACTCAAAATGGATAAAAGACTTAAATATAAGCCATGAAACCATAAACATCTTAGAAGAAAACATAGGCAGGAAGCTCTCCGATATGTCTCAGAGCAATATATTTGCTGATACATCTCCAAGGGCAAGTGAAATAAAAGACAGGAGAAACAAATAGGACTATATCAAACTAAAAAGCTTTTGCACAGCTAAAGACAATATGAACAGAATAAAAAGACAAACTACACAATGGGAGAACATATTCAACAATACATCTGATAAGGGGTTAATAACCAAAAATTATAAAGAACTTGTAAAACTCAACACCAGGAAGACAAACAATCCAATCTAAAAATAGGCAAAAGAAATGAATAGACACTTCTCCAAAGAGGACATACAGATGGCCAATAGGCATATGAAAAAATGCTCAACATCACTAATCATTAGAGAAATACAAATTAAAACCACAATGAGATATCACCTCACACCAGTCAGAATGGCGTTCATCAACAAAACAACACAGAATAAATGCTGGCGAGGATGTGGAGAAAAGGGAACCCTATGGCCCTGGCCGGTTGGCTCAGCAGTAGAGCGTCGGCCTAGCGTGCGGAGGACCCGGGTTCGATTCCCGGCCAGGGCACACAGGAGAAGCGCCCATTTGCTTCTCCACCCCTCCCCCGCGCTTTCCTCTCTGTCTCTCTCTTCCCCTCCCGCAGCCAAGGCTCCATTGGAGCAAAGATGGCCCGGGCGCTGGGGATGGCTCTGTGGCCTCTGCCTCAGGCGCTAGAGTGGCTCTGGTCGCAACATGGCGACGCCCAGGATGGGCAGAGCATCGCCCCCTGGTGGGCAGAGCGTCGCCCCTGGTGGGCGTGCCGGGTGGATCCCGGTCGGGCGCATGTGGGAGTCTGTCTGACTGTCTCTCCCTGTTTCCAGCTTCAGAAAAAAAAAAAAAAAATTAAAAAAAAAAAAAAGAAAAGGGAACCCTCCTGCACTGCTGGTGGGAATGCAGACTGGTGCAGCCACTATGGAAAACAGTATGGAGATTCTTCAAAAAATTAAAAATCGAACTGCCTTTTGACCCAGCTATCCCACTTTTAGGAATATACCCTAAGAACACCATAGCACTGTTCCAAAAGGAGAAATGCACCTCCATGTTTATGGCAGTATTGTTCACAATAGCGAAGATCTGGAAACAGCTCAAGTGTCCGTCAGTGGATGAGTGGATTAAAAAGCTGTGGTACATATATACTATGGAATACTACTCAGCCATAAGAAATGATGACATCGGATCATTTACAGCAACATGGATTCACCTTGATAACATTATACTGAGTGAAATAAGTAAATCAGAAAAAACTAAGAACTATATGATTCCATACATAGATGGGACATAAAAATGAGACACAGAGACATGGACAAGAGTGTGGTGATTACGGGGGGGGGGGGGAGGTAGGAAGGAGAAGGAGGGGTGGGGGAGGGGAAAGGAGGGGCACAATGAAAACCAGATAGAAGGTGGCAGAAGACAATTTGACTTTGGGTGATGGGTATGCAACATAATCAAATGTCAAAATAACCTGGAGATGTTTTCTCTGAACATATGTACCCTGATTTATCAATGTCACCCCATTAAATTAATAAACAAAAGAATGGTGAAAGGGGGTACCCCTGTCTTGTTCTTGATCTTGAGGGGATTGCTTTTAACTTTTCCCCATTGAGTATGATGTTGGCTATCAGTTCGTTATTTATAGCCTTTATAATTAATGTTGAGGTATGTTTCCTGTATTTCCACTTTGTTCATAGTTTTGATTATTAATGGGTGCTGGATTTTATCAAATGTGTTTTCTGCATCTATTGATAAATCATGTAATTTTTATCCTTCCTTTTGTTTATGTGATGAATCACATTTATTGATTTGTGAATATTGTACCAGCCTTGCCTCCCTGGAATAAATTTCCCTTGATCATGATGTATGACCCTGTACATATATTGGTACATCCGGTGTGCTGATATTTTGTTGAGGATTTAGCATCTATGTTAATGAGGGATATTGGGCCATAGTATTTTTTTTGTAGTGTCTTTACGTAGTTTTAGAATGAGGATAATGCTTGCCTTATTAAATGAGTTTGGAAGTCTTCCCTTCTCTTGAATTTTTTGGAATAGCTTGAGAAGGATAGGTGTTAGTTCTTTAAATGTTTGAGAAAATCTGCCTGTGAAGCCATTTGGTCCAGGACTTTTATTTGCTGGGAGGTTGTTTTTTTGTTTGTTTGTTTGTTTGTTTTTTGTTTTTTTTACAGGGGCAGAGAGAGAGTCAGAGAGAGGGATAGATAGGGACAGACAGACAGGAACGTAGAGAGATGAGAAGCATCAATCATCCGTTTTGTTTGTTTTTTCATTGGGACTCCTTAGTTGTTCATTGATTGCTTTCTCATATGTGCCCTGACAGGGGCCTTCAGAGACCAAGTAACCCCTTGCTCTAGACAGCGACCCTGGGTCCAAGCCAGTGAGCTTTTTTTTTTGCTCAAGCCAGATGAGCCCGCACTCAAGCTGGCGACCTCGGGGTCTCGAACCTGGGTCCTTCCGCATCCCAGTCCGACGCTTCATCCACTGCACCACCGTCTTGTCAGGCATTGCTCGGACTTTTTTGATAACTGTTTCAATTTCATTTGTTGTAATTAGTCTGTTTAGGTTTTCTGATTTTTCCAGATTGAGTTTTGGAAGATTGTATGTTTTTTGGAATTTATCCATTTCACCTAGGTTGTCCAATATTTTGGCATATAGATCTTCATAGTATTTTCTTACAATTTTTTGTATTTCTGTGGTGTCAGTTATTGCTCCTCCACTTTCATTTTTAATTTTATTTATTTGGGTCCTCTCTCTTTTTTTCTTGATGAGTCCGGTTAAAGGCTTGTCAAACTTTTTTATTTTTTCAAAGAACCAGCTGTTGGTTTCATTGACTAATATGGTTTAGGTTTATCTATACAAACTTTCAGTACCTCTAGTTCAAAAATGATTAGGCCCTGGCCGGTTTGCTCAGTGGTAGAGCGTCGGCCTGGCGTGCAGAAGTCCCGGGTTCGATTCCCGGCCAGGGCACACAGGAGAAGCGCCCATCTGCTTCTCCACCCCTCCCCCTCTCCTTCCTCTCTGTCTCTCTCTTCCCCTCCCACAGCCAAGGCTCCATTGGAGCAAAGATGGCCTGGGCGCTGGGGATGGCTCCTTGGCCTCTGCCCCAGGCACTGGAGTACACCCCGGAGGGGCAGAGCATCGCCCCCTGATGGGCAGAGCGTCGCCCCTGGTGGGCATGCCGGGTGGATCTCGGTCGGGTGCATGCGGGAGTCTGTCTGACTGTCTCTCCCCGTTTCCGGCTTCAGAAAAATACAGAAAAAAAAATTAAAAATGATTAAATACTAGTAATTTCATGTGATTTAACCATACAGCATAAACACAAAATAAACTGATTATTTTAAGGCACTGAGATTTCGGAATTGTTTTCACTGTAGTATAATCTAGCTCTGTATTTTCTACCACTGGTCTCTGGAAAGGTCAGCCAGAAATTTTATGCTGGTTCATGAAAGCGTTAACTATTCTAATGTTGTTTAAAGATTGTAGATCAAAAAAAGTTGAATTTACTTATGCTCAGGGTGAATTCTGCCTTAGTGATCCCTGAAATAATTCCATTTTCACTGGTCCCCAGGTTTACAATGGTTGAAAACACTGATATAGCCTATCTGAGTTGATTCTTTCCCAAAGAACAAGAAATATTTCTTCTAAAATATTTGGTCATTTTTCACATTTACACCACTATTAAGAAAGAATAAGAGATAAAGAGCACTTGAATTATTATATTTCTATACTAGGAGAAATTTATAGTTTATAATTTTTCCTGGAAAAAAATTTTTAGTTCAAACTGTAAAAACTCTTTATAATCAAGTTACCTTCAAGCACTTAAAAAGAGAAAACATATTTTCCTTGAAGCCATTATTACTTTAAAAATGAATTTTTTTATACATAATTCCCAATTATTGTGAATTCTGTAAATGACTTTTTTTTAAAAACATAAACAAATTTAAATGTGTGTTATAACATCTATTAAGGAACTTTAGGATGTTTGAGATTCTCTTTTAAATCCTGTAGAATTGGTAGAATAAATAATCAAGAACGTTTTGTACCAAGGCAGTGAATCTGGAAGAGCAATATTATGGGCTGAGTTGTGTTTCCTGCAAATTCATATGTTGAAGTCCTAGCCCCTAGTATCTCAGAATGTGACTATATATTTGAAGATAGGGCTTCAGAGAGTTAATTAAAGTAAAATAAGTCGTATGAGTGTGTTGGGAAAATGAGTTTCTAAAATTTGTATTCTTTGAGTTTGCTTATTTTTAGTGTTAAAAAATGCTGCTGGGCAGCACCATGTATATATGGGTTTGTGAAATTGCAAATTACCTTCCTGCTTGGCAAGGGTTATTGTTTCGCTAATGTTTGCTGGATGAGAGGTTTTTGCGCCAGAAAGTTTTAAATAGAGCAGAGAAGACAAAGCCAGTTTGTGAAAAGAAGAAGAAGCCATGTTTGCAGAGTGAGAGAGGAGAGAGAGTGCTGAAGAAGAAGCTAGTCTGTGCAGAGAGGAGAAGGTGTGCAGTTGGGGAACCAGAGGTGAGGAGTTTTTGTGAGCTCCACTGAGACTGGTGGGGCCTTTGATTCTGGAAGAAACTGGAGACGATTCTTCTGGTTGTGGAACTGGAGAATGTGCCAGTGGCTTTGGAAGCCCTGAGTGTTTGCTTGCCGGCTGGTGTGAGACTTGAATAGAGGAATGGCCCACCATTTTTTGGCTCCACTGTTTCTTTATCATCTGCCTGAATCCAATGGGAACCTGCATGTGAATGGCCATGACAACGATGGCTGCGACTACGGCCATACATCGTGACCCTAACCAATATAACTAATCTTCTAACCAGAAGAGAAAATAGGACATAGACGCACACAGAGGGAAGGCCATGTGAAGATACTGAAGGAAGATGCTCTCTACAGGCCAAAGAGGGAGCCCTCAGAAGAAACCAATCCTGCTGACACATTGATCTCAGACTTCCAGTTTCCTGAATTAATCAGAAAATAAATTTCTACTCAAACCACGCCGTCTGTGTTACTGTTATGATAGCTTTAGTAAACTACTACAGGCAGCTATCTCCATGTTGTACAGTGCCACCGTAAAGGGCATCCCAATGTGAGAGATGCTTTTGATAGCTGGAAAGAGACAAAAATTTTGTACTCAGAATTGCATGATTCTCAGAGCATACCACTACAAAAATAAATAAATAAAATGACAAAGGAAGACAATAAGAGAAAGAATGGAACAAAGGAAAACAGTCAGAAAACAATTTAAAAATATCAATAATAAATCTTTATGTACCAACAATCACTTTACATATAAATAGATTAAATTCTCCAACAAAAAGACATGGAGTGGCTGAATGGATTAAATAATAATAATAAAGCCTACTATATGCTGCCTGCAAGAGATTTGCTTTAGCTTTAAGGACACACATAGACTGAAAGTAAAAGGATGGAAAAGATATTCTATACAAATGTTAAACAAAAGACAAAATAGTGGCTGTACTTATATCAAAGAAAATGGACTTTAAGTCAAAACTGTCACAAGTGACGGAGAAGGTAATTTTGTAATAATAAAAAAAGAAGTCAATTCATCAAGAGGATACACCCAATATTGCAGCACCTAGACATATAAAGTAAATAGTAACAGAATTGAAGGGAGAAATAGATAGCAATTCAATAGTAGCAGAGGAACTCAATACCCCACTTTAATCAATGGATAGATCATCCAGACAACTCAGTATCAAGAAAATAAATAATCTGATTTAAAAGTTGGCAAAGGGCCTGAATAGATATTATTCAGAAGAAGAGATACAAATAGCCAATAGGTATATGAAAAAATGCTCAACATCACTAATCATCAGGAAAATGCAAATCAAACCAGCAGATATCACTTTACAATTATTAGAATGGCTACTGTCAAAAAGACTAAAGATAAATGTTGGTGAGAATGTACAGAAAAGGGAACCATTGTATACCTTTGGTGAGAATGTAAAGTGGTGTAGCCATTATGAAAAAACAGTATAGAGGTTCTTCATAAAATTAAAAATAGAACTACCATATAACCTAGCAAACTCACTTCTGGGTATATATCCCAAGGAAATGGAATCAGTATCTCACAGAGATACCTGCAGTCCCTGTTTATTGCAGCATTATTTACAATAGTAAAGATATGATACCAACTTAATTATCAATCAACAGGTGAATGTATATATAAATGTAATATGTGTATATAATTATTATTCAGCCTTTAAAAATAAAGAAATACTGTCATTTGTGGCAATATGGATGAACCAGGAAGATATTATCCTAACTGAAACAAGCCAAGCACAGAATAATACTGCATGATCTTACCTATATATAGACTATAAAAAAGTCAAACTCATAGAAGCAGAGAGTTGAGTGGTGGTTGTCAGGGGCTGAGGGGAGGTGGAAAAAATGGGAGATAGTGGTCAAAGGGTACAAAGTTTCAGTTATGGAAGATGAATAAGTTCTGAAGATCTAATGTATAGCACAAGGACTATAGTTTAGTAGTACACTTGAAATTTTCTAAGAGAATAAATCTTAAATGTTCTCGGTACACACAAACACAGACATAACTACGTGAGGGGGTAGACTGTAGTAAGCATTTCACAGTATATATCCACAATTGGTTCAGGAACCCAACCCCCGACCCCAGCAGATACCAAAATTCATGATGCTCAAGCCCCTGGTACAAAATGTCATAGTATTTGTATATAATCTACATACATCTTCCCATACAATTTTTTTTAAAACAACTACTTTTTAAAGAATTTATTTGTTGATTTTAGAGAGAGGAGAGGGAGAGAGAAAGGGTGGAGGAGTGGGAAGCATCAACTTGTAGTAGTTGCTTCTGCTATGTGCCATAACTGAGCATTTTGAATCTGTGAATTCAGCATTACAGTTTGACACTTTATCCACTGTGCCAGCACAGGTCAGGCCCTCCCTTATACTTTAAATCATTTCCATATTCCTTATAATAACTCATGCAATATAAATGCTATGTAAATAGTTGTCATATTGCATTGTTTAGGGAATAAAGACAAGAAAAAATCTGTACTTGTTTAGTACAGATACAATTGTCATAGGCCTAACGACATAATACACATCAGCGACAACATTAATTTTTTTTCAGTTTTCTTTCAATTTTATGTTTTCTAGTGAGAGAGACAGACAGGAAGGGAGAGACAATAAGCATCAATTTGTAGTTGCAGCACTTTAGTTGTTCATTGATTGCTTCTCATATGTTCCTTGACTGGGGGACTCCAGCAAAGCCAGTGACTCCTTGATCAAGCCAGTGATCCTGGGCATAAGCCAGAGACCTTGGGCTTCAAGCTAGTGATCTTTGGGCTCAAGCCAGTGACCATTAACATAATCCCATGCTCAAACTGGCAACCCTACACTCAAATTGGATGAGCCCACGCTCAAGCCAGATAAGCTCATGCTCACACTGGCGACCTCAGGGTTTCGAACGTGGGTCTTCAGCATTCCATGTCGATGCTTCATCCACTGAGCCACCACTGGTTAAGCTTCAAATATTTTTGATCTGCAGTTTGTTAAATCCTCAGACACAGAATCCTTGGATATGAAAAACCAAATGTATATCAAAATATCATGTTGTAGAGCAAAAAACAAAGCAGTTAAGCATAAAAATCTGTATTATTCCTTTACTATGATATAGAACCATTTGAAAGAGTAGTTTTAAAATATTCTATTTATTGAGCTAGATTTATAACTCCAGAAAACAAGTAAACATGCATAAAATCACCTGTACAATATCAACATAATGCTTCAAGCACACGTGAGTTAAAGGAAGAAACTGGAAGTTAGGACTCATCACTTTAACACAAACATAAACCTGTTGTTTTGATTGTGAAGTATGACTTATAGCATAGGATATTATCTTCTTGTTAGAGGGGTTGAGAAGAGTGGTCCAACAGTGAGACAAATGCATACAGCATCATAGAAACAACAGTTCTAATTCAAGCTTCATCCCCATAAAGAGCTTCTGAATTCAGACCTCTCATTTACTTTAATATTCAGCTCTACATAATTCAGAGCTACATTCTTATTTTCATAAATAATTTTGCAGCTAAAGCACTAAAAATGTCTGAAGATTTTCATTTTAAACAGTTTTCTAGTTTTTGTATATAATCTCTAGGAAGTTCTAATAGCAGAGCTGAACAGTTTCCCATTAGGTCACTTAGGAAAACGTTCTCTCTTTTTTTATTTAGCCTTGAATATAACCTCATTCTCATGTGATATTTATTAATTACATAGGGAAAAATAGTAGTTTACAATGGAGACAACTTGCAGGCACCACCTTAATAAAATATTTAGAGCTAGCATCACCGGTAATGCTCCTTGGTATGATGCACTGAGAAGGACACAACATCACTCTGGTATTCCTAGCAGAGATGCATAACCTGAATTTAATCATGAGGAAATATCAGACAGTGAAATGGAGCAATGAACTTGCTGTGAAGTAACTGGCCTGTGTGCTTCCAAATGTCAAGATTGTGGAAGACCAAAAAAAAAAAAAAAGAGTAAGGAAATTTTGTTAAAAGAGAAAAAGAAGACATAACTATAAGCAATGTTTAATCTTGGATTAGATTCCAGACAAGAAATGTTTTTTCTTTTGCTATAGAAGCACATTAATGGGACAGAAGGAGATGAGACTTGGGTGGTTGAGCATACAATAGAGTATACAAAATATTGTATTATAAATTTGTACATCTAAAATTTATATAATGTTATTAACCAATGCTACCCCCAATAAACTTAATTTAAAAATAAAATTAAGAAGGAAAAAATGTACAACTGGTAAAGTTTAAATCCAGTTACACACTAACATTGTAGCAATAATAATTTACTGATTTTCTTAAGTATACCATGGTGATATAAGATAATACCTTTTGCTTTTGTTTTTGTTTTTAAGTGTTTAAGCCTCATGTATGAAAGTTACTCTCAAACATTTTTTTTTTTTTTCATTTTTCTGAAGCTGGAAACAGGGAGAGACAGTCAGACAGACTCCCGCATGCGCCCGACCGGGATCCACCCGGCACGCCCACCAGGGGCGGTGCTCTGCCCCCCGGGGGGGGGGGGGTGCTCTGCCCATCCTGGGCGTCGCCATATTGCGACCAGAGCCACTCTAGCGCCTGAGGCAGAGGCCACAGAGCCATCCCCAGCGCCTGGGCCATCTTTGCTCCAATGGAGCCTCGGCTGCGGGAGGGGAAGAGAGAGACAGAGAGGAAAGCGCGGCGGAGGGGTGGAGAAGCAAATGGGCGCTTCTCCTGTGTGCCCTGGCCGGGAATCGAACCCAGGTCCTCCGCACGCTAGGCCGACGCTCTACCGCTGAGCCAACCGGCCAGGGCTCAAACATTTTTTTTAAACATAGCTATAGAAAGCTGTTAACTTAAGGAATCTAGATGAGAATTTAGAATAATTCTTTGTTCTATTTTTGTAACTTTTATGTCAGTTTAAGATATGAATAAATTCAAATAAAAAGGGAATTTAGAAGACAGATCTAAAATAGTACTTCCAATACTTCCATCCTCACTTATTATACTCAAAATTATAACTGGGCTGGAAAAGTGTTTGTGATTTTTATCTATTTGAACTGAAAAAGAAAAGTTCATTGTGCTGGTCTTTTTCCTGGTAGCTATATTCCTGGCATGTTCTATGACTGTAATGATTTTTTCTGCTGGCAAGTTAAGAGAAATGACCAAACATGTGGCATTGGATAATTATATTAATTTTATAAACATTTATCCAAAACCTACTTCATGCCAGTCACTGTGAGAGATGCAAGGATTAAGAAACAAAACATACATGGTATGTGAGCTAAAGGGTCTTACAGATTAATCAGAGAAATAGACATATCAATGAATATTTGCAGTAAAGTAGTATAGTTGTGTGTGCGTGTATTCTACCATTGTACACAAAGGATGGATGAGTCAATTCCCAGAGAACTAGAAAGAGAGGTGCTAAGAAAAATGTTCATAAAAAAACATTTGTTAAAAGTAGGTTTAGCCCTGGCCGGTTGGCTCAGTGGTAGAGCGTTGGCCTGGCGTGCAAGGGGTCCCGGGTTCGATTCCAGGCCGGGGGCACACAGGAGAAGCGCCCATCTGCTTCTCCACCCCTCCCCCTCTCCTTCCTCTCTGTCTCTCTCTTCCCCTCCCGCAGCAGAGGCTCCATTGGAGCAAAGATGGCCCGGGCACTGGGGATGGCTTCTTGGCCTCTGCCCCAGGTGCTAGAGTGGCTCTGGTCGTGGCAGAGCGACGCCACGGAGGGGCAGAGCATCGCCCCCTGGTGGGCGTGCCGGGTGGATCTGGCGCATGCGGGAGTCTGTCTGACTGTCTCTCCCCGTTTCCAGCTTCGGAAAAATACAAAAAAAAAAAAAAAAAAAAGTAGGTTTAAAAGATGATAGTGGTTTAGATGGACAAATGGAGAGAATGGCATGAAGAACAGGGATGAATGGCATGATCAAAGGACATAAAGCTATAAAATAGAGTTTTAGTGGGACAGCAAATAATTCAGAATGAATAAATCCAAAACGGGAAGTGACCACAGTGAGAAAAGATGCTAGAGAGAGCAGAGGCCAATTCTTTGAGGGCCTCATAAGCCACTGTGACAGGAACCTATACACAATCCTATGGAAGTGTGGTTGGGAGTTCTTGGCCATTTGTCTGCATCTGTAAAAAAATTGTTGAACTGTCACATACAAATCAGGGTACATCGAAGTAGGTCATTTCCTGCTTGTGAGATGATTTGTGCTAATTATAACAAAAGAATGAAACAGAGAATGGACTGTTCTGCCATCTTTGTATCTTACATTATGAAATCATAAATATTTTTATTCTTTCTATTTTGTAATATTCACTGTAAAGAATTGGAGGAAACTTGACTCTCAATCTATCAAATGAGAAAGTTTAAGTTGTAATTGAATGTTATCACTGTCAATTATCTTGCAGTCACTCCAGCAAGAGAAGTAGTGGTTCAGTCAAGACCATAGTACTTGACCTTGGGTAAACCTTTTTTTACTTTCCCTCTCATAGATCAGGGTAACAAGGGGTCAAAAATCTCTGCTCACATCTTTAAAAGAGTTCATCAGAGAAGGAGAGAAACCTTGCAATCAGAAAGTTGAGGAATGAGTGCAGGAAATAGTTGTTGGTTCCTTAAGATTACTTTGAGTAAAAATAAAAGGTCCTCAATGAAAACAAATTTCTTATTTATATCTGTCTCAGAATTCTGACCCTTTATTTTATATATATACATATATATTACATAAAAGGAGTACTTGGCCTGTAGTGGCTCAGTGGATAGAGAGTCAACCTGGAATGATGAGGTCGCCAGTTTGAAAGTCCAGGCTTGCCCCATCAAGGCACATACAAGAAGCAACTACTATGAATTGATGCTTCCTGCTTCTCCCTATGCCCTATCTCTCCTTCTCTCTCCTCTCTCTAAATCAGTAAATAAAAATCTTTAAAAATTAAATATATAAATAAAAATAAAAATGAAATAAAATACATATAAGGAGAATGAGAAAAAAAGTCACAGACTGGGAGAATATATTTACAAAAGATATGTCTAATAAAGGCCTGTCATCCAAAATGTTTGCAGAACTCTTAAAGCTCAATAATGAGAAAATGAACAAACCAATTTTAAAAATGTGCAAAATATCTTAATAAACACCTCACTAAAGATGATATATAGATAGCAAATGAAAAGAAGCTCAACTTGCCCTTGGCTGGTTGGCTCAGTGGTAGAGCATTGGCCTCACGTGTGGAAGTCCCAGGTTCGGTTCCTGGTCAGGATACACAGGAGAAGTGACCATTTGCTTCTCCATCCCTCCCCCATTGCCTCCTCTTCCCCTCTTGCAGCCATAGCTCAAATGGTTCAAGCAAAATTGGCCATGAGCACTGAGGATGACTCCATGGCCTCAGCCTCAGGAACTAAAATAGATGGGTTGCTGAGCAATGGAGCAGCAGCTTTAGATGGGCAAAGTATCTCCTTGTAAGGGGCTTTCCAAGTGGATCTCAGTCAGCAAGCATGCAGGAGTCTGTCTCTGCCTCCCCACCTCTCACTTAATAAAAAAAAAAGAAGAAGAAGAAGCTCAATTTCAAATATTTTTAGGGAATTGCAAATAAAATAATGAGATACAACTACACACGTATTGGAATGACAAAAGACCAAAACACCAATATCAAATGCTGGCAAGAATGTGGAAAAATAGAAAAAAAATTTTTTTGTATTTTTCTGAAGTTGGAAACCCAGCATGCCCACCAGGAGGCGATGCTCTGCCCATCTGGGGCGTCGCTCTGTTGCGACCAGAGCCATTCTAGTGCCTGAGGCAGAGGCCATGGAGCCATCCTCAGCGCCTGGGCCAACTTTACTCCAATGGAGCCTCAGCTGCAGGAGGGGAAGAGAGAAACAGAGAGGAAGGAGGAGGGAGGGGTGGAGAAGCAGATGGGTGCTTCTCCTGTGTGCCCTGGCCGGGAATAGAACCCAGGACTCCTGCATGCCAGGCCAACCTTCTACCACCGTGTCAACTGGTCAGGGCCAGAAATTTTTATTCATTGCTGGTAGGATGCAAAATGGTACAGCTGCTTTGAAAGAACATTTGTTAGTTTCTTACAAGACTAAATGTACTGTTACCATATGATCCAGCAATCAAATTCCTTGGTATTTACAATCAAATGAGTTAAAAACTTATGTCCACACAAAACCTACACATACATGTCTATAACAACTTTATTCATAATTGCAAAAATTTGGAGGCAACCAAGATATCCTTCAATAGGTGAATGGATAAGCAAATTGTGGTACATCCAAAAACAGAATATTATTCATCACTAAAATAAAATGAGCTATCAAAGCATAACAAGACATGGAGAAACCTTTCATGTATATTGTTAAGTTAAAGAAGCCAATCTAGAAAAGCTACATACATATGATTCCAACTATATGACATTCCAAGAAAGGCAAAACTATGGAGACACTAAAAAGCAATCAGTGGTTGCCGGAAGTTTGGGGGCAGGGAGGTATGAGCAAGTAGAGTACCGGGGATTTCTAGGGCAGTATAAAGATTCTGTATGATGATGGAATGGTGGACACACGTCATTATATATTTGTCCAAACCTATAGAATTTACAACACTAAAATTAAACCTTAATGTGAACTATGGATTTTTGATAATAATGACATGTCAATGAAAGTTTGTTAATTCAAACAAATGTACTACTCTAGGGGATGTAGGGAGTTGGGGAAGGCTATGTGTGTTTGTGGCTGAGAGGTACACAGAAACTCTCTGTACTTACCACTCAAATTTGCTGTGAACCTGTAACTGCTCTGAAAAATAAGTCTAACAAATAAATTTGGAGACTTCTGGGAGGATTAAACCCAAAAATTCCCCCAAAGCAGCCACATTCAGGAGTTTGGAAATTATATTTTAAGCAAAGGCTTTTAGTTGGTGAGCTTTGTGATTAGTTTTCACATTAAAAGAGTATTTGGTAACAGTGTGGGAGATGAATTAGAAAAGGACAAGAGTGGAGGCAGGACTAGTTAAAACACTGTTGTTGAGGAATAGGACAGACATCCTGAGGACCTAGACAAAGAAATGCATATGATAGGACATGGTGACTGATCAGATGTGAGAGGGGAGAGAAGGAAGAACAATGAGATGACTTCAGCTCTGGGCCCTAGATGATTCAGTGAATGATAGTATCATTTACTAAGTAAAGAGGAGGGAGAGTTGGGAGGCAGATAACATGTTTAAAAGGATCGGTGTCGCCTGAACAGGCCGTGGCGCAGTGGATAGAGCATCGGACTGGAATGCAGAGGACTCAGGTTTGAAACCTTAAGGTCACTGGCTTAAACATGGGGTCATGGGCTTGCGCGTGGGATCATAAACATAACCCCATGGTCACTGGCTTGAACCCAAAAGTCACTGGCTTGAGCGAGGGGTCACATGCTCTGCTGGAGCCCCCTGGTCAAGGCACATAAGAGAAAGCAATTAATGAACAACTAAAATGCCTCAACGAAGAATTGATGCTTCTCATTTCCCTTCCAGCCTGTCTCCCTCCCTCTCTTGCTAAAAAAAAGAAAAGGGATCATAGTCTGAATTGATCATGTTATATAACACTTTTTAGTTTATGGATTCTATAAGTTTGTGAATAAAATACATTCAATGGGATCATTATATTAAAAGAAAATATCCTCAGGGACTAGACCAAATGCTACTTAAAACCCTTTGGAAGGATATCAAGAAGAAACCAGGGCAGAGTGAGTCACAGGACTGTGCCCGGCGCTGGCAGGCCAGGTGGTGCTGGATGGGATGTTCAGTGTTGGGCTATGAGTCAGCCAAAGGCATCTAACAGGCTGAGAGAATTAGGGAAGGCAGAGTTTCAAAAACTTGGAATTTTAACCATAGTTTAGATAAAAATACTCAGGCCTTAGTTTCCTTTACTTTCACATAATCATGATTCTGGTAAAATCATCATATCTTTCATATGCAATAATTCTGTTGTGCAAGCTACATCACTCAGAGTGAAATCAAGTTAGAGTATTCAAATTCCCCAATCTCTCCAACCATGGACAACACAGCTTTCTACAACCAGAGTGAGGACAAGATAGTCCCTATCTTCTTCATTAAAATACAGGAAAAGGCTCCTTAAAAAAAAGTTATTGATTTTAAAGAGAGAAGAAATGAGGGGGATGAGAGAGAGAGAGAGACAGACAGACAGACAGAAACATCTATCTTTTTCTGTATGTGTCCTGACTGGGGATCGAACCAGCAACGTCTACACATCGGGTCAATGTTCTAACCAAGTGAGCTATTCAACCAGGATGGAAAGACTCTTTTTAAGGTTCATTTCCTTTTACAGCATAAATATTTGACTGATACAATTCTGAAGAGTCACTGGAAAGATACATAGAATAAAACATCTATTGATTGTCATTTTGAGAACTGCTTCCATTCTTTTTTAAGGCCCTGTAATGCACTGACCCAGCGATTTCAGTGGTGTGTTGCATGGCACACTAGTGTGCCTAATGACTTTTTAAAACATGCAGTTCCTGTTTATTCATTCAGGCGTGATGACCTCTTTTCCCTTAGATTGTCAAATTAAAAAATGACAACAGTCAACACAACAATAGCCATCAGGTGTGAATGAATCAAAATTATACCTATCTTTCTTTTATTAGATTGGCAAAACGTACGTTTTGGTGTACTGCAGAATTTTAGTAATTAGTTTATTTGTGCCATGAGATAAAAAAGGTTGAAAATTGTTGCCCTAGCCTAAATACAAATAACACAAACATCATCTGAGATCCCACACTTCCAGCTTACAAACTTCCTGCCTTAATTGTTTATCCTTTTCCAGAATTATGAGGCTTTTAAAATTATGTCATGAAAAAGTCTAATCATAATTTTCACTTAGTAAGTTGGAAGAAGATATGACTGGAGGCCTGGCAAACTTTTGAAAGAAAAGAATCTTTCTGGCCTGACCTGTGGTGGCGCAGTGGATAAAGCGTCGACCTGGAATGCTGAGGTCACTGGTTCAAAACCCTGGGCTTGCCTGGTCAAGGCACATATGGGAGTTGATGCTTCCTGCTCCTCCCTTCTCTCTCTCTCTCTCTCTCTCTCTCTCTCTCTCTCTCTCTCTCTCTCTCCTGTCTAAAATGAATAAATAAAGTCTAAAAAACAAACAAACAACAACAAGAAAAAATAAAGAGAAAAAAAAAAAAGAATCTTTCTGGTAAGTAATGCCGATGGCCAAGACCAGGCAGGTTGCCTGACCTGTGGTGGCGCAGTGGATAAAGCGTCAACCTGGAAATGCTGAGGTCACCGGTTTGAAACCCTGGGCTTGCCTGGTCAAGGCACATATGGGAGTTGATGCTTCCAGCTCCTCCCCACCTTCTCTCTCTGTCTCTCTCTGTCTCTCTCTCCTCTCTCTCTTCCTTTCTCTCTCCTCTCTAAAATGAATAAATAAAAAAAAAAAAAAAAAAAAAAAGACCAGGCAGGTTCACACTGGATTTGGGCAGATGGTAGAGAAATTGCAGAGCCAGAAGGAGTTGGGTCATGATATTTCATAAAGTCTCACAATGGTGGACAAGCACACAGGCAGGGGAAACCACCTCTCAGGCAAACAAACAGCAAAATGGCCTCTCATAGTGGTGGGCCAGCAATCCACCATCTGCAATCCTCCAGCTCTCATCTCTTGAAAGAGAGTGCAAGCACCCATAGCCTTATATGGCTATGCACACATGCCTCTGCCCTGTGCTCATGCACTAATCAAGCAGTGCTTCCAGCTGGTAACCCCGCAAGCAAGCCTAACACAACTGCCCCACATGGTATAAGAACCCTTTTAGTCAAGAGGACTGGGAGCAATCTGAAAAGTTTTATTCCAAGAATCCTGTTAGATTCATAGGAGACACTCACTGGGCATTTATAATATTCAAGATTATTCCAGAGCAGGGTTCTCAGTCTTCACATTTGGTGCTAGATAATCATTATCAGGGGCTGCCTGTGTGTGGTAAGCTGTTTAACAGCATTCTTGGCCTCTACCCAGTAGCACTACCCTGTTGTACCAATCAAAAACATCTCCACACCTTGCCAAATGTCTCTCCAAGGCCCAAATCACCCCAGTTTGAGAAACGCTTTTCTTGAGTCTCGCCAGTGAAAGTGTGTTCTGAAACTCTGAAGCACCACCTGAAAGCTTTTAACAAATGCGGATTTCAAGTATACTGAATCAGAATTTGCATTTTAACATGATTCCTAGGTGACTCATGTTCACATTCAGGAGTGGAAAGCACTGTCTGATTATATGGATCATATTTATCCATCAGCAGGAAGGAAGTGGGGATGAAAGAAGTGTGTAGGGTGGAGAGAGAAAGGGAGTAAAAAAAGAGAGAGACAAAAGCTAAGGAACTTGGTTAAAATGCAAAATACACAGAACTTTAAAATAAAAAATAAAAATAGAGCACAGAGGATTTTTAGGGTAGTGAAACTACTCTGTATGATACTAGAATGGTGGACATATGTCAGAATATAATACATTTGTCCCTAATGTAAACTATGGACTTTGGGATTATGATGTGTTTATGTAGGCTCATTAGTTGTAACAAATGGACCACTCTGGTTGGGAATATTGATAGTGGGGGAGGCTGTGCATGTGTTGGGAAGAGGGTATGTAATGCCGGTGGGCAAGGCCAGGCAGATCCACATTGGATTTGGGCAGATGGTAGAGAAACTGCAGAGCCAAAAAGCATTGAGCCATTACTGCGTAATAGATTCTCGCAATGGCAGAGAAGCAAACCGGCAGGGAGAAATTACTTTTGAGGCAAATGAAGAGCAAAATGGCCTCTCACAGTGGTGGGCAGGCAATCTGCAATCTGCCATCCACAATCCGCCGTGAGCATGAGCACCCATAGCCTTACATAGATTATATATATATGTGGTGCAGCCACGTGCTTATGCACTAATCAGGCAAAGTGCTTGCAGCTGGTAAACCAGTGAGCCATGGGAAATCTTTGTGCCTTCCTCTCATTTTTGCTGTGAATCTAAAACTACTCTGAAAAAGAGAATCTTCAAGAAAATAATAAATGAAGCATAGATATTTTTTATTTTTGTGAAATTTTTGACAAAGTTGCCAGTGAGAAAGATAAAAAAGAAATTTTTTAAATTGGGATTTTAAAGGAGAAAGAAATTAAAGACAAGGAAATAAGGACTAGATTGAGTTAAGCACAGTTTTAAATTACTGAAGCCTCAATTAGAATAGTGACTATCAAGATCAAAGTGGGTAAACACCAGAGGATTTAGGAAGAAGCAAATTGTAAGAACTAGTGATCATCTGAATATAAAAAAGGAATGGAATTTTGGTATGCTGCTTCCCACATGGTCACTTTCTAAGCTAGGTGGCATTATCTAGAGGAAAACCTTGGGAAATGGCCAGGCTGGTACTATGAGACCACCAAGTTACTTACCGAGGTCTCAGGTAACACCAGTTTTACCTTCTTTAATCCCTTTGATTTTACTTATAAAATCAGAATTGTACATGGTATAGTAATTTAAGTAAGTTACTGTCACCCCTACTCAATGCTCTACTTTAAACCCTTGCAGATAAAAAATTTCCCTGCCTTTTCTAAATATGACAACGCTGTGTCATGAGGATGACTGTTTTCATGAGTATTTTCCAGTACTCATAATCTTGATACTTTTTGATAGTTCATATTAGAGGGTGGCAATTTTTTTTCTGTAAAGGCCAGATAATAAATATTTTAGGTTTAGTGGTCCATTGTGTCTCTGTTGCAATAATGACCTTGTAAAGTAAAAGCATAGACTACATGTAAACAAATAACAGTCTGTGTTCTGATAAAACTTTACAAAAACAGGCTGTCAGCTCAATTTGGCCTGCAACCAGTGGTGGGATTCAAATAATTTAACAAGCCTGACCAGGCGGTGGCGCAGTGGATAGAGCGTCGGACTGGGATGCGGAAGTACCCAGGTTCGAGACTCCGAGGTCTCGCGCGGGCTCATCTGGCTTGAGCAAAGAGCTCGCCAGCTTGGACCCAAGGTTGCTGGCTCCAGCAAGGGGTTACTCGGTCTGCTGAAGACCCACAGTCAAGGCACATGTGAGAAAGCAATCAATGAACAACTAAGAAGTCGCAACGCGCAACGAGAAACTGATGATTGATGCTTCTCATCTCTCTCTGTTCCTGTCTGTCTGTCCCTGTCTATCTCTGCCTATGTAAAAAAAAAAAAAAAAAAAAAAGGAGTGACGTCACGGAAATGGTGCCGTGAGCAGCGCGTCCAACAGATCTCCCCTAAATCACAACAAATTTATCAACTAGAAACAGAAAAATTTATCCTCGGAGCATTCCGGAGTTCCACACAAACTGAAAGCGAAAGGACTGTTATCACTTGAATCTGAGAGACGAGGGTGTGGAGGAAGCTACCACAGGGACGTTCATTCAAGCCGCCAGGGAGTGCGCCTGTGGTGAGTCAGCCCACACTCGGGAGCCGCGAGCAGCCGCGGGCGCGCCCGGTCCGGTTGCAGAGCGAGCACCGCCCACACTCCGGAGCGGCGAGCAGCCGCTGGCGCACACCCAGTACGGTTGCAGAGCAAGCACCGCCCACACTCAGGAGCAGCGAGCAGCCGCTGGCGCGCGCCCGGTCTGGTTGCAGAATGCGCACCGCCCACACTCCGGAGCAGTGAGCAGCCGCTGGCGCGCACCCAGTACGGTTGCAGAGCAAGCACCGCCCACACTCCGGAGCAGCGAGCAGCCGACGCGCGCCCGGTCCGGTTGCAGAGCGAGCACCGCTAACGTTCCCAGCGGCCCGCACACTGTGAGTGAGAGTCGCCAGCCACCGGTGCCCGGAGCACCCCATTCGTGCGCGTGCCCTGGGCATTCCATACGCCCAAAGCACCCTACTGGCCCGCACACCCAGGGTGCCCCATTATCCTGCGCCTGGTGCGATCCAGCCGCCAGCGGCAGGGTCAGCGGGAGAGGCACCAGGGTGGTCTTCTACTTGGGAGATTCTCTCCGTGGGCGGGGCACCTCACCCAGCCATTCAAGCTAACAATCAAGCGTTGGGGGAGGGGCGCGCGCAGGCAGCCTAAAATACCTTTGGGAGCACAGCTGCAACCCAATCACTGAAATTAGCTTAACCCATGAAATCTGCGCACCCTTGGTTCTAATTGATAAGATCTCTCTTAGTTCAGCGACCCAAGACAAGAGGTGTGATATTTTTTAGTGCCTCTCGCTAAAGGGGCGGGGGCAACTTCTGATTGATAGAGCCTCCATATTCAGGGATAAACGCTAACAAGAAGGACTTGGCAGATAATAAGATCTATACTACACTAGTCACAAGCAGAGACTAGTGCCTCTTCTTCCCAGCCAAAACAGGCTACAAAATGTGGAAAGCCTGGGTTGAGAGGTCCAACTGAATGCTAGGCGCTGAACAGTCACCTTGACAACAATTGACTCCCACCCCCGCCTGATTACACTGGAGGCCCTGACTGCCAGAGCCTTTCCCAAAGCCTTGCACTGAGTGGGGATAGAGTGGGGATTTCCCAGCTCTTTGAGCCTCTTACTCCCCAGGCAGAAGCAGTTGCAGCCTTATAGCTGGATCACCAGGCTGCTAATTCAGGAAGGGGGGACTAGGAGAGAGAATCCAGGAAAGCAAACTCTCTCATCGTTGGACCCTGCAAACGCCAACAAGCCTTGACTACCAGCAAGACTAAAGCCAATTATATGACATTGCCATAGAATCCTATCAACTGCAAATCCCTACCTAAGTGTGACACAGGGGCAGAGCCTGGGGTACAGAGTCACCGACCAGGAAGAGGGAGAGAAAAGAAAAAGGAAGAAGTTAACCTCTCAAAATCAAGAAAAATCCACAGACTTTACAACTTGTTCCACTAATTTTTTTGTTGTTGTTGTTTGTTTCTTCTATCTTATTGCCTTTATTTCCTCCACCTCGGTCCTTCTATTCTCTGCCCATCTTATGCTTCCCTTTTCTTGAACTACACTACCCATGAGTGTTACATTTTATTTCTCTTCTTCATCCTCACCCTCCTTTAAGGTTATACTCCAAAACACTTAACTCTCACTCTCTCCTCTTTTGTTTTTTTTTGTTTTGCTTTATTTTGTTTTTTTCTCTTCCTTTTTTATTTCTTCCTTCGTTTTTCTCTTTTTCTTATTTTTTTCTTTCTATTCGTTTTTTCTTTTCTCATTTTACTTTCCTCCCATTTAATCCTCAATCACGAACAAATTAGTTAATTTGGGACTCAAGGCTTTTTTTGGCTTTATTTTTCTTTTTTGCTTTTGTTTTTGTTTTTTTCTTGTTTGTTTATTTTTGTGGCATTTTGGGTCCTCCCAACCCAAGGTCTCCATTGTATTTAGTCTTCGCTCCACTTAATACAACAGATTTTTACTTATTATTTTTATTTTTTTCTTCTTTATTATTCTTTTTTTTGGTCCTTTTTTCTGGTTCCTTCTTATCCCTCTCATTATATCTCTTAGTTGACCATCACTTACAAGCAAATCATCTTATGCTTGTCTAAAATTTTCTTCCTTTTTTTTTTTTTTTTGCATTTAGTAGGTCCCTTTTTTTGCCCCTTGAACTCTTCACCCCAAATCAGGCCCTCCATTATAGGCACGATATTTCCCTGAGGAGGGGAGAGGAGGGAAAGAGAAGAAAGAAAAAAGGGGGAAATAATAAATTATTACTTTTTGTGTGTGTGGGGTGTTTTACCTTTTTTTTTTTTTTTTTTTTACTTTTTACTCTTTATTAATTCTAATTAGTGCTATCAACAAGACCACCCTCAGATGCCAATAAGAAAGAGGAAATCGAATATTATGGATACAAAAGAAAGAGAGGTAACACAAATAGATGTGGAAAAATCTATGGAGAAAAGACTTAACATATTGGAAGCCTTGGAGCTAAATGACAGAGAATTTAAAATAGAAATCTTAAAAATACTCAGAGATATACAAGAAAACACAGAAAGGCAATATAGGGAGATCAGAAAACAACTCAATGAACACAAAGAATATATTACCAAGGAAATTGAAACTATTAAAACAAATCAAACAGAAATGAAAAACTCAATTCACGAGCTGAAAAATGAGGTAACAAGCTTAGCTAACAGAACAGCCCAGATTGAGGATAGGATTAGTGAAATAGAAGACAAACAACTTGAGGCACAACAGAGAGAAGAAGAAAGAGACTCAAAAATAATAAAAAACGAGAAAGCCCTACAGGAATTGTCTGACTCCATCAGAAAGAATAACATAAGAATAATAGGTATATCAGAGGGAGAAGAGAAAGAAAATGGAATGGAGAATATACTCAAACAAATAATAGACGAGAACTTCCCAAGCCTGTGGAAGGAACTAAAGCCTCAAATTCAAGAAGCAAACAGAACACCGAGTTTTCTTAACCCCAACAAACCCACTCCAAGGCACATCATAATAAAGATGACACAAACCAATGACAAAGAAAAAATTCTCAAGGCAGCCAGGGAAAAGAAGAGTACAACATATAAAGGAAGGTCTATTAGATTATCATCAGATTTCTCAGCAGAAACTCTACAAGCTAGAAGAGAGTGGACCCCAATATTTAAAGCCCTGAAAGAGAGGAACTTTCAGCCAAGAATACTATACCCATCAAAGCTATCCTTCAAGTATGAAGGAGATATAAAAACATTCACAAATACAGAAAAGATGAGAGAATTTATCAACAGAAAGCCCCCACTCCAGGAAATACTAAAGGGGGTTTTCCAACCAGATTCAAAGAACAAAAGAAAACAACACCACAAGTAACAGCTCCACCAAGAACACAATAAAACCAAACTTAAACTGTGACAACAAAGGAAAAAAAGGGGGGAGAGGATGGAGATTAACAGTAGCAAAGGACGATGAAGTGCAGAAATACTTATAAGATAGGGTACTACAATGAATATGGTAGGTACCCTTTTCATTACTTAATGGTAACCATCCTTGAAAAAACCACCACAAAAACACTTGACTTAAAAAAGGTAGCAACAGAGGAAAGAAGTATGGAACACAAACAAACAAAAACAAATGATAGAAAAATAAAAGAGAAGAATCAAACTAGATACAAAACTAACAGAAAGCAATTTATAAAATGGCAGTAGGGAACCCACAAGTGTCAATAATTACACTAAATGTAAATGGATTAAACTTAACAATAAAAAGACACAGAGTAGCAGAATGGATTAAAAAAGAAAATCCAACTATATGCTGCCTACAAGAAACACATCTAAGCAACAAGGATAAAAACAAATTCAAAGTGAAAGGCTGGAAAACAATACTCCAAGCAAACAACACCCCAAAAAAAGCAGGCGTAGCAATACTCATATCTAATAATGCTGACTACAAGACAGAAAAAGTACTCAGAGACAAAAATGGTCATTTCATAATGATTAAGGGGAAGTTGAATCAAGAAGACATAACAATCCTTGATATATATGCACCAAACCAAGGAGCACCAAAATATATAAGACAGCTACTTATTGACCTTAAAACAAAAACTAACAAAAATACAATCATACTTGGAGACCTCAATACACCACTGACGGCTCTAGATCAGTCATCCAAACAGAGAATCAATAAAAATATAGTGGCCTTAAACGAAATACTAGAACACCTGGATATGATAGACATCTACAGGACACTTCATCCCAAAGCGACAGAGTATACGTTTTTCTCTAGTGTACATGGAACATTCTCAAGAATTGACCATATGTTGGGCCACAAAGACAATATCAGAAAATTTAGAAAAATTGACATTGTACCAAGCATATTTTCTGATCATAAAGCCTTGAAACTAGAATTCAACTGCAAAAAAGAGGGGGAAAAACCCACAAAAATGTGGAAACTAAACAACATACTTCTAAAAAATGAATGGGTCAAAGAAGAAATAAGCGCAGAGATCAAAAGATATATACAGACAAATGAAAATGAAAATACGACATATCAGAATCTCTGGGATGCAGCAAAAGCAGTAATAAGAGGAAAGTTCATATCACTTCAGGCCTATATGAACAAATAAGAGAGAGCCGAAGTAAACCACTTAACTTTACACCTTAAGGAATTAGAAAAAGAAGAACAAAGACAACCCAAAACCAGCTGAAGAAAGGAAATAATAAAAATCAGAGCAGAAATAAATGAAATAGAGAACAGAAAAACTATAGAAAAAATCAATAAAACAAGGAGCTGGTTCTTTGAAAAGATCAACAAAATTGACAAACCCTTGGCAAGACTCACCAAGGAAAAAAGGCACAGGACTCAAATAAATAAAATCCAAAATGAAAGAGGAGAGATCACCACAGACATCATAGATATACAAAGAATTATTGTAGAATACTATGAAAAATTATATGCCACCAAATACAACAATCTAGAAGAAATGGATAAATTCCTAGAACAATACAACCTTCCTAGACTGAGTCATGAAGAAGCAGAAAGCCTAAACAGACCAATCAGCAGGGAGGAAATAGAAAAAACTATTAAAAACCTCCCCAAAAATAAAAGTCCAGGCCCAGACGGTTATACTAGTGAATTCTATCAAACATTCAAAGAAGATTTGGTTCCTATTCTACTCAAAGTCTTCCAAAAAATTGAAGAAGAAGCAATACTTCCAAACACATTTTATGAGGCCAACATAACCCTCATACCAAAACCTGGCAAGGATGGCACAAAGAAAGAAAACTACAGACCAATATCTCTAATGAATACAGATGCTAAAATACTAAACAAAATACTGGCAAACCGAATACAACAACATATTAAAAAAATAATACATCATGATCAAGTGGGATTCATCCCAGAATCTCAAGGATGGTTCAACATACGCAAAACGGTTAACGTAATACACCATATCAACAAAACAAAGAACAAAAACTACATGATCTTATCAATAGATGCAGAAAAAGCTTTTGATAAAATACAACACAATTTTATGTTTAAGACTCTCAACAAAATGGGTATAGAAGGAAAATATCTCAACATGATAAAGGCCATATATGATAAACCATCAGCCAACATCATATTAAACGGCATAAAACTGAGGACTTTCTACCTTAAATCAGGAACAAGACAGGGTTGTCCACTCTCTCCACTCTTATTTAACGTGGTGCTAGAAGTTCTGGCCAGAGCAATCAGACAAGACAAAGAAATAAAAGGCATCCATATCGGAAAAGAAGAAGTAAAGCTATCACTTTTTGCTGATGATATGATCCTATACATCGAAAACCCGAAGGACTCCACAAAAAGATTATTAGAAACAATAAACCAATACAGTAAGGTCGCAGGATACAAAATTAACATACAAAAGTCCATAGCCTTTCTATATGCCAACAATGAAATATTAGAAAACGAACTCAAAAAAATAATCCCCTTCACGATTGCAACAAAAAAAATAAAATACCTAGGAATAAACATAACAAAGAATGTAAAGGACCTATATAATGAAAATTACAAAGCATTGTTAAGGGAAATCGAAAAAGATACAATGAGATGGAAAAATATTCCTTGTTCTTGGATAGGAAGAATAAATATAATCAAAATGGCCATATTACCCAAAGCAATATACAAATTTAATACAATTCCCATCAAAATCCCTATGAGATTTTTTAAAGAAATGGAACAAAAAATCATCAGATTTATATGGAACTATAAAAAACCCCGAATAGCCAAAACAATCCTAAGGAAAAAGAATGAAGCTGGGGGCATTACAATACCTGACTTTAAACTATATTATAGGGCCACAATAATCAAAACAGCATGGTATTGGCAGAAAAATAGACACTCAGACCAATGGAACAGAATAGAAAGCCCAGAAATAAAACCACATATATATGGTCAAATAATCTTTGATAAAGGGGCCAACAACACACAATGGAGAAAAGAAAGCCTCTTCAACAAATGGTGTTGGGAAAACTGGAAAGCCACATGCAAAGGAATGAAACTCGACTACAGCCTGTCCCCGTGTACTAAAATTAACTCAAAATGGATCAAAGACCTAAATATAAGACCTGAAACAATAAAGTACATAGAAGAAGACATAGGTACTAAACTCATGGACCTGGGTTTTAAAGAACACTTTATGAACTTGACTCCAATGGCAAGAGAAGTGAAGGCAAAGATAAATGAATGGGACTACATCAGAATAAAAAGTTTTTGCTCAGCAAGAGAAACTGAAATCAAAATAAACAGACAGCCAACTAAATGGGAAATGATATTTTCAAACAACAGCTCAGATAAGGGCCTAATATCCAAAATTTACAAAGAACTCATAAAACTCAACAACAAACAAACAAACAAACAATCCAATAAAAAAATGGGAAGAGGACATGAACAGACACTTCTCCCAGGAAGAGATACAAATGGCCAACAGATATATGAAAAGATGCTCAGCTTCATTAGTTATTAGAGAAATGCAAATCAAAACTACAATGAGATACCACCTCACTCCTGTTAGATTAGCTATTATCAACAAGACGGGTAATAGCAAATGTTGGAGAGGCTGTGGAGAAAAAGGAACCCTCATTCACTGTTGGTGGGACTGTAAAGTAGTACAACCATTATGGAGGAAAGTATGGTGGTTCCTCAAAAAACTACAAATAGAACTACCTTATGACCCAGCAATCCCTCTACTGGGTATATACCCCAAAACCTCAGAAACATTGATACGTGAAGACACATGTAGCCCCATGTTCATTGCAGCACTGTTCACAGTGGCCAAGACATGGAAACAACCAAAAAGCCCTTCAATAGAAGACTGGATAAAGAAGATGTGGCACATATACACTATGGAATACTACTCAGCCATAAGAAATGATGACATCGGATCATTTACAGCAAAATGGTGGGATCTTGATAACATTATAAGGAGTGAAATAAGTAAATCAGAAAAAAACAAGAACTACATGATTCCATACATTGGTGGAACATAAAAATGAGACTAAGAGACATGGACAAGAGTGTGGTGGTTACCAGGGGTGGGGGGAGGGAGGACATGGGAAGGAGGGAGGGAGAGAGTTAGGGGGAGGGGGAGGGGCACAGAGAACTAGATAGAGGGTGGCGGAGGACAATCTGACTTTGGGCGAGAGGTACGCAACATAATTTAATGACAAAATAACCTAGACATGTTTTCTTTGAATATATGTACCCTGATTTATTAATGTCATCCCATTACCATTAATAAAAATTTATTAAAAAAAAAAAAACCAAATAATTTAACAACGAGTTTTCTGCCCTAATGACTGTTTTAAGTATAAAAAAAACAATATACCAAAAGGTAGTTTATTATTTCATGAATTGATTACTTAAATAAGAATAAAAAAGTTACACAAAGCTAGATTGTTATGAGTTTTAAAATATTAATAAAAATATTAAATGATACCTGACAAAAAAACAATAAAACTGTTATTTAATATATTTCCATATTGCTTTTTTTATTTGTTTGTTTGTTTTGTTTTGTTTTGTTTTTTTCATTTTTCTGAAGCTGGAAACAGGGAGAGACAGTCAGACAGACTCCCGCATGCGCCCGACTCTGGATCCACCCGGCACGCCCACCAGAGGCGAAGCTCTGCCCACCAGGGGGCGATGCTCTGCCCATCCTGGGCGTCGCCATGTTGCGACCAGAGCCACTCTAGCGCCTGGGGCAGAGGCCACAGAGCCATCCCCAGCGCCCGGGCCATCTTTGCTCCAATGGAGCCTTGGCTGCGGGAGGGGAAAAGAGAGACAGAGAGGGAAAGCGCTGCGGAGGGGTGGAGAAGCAAATGGGCGCTTCTCCTGTGTGCCCTGGCTGGGAATCGAACCCGGGTCCTCCGCACGCTAGGCCGACGCTCTACCGCTGAGCCAACCGGCCAGGGCCCATATTGCTTTTTGATTAAGGTCCTCACTTGCAATTTTTTTCACCTATGAACAGAATGAACATTACTATGGGTGCTTAGAATATGCTGTTGCGCAGATGAACATTAAAAAAGAGTAAAGACAACAACAACATGGATGGACCTTGATAACATTATACTGAGTGAAATAAGTAAATCAGAAAATACTAAGAACTGTATGATTCCATACATAAGTGGGACACAAAATTGAGACTCATGGACATGGACAAGAGTGTGGTAGTTACTAGGAGGAGGGAAAGGGAGGAGAGAGAGGAGGTGGGGAGAGGGAAGGCGCAAAAAGAAAACCAAACAGAAGGTGATGGAAGACAATTTGACTTTAGGTGATGGGTATACAACATAATCAAATGTCAAAATAACCTGGAGATGTTTTCTCTGAATGTATGTGCCCTAATTGATCAATGTTACCCCGTTAAAATTAATTGTTAAAAAAAAAGTAAAGAATGTAAATTTGTGATTTCTACATTGGGCAGCTGCCCAGGTACCCACCTCAGAGAGAACCTTGATTTACAAGTGCCACTTTAACAACCAGTTTGCGGAACTCAACAAAAAATTGGGTTTGGTTCTGCCAACCAGTGCAAACAGGCTTAATCCCACCACTGCCTGCCTGCAACTCATAGTGTTTTTACCCCTGGTCTAGATTGTTCTTTTTTTAGTGAAAGAGAGACAGAGACAGGAACAGACAGGGACAGACAGGCAGGAAGGGAGAAAAATGAGAAGCATCAATTCTTCATTGTGGCACCTTAGTTGTCCATTGACTGCTTTCTCATATGTGTCTTGACTGGGGGGTTATAGCAGAGCAAGTGACCCCTTGCACAAGCCAGTGACCTTGTGTTTTAAGCCAGTGACCTTTGGGCTCAAGCCAGCAACCATAGGGTCATGTCTATGATCCCACGCTCAAGTCAGCAACCCCATGCTCAAGCTGGTGAGCCACTGCTCAAGCTGGATAAGCCCGTACTCAAGCCAACGACCTTGGAGTTTCAAACCTGGATTCTCTTTGTCCTAGTCCGATGCTATATCCATTGCACCGCCACCTGGTCAAGCTAGAATGTTCTTTTTATTTTACTTTATTTTATTTTATTTTATTTTATTTTAGTGAGATGAGAGGAGATAGAGAGACAGACTCCTACATGTGCACCTACTGGGATCCACCCAGCAACCCCGTCTGGGTCCCATGCTTCAATTAACTGAGCTATCCTCAGCACCCCAGGCTGACACTCAAACCAATGGAGCCACTGGCTGCAAGAGGGGAACAGGGAGAGAAGAAGGAGAGGAAGAGGAAGAGAAGTAGATGGTTGTCCACATGCCAGGCCGATGCTCTATCCACTGAGCAAACCGGCTATGGCCTTGATTTTTCTGTTTAGATTGAACTCATCTCCCTAATAAAAAGTTAAAGTTAAATAACTAACTTGTATTAAGTACAAAGTGTCGAGAACTATTCAAAATGATTTGCATCTGTTATCATATTTAATTCTCACATCAACACTCTGGGGTAGATAATCACACAGGGTTCAGTGTAGGAGGAATAAGTTATTCTAGGTATTTCTGGTATAAAGGAGTTTACTAGAGGGAAGTATGTTCTTATAAATCCATTGGAAGAGCTGGAAGAGCACAGATAGGGGGCTTGTTGGAGTCATACCCTCATGGCGGTGATCCAGAAGGCAGGGAGCCACAACTGCCACCACTGCTGCCACTGACACAGCTGCCTCAAACTCGGGAAAATGTGTCTAGAGGGCAACATGGATCCAAACCATACAAACCTTGTGTCTATCAAAATCTGCTTGTCAGCTCGCCCTGGTGCAGGAAGCTTTCCCTTCTAAATCTCATGTACATGTTCATTGCTGATTGCACATCCTAAGTGCTAGCTGCAAGTGTCTGGAAAATGTACTTTTTAGCTTCCCAACTTCTCTAAATAGAAGGAAGTGAAATGGAATAGCCTGCACAGATGGGTACTAATACTTCCCTTGTTTAAAGCTGAGTTGGAAAGAACTTCCTGCCATTTTTTTCTTAATTTTCTTCATTCTAAATAGACAAGGTTAATATTTTGGGAAGTGTTTTATCAGAATTCTCCTTCATCAATCTATTTATAGTTTTAGTGATCTCTTATTTTTGAAATATCTAAGAATCGAACATTTTAAAGAACAAAATAATGGTGATGAATCTCTTTAAGAAGAGGTTCTGCCCTGGTCGGTTGGCTCAGTGGTAGAGTGTCAGCCCCGTGTGTGGAAGTCCCAGGTTCAATTCCCGGCCAGGGCACACAGGAGAAGCACCCATTTGCTTCTCCACCCTTCCCCTTCCCCTTTCTCTCTATCTCTCTCTCCCCCTCCCGCAGCCAAGGCTCCATTGGAGCAAAGTTGGCTCAGGTGCTGAGAATGGCTCCATGGCCTCCACCTCAGGCTCTAGAATGGCTCTGGTTGCAATGGAGCAATGCCCTAGATGGGCAGAGCATTGCCCCCTTGTGGGCTTGCTAGGTGGATCCTGGTTAGGTGCATGCAGGAGTCTGTCTCTGCCTCCCTGCTTCTCACTTCAAAAAAAAAAAAGGTATTATTACTCTTTCATATGTTCGCATCCTAATTATGTTGAAATTTTAAGCTAAAGATTAAACCTGGCCACTTTTTAACTCAGTTTTAAAATCTGTTATATATGGAAGCCTTTTAAAATGTATATTGACATGCATCCCTCCAATATCCACTGGATTCCATATTATTAATTCTTCTCAGAGCTGCATTATAGTACGGATGGTTCATCATACTCATCTAACAACAAGCTTCATACCCTTTTTGCAAAGTTAAAATTTTGTTTTCGTGGATTAAAAAAGATTTTAAAAGGAGATAAAATGGATGTTTCCTGACACCTAACTGAATAAGTAATTTGATAGTGCTACATGACCTATATTTTATTGATACTCCCTCGACCCTCCCATCAAGCACAGGTATTACTTCTATCAAGCACAGGTATTAATTCAACAAATATGGAATAAATACACAAAAGAATGGATTATATGTATACCAGGATTTTTAGTTAACTTTATTGGTGCTGTTTAGTCCACTATGGTTATAAATTGCTTAAAAATTGGGATATCTCTCATGCCTTTATACCCCTCTTTACTTCCTACCACAATACTGAGAATGTAGAAAGTGCTCAATATAAATATTCATGGAACTGAATCAATAGTTTAAAAATAAAATATACCACTATCATTTATTAACCTCAAATATTAACTGATTTAATATTTATATTTTAAAATTACCTCATTAAAGAAAAATTTAAAAGAATCAGTTAAAGAACAATTCAGCAACCTTCCAACCACTTATAGACAACCAATATTTTGGTTTCTATTCCTAGGTTCTTGGTTTAAAAACTAATTGTGCTTGCCTGACCAGGCGGTGGCGAAATGGACAGAGCATCGGACTGGGATGCAGAAGAACTCAGGTTCGAGACCCCAAGGTCGCCAGCTTGAGTGCGGGCTCATCTGGCTTGAGCAAAGCTCACCAGCTTGGACCCAACCAAGGTCGCTGGCTCAAGCAAGGGGTTATTCGGTCTGCTGAAGGCCCGCAGTCAAGGCACATATGAGAAAGCAATCAATGAACAACTAAGGTGTCGCAATGAAAACTGATTGATGCTTCTCATCTCTCTCCATTCCTGTCTGTCTGTCCCTATCTGTCCCTCTCTCTGACTCTCTCTCTGTCCCTGCACATAAATAAATAAATATATAAATAAAAACAAAAAACTAATTGTGCTTGTGCATAAGATTCTGTCCTGTTTTCTTTCACTTATTATATTTAATTATCACTTTTTGTGTTTTTACAATGAGTTTTTATTTTTAACACTATAAAATGGTGCAGAGAACAGTTCTAGACAGTGTGATAGGTAGTTTTTTGTGTCAATCTGATTGGGCCATAGGGTGCCGATGTTAAACATTATTTCTGCGTATTTCAATGAGAGTGCTTCCAGATCAGATTAGCATTTGAATCAGTGAATTCAGTAAAGTAGATTGCTCTCCACAATGTGGATGTGCATAATCCAATTTGTTAATGGTTTGAGTAGAAGAAGAGTCAGAGGAAGGAGGAATTCAAACCTTTTGCTTCCTACCTGGCTGATTAAGCAAGGACATCTGTGTTCTTCCTTTGGACTGAGATTTACACCATCTGCTCCACTATTCCTCCAGCTTTCAGACCGTACATCACGGTCCTTCTCAGCCTCCATAATCATGTGACCCAATTCCTCATTATATATCCTAGTGAGGATGAATCTTTAAAATTTTTCCACTGACTTGAGAGAAAGAGAGTGAGAGAGAGAGGAAGGGAGAGAGAAGAATCAACTAATTGTTCCACTTAGTTGTTCCATTTAGTTGGGCACTCATTGATTGCTTCTCATAGGTGCCCTGACCAGGGATCAAACCCGTGACCTCAACGCACCTGGATGATGCTTTATCCACTGACTCACCCAGTTAGGGCAAAAATGAATATTTTTTATGTGTTTATTGAGCAACTGCATTTTATCTTTCATAATTTTTTCACACTTTTTGTCCATTTATCAGACCCTTGATTTTGATGAATTCATTACAATTGCAACTTATTAATAAAGTTTTTGTGATTTTCTTCCCAAAATAGATGTCATCAAATAAATCACCAACAAAATAAAAGCAAATCTTTGTAATCACAGAAAGACAAGTACACGCAGAAATAAATGTTAGTTCAAATATCGAATGGTGCCATCTAGTGGAAATTTTATTTTAACTTATCTCTCTGGATCAGAGCTTCCCAAATTTCAATGTCCCCAAATTTGGTCTTTATGGGGCCTTATTAAAATATATATTCTAGTCTCTCCTCTGCCTGGAGTTTTGTGTGTTTTTTTGTTTGTTTGTTTGTTTACTGATTTTATTTATTCATTTTAGAGAGGGGAGAGAGAGAGAAAAAAAAAAGGGGGGGGAGCAGGAAGCATCAACTCCCATATGTGCCTTGACCAGGCAAGCCTGGGGTTTCCAATCAGTGACCTCAGCATTCCAGGTTGATGCTTTATCCACTGTGGCACCACAGGTCAGGCCTGCCTAGAGATTTCTAACTCACTTGATGTATATGATAGCCCAAGAGTATGTTTCATTATTAAACATATTGGAAACCATAAAAATTCTATGTCAGTTAAAATTAAGGTGCCCAGTGGTACGTTGTGCTTTTCTTTTTTGTGGATGAAGAAGGGGCCACCTAATAAACCTGACAAGGTCAGGGAAGACCTGTATGAAGAGCCTTGAAAACTCAAGACTGAAAGCAACCACATAGGATGGTCTGAATATAAAAATTCCTAACAATGATGGTAGTCACATCCTATAGCTGTAGCTTCCTTGACAAAGGTCAGTCTTTACCTTAAGTGAGCCTGTCTATCTTACTGCATCTAAGAAAACATACCTTTAACTCTTAGAGTAACCCTCTTTGTCCAGACCTCTCAGGGTGCAACCTCCCACCGGAGCATGAGTCCACGGAACCTCTCATCATTATCATATTGCCCACATGCCGCCGGTGCTGTAAATGTTAATGATGAACTCCCCTGTACCCACCAATGTAAAAGAAGTATGTGTTTCTCCATTCTACCTTAGCCAATACCAGAGATTTCTCCTCTTTGCTTTCTTCCATCACTCTCATCTACCAGCAATGACTTTCAGGCAACCCCCGTTACATCTCCTCTTTTGATTCTAATGTATAAAATCAACTGTAAAACAGCCATTCTCCAGAGCAGTTTCTCAATCTGTTGAGATTTTGCTTCTGGCAATTGTTGTCAATTAGGCTCAGATATACTCTTCTCAGACTTTTTCTTAGGCTAGAATTTCTTTTGTCAACATTTTTTATTAGAATTTTCACCAACTCTATCACAAAAAGTAATTTTGCTGCTAATAACTTACTTATATTTTAAAGTGTAGTCTGGGTCAGCCTCTGTGCTAACTGCTTTACTTGTATTACTTCATTTGATCCTCTCAAAAGCTCTAATAAAGGTGATTCTATTATACACCATAGGCATACCTTGGAGCTAATTCAGGTTTGGTTCCAAGCCACTGTAATAAAGCAAATATTGTAATAAAGAGAGTTGTAATATTTTTGCTGGTGGAGTCTTGTCTTCAGTTTCTAAAATACACAACACCTATGAATTGCAATAAAGCAAAGTGCAATTAAAAGAAGAATACCTGTAATGTATAGATGACACTGAGGTAGAGAAGTTAAGTAGCTTACCCAAGGTCACACAGATAATATGGTACCTTAGCCTGGAGTCCATCATGCTATTACACATTACACAGCGATCTGAGATGGGAAAGATAATAGTCACACCAACAGTTAAAAAGGACTAATGATTTTACCATTTTATATTATCATCTGCTATATTCAACTTAGTATATTACATGTAGAAGTGAGTTATATTCCTTAATAATTGGGGACTGTTGAGGGACATATTGCGACTTAATATTTATGTTATTTGGATTAATAGATCACACTCAGAAGCTCCTTAGACATTGGTTGTAGATATTTTCTCCTTCTTTCCCAAGTGAAGAAAGGAGATAGACAGATTCCTGCATGTACCCCCACTGGGATCCACTCCACAACCCCCATCTGGGGCTGATGCTCTGCCCATCTGGGGCCATGCTTGCAACCCAACTATTTTTAGCACCTGAAGTGGAGATTCCATGGAGCCATCCTCAGTGCCTGAAGCCAATCACTCAAACCAATCAAGTCATGGCTATGAAAGGGGAAGAAAAGAGGGTGGGGAGGGGAGAGAAGCAGATGGTCACTTTTCTTGTGAGCCCTGACTGGGAGTGGAACCAGGGACATCCACATGCCAGGCCAATGCTCTACCACTGAGCCAACCAGCCAGGGCCTGGTTGTATATTTTTGGTGCTACAAACTTGGTTTTAAATACCTTGCTGTTACTCTCCATTTCTCCACAATACTAACATAAATTAAAATTAAACTGCTCTGTTTCAACTCTTCTATGTGGAAGTAAACTGAAACTAATTTATTTATAACTGGTTAGAAAATCCAGTTGATAGGGATCTGTCAGCCAGGCAGCTGAGGTTAATGAAGCTGGCCTTAAGCATAGGTGCTTATTCCTACCCCACAGGGGCCATGGCCCTAGGCCTGCCTAGCCTTCAGAGTCTACTCATTTCTGACAGAAGTCAAGCTCTGCTTCCCCAGATCTTCTTGAAACATCTCTTTTCTATAGTTTACTCCCTCCTTAGGGCCCAAAGTATCAACTAACTACAAACTAAAAAATTAATTCCTGCTCTAGTAGGAAATAATGTGAAGATAACACAGGTATTTTACAACAATCCCTCCTGAGGCTACATCCCTGACCAATGCCCTATGCTGAAATCTGTTGAGCGTTAGTAAACAAAGAGCATCAGATAAAGTAGTGGATTTTTTAAAATAGTGAACAAGCAATATTATAATTTCTCTATTTTTACACTGCTGAGTGGAAGACAAATTTGAAAATATAATTATATTTGTATCTATATGTCCCTCAATCCCATCCCTACCTCCCAGGAGCTCGAAGTATGAAATGGTCAAGCCCAATGACGCAAAAAAGGTTCAAGTCAAAATTCAGCAAAACAAAGGGAAAGAATTGGTGACTAACAAAGAATATTCTAGTATACTGAACTGGGAATTAAAAAGAGTGATAACATTAATGGAGCATTAATTTGTCCCAGACACTTTTCTAAATGCTCTTTGAATGCATTGCCATATTTGAATCCCCACAAGGGGATTTATCCAGGTAGGAACAATTATTGATCTTATTATACAGATAAGGAAACTGAGTAGTTAAGTCATTTACTGCAGACATATGCTAGTAAACTGTGGTTCTGGAACCAAACTTTCAGGCCCCAGAGCCCAAGCTCTTACCTACTACAGGACAGGAAATCAAACCTACATCACTTTCTTGGAGAGTCAAAGGCAAACATGGGACGAAAACCCCACAGTGGCCTGACCTGTGGTGGCACAGTGGATAAAGCATTGACCTGGAACAATGAGGTTGCCAGTTCAAAACCCTGGGTTGAAGAAGACAAGATGGCGATGGAGTAGGCAGACATACCTACATTGACCTCCCAGAACCAAAGTGGATTACAAACTAATTTTAAGAACTATCATCTGGAAAAACCAACTTTGGACTAAACTAAGAGGACTCTTCAACCAAGGAAAACTGAAGAAGCCACACCGAGACTGGTAGGAAAAGCGGAAATGCGGAGAGGGCTTTGCAGCTCCCTGGAGCAAATGGCAGCCGGGAGAGACTCGCGTGGTGAGAATTGAGTTTAGCAGAGAGGGGAGATTCCTGAGCCCCAGGAACAAAGCCCCAGCCTGCAGCCCCAGAGCCCAGAAGAGGCATAAGGACAGTATTTAGCTAGAAACAAGACAGGATACTGTTTGTGACAAAGAGTCTGATTTCTCAGACCCAGGATTCTTCTTAAAGGGACTGCACAGAAAACCTCTCTCACAACCACTCACCCAGGGCTTCAGGAGACAGGGAGAGAGGAGAGGACCGAAGTAGCAGGAAGAGAGTGTAATCTGGGAGGCACAGGGAGAAACATTTTGGGAAAGAGCCACCCTAACCCCTGGAATGAGTCACTCCCCAAATCTGAAGTGAATATTTCCCCCGGAAACAGCAACACCAGCAAAGGGAAGCAGGACACCAGCCAAACAAGCTCCCCCGCGGCACTCAGAGCAGAGTCGCTTAGAAGGAGGGAGCTTTTGGGGTGACAGCAGTGAGTGTTAGGGTCTGAGCTGCAGTGCCCCCACCCACACAGCTGAGGGCTCGCCAGAGGGTGGGCGGCGGTGGGACGCAGAAGCACAGTTTTGTTGGCAAGGGTGGAAGCCTGCTGGCCACCACTGGGCTCATGTGTGAACTCAGTCTTGCCGGGCTGGGGAGGAGTAGGCATGCAAAAGCGGTCAAGCCCAGCTGCCGGCAGCCTGTAATCCAGCCTGCAGGAGAAAGGCGGGAACCCCGGAAGGGGTGGAGACCAGCCCTTGAGCAAGGGTGCAGGAGCACAGAATTTCCCTGCCCAGGGAACACAGGCTTATGGCCTCACTTGGGAGGCGGCTCCTTTCACAGGGGTGGAGTCAAAAGCCCAGAACAGGTGGAGTTCTGCTACTGAGCTGAGCGTGGGAATGCAGTACTGCCCTGCCAGTAGAGCCAAGGCTAGCAGCGGTTCCACCAGCAGGCTCCTCCTGCAAGGGCGGGGTGAAAGCCCGGAAACAGGCAGAGACCCACAGCTGAGCAAAGGTGCTCGACACTGACCTCAGAACCGAACATAATGCCACACATGGGGGCGGGGTAAAGGCCAAGGCCACCAAGGCTTGTGCACCCGAGCACGTGATCACAGCCACTCCCGTGAAGAGAAAATGCGGAGGCAGAGAAATGCAACACAAATGAACCAAGAGAAATCCCCAGAAAAGGACCTAAATGATCAGATATAACCAAATTACCAGATGCAGAGTTTAAAATAACAATTGTCAGGATGCTCAAAGATATTAGAACAACAATAAATGGTCGTTACAAACACCTAAATAAAGAGATAGCAAATATAAAAAAGGACATTGAAATAATAAAAAAGAATCAGTCAGAAATGACAAATACAATATCTGAAATAAAGAATACAATGGAAGGAATTAAAAGCAGGATGGATGAAGCGGAGAATGGAATCAGGAAGTTAGAGGACACAATAAATAAAGGCGCGGAAGCAGAGCAGAAAAAAGAAAAGAGACTCAAAAAGTCTGAGGAAACTCTAAGAGAGCTCTGTGACAACCTGAAGAGAAATAACATCCGCATCATAGGGGTTCCTGAAGAAGAAGAGAAGGAACAAGGGATAGAGACTTTTTTCAAGCATATCATAGCTGAAAACTTCCCTCAATTAAGACAGGAAAACATTTCACATGTTCAGGAAGCACAGAGAACTCCATTAAGGAGAAACCCAAAGAAATCAACACCAAGACACATCATAATTCAAATACCAAAGCTAAGTGATAAAGAGAAAATATTAAAAGCTGCTAGAGAAAAAAAGACTATCACCTAGAAAGGAGCCCCCATAAGGATGACTTCTGACTTCTCAACTGAAACACTTGAGGCCAGAAGGGAATGGCAAAAAATATTCAAAGTAATGCAGAACAAGAGCCTACAACCAAGGCTACTTTATCCAGCAAGGCTATCGTTTAAAATTGAAGGAGAAATAAAAAGCTTTACAGACAAAAAAAAAAAAAAAAAAACACTCAAGGAATTCACTATAACCAACCCAAGGCTGCAAGAAATGCTAAGGGACCTGCTGTAAACAGATCAAAGAAGAAAAAGAATATAGCAAAAGAGGAATACAGTTTTAAAGAATAAAATGGCAATAAACAACTACATATCAATAATAACCTTAAATGTAAATGGATTAAATGATCCGATCAAACGACATAGGGTAGCTGTGTGGATAAGAAAACAGGACCCATACATATGCTGTCTACAAGAGACACACCTTAAATCAAAAGATGCACACAGACTGAAGATAAAAGGATGAAAAAAAATATTTCACGCAAATGGAAATGAAAAAAAAAAAGCTGGGGTAGCAATACTTATATCAGACAAAATAGACTTTAAAACAAAGACTATAGTTAGAGATAAAGAAGGTCACTACATAATGATAAAGGGAGCAATCCAAAAGGAAGATATAACCGTTATAAATATCTACGCACCTAATATAGGAGCACCTAAATATATAAACCAGACTTTGATGGACTTAAAGGGTGAGATCAACAGCAATACTATAATAGTCAGGGATTTCAATACCCCATTAACATCATTAGATAGATCCTCAAGAAAAAAAAATTAACAAAGAAACAGCAGAATAAAAGGACATATTAGATCAACTCGATTTAATAGATATCTTCAGAACTTTTCACCCTAAAACAGCAGATTATACTTTCTTTTCAAGCGCCCATGGTACATTCTCTAGAATACACCACAGGTTAGGGCACAAAAGCAGTCTCAACAAATTTAAGAAGATTGAAATCATATCAAGCACTTTCTCTGATCACAATGGCATTAAACTAGAAATCAACCACAACAGAAAAACTGAAAAACACTCAAACACTTGGAAACTAAATAGCATGTTATTAAATAATGAGTGGGTAAACAATGAGATCAAAGAAGAAGTTAAAATATTCCTAGAAACAAATGATAATGAGCATACATTAATTAAAAATATATGGGACACAGCAAAAGCACTCCTGAGAGAGAAGTTCATAGCATAACAGGCATACCTCAAGAAGCTAGAAAAAGCTCAAATAAACAACTTGACCCTACATCTAGAACTAGAAAAAGAACAGCAAGTAAAGCCCAGAGCTAGTAGAAGGAAGGAAATAATAAAGATCAGAGCAAAAATAAATGACATAGAGACTAAAGAAACAATACAGAGGATCAATGACACCAGGAGCTGGTTCTTTGAAAAGGTAAACAAGATCGATGAACCTTTAACCAGACTCACCAAAAAAAAAAAAAAAAAGAGAGAGGACTCAAATAAAATTAGAAATGAGGTGTAGAAATAACAACTGACACAACAGAAATACAAAATATTGTAAGAAAATACTATGAAGAACTGTACGCCAAAAAACTAGACAACCTAGATGAAATGGACAAATTCCTTGAAACATATCATCTTCCAAAAATTAATCTGGAAGAATCAGAAAACCTAAACAGACAAATTACAACAAATGAGATCAAAACAGCTATCAAAAAATGCAAATTAAAACCACAATGAGATATCACCTCACACCAGACAGAGTGGCGCTCATCAATAAAACAACACAGAATAAGTGCTGGCGAGGATGTGGAGAAAAGGGAACCCTCCTGCACTGCTGGTGGGAATGCAGACTGGTGCAGCCACTGTGGAAAACAGTATGGAGATTCCTCAAGAAATTAAAAATAGAACTACCTTTTGACCCAGCTATACCACTGTTAGGAATATACCCCAAGAACACCATAGCACTGTTTGAAAAGAAGAAATGCACCCCCATGTTTATGGCAGCATTGTTCACAAGAGCAAAGATCTGGAAACAGCCCAAGTGTCCATCAGAGGACGAGTGGATTAAAAAGCTTTGGTATATATATACTGTGGAATACTACTCAGCCATAAGAAATGAAATCTTTTACAACAACATGGATGGACCTTGATAACATTATA
Source organism: Saccopteryx bilineata (assembly GCF_036850765.1). Taxonomy (NCBI): domain Eukaryota; kingdom Metazoa; phylum Chordata; class Mammalia; order Chiroptera; family Emballonuridae; genus Saccopteryx; species Saccopteryx bilineata. The sequence continues at coordinate 193,936,075 of NC_089494.1, forward strand.
CTGAGTGAAATAAGTAAATCAGAAAAAACTAAGAACTATATGATTCCATACATAGGTGGGACATAAAAATGAGACTCAGAGACATGGACAACAGTGTTGGGGTTACAGGGTGGGGGGAGGAGGAGAGGGAGGGGGTTGAGGGAGGGGAGGGGCACAAAGAAAACCAGTTAGAAGGTGATGGAAGACAATTTTATCAATGCCAGTCCATCAAAATTTTAAAAATAATAAATAAATAAATAAATAAATAAAAACCCTGGGTTTGCCTGGTCAAAGCACATGCAGGAGTTGCTGCTTCCTCCTATTCTCCCCTTCTATTTCTCTCTCTCTCCCCTCTAAAATGAATAAAATCTTAAAAAATTTAAAAAAAGAAAAAGAAAAAAGTAAAACCCACAATGGATCGCCCTTTTAACTAACGGCCATCTGCCTGATTGCAGTTATTTAGCCTCTTGCTGTCTCCAAACTCATTTAGAAAAGTAAATTAATTGTGCTTTATTATGCAACTTTAATACAAAATGAGTCCCAGACTAAGAGTAAAGACGTCTTGGAACTAAGCCATTCTTTTCAGGTTCTTAAGTGGTTTTTTGTTGTTGTTTTTTTCTGAAGTTGGAAATGGGGAGGCAGTCAGACTCCCGCATGGGCCCCACCGGGATCCACCCGGTATGCCCACCAGGGGGCAATGCTCTGCCCCATCTGGGGCGTCGCTCTGTTGCAACCAGAGCCATTATAGCGCCTGTGGCAGAGGGCATGGAGCCATCTTCAGTGCCTGGGCCTACTCTTCTCCAATGGAGCCTTGGCTGTGGGAAGAGAAGAGAGAGACAGAGAGGAAGGAGAGGGGGAGGGGTGGAGAAGCAGATGGGCGCTTCCCCAGTGTGCCCTGGCTGGGAATTGAACCCTGGACTCCTGCATACCAGGCGGACACTCCACCACTGAGCCAACCGGCCAGGGCCTTAAGTGGTTTTTTAATGAAAGAAAAAGAAACAATGGTTACAGGAACTGTGGTATAGTAAAGGTTTACATAAAACAAATTATTGCTTTTAACATACTCAATACAAGTGTTTGAAACCTCATTTTGTAGATAACCACGTAGGTTCCAGTCTAACACTGTATGACCCTGCGATAGGCCCTGGTGAAAACTCAAGGCATCCCGACTTCGGCACTGGTTTTGTTTGTCATTTGTAAACGCGACACACAGCCACCAGAGGACTCTGACTGCAGGCCTCGCTCTTCACCACCAAGTGGTGCCCCAGGTAAAGCAGTCGGGTTAGGAACGCACCCGGAACCAAAGCGCGAGCCCCCGCCCGTCAGGGCTACGTCGCCAGTGCACCGCGGGGCGGGGCCTGTCCGGTGCTGGACGCTTGAGGTCAGTTGGGGCCGCTGGCCTCGCGGAGGGTCGCAGGCTGCCGGACCATGCTGAGTGCGGCGTGCGGCAGGCTCTCCTCGGCGCTGCGGAGGACGCGCGCGCTGCCGTCCGCGGTCGCCCGTAGGGACCTGCGCTTGTCGGGATCGCGGCGGTCGGCTGACAAGCGGGAGAGAACCGGGGGGCCGCCGGGTGCCTTTGATCCGGAGCTGCTGGAGTTCTTGGTGTGCCCGCTCTCCAAGAAGCCGCTCAGGTGAGGCTCGCCAGCTGCCCGCTTTCCTTCTCGGCCTCCTGTTGCGGGGAGAGGGCAGGTGGACCGCGCGGTCGCCCGCAGCCACCGGGAGCCCTGGTCCGCCGCCCCGTTCCGAGGAGGCCGCGGCGGGGCCGAGCCCGGGCCGCCCGAGTCAGTCCGCCACCCGCAGGGACGGATCGGAGCCGTCACGGGGTCGCTGCTGGCCGTGCGTTAGGACCTTGCGGGGGCCTTTCTACAAATGCCGATTCCCTGGCACCGCCGCGGTGGCCGGATCGGAAGGTTTGGGGCGGGGCCCCAGCAACTACGTATTTCCTGAGAAGGACCCGAAGTGACTGAGGTCCGGCCGGGTTTGTGAAGTTGTGGGATTCCGGACTAGTCCAAGCTATTAAGGATTTTAGGCCAAGATGAATATCATACTAGCCTCCAGATCCTTTTGAAGATGCCGTGTACAGCTGATGCCTGATGATCGTGAGCGTGTAAACTGCGGTAACTGCTCTTTGGCTTTTGGTTCTGGACTAGCTGGTCTTTGTAAACGCCTCCTACACCTCAGGAGAATCAGCTCTCCAGTTCCAGGCTACTGAAACGGAATATTGACAACTTGAGTACTGCAGATTGAATATACCGAACACCAAAATGTTAGGAGTGGTACCATCTTTGATGGCATATTGCTAGTAATTTTAATTTTCATCTTTTTGCATTTCTCTTTCTAGATTTTTCCCATAATGAATATATTAATTTTTCTTAAACATTGAAATTACCATTTGATCTACCTGTTAGGTAATTGTGTAACTAGCTCACTGCAGATTTGCCGTTTTTCGGTTTTCTCATTCCTTTAATCTTTCTCAAACTTTTGTGTATTTTGATTTTTGTATCCGTTCTAATGGATCAGTTAGTTTGCTCTCATGTATTCTAAAACGAGGAAGTTGAACTTTAGTTTTGGAGGCGACCAGAGTAATGAAGGAATATTGGGATGGAAAGTTTTCTGATTGGTATTTTAAAAATATTAAGGTAAAAGAATAAAGTGAAAAAGAAAATATGAGAGAAACTGACTAGCATCGGACAAATTAGGGATTCATTTTCTAAAGAAATGATTCAATTGGCTATTACTGCTTGTAGGAGTTGAATTCTGCTTTTCTGGGATTAACTCTGTTAAGAATTTGGTAAGTGGTGTTACTTATTGAACATCAAGCTCTAAACATTTTATTCCCCTCAATTCATTTTTTTCTTTTCCCCCCTCAGATATGAAGCATCGACAAATGAATTGATTAATGAAGAGCTGGGAATAGCCTATCCAATTATTGATGGGATTCCTAATATGATACCACAGGCAGCGAGGATGCTACATCAAAATAAGAAGCAAGAAGATACAGAGCAGCACTAATTCATAATTAAAAACAACACACACAACTAAATTTTCCTAATACCATCTACCTTTTAAAAAGTCAGGGTGGCAAATAATAAGTGGGAGAGAAGAATGTTTCTGTCTCTTCCTACGGTGACTGTCCTTATTCCACTGATCTCTTTAGCAGGACTGTTCTACTCCGCCTCAGTGGAAGAAAACTTCCCAGAGGGCTGCACTAGCACCGCCAGCCTGTGCTTTTACAGTCTGCTCTTGCCGGTCACCATACCAGTGTATGTGTTCTTCCATCTTTGGACTTGGATGGGTATTAAACTCTTCAGGCATAATTAATGAGCCAGAGCCAACATGGTGTATATATATTAATGATGAGTCTTGAGCTTCTGTCTCTGAAAGCTTAACTAACTGCATGGACATACTGGAAACCCACTTAATTTTTAGGAAAGATGTTTTTAGCTTCTATCAGAGGCTTAGAGCTGTGGAAGGCTTAAGCTGCAGAAGTTTTTATTGTACTTTGGTTCTGCCCTTGTTTTTTGAAGGTTCTAATTTATAACTGCTGTAGAAGAAACCTTATTGGAAATAAACAACCCCAGCTATCATCTAATGACTTTATTTTTCATCTCCTTTATCTAAAAGTTAATAATTTGAAGTTTTGTGTTTGTTTTAGATTCAATGTCTTTGGTAAAGTCACGTTACAGGTAACTGAAATAATTCCAAAGGAATTATGTTGGAGTAGTTGTAGAGAAATGCATTTGAACTAGTGTGATATAGAACTGTGATAAGATGAAAATTTCATGGACTTGCAGAAATTCTGAGGTTTTAAAATAACCCTTTCTTTGGCATCAAATGCTTAAGATTAGTAATAATAAAGTAAGATGCTGACACTTCTCCATAAAACATTTTACAGGGTTTTGTTTTTGGTCATAAGAATATGGTTCTGAGGGGAGAAGGAATATATAAAATTATTCTAAATTTTTAAGTGTGGGCTATTTTTAGAGAGGGACTTAATACACAAATAGATTCGTTTTCCCAAGAAAGTATTTACCCCATGGTGGGTAGAGGTGGGGTGTTAGAAGTCTTGCAAATAGCTTATTGTGTCCTGTTGAGCTTAGAACTGTTTTGAGCCATGTTTTAGTTTATTTTCTTGCCTTAGGTACCAGTTTAGCACTACTAATGTTGTAAAGTACCCAATTCCACAATTCTGTGGGTGTTTGTAGAGGCACATAGTCCAAGTAAGTTTTTGAAAAGTTTTATTAAAGGGGGAAATTTATTAAATATGCCGGCCGCATAGGGCTGACACAGGGCAACAGACCCAAATTGTGCAGACTGCAAAAATAGTTTAGGGGCTGTTTATATACTCTTAATTATACATGGGAGGGGAAAAAACCTGACATCATGGCATAAGTTTATACCTTTTGTTTAGAGCAGGGGTCCCCAAACTACGGCCCCCTGAGGCCAATTATCCAGCCCCCGCCACACTTCCGGAAGGAGCACCTCTTTCATTGGTGGTCAGTGAGAGGAGCATAGTTCCCATTGAAATACTGGTCAGTTTGTTGATTTAAATTTGCTTGTTCTTTATTTTAAATATTGTATTTGTTCCCGTTTTGTTTTTTTACTTTAAAATAAGATATGTGCAGTGTGCATAGGGATTTGTTCATAGTTTTTTTTATAGTCCGGCCCTCTAATGGTCTGAGGGACAGTGACTGGCCCCCTGTGTAAAAAGTTTGAGGACCCCTGGTTTAGAGTTACATACATTAATTACATGCTTTTAGGAGGGGGAGAGGTGGTTTCCATGGGAACAAATGCCTGCAAATGGTTCATTAGTACAAGAGAAGATTTAATTAATCTTTTCTCCCTACACCTGGCTAGCTATTCACCCCTTTCCCTATAGGTATGGGGGGGAAGGTCAGGGAATCCAAGTCTCCTTTCTCTTCTGCATTTACAAAATGCCATCGGCCATCTGGGTGGTATGCTAATCACACAAATACAAAGATTATTTTCAAAATCTCTTTGCACACCTAGCCCAAACTAATAAAATGTTCTTTAAACTTTCTAAAATATTAATATTAATTCTATAGCTTTTGGCACCTTGCAACACTAAAGGCATGAGTATTTGACATATTAATAGTTCATGATTTTCCAGAACTTTCAACAAGACTGATTGAAGTTAATAACCATTTCAGAGGTGTAACAAATATTTTAGTAGTTAGCCTACAGAAATCTAAGAATTGAATATACAAAACTTAATTGATTACTACTAGAATTTTAAAAGTAATTTAACAGCTTTAGATTCTTATCAAAAGAAAAAACAGGGTAGATGTATTTTATATTGCATTAATTCAATACACTGCAGTATAAATCACATATTTAAAATTTACTCTATAGCAATCTACAAAATAAACTAGATTACAAAGGTTCCCATCATTTCCTGAAGTTATTCTTTTTAATTTAACCTAAAGCTCCCTTAAGATCAGTATAAAATAAAACAATTTTGCTAATAAAATAAGCATTATATTCTGAAAAGTCTCAACTTTCTCAAGTTTAGCACTTTATCATTTTGGAGGAAACTGACAAGTATACCCCTGGGGGAGGGAGTTCAGTATTAACTCCCATCCTTTCACTAATAGAATTCTTCCAGCAGTGAATGATTTATAGTACAAACTGTTCACTAGGTAATTTTAGGCATATTATACATAATGTTTAATCTTATAACCTAAGGTGTAAGGTAATATTAGCACTGTTTTACAGATAAGGGAACTGAAGCACTGTTGGGCAGATAAAATATATTATGCTCACTTTGTTAGAGATGGCGCTGCCCACGTGGAAGCAGTTGCCCAGGTGATATTAATGTGTGTTGGGGGCGGGCTGTGGGCAGGCAAGATGCTTGTAGCCTGAGCCTTGGTTTTAAGACTAAGCCTTTCCCACCCTTTTTGATGTGGGTGGTACAATCCCATCATGCCTCAGATAAGTGACTTTGTATTAGAGACTTACCTATTTTGTATATTGGATTAAAGGTTTTGATTTCTACACTATAAAATGGGGGCGGAACGGGAGCTTGCCCTCTTGGTTCCTGAGATTAACAGAGGAGAGAGCAGAGAGGAGAGCAGAAAGAGGCCATGTGGAGGTGGCCAGGAGAAGCAGCCAAGATGGTGGAGTGCTGAGTGAGAAGCCAGTTTGTGCAGAGTTTGTGCAGAGAGAAGGAAGGAGATGGGGAACAGAGGTGAATAAGTCTGGTGAGCTAGAAACCTTTGATTCTAGGGAACTCGGATAAGTCAGTAGTTTTGTGAGCACTGAATGTGAGTGGGTTTTGGAGCCCAGTGTGTGTTTTTACTTGCCCACCAGGTGCAAGCTAGAATTAAAGATGATGGCCCATCAGTTTTTGGCTCCATTGTTTCTTTACCAACTGTCCGAATCCAATGCGAACCTGCATGGGCCAGGCAGCTGTGATGGTGGCCCTGTATACTGGCTTTACAAGAACAAAAAGATTAAGTGATATACCCAGGATTACAGCAATAATTGTACTGAAATTGAAAGCATCTGGCAATGTGGCCTCAGTCTAGTTTCTTAATCACACTATACAGTGTTTATTGTGAGCAAACTCATCCTATTTATTCATAAGAAAAACAATTAGGAATCAAAAATCTTGGATTCAAAATCATACTTAAGGCTGATAGCCTTAGTGTTTTCCTAAAGCTCCATTATTTTACTTCAATTTTAACCCTTAACTTTGTAATTTAATTGCCTTTTTCTGTCCCCTGTCTGGACAGTAAATTTCTCAACATTTTAAATCTAATGTTTAGTACAGAGCAGGCAACAAGCCTGAAACTTCCTGAAAGAGTGAACATATGGCTCAGACAAGCCTTATACTTTTAGGTGAATAGTTACATAACATTTCTGAGCTTCATCTTTAGGGCCTGAAAGCCTTCCCCTGCTTCTTTATTGTGAGGAACAAATTAAATTACATGAGAAGCACTACGTGAAGAACTAAGCAATACCGACTACTGGAATAGCAGCACAAGGAGCTCTGCAGACCAGTTCCCCAGGTGAAACAACCTAACTGGTGAAAACTATAAATAAAATAGCCATGTAAGATAGTCTCTGGAAATTGTTCTAAGGGCATACAGCCAAATGAGGAAATAAGATCTAAGTAGTACCGCAGTTTGCAGCATTTGAATAACCACCCATATCTTTCTGCCTCAGCTCAGCTCAGTGATAGACACTCCAGGAGGGAGTGGCCAAGAACACAGGGCTCCCTCTTCCCCATCTCCTCCTACCTGAGGTTTGTGTATCTGCTCAGGTAGAGTAGGCCACCAGCCGCAAAAAGGAAATCCTGTGACTATTAAAGTGTAAATGCCTATTTCCTATCTTTTCTGAACTGATTTGCAGAGCAACCGTTTAAAACAGTAGGTATACAATTGTATTTTGGGATCTATATTACACTGCCATTAACAGCACAAAGTAGATGGGAGGAAAGTTGAACTGGAGTAAGGAAGTGACACCAGATGGTTAACTTGAATTTACAGGAACAAATGAAGACAACCAGGAAAGGTATATAAGGTTAATATAACAATGTTTACAAATACATACTTGTTCTCCTCTCGGTGTAAGAGACATTAAATTAATGAAAGTAATAATTATAACAAGGTAGTGTTGGGCTGTACCATGTAGATGGAATATGAATGACAATAGCACAAAAGGGGGGGGGGAACTACCTGGAAGTAATGTGTCTATTTTTTCACTGGTGCTCAATAGACTGCAGTTTTAAAAACATTTCAGGCCCTCATACATTGTGAGAATATAAAATACTACACTATCTAAATGTCCAGTGTAAGGCACAGCACAGTGGCTCTAGGTTACGTGCTAGAGGTCAAATGCTGGTTCAAGGCATGGCTGAAAGTGGAATGTAGCTATTAAGGCTTCTAAATTTTGTCTACCATGATGTGCTACTTCTAGTGACTCCTTAGATACAACAGTGTTTCTTGAAAATTCTCTATTTTCTAGTAAAAGCTCCTTTGAAAAGCAGCTGGTCATTCCTCAAAAAGTTAAATAGAGTTACAATATGACCCAACAATTCCTCTCCAAGATATGTACTTACCAGAAACAAAATGTGTCCACACAAAAACTTGTGCACAAATGTTCAGAGAAACATCATTCATAAGAGCCAAAAACAAGCAAAATGTCCAAGTGATGGTTAAATAAAATGTTGCACAAGTACAAGAAATATTATTTAGCAAAAAACAGAAATCAAGTACTGATCCACGCTACAACAGGATGAACCTTGAAAACAATTCACAGAAAAGTCACATTAATTTTATATACATGAAATGTCCATAATAGGCAAATCTATGGAAACAGTAGATTAGTGGTTGTAGAGGGATGGGGTGAGGGGAGATTGTGGTCTTATGGCTAAAGTACAGGGTAGAGTACAGGGTCTCTTTGGGGAGATGAAATGTTATAAAATTGTGTCAGTTATGGCATAATTCTGTGAATATACTAAATCCACTGAGTTGTACACTTTGTTTGAATTACATGCTATGTGAATTCTGTATCAATAAAGCGGTTACCCAAAAACATTATCAAAATTCAGTGTAAAGCACAGCACAGTGGCTCTAAGCTATTTACTAGAGGTCAAATGCTGGTCCGAGGCATGGCTGAAAGTGGAATGTAGGTATTAAGGCTTCTAGATTTTTTCCACCACGATGTGCTACTTCTAGTGACCCCTTAGATACAACAGCCTTTCTTGGAAATTCTCTATTTTCTAGTAAAAGCCCAAGTTGCTAAACAGCAAATCATCATGGCTTCCAACTATTAATGGGGACTTTTCTTCACTAGCTTCCCATTCCATAGCTTATGCCACACACACACACATTGACCTCACCACCCCCACTTATTGCATTATAAACCCACCATGAGAAAACACTGTCTCATTCTTTTAGTAACTGTGACTCTTCTCCAGTCCTCCTCCCCAACATTTAGCTGACTTCACAATGACAGGGGACCTCGTGATTCCTTAGAGCCTCTTAAGATTATCTTCCTTAGTGTCCTCCCATCACTGACTGTGACCACTTCATAAATCAGATCCTTCCTACCAGCTAAGTGACAATTTCCCAGTCTGAAGGAGCAAAGAAGGGCTTGTCATAACCTACTGTCTCCAGTTTCTTCCAATCCTGCAGCGTGGGCTTTTAACGAAGACGGAACTTCAGACCTTGCATCTGTAAGATGAAAAGGATACTTCCTTCCAGACCTGGTAGGAATTTGAAGTGAGGTAGAAACTATGGAATTACTTAGCCTAGCCAAGCAACAGTAGATTCTCACTACTACGTGTAGTTGTGAGGTGACAGGTCTGTCCCCTTTCCAGGTTTTGTCCCTTTTAGTAAAAGGTTATTGGAATTACTACCTTCAGCTATGCCACTAGGTGGCACTTTTGGCTCACTAATGGAACCACTGACCACTTCAGTACTCAGAGGACTACCCTTGCACAACGTTGAGCTAGGTAACCATAGTCCACAACCACTCATTAATTCTCATGCCATGTGCTAGCTAGCGTGGTGGAATGGAAGACAGGAGGTGAAGAAGAGAAGGGTGGTATGAGAAGAGAGCTTCAGGCAAAAGAAAAAACATGTGTGAAAGAACAGGACTGTACCCATTCAGGAAAAGTTACAAACTACTGGAATGAAATACGCTATGTATGCAAGGCCACAGTGAGAAATGGTGCTGGAACTTGCAAGGGGTACATCAGGAAGGATTTGGAAGCTGGGCTTTATTGCCTAACTTTTCAAATCATTTAATTTGTGCAGTTGACAAACACTATGGCTCTTCCTTCTAGGAAAAAGGAAGAGAAAAACCACATTCAGAATTATAGAGGGTCTGCATGGTTATGGACTCCTGTGGTGGCAAGTGTTCCTATTTGCTTTCTGGTACTGTAGCTACCAGTCATATGTAGCGATTGAGCACTTAAAATGTGGCTAATGTGACTGAGGAAATGAATTTTAAATTTTAACTAGCCACATATAGAACAGCAGAGCTCTGAACTCTTTCCCACTACTGCCAACAAACCTTACCTACAGCAAGGGTCCACCATATCACACAGTGCACATACGGGAGAGTTCTAGCCGCACAGCACATGCTATTGTAGTGTTGGTTGTTGCAATGCTGGCCAGAAGATGAGAGCGTGAACTACAGCGTTGACAGTAGGGTACGGTTAGAGGGAGATTTAGAACACGTTGTGAGGACATGACTGATTACTGAACGTGGGGAGATGAAGAGGGAAAGAGATGACGGCAGGCTTCTGACTGGAGTCACTGGTGGTACCACCCCAAACTGGACTACAGGAAAAATGATCATTTTTCTCCTTGAACATGTTGAGATTAAGGAGCCAAGGGGGCCTGGCCAGGCGGTGGCGCAGTAGATAGAGTGTCGGACTGGGATGCGGAAGGATCCAGGTTCGAGACCCCAAGGTCGCCAGCTTGAGCGTGGGCTCATCTGGTTTGAGCAAAAAGCTCACCAGCTTGAGCCCAAGGTTGCTGGCTCCAGCAAGGGGTCATTCGGTCTACTGAAGGCCCATGGTCAAGGCACATATGAGAAAGCAATCAATGAGCAACTAAGAAGTCACAACACGCAACAAGAAACTAATGATTGATACTTCTCATCTCTCTCCGTTCCTGTCTGTCTATCCCTGTGTATCTCTGCCTCTGTAAAAAAAAAAAAAAAAAAAAAAAAAGAGCCAAGGGGCATGCAAGAAGAGACCCAGACTACAAAGAAAAATGGCTGTGGTGCTGGACCACATCAGTTCCTGTTGGTCAGAGAGCGCTGAGTATCATCAACATGGACATAATCACTGACCTATGAAGCTGGTAGTATTTATATGGAGAGTGAGAGAGAGAACAGGACTGCACTAGCATTTCAGGTCAGGGGAGGGTTAGAGAAACATGCAACCATGGGAAAGAAGCCAAGAAAAAGAAAGCCAGTCTGGCTGTTCATGAGTTTTGAGGAGAAAGTAGTCTGCAGTTTCAAATGCAGTAGATATGATTTAAGACAAAAATAGGTAAGTTTCCACTGAAATTTGCAACAGGGACATTATCAGTGACTTCTTATGGCAGTTTGAGTGGGAGAAGTACCACTTCTTCCCTGAACAAACTATCTAGATCGGTGGTTCTCAACCTTTCTAATGCTGTGACCCCGCATTCCAGTTCCTTATGTTGCGGTGACCCCAAACCAAAAAATAATTTTGGTGGCTACTTCATAACTGTAATTTTGCTACAGTTATGATTCGGAATGTAAATACCTGATATGCATTATGTATTTTCCGATGGCTTTAGGCGACCCTGCTGGGGTCGCGACCCACAGGTTGAGAACCACTAATCTAGATCTTTATGAGAAAAATAAACTTGTTTTATTTAATGTACTATGTTTTGGGGTTGCCTTGTTTTAAGAGCCTAATCTATTGTTAACTAATAGAACCTAAAGGCAAAAACAATGATTCTAAAAAATAAATAAAAACAAACAAAATACCCAGGTAAACATATTAAATATTCAGCAAGACTTTTATTTTAACAAACTTTTGGCTAATTTTATTTTTGAAAATATTTCCAAAAAGGAGTAGAGTAGAAGATAGGGTCAGCCAAATCCTCTGTTGCTGCTGATGGCTGCTTGAAGCGCTTCTTCAACTCTCTCCATCGTAGAATACTCAGGCAGGTAGAGGATACTAAAACATGTCTGTGCTCTGATGGGGTCTCTTTCATTCACATTTTCAGGACAGCGAAATGTTATTTTCATGGTCATTAAACCTTTCACTTGAATTCTGTCAGTTCCTGTAAGAAACACTAAAAAGCAGAATAAGATAGAGTGATCTGCTTCATAAATCTCCAAAATTTATTGAGAAAAAAATATTTTTATTCTAAACATTTATTGAGGGCCCATGTGTAGATCCTACATTAGACTGCACTGGGGACCATATCAGAACTGTCTGATACACAGTCACTGTCCTCAAGCAGCTGATAGTCTGGGTGGGGATATTAGATTCTTGTGCAGAAAAAGACACAAATGAGAAAAATAAAAAGGGTGTTGTAAGCTAGGTAAACAAGGTGCCACAGAAGTGCATGCCTCTTGAGTGTAAATGCTGTGGAGTTAGAGAAGAGAGAAACGACCAGGCAAGGAGGACTAAGGAGACTTCTGAGAGTGTGGAACTAAGCTAGGCCTTTAAGGAGTGAAAGGTTTAACGAGACCAAGGAATGAAGGTTTAAAGGCAGGTCAAGGAATTTCACAGAATGTCTGGAAATGAGAGGGTGCAAGGAACCATAGGAACTGGAAAATTGAATGATGACACAACTACAAAACTCCATGTTTACCTTGGATGAAGAAAAATGTGTTTGTGTGTGTGTGTGTATTTTTTTAAATTTTTTTTTACATGAGAGGAGAGGAGATGGGAGACTCCCTCACGTGCCCGACTGGAATCTACCTGGCAACCCCCATCTAGGGCTGAGGCTCAAATCAGCCAAGCTATCCTCAGTGCCTGAGGCTGATGCTCAGACTGACGACTGAACCCAGGTCTTCTGCACACTGGGCTGATGCTATCTATCCACTGAGCTAAAGAGAAAAATTTTAAAGCAATAAGCAGGGTTGAAATCATAGAAGAAAAGACCTATATGAACATTTACTTTTCGACGCTGTGATGACGTGGCACATAGGACATTCAACTGGGCTTGGAGTGGCTCTTACACTGAAGTATGACTAGTTACAAATTGTATTTAAGATAAGACAAACAAAATCTTATTCCATACAAAAAGAGCGTAAGATTATAGATGTATTCCTGATCTAATCCTTACCAAGGAACTTCTTTTTTTCCTCCAGAGTCAGTTTGTGTAAAGCCTTCCAAAACATCACTATGGTGGGATGTGAACTGTAATATCCTTGTTCGTAACGTGCATTCTAGAGAAAAATGCAAAGTAAAAAAGTATTCAGAAAAAAAAAAGTATTCAGAAAATAGAAAAGAAATTTAAATGAAAACTGCTTGGCCTTCATGCTGTACCTTTTCGAATGTTTCCCAGTCATAATCTGTATTTCCAATAATCACATCCTTTAGTTCTTCAGGGTGGAAAAATTTAATAATCTCCTTGTCACACACTTTGTAAAATCCTCTTTGAAATTCTTCATAAACGCCCTTTACGGAGATGTTGAAGATGTAATCCACACACTTAGACACATAGTCTGTCCTTTAATGAAACAAAAAAATGATTTGAGTTTACTGCAATACCCTGAACAAAATGGGAGAAAGGGTGGGAAGGGGGAGGTTACAAGTATTTTTCATATACAGTGGTACCTTGAGATATGAACAGACCAACATATGAATTTTTAAAGATACAAGCTGTGACTCGGTCTGTATTTCTGTTCGAGATCCAAGTGAAATTCCGAGATACAAGTCGTGATTCAAGAAGCTGCTTCTAGTTGGCACATTGGCACATGGGTCCAGTATTGGCAGTTTGATATACGAGTTGACTGACTTATGAGCTGTTACAGAACAAATTAAATTCGTATCTCAAGGTATCACTGTATTATCTAATTTAATCTTCATGAAGCTCTCTGAGGCAGATTCTTATGACAATTCAGTGAGACACAGTGAAGTCACGTGATTGCCCAGGGTCATAGTCAAGAGAATTCACACAGATTGAAAAAGTTTGTAAGAATTTTTTAAACTTTAGAAAAAAACATTTTATTATTTTAGAGAGGAGAGAGAGAGAGAGAGAGAGAGAGAGAGAGAGAGAGAAGGGGGGAGGAGCAGGAAGCATCAACTCCCATTTGTGCCTTGACCAGGCAAGCCTCAGGTTTTGAATCAGCGACCTCAGTGCTCCGGGTTGATGCTTTATCCACTGCGCCACCACAGGCCAGACAGTTTGTTAAGAATTAAACCTAACCTGCTAACAGTCATGTCTGGGAAATGAGTTTGGGAGATAAGGGAAATTTTGTATTTTATTTTATACTTTTCTGTCTTGGCTGAATTTGTGATAGGGAGTAATATTATTTGGGGTTAATGCATATAAAGAGATTTATAGTATTTTGGGCTATAATAGAGTTGCTTGTAGCAAATACTCTCAGTAAGAACAACTAGAAAAAGGCAGGTAACATATAAAACATATGGAGCTCCATGCTCCCTAACCTAAGACAAGACTCAAGAGACCCCTGGACTCAGAAGGGGAGCTCACTGAGGGGAACCCATCATTTCACTTGCAGTATTTCCCTCTGTCCCTTTGGCACATTTGCCAATTCTTTCAGGAAAGGGACTGAGCATAAAGTAGTTGTTAAGGGCAGAAACCCTTATGATAGCCATCAATAATACTGTGGGCAAACAGGGGTATAGTCATAAAACATACTACAGAGCTCGAAATGTTCTATTTCTTAATCTGTACTTTTTTCATCTGTGTACTTTGCTGTATGTTAAACTTCAATACAAATGTATATATTTTTTCCAAAGTGAGAAGCAGGGTGGGTGGGTGAGGGGGGGAGAGGCAGGCAGGCAGACAGACTCCTGCATGCGCCCGACCAGGATCCATCCAGCATGCCCACCAGAGAGCAATGCTTGGCCCCTCTGGGGCGTTGCTCTGCTGCAATCGGAGCCATTCTAGCACCTGAGGCGGAGGCCATGGAGCCATCCTCAGCGCCCAGGCCAACTTTGCTCCAATGGAGCCCTGGCTGTGGGAGGGGGAGAGACAGAGAGGAAGGAGAGGGGGAGGGGTGGAGAAGCAGATGGGTGCTTCCCCTATGTGCCCTGGCCAGGAATTGAACCTGGGACTTCCACACGCTGCCGGGCCAACACTCTACTGCTGAGCCAACTGGTCAGGGCTTCAATACAAATATTTTTAAAATAAATATTAAAATTAAAGAAAAATATTTGGCTTAGGCCAGAATGCTCACTAGATATCTCTTTGCCACTGGCCAACTAACAAGGGAACATTCTATAATCCTACATTCTATTGCTTTACATCCCATAAAGTGTTGGGAAGTGAAGACACTACAGTAACATCTACAAATATTAATACATACTGAGTGCCTGCTATGGACCAGGCACTGGTGTGGACTGCACAAGGCACTGGACATACAGTGTTGAGTAAGAACGACTGAGTCCATGCCATTATACAGCTCATCATAGTGGGGGAAGCACCGATCAGGAAAAAAGCAGATATATCCTAGAGGTAGGTAAAGTGTAATATGAAAAGAGAAAAGTAAAGCAGGGCAAAGGAAATCAGAAAGGTTGGTAGCATTATTCTAGATAGAAGGTTAAGGGAAGGCCTCTCAGAGCTGTTTTTTTTCCTTTTTAGAGTATAAACTCCAGAAGACATGCATATATACAAGACACACAGTAACTCTCTACCTTATTAAAAAATTAATTGGGAATGAAAAATTATAATAACTACAAGAAATTTTTAGAGCCCAGTGAAATACAGTATACAAACAAAACAAATTATTTCACTTTTGTGTACTTACTTGTTAGTCTGGTTGACAATTATGTCTCCTCCATTAGGAATTAACTCTACATCAGTTTTGTCCCAATGCACCTGTAACACAAATGAACTCAGAGAACAGCTCCAAAATAATCCTAAACAGTCTATCATCAACAACAATACTTTGAAGCATACCTCTTTTCCTCAAGAACAAGAAATGTACACTTTTGTCACAAAAACTAGCAAGAATTTACAAATAAAAACTGCCACCTTATGCAGAATGAAAAAAACAACCTTGAATTATCTATTTTAACTAATCATACTAAAAACTAATTAGAAAATTACCATATTTCAATATTCACTTTATATAGTATATACCTAGTGTGGTGAATTTGTACAATTGGCCATAAATCCCCCCCATCCAGGTATCCATGCCCCTTTGCAACGTGACTACAACACACTTCCCATCAAGACGGGGAGTCTGTTTCTTGAACCCTTGAATCTGGATGTGACCTTGTGAAGTACTCTGGCCAATGGGATCTGACAGAAGCAAAGGCATGAAAAGGAGCTTGTATGGTGGGGTTTGCCGTCTTTGTATGGAGTCCATCCTGTGGAGGAGCCTCAGCTAGCCTACTGGATGACAGCAGACAGAAGGGAGACAAGCTGTCCCAGCTGACACCCCACCTGCCAGCCAGCCAGCCTGTCAAGGACCAGGTAAGTGCGTGAGGCCACTGTGGACCACCCAGCTTAGTCAGCTGGCCCAGTCCAAACCCCACAGAATAGTGTTTGTTGTTTTCAGCCACTGGGTTTAGGTGGTGTCAGCTACACGGGAAAATCTAATTGATAAACCCAGCTCATGAACACTGAGGGGAAAAAAACCTTTAGCACTCACTTAACTCAAAAGTTTGCTTTTTTATTCAAGAGTGACATGTTCAGGTAAGTATTTAAAGGGTTAATCAGATTAAATCTGATCTGTAATTTGGTTTTTGTTACTCACATTAAAATGGATATAAAATACTTCTTCAAAGTCAGCCCTTTCTTCATCCAGAAGTGTTTGCAAACTCCTAAAGAACAAATAATTTTTAAGTTAATAATCATGATCAGTAGATACAGCTCATAAAATAAACATCAAGTGCAGGGCAATTCTGAAGGTGGGAGGTCAGGTACATTTCACAGGACCTGCTTCTCTGTGTATTCACTGATAGTCTAAACAGGGCCATACCTCAACTATCTCTAAGTGTGAGGTTAGTAGTTCATTTCCAATTCTGCAGGCTCCCTACCTGATTCCCTCTCTCCTCCTATCACTCTAATTTCCTTTACCTAATGATTGTAGGTTTCTATTTAGAATAGGATCATTAACATATTTACTGACACTGAAACTCATTCAGATAGGTGTTACTTTTATTTAAGCTTTGGGACTTTACTTACAGAACAGTAATTGATCTTTTAAATAGCAGGAATCACTTAGGAAATCTGTGGAGTGAAAAGGAGAACCTTCTCTGTATCTGCTGCCCCAATATCATCAAGCTCAAGACAGACCTGATCTACTACCTTGTTTCCAGGCATCTGTGAGAACAGAACAAGACGCTTCCACACATAAGACACACCTTAACTTGGGGGCCCAAAATTTGAAAAAAAAAGTATTACATAAATTTACTGAACTCAAGTTTTATTCATCATAAAATTCATACAACCCATCACTGTCAAAACTCCCATCCTCAGTCACTGTCTTCATATTGCCTCATCCTCAGTTCCATCTGTAGCATTCGAACTGCCACAGCCACTATACAAGACATGCCCAGTTTTTAGACCCCAAATTTTTCCAACGGTGCGTCTTAAACATGGGGAAATATGGTAAGTACTTAATATGGCAGGTACACAGGATGTCAATTTGAGATTAATTCCTTTTCTGTCACTAAACCCTGAGACTGTACGTAAGACGAGCTGATAGAAGTCTCACCTACAGCACTGTGAGATGTGCACAGCCAGAAACAATATAAATGGAACAGGTAAACTTGGAAGAGCTTACTTAACTCTTTTCTAAGGGTAACATGTCACTGGGGAGGGTGCTGGAAATAAAATTGACTCTGTTTTCCTACTGCACTTTTTATTGTGATATTGTGATATAAAACAGACTGTCTTTTATTCATGTTTTTTGAGGGGTGAAGGAGTCTAATGGGAACTCAACAGAAAAAACTGGATTCATCACAATACTTGGTTCATTAGCCTCTTATTACATGTCCCTGTATGGCTTATTGATGAATATGTTAATGAGGAACACCAGTGAGCTTCCCTCCCAAAACAAGAACTAAAACATTGATAATATACCAACCTGTAGGAGATACCTTCCCGATCCCATTTTTTATTCCATTTATTTATTTTTAAATTTCAATCTTTTTTATTAATTTAAATTTCTTGTGTTAACATGGATTCAAGTGTCCCACTCAATATAACACCCTCACCCCCAACCACATATTCCTCATTATACTCCCCTTGCTACTCTACCCTCCTTCCCTCTGGAATTTGCTATCCTGTTATTTGTATCTTTGTGTTATGTATGTATCTTCCCACTAATCCCTTCACCTTCTCTGATCCCGTCCCTCATTCCCCTTCCCCCTTCCCTCTGACAGCTGTCCCTCTGCTCCCTGTGACCCCCGCCTCTGTCTCTATTATGTTTCTCAGTTCACTCTGTTCATTCGATTCCACATATATGTGAGATCATATATTTGTCTTTCTCCACCTGGCTTATTTCATTTAGCATAATAATCTCCAGGTCCATCCAGGCCATTGCAAAGGTAAGATTTCTTTCTCTTTCATGGCTGTGTAGTAGTCCATTGTGTATATGTACCACAGCTTTTTAATCCCATCGTCTACTGATGGACTCTTGCGCTGTTTCTAGATCTTCGCTATTGTAAACAAGGCTACAATAAACATGGTGGTGCATTTCTTCTTTTGAATCAGTGATTTGGTATTCTTAGGATATGTTCCTAAAAGTGGGGTAGCTGGGTCAAAAGGAAGTTCTTTTAAAAAATTTAATTAATTATTTTTAATTTATTCATTTTAGAGAGGAGAGGGAGATAGATAGATAGAGAAAAGACAGAGAGAGAAGGGGGGTAGGAGCTGGAAGCATCAACTCCCATATGTGCCTTGACCAGGCAAGTCCAGGGTTTCGAACCAGCGACCTCAGCATTTCCAGGTCGATGCTTTATCCATTGCGCCACCAGATGGAAGTTTCATTTTTAATTTTTTGAGGAAACATCATTCTGTTTTCCACAGTGGCTGCACAAGTCTACATTCCCACCAGCAGTGCAGGAGGGTTCCCTTTTCTCCACACCATTGCCAGCACTTATTGTGTGTTGTTTTGTCAATGAGAGCCATTATGGCAGGTGGAAGGTGATATCTCATTGTGGTTTGAGTTTGCATTTCTCTGATGATTGGCGATCTTGAACATTTTTTCATAGGCCTGTTAGCCATCTGTATGTCTTCTTTGAAGAAGTGTCTATTCAGTTCCTTTGTACATATTTTAATTGGATCGTTTACCTTCCTGGTGTTGCATTTTAGAAGTTCTTTATAAATTTTGGTTATTAACCCCTTATCAAATATATCGGCAAATATGTTTTCCCACTGTATGGGTTGTCTTTTTATTTTGTTAATGGTGTCTTTGGCTGTGCAAAACCTTTTTAATTTGACATAGTCCCATTTGTTTATTTTGTCCTTTATTTCACTTTTCTGTGGAGATATACTAGCGAAAATATTGCTGCAAGAGATATTGGAGAGTTTAGTGTCTAAGTTTTCTTCCAAGATTTTTATAGTTTTGTGACTAACATTTAGGTCTTTTATCCATTTTGAGTTTATTTTTGTGAATGGTGTAAATTGGTGGTCTAGTTTCATTTTTTTGCATGTATCTGTCCAATTTTCCAAACACTGTTTATTAAAGACTATCATTACTCCATTGTATACTCTTGCCTCCTTTGTCAAGTATCAATTGACTGTAAAGGCATGGGTTGATTACAATGGCCTTGTAGTACAATCAGGAAGTGTGATACCTACCACTTTGTTCTTCATTTTCAAGATTTCTGAGGGAATTTGGGTTTTTGTTCCATATAAATTTTTGGAATATTTGTTGTAGATCTGTGAAGTATGCCATTGGTATTTTAATAGGTATTGCACTGAATCTATAGATTGCTTTGGGTAACACAGACATTTTAATGATGTTTATATTTCCTATCCATGAACCCGGTATATGCTTCCACTTGTTTGTATCTTCTTTGATTTTTTTTTCAATGTCTTATAATTTTCCGAGTACAAATCTTTTACCTCCTTGGGTAAATTTATTCCTAGGTACTTTATTTTCTTTATTGCAATAGTGAAGGGGGGACTACTGCAATAATGAAGTGTTTCCTTAATTTCCCTTTCTGATCATTTATTGTTGGTATATATAAATGCAACTGATTTGTGAATATTAATTTTATATCCTGCCACCATGCCAAACTCATTTATCAGGTCTAGTAGTTTTCTGACTGAGAATTCTGGGTTTTCTGTGTATAGTATCATGTCATCAACAAATGACAGTTTTACTACTTCTTTTCCAATTGATGCCTTTTATTTCTTCTTCCTGTCTGATTGCTGTGGCTAGGACTTCCAGAACTATGTTGAATAAGAGTGGTGAAAGGGGGCACCGCTGCCTTGTACCTGATCTCAAGGTGATTGCTTTTAATTTTTGTCCATTGAGTGTGAGATTGGCCGTCAGTTTGTCATAGATGGCTTTTATTATGTTGAAGTATGTTCCCTGTATTCCCACTTTGCTGAGAGTTTTGATCATAAATGGGTGCTGGATTTTATCAAATGCTTTTTCTGCATCTATTGGTATTATCATGTGATTTTTATCCTTCCTTTTGTATATGTGATGACTCATATTTACTGATTTACGAATAGTGTACCAGCCTTGCCTCGTGATGTATAATCTTTTTGATGTATTGCTGGATTCAGTTTGCTAATATGTTCTGGACCATAAATGGGAGAAAGCCATTGTAGCTTCGAGGCTTGGCAAAGGGCTGAGTTCTCCTACCTGCACCTCCTTATTGGCTGTGAGGCTGAGTATTTGCACCCACTTCACTTGCTTCCTTGACTTCCTCGAAGCAATTTATATGCCCTTCCTCTGACTCTTTGTTTTCAGATATTAGTAGATTTCACTAATGCATCCTGTTTATGCCTTGGGCGAGTTCCTGTTTTAGCCTTGGATGTGTAACTTTCTTTAAGGACTTCCTTGATTTGCATATGGCTACATAATAAAGCAAACTGAGGCTATGGGGCACTCTGATATTGCCATCAGCATTTGAAGAGTCCTCCCAGTCCCATTTTTTTCTTGATGAGTATGTTTCCTTAATTCCACACGGTTACTAGGAGCCGCGCTGGTCCGTGGCAATAATATTTTGAGATTTTAGCATCTACATTCATCAGGGATACTGGCCTTTCCTTTTTTTTCTTTATAGCGTCTTTTTTTCTTCATAGCATTTTGGAATGAGGATAATGCTTGCCTCAAAAAAGGGGCTTGGAAGTCTTCCTTCCTCTTGAATTTTTTGGAATAGTTTGAGAAGGATAGATGTTAGTTCTTTGAATGTTTGGTACAATTTGCCTATGAAGCCATCCAGCCCAGGACTTTTGTTTGCTGGGAGTTTTTTAATAACTGTGTCAATTTCATTTGTTGTAATCAGTCTGTTTAGGTTTTCTGATTCTTCCAGATTGAATTTTGA
The DNA here is from genome assembly GCF_036850765.1 of Saccopteryx bilineata. NCBI lineage: Eukaryota > Metazoa > Chordata > Mammalia > Chiroptera > Emballonuridae > Saccopteryx > Saccopteryx bilineata. The sequence continues at coordinate 193,957,229 of NC_089494.1, forward strand.
AAAATTGTATGTCTGTAGGAATAGATCCATTTTGCTTAGGTTGTTTAACTTTTTTGCATGTAGATCTTCATAGTATTTTTTTTTCATTTTTTTAAAATTAAATTTAATGCAGTGACATTGATAAATCAGGGTACATATGTTGAGAGAAAACATCTCCAGATTATTTTGACATTTGATTATGCAGTATACCCCTCACCCAAAGTCAAATTTCCTTCTGTCACCTTCTACCTGGTTTTCTTTGTGCCTTTCCCCTACCCCACCCCTCTCTCCTTCCTCGCCCCATCCCTCCTCCCCCATTGCCATAACATTCTTGGTTCATGTCTCTGAGTATCATTTTTATGTCCCATCTATGTATGGATTCATATAGTTCTTACTTTTTTCTGATTTACTTATTTCACTCCGTATAATGTTATCAAGGTCCATCCATGTTATTGTAAATGATCCGATGTCATCATTTCTTATGGCTGAGTAGTATTCCATAGTGTATATGTACCAAAGCTTTTTAATCCATTCGTCCTCTGACGGACACCTGGGCTGTTTCCAGATCCTCGCTATTGTGAACAATGCTGCCACAAACATGGGGGTGCATTTCTCCTTTTGGAGCCGTTCATGGTGTTCTTGGGGTATATTCCTAAAAGTGGGATAGCTGGGTCAAAAGACAGTTCGATTTTCAATTTTTTGAGGAATCTCCATACTGTTTTCCACAGTGGCTCCACCAGTCTGCATTCCCACAAGCAGTGCAGGAGGATTCCCCTTTCTCCACATCCTCACCAGCACTTATTCTGTGTTGTTTTGTTGATGAGCACCATTCTGGCTGGTGTGAGGTGATATCTCATTGTGGTTTTAATTTGCATTTCTCTAATGATTAGTGATGTTGAGCATTTTTTCATATGCCTATTGGCCATCTGTATGTCCTCTTTGGAGAAGTGTCTATTCATTTCTTTTGCCCATTTTTGGATTGGATTGTTTGTCTTCCTGGTGTTGAGATTTACAAGTTCTTTATAAATTTTGGTTATTAACCCCTTATCAGATGTATTGTCAAATATGTTCTCCCATTGTGTAGTTTGACTTTTTATTCTGTTCTTATTGTCTTTAGCTGTGCAAAAGCTTTTTAGTTTGATATAGTCCCATTTGTTTATCCTGCCTTTTATTTCACTTTCCCGTGGAGATAAATTAGCAAATATATTTCTCCGAGAGATGTCGGAGAGCTTACTGCCTATGTTTTCTTCAAAGATGCTTATGGTTTCACACCTTACATTTAAGTCGTTTATCCATTTTGAGTTTATTTTTGTGAGTGGTGTAAGCTAGTGGTCTAGTTTCATTTTTTTGCAGGTAGCTGTCCAACTTTCCCAACACCATTTGTTAAAGAGGCTGTCTTTACTACATTGTATTTCCTTACCTCCTTTGTCAAATATCAGTTGTCCATAGAGCTGTGGGTTTACTTCTGGGTTCTCTGTTCTGTTCCATTGATCTATATGCCTGTTCTTATGCCAGTACCAGGCTGTTTAGAGTACAATGGCCTTGTAGTATAACTTGATATCAGGAAGTGTGATACCTCCCACTTTATCCTTCTTTTTTAAGATTGCTGGGGCTATTTGTATTCTTTTTTGGTTCCATATAAATTTTTTTGAATATGTGATCTATATCTTTGAAGTACGTCATTGGTATTTTAATTGGTATTGCATTGAATTTATAGATTGCTTTCGGTAATATAGACATTTTAATGATGTTTACTCTTCCTAACCATGAGCACAGTATATGCTTCCACTTGTTTGTATCTTCCTTGATTTTTTTTATAAATGCTTTGTAATTTTCCAAGTACAAGTCTTTAGTCTCCTTGGTTAAGTTTACTCCTAGGTACTTTATTTTTTTGGTTGTAATAGTGAATGGGATTGTTTCCTTAATTTCTCTTTCTGATTGTTCATTGTTGGCATATAAAAATGCCTCTGATTTCTGAGTTTGATTTTATATCCTGCCACCTTGCTGAATTCATTTATCAGGTCCAGTAGTTTTTTGACTGAGACTTTAGGGTTTTCTATATACAATGTCATATCATCTGCAAATAATGATAGTTTTACTTCTTCTTTTCCAACTTGAATGCCTTTTATTTCTTCTTCTTGTCTGATTGCTGTGGCTAAGACTTCCAGGACTATGTTAAAGAAGAGTGGTGAAAGGTGGCACCTCTGCCTTGTTCCTGATCTTAAGGGTATTGCTTTTAATTTTTGCCCATATGATGTTGGCTGTAGGTTTCTCATAGATGGCTTTTATCATGTTGAGGTATGTTCCCCGTATTTCCACTTTGCTGAGAGTTTTGATCATGAATGGGTGCTGGATTTTGTCAAATGCTTTTTCTGCATCTATTGAAATTATCATGTGGTTTTTCTCCTTTTTGTTTATGTGATGAATTACATTGATTTATGAATATTGTACCAGCCTTGCCTACCCAGAATAAATCCCACTTGATCATGGTGTATGATTTTTTCCATATATTGTTGGATATGGTTTGCTAATATTTTATTGAGGATTTTAGCATCTATATTCATCAGAGATATTGGCCTATAATTTTCTTTTTTTTGTGTTGTGTTTGCCTGGTTTTGGAATCAGAATTATGCTCGCCTCATAAAAGGAGCTTGGAAGTCTTCCTTCCTCTTGAAGTTTTTGAAATACCTTGAGAAGGATAGGAGTTAGTTCTTCTTTGAATATTTGGTAGAATTCAGTTGTGAAGCCATCTATGAGAAACCCACAGCCAATATCATACTCAATGGGCAAAAATTTTCTTTGTTGGGAGTTTTCTGATAACTGTTTCGATCTCATTTGTTGTAATCGGTCTGTTTAGGTTTTCTGATTCTTCCAGATTGATTTTTGGAAGATTATATGTTTCAAGGAATTTGTCCCTTTCATCTAGGTTGTCTAGTTTTTTGGCATACAGTTCTTCACCGTATTTTCTTACAATATTTTGTATTTCTGTTGTGTCAGTTGTTATTTCTCCACTCTCATTTCTAATTTTATTTATTTGAGTCCTCTCTTTTCCTTGGTGAGTCTAGTTAAAGGTTCATCGAACTTGTTTACCTTTTCAAAGAACCAGCTCCTACTTTCATTGATCCTCTGTATTGTTTCTTTAGCCTCTATGTCATTTATTTCTGCTCTGATCTTTATTATTTCCTTCCTTCTACTACATTTGGGCTTTACTTGCTGTTCTTTTTCTAGTTCTTTCAGATACAGGGTTAAGTTGTTTGAGTTTTTTCTAGCTTCTTAAAGTGTGCCTGTAGTGCTATGAACTTCCCTATCAGTACTGCTTTTGCTGTGTCCCATAAATTTTGAGTTTGTATGCTCATTGTCATTCATTTCTAGGAATTTTTTTTATTTTTTCTTTGATCTCACTCTTAATCCATTCATTATTTAACAACCTGCTATTTAGTTTCCATGTGTTTGAGAATTTTTGAGCTTTTCTGTTGTGGTTCATTTCTAGTTTCATGCTGTTGTGATCAGAGAATGTGCTTGATATTTCAAGCTTCTTAAATTTGTTGAGACTGCTTTTGTGCCCTAACATGTGGTCTACCCTAGAGAATGTACCATGAGCACTTGAAAAGAATGTATATTCTGCTGCTTCAGGGTGAAAGGTTCTGAATATATCTATTTTTTTTAAATTTTATTTATTCATTTTAGAGAGGAGAGAGAAAGGGAGAGAGACAGAGAGGGAGAGAGAGAGAGGAGAGACAGAGAGAGAAGGTGGGGAGGAGCTGAAAGCATCAACTCCCATATGTGCCTTGACCAGGCAAGCCCAGGGTTTTGAACTGGCGACCTCAGCATTTCCAGGTCGACACTGTATCCACTGCGCCACCACAGGCCAGGCTGAAGATATCTATTAAATCGAGTTGATCTAGTGTGTCCAATAAGACTGCTGTTTCTTTGTTAATTTTCTTTCTTGAAGATCTATCTAGTGATGTTAGTAGGGTATTGAAATCCCCTACTATTACAGTATTGGTGTTGATCTCGCTGTTGATCTCGCCTTTTAAATCCATCAAAGTCTGCTTTATATATTTAGGTGCTCCTATATTAGGTGCATAGATATTTATAATAGTTATATCTTCCTGTTGGATTACTCTCTTTATCATCATGTAGTGGCCTTGTTTATCTCTTACTATATCCTTTGTTTTAAAGTCCAATTTGTCTGATATAAGTATTGCTACTCCAGCTTTTTTTTCATTTCCATTTGCATGAAATTTTTTTCCCATCCTTTTACCTTCAATCTATGTGTATCTTTTGTTCTAAGGTGTGTCTCTTGTAGACAGCATATGTATGGGTCCAGTTTTCTTATGCACGGAGCTACCCTATGTCTTTTGATTGGATCATTTAATCCATTTACATTTATGGTTATTATTGATATGTAGTTGTTTATTGCCATTTTATTCTTTAAAGCTGTATTCCTTTTTTTGCTATATTCTTTTCACACTTTGATCTGTTTACAACAGGCCCCTTAATATTTCCTGCAGCATTGGTTTGGTTGTAATGAATTCCTTGAGTTGTTTTTTGTCTGGGAAGCTTTTTATTTCTCCTTCAATTTTAAACAATAGCTTTGCTGGATAAAGTAGTCTTGGTTGTAGGTTCTTGTTCTGCATTACTTTGAATATTTCTTGCCATTCCCTTCTGGCCTCAAGTGTTTCTGTTAATAAGTCGGATGTCATCCTTATGGGGGCTCCTTTGTAGGTGATAGCTTTTTTTCTCTTGCAGCTTTTAATATTTTCTCTTTATCACTTAGCTTTGGTATTTTAATTATGATGTGTCTTGGTGTAGGTTTCTTTGGGTTTCTCTTTAATGGAGTCCTCTGTGCTTCTTGAACTTGTGAGAGTTTCTCCTGCATTAATTTAGGGAAATTTTTAGGTATGATATGATTGAACAAAGACTCTATCCCTTGTTCTTTTTTTCCTTCTTCAGGAACCCCTATGATGCAGATGTTATTTCTCTTCATGTTGTCACAGAGCTCTCTAAGAGTTTCCTCGGATTTTTTGAGTCTCTTTTCTTTTTTCTTCTCTGCTTTCTTGCCTTCATTCAAGTTGTCCTCCAACTCGCTGATTCGATCCTCAGCTCCGTCCATCCTGTTTATAATTCCTTCCATTGTGGTCTTTATTTCTGATATTGTATTTGTCATCTCCAACTGATTCTTTTTTAATATTTCAATATCTTTTTTATACTTGCTATTTCTTTATTTAGGTGTTCATAATGACCATCCATTGTTGTTCTAAGATCCCTAAGCATCCTTACAGTCATTATTTTGAACTCCGCATCTGGAAGTTTGATTATTTCCATATCACTCAGTTCATCTCCTGAAGGTTTCTCTTGTGGTTTTATGTGGATTGCATTTTTTTTTTTTTGTATTTTTCTGAAGCTGGAAACAGGGAGGCAGTCAGACAGACTCCCACATGCGCCCGACTGGTATCCACCCGGCATGCCCACGAGGGGGTGATGCTCTGCCCATCTTGGGGCTTCGCTCTGCTGCAATCAGAGCCATTCTAGCGCCTGAGGCAGAGGCCATGGAGTCATCCTCAGCACCTAGGCAAACTTTGCTCCAATGGAGCCTTGGCTGTGGGAGGAGAAGAGAGAGAGGGGAAGGAGAGGGGGAGGGGTGGAGAAGCAGACAGGTGCTTCTCCCGTGTGCCCTGGCTGGGAATTGAACCCAGGACTCCTGCACACCAGGCTGATGCTCTACCACTGAGCCAACTGGCCAGGGCCAGGATTGCACTTTTTTGTCTTCTCATTATCTGTGTTTGGGTGTTTTGTTTGTAGAGTTGGTTGAGTCTAGGCTTGGTGTTGTCTGCCTCCAGTTTTCAATTGTGTTATTTCTAGGACTTCTTGGGTTGGTATCAGCTATTATTTGTAATCCACTTTTGGATTTGGGCAGCTTTGAAGTCTTGATTTGTTTGTTTTCTTAACAGGTGATATGTGATGGGTGTAACCTGAGACTCTGAAGGCCACTTCCACCAACTAATCTCTCTGGGGGCATAGTGTTTTCTCAGCTTCAGTAGGGGGAGATGTATCTCAGATCTCCATGGAGACCTGAGTTACTGCCCCTCCTCCCCACTTCTTGTTTTCAGCTGTGTCTTGTTGCGCTGATTGGAGCTGGAGAGATGTCTGGAGATCTCTGATCCGGAAGCAATTCAGTACTGTTTTGTGGAAGGATCAGTCCCTCCCCCAGCTATGGCTGCCTCCAGCACAGACGAGACAGCTTTTTTAGGTCGTCTCCTGCATTCCTTAGCCCCTCACAGTCTGTCCCTCTCTCTCTCTCCTTTCCACTTGGGAGATAAGCTGGTCTTTTCAACATACTTCACTCCCTAGTCGCCAGGCAAGTGGCTGTGAGCAGTATTTTCTGCTCTTTTCCCCTGAGATCCCCTCTGGGTTCTCAGCCTCCCCCCCCCCATTCCTATAAGCAAGGGAGATTCAGGCACTCCCTACCAGGTTTGTTGTGGCTTCTTCTTTGCTCCTTGGTTTTTGAGAGCTGTTCTTGTAGTCCAGAGTTGGTTTTTCACACTTATTTTTCCTAAATTGATTTGTATTTCAGTTTGGCGGTGAGAGCTGGGCATCTGTGCATCTGCCTACTTCGCTGTCATCTTCCTCTCCTAATTGCTCTTGTTTTTGTAAACCTTCATAGTATTTTCTTACAATGCTTTGTATTTCTGTGGTGTCAGTTGTTACTTGTCCACTTTCATTTCTAATTTTGAGTCTTCTCTTTTTTTTCTTGATGATTCTGGTTAAAGGTTCATGAATCTTGTTCACTTTTTCAAAGAATTAGCTCTTGGTTTCATTGATCTTTTGTCTTTTTTTTTTTTTTAGCTTCTATGCCATTTATTTACACTATATTATTATTTCCTTCCTTCTCCTTCCTCTGGGATTTGTTGTTCCTTTTCTAGTTCCTTTAGGTATAGGGTTGTTTATTTGAGCATTTATTGCTTTTTAAGGTATGCCTGTGATGCTATGAACTTCCTTCCCTCTCAGGACAGCTTTTGCCGTGTTCCACAGGCTTTCAGTTGTTTTATGTTAATTTTCATTTGTTTCAAGAAAATTTTAGATTTCTTTTTTGATCTTATTGTTAACCCATTTGTTATTTAATACATGCTATTTAGTCTCCAAGTGTTTGAATGTTTTTCAGTTTCTCTATTGTAGCTGATTTCTAGTTTCATGCCATTGTGATCAGAGAAGATAACTTGATGCGATTTCAATCTTCTTAAATTTATTGAGACTTGTTTTGTGTTCTAACATGTGGTCCATCCTAGAGAATGTACCATATGCACTTGAAAAGAATGTATATTCTGCTGCTGTGGGTGAAAGGTTCTGAAGATATCAATTAAATCCAGTTGATCTACTATGTCATTTAAGTCCACTATTCCTTTATTTTCTGTCTAGAGGATCTATCCATTGATTTTAGTGGGGTATTAAAATCCCCTACTTCTATATACTATAGTATTGCTGTCGATGTTGCCCTTTATGGCCGTATAAATCTATCTTTATATATTCATGTGCTCTTATATTAGGCTCATAATTATTTATAATCGTTATATCCTCCTGTTGGATTTCTCCCTTTATTACTATGTAGTGACCATCTTTATCCCTTACTATAGCCTTAGTCTTAAAGTCTATTTTGTCAGATATAAGTATTGCTAACCCAGCTTTTTTCTTCATTTCCATTTGCATGAAATAACATTTTCCATCCCTTCAGTTTCAGTCTGTGTGTATCTTTTGTGCTGATGTGGGTCTCTTGTAGACAGCATATATACAGGTCCTGTTTTCTTATCCATGTATCTACCCTGCATCTTTTTATTAGAGCACTTAATCCACTTACATTTAAGGTTATTATTAATATGTATTTATTTATTGCCTTTTTATTTAAATCTACAATCTGCTTTCTTTCCATTTATTTTTTCCTTCACTCTGTTTACAGCAGCCCCCTTAACATTTCTTGCAGTACTGGTTTGGTTGTAACGAATTCCTTGAGTCTTTTTTTTGTCTGAGCAGCTTTTTATTTCTTCTTCAATTTTAAATTTAGCCTTGATGGATAGAGAAGTCTTGGTTGTAGGTTCCTGTTTTGCATCACTTTGAATATTTCTTTCCAATTCCTTCTGGCCTCAAGTGTTTCTGTTGAGTAGTCAGATGTCATCCTTATAGAGGCTTTTCTGTAGGTAATTAACTGCTTTTCTCTTGTACATTTTAGTATCCTTTCTTAGTCTCTTAACTTTGGCATTTTAATTATGATGTTGTCTTGGTGTAGGCTTCCTTAGGTCCCTATTTAATGCAGTTCTCTGTGCTTCTTGAACTTGTGTGACTTTTTGCTTCATCAATTTAGGGAAATTTTCAGCTGTGATTTCTTCAAACAGGTTTTCTATACCTTGTTCATTGTATTCTCCTTCAGGAACCCCTATGATGCAGATGTTGTTTCTCTTCATGTTGTTAGAGGTCTCTTAGAATTTCCTCAATCTTTTGAGCCTTTCTTTTTGCTGCTCTGCTTCTGTGCTTTCGTTTATCTTGTCTTCTAAATTGCTAATTCGATCCTCTGCTTCATCCAGCCTGCTGTTAATTCCTTCTTGTGCAGTCTTCATTTCTGATATTACATTTGTCATTTCTGACTGGTTCTTTTTTTATGATTTCAGTGTCCTTTTGATGCTTGCTGTCTAGGTACTCATTATGACCATCCATTGTTGCTGTAAGACTTTTTAGCATCTTAAAAATTATTCCTTTAAACTCTGCATCTGGTAGTTTAGTTACTTCCATTTGTTCTTTTTCTGGTGATGTCTCTTGTTGATTCATCTGGGTCATATTGCTTTGTCTGCCCATTTTGTCTGTGTATTAGGTAGTGCTGACTTTGAAATTTGTTGTGGTACCTTTATGAGAAAGATGGGCTTGGTGGTACTGACCTCTAGGCCACTTGATTTCCTTGGCTGTGGGAATGCTTCTCTAGGGTAGTATTTTCCCTTCTGTTGTATGAGTATTGAACACAGTTGGTCCTTCCGTGGATGTGGTTATCCCTTCCAGCTGGCTGGCTCTAAGGGTCAACCTAGATTGTGTGTATTAGACACTGTGCTGTGTCTGTTCTGTTGAGCATATTTATTCTCCACAGTGTCTGGTGCCTGCTGGACTTCTCCTCTGGGCATGCTGCTTGTGAAGTTAGCTGAGTGTAGGGTTGTTGCTGTCTGCCATCCACTACTGGTTGTGTTGATTTCAGGTCTTCTTGGGTTGGCATCAGCCATTGTTTGTAACCTGCCATGGGCTATGATGGGCTACCTGTCTGGAGTTACTGCTCTGTTCACTCTTTGTGTCTGCACTTCCCATGCCTGGGTAGTGTGGGAGAGTGGAAGGGGTCAACCTGTGTATACGGATCACCTTCCTCCTGATTAGAGATGACAGCAGCTCCGTAAAACCTTAAGCTCCAAAAGATTTGCCTCCACTTTTTAGCTCCTCCACTTTATCTTACAGCTACCTGGTCTTCCTGCAGAGTCTTCTGTAGAAAGAGTGTAGTATGGGCTCAGACTGGCCACACCTATCCAACCCCTCTATAGGTTGCAAGCTTGGTGAGTTAGGACAGCTGAGGTTGGAATACATTAGTGGGACTGCCTACTTCAAGGGTCTCTTTGTCAGGAGCTCAGTATGGGGAAGGTGGCCCCTACTCCAGAGCCTAATCCCTCAGCCACTCCTGGATACTCAAATATTATTTCTCCCCAGCAAGGTGAGCAGCAAGTTCAGATTGAGTAGGGCCAACAGTCCCCTCTGCAAAAGTTCTTGCAGCTGGTGAGGCCCTGGTCTCAGGGAGGAAGACAGAGAATGTGCCCCCACAGAAAGTGGCTAAGCCCCTTGACCAAACCCAACATTTGGCTCACAGTGACCCACACTTTAAATGTCCATACTCTAAGCCTCTCTCCCAGCAGGGCAGAATAGCACCGAGGCTGGCTGGCTGTGAAACTCCACCCTATGCAATGTATATGAGCTGCTGTGCCAGTGCTGATCACAGAAAATGGAACTATCCTCAGCTGGGCCTGGTGTGATGAGCCCTTCCTTAGGACATGCCACCAGGAAGGGTTGTTAGGTCCTGAACCAATGCTTTCCACAGCTGGCCAATGGATGTGCCAGCCTTGGGCTTACCTGGCAGGAACCTAGCGCAGACCAGTGGGAGGCAATGCCTGTGGCTGGCCCTCAGCAACCTTCTTGAAGCTACAAGTAATCCAGTGTTTGTGGCTGCCTCTGCTGGGCACAGTTGCACATGGAAATACCAAGCTGCACTCCTAGGCTGGCTTTTACCTACACTGGGCCTTGACCTTAAAAAGGCCAAGGTTCCCTGAGTCCCACCTCCTGCAGCCTCTGTCAGGTGGCTGCTTGTTGGGCTCAGGCACTGAAAAAACCTCTAGAGCCTGTGGCAATTCAGAGATTAGTAAGGGTGGTTCCTGCCCCTCAGCCCTAGGTGTCAAGTCTGTCTAGAATTTTTTCACAGATCTCAGTAGGGTATGGCCCCAGGAGTCTGGTGGGTGTGGCCTCTGAGACTGAGAGATGTGGTCTGTCTACAGCCTGGACAGTTTCTACTGAGTCTCCTGTGAGGCTAGAGCATTAGTCCTAGAATCCAGAGTGTGTGGGGGAATGCTCTGGCCTCAAAGCCAGAAAACTGAGTCACTGATGCATCCCCTGCTTCTGGCTTCTCAAAACAACCCAGTCTCCATAGGGTGGGGCAGGAGAGACTCCCGAGGATGGGGTAGTTCCTTTCCCCGAGGCTCATGCCCCTCAGAGGGGACTGCTCCAGCCAAAAAAGATGGCCACCGCAGTACTGGAGAATGACTCAGTACAGGGGTTCCAGTGGCCATTCCCCACAGCATCTCTCCCTGGGTCTTCAACTTTACACTCTCCTCATGCAACTCTAATCCTTTCAGCCCTCCCTCCACCAGTGCCCTGGGTAAGTGGCTGTGAACAAGATTTTCTGGGCAGGCCCTTTAAGATGGAGCCTTTGTCTCTGAGAGCTCCCATCTGTTTCTCACAGACAGAAACCCTAACTCTTTTCACCCCAAATGCTGTGTGGATGCCTCTTTTAGGCTCTGGTGCTCTAGGCTGAGATGCTGGGCCGGGGGCTGTGGACCCACACATCTCAGGGAGAACCTCCTCACAGTGAGAGTCCCTCTGGAGTCTGCCACTCGCTCCTGGGAATGGGGCAGCTCTTGATGCATCTTCGCTCTTCCTACCAGTCTTGGATGGCTTCTTCTGTGATTCTTGGTTATAGACTCCTCTTCGCTTAGTTTAGTATAAAGCTGGTTTTTCAAGATGATTGTTCTTAAATTAAGTTGTAATACAATTTGGTCCTGAGAGGTGGCAGTTGGAATGTCCTCCTATTTTGTGGCCATCTTGGAATCCAATCCTATCCCATTTTTCTCCATACTCAAAAAAATGTGTTTCAAATATCTCCCAGTGTAAAGAGTATTCTTTCATCATGGTTAAGCTATTTTGGGACCTGGGGCAAGTTACCTAACCTGTCTGTGTTCTCTTGATTAATAGAGAACTTCTTTAATCTTATTACAGTAAATTTACCAATCTTTCCTTCACTGTTGGTGTTATGTCTTAAGAAACCTCAAAAGTAAGAAAGAGATTTGTCCATATTTCCATTGTTTTTACATTTAATATTTAAGTCTTTCATCCACATGAGGTTGATTTTTTTGTGTGTGACATAACGTATGTGCTCTCATTTCCCCCAGGTGCATTAATTGAATGGTACTCTTATTCCTGTTGATTTAATATGCTCCCTCTAACAAAGTTCCACATATGCATGGGTCAGTTTCTGTTCCACTGGGAAACTTGAACCCAATACCCATACTATCCTAATTAATGCAGCTTTCTAATAATTCTTGATATCTGGTAGGACAAGTTCCCCACCCTTATTCACTTCACTGGCTATTCTTGGTCTTTTGTTCATTGGTATGAATTTTAGAATCAGCTTGTCAAATTTTATAGTAAGCCTTCTGGGATTAAAACTGTGGAGTTTTACTCAATGGAGAGTTTAGTGCTTCTCAAAGTGTCGCCCAGACCCACAACTTCTGGGGAACCCTGGGGACTTTACAGCAGGGTCCATGATGTCAAAACTATTTTATAATAATACTAACATGTTACTTGTCTCTTTCACATTGTCACAGGTATAGTATCTTTACCAGAAGCTCTAGAATACCTAATATTTGTGTATTCCTGAATTTAAAACACTGATCACTTTTAATTTCTAATATTGAAAATATTGACAAATGTAACCATCATAAATAGAAGTTCTTTGGAGTCCTCAATAATTTTTCAGTCTTAAGACCTAAAAGTTTGAGAAACACTGATATAGATCTAATGATCTTTACTAAGTTTATGTGTATTAAGTTAATAAGCTTATTAAGTCTTCTTAGACATAAGCATTATTTAGGTAATTTTTAATGTTTTCAGTAAAAAACAAAAACAAGTCAAATTTATCTCTCCTTCTTTCCAAACCTTTTGCTTTTACTATTTTTCTCTTCCTCTTATTATTATGATTAATAGTTGGACTCTGGAACCAGACTTTGTTCAAATCTTGGTTATGTCAGTTTAGGACATACACTGGGGCAAGTTACCTAAGCTGCCTGTGTTTTAGTTTTCCTCATCTGTAAAATGAGAATAATATTAATAATAGGATCATACCACTGTTCTCATTTTTTGAAAATCTCCAGTCCACTGTGCATAGATATACAAAAAAAATATATAGTTCCTTTCCTGAAGAAGGTTTAGGTAACCCATATATATGAAATATATTATACAGTATACATTAGTATACATAAATCCTTGCATGGTTGTATATTTCTGGGTGAAATGTCCAGAGGCCAAATTGATGCATCAAAGCAGCATACACATTTTTGATTCTGGTAAGAAACAAGACATTTTTTCTCTGAAAACGAAGTTATCATTTGCACATCCACTAACAATACCTGAAATTAGAGTGAACCTTTTCCTAAACCCTTACTAGTAACATATAACATCAGTATTTCCAACCACTGTCTCTTTAAAGTATATATTAGCCCCTCATTTTAATCTGCATTCTGTGATCATCAGTGAGACTGATCATGTTTTTATTTATATACCATTTTGTTTCTTTTGTGGGCTGCCTTTTTGATTACTTTGTCAGTTTTTCTCATGAATATATAGGAACACTTTATACAGCAGGGATAGTAATCCTTCCTACTGTATGTTACCAATATTTTTTGGAAGGTGGTGGGTTGTCTTTTAAACATGAATTTTCATTTCAAAGATAGTAACATGAAACAACATATAAAATAAACATCATCGTCACCTGTGCTCTGTCCATGGCTGTGCCTATGCAAATAAAGTTCAATGATTAATGCAAGCACAGAATACTAATTATAGAAAAAATATACTTTTCTTAATTTTAGTAAGTTAAATTATTAATCGAACAATTCTTGCCAAAGTTAAAATAGGTTTAAAGTACCTAGAATGCTACTTTTGTACATGAAAATATTACTGCAAGGGCGGGAGGGTGTTTAAATATTTATCTAAATATATGTTAGGCAGGGTTCTGAAAAAGGAACTATGTTTACTTACTTTCCAAAAACAGGACTGAGTTCTTTCAAGTCTTCCAATGATGGTGTTTGGTCCAAAAGTTTCTTAAACAGAGCCAGTGGGAAAGGGATGTTGGCAACATTACAGTTGAACAGAGAAAGTCCACATAGAATCCCAAAGAAGAAATATCTCTTCTCCTCAAATTTAGGCTGAAAAGAGAAAAAAATCTTAACATATTACAAATTTTTACCAGTACAATGGCATATTTATATTAGGTAAACATTTTTTCCCCTTTCACAAAATCAAATCACAAATTAAAACCAAAAAGCTTGAGATAAGAATATTTAATCATTAAGTCAATTTAAATCATTGTCATTGTTTTGGTCACTAAAAGCATTAACAGAATGAGGGCTGAGGGGATAGATGTTGTTTAGGGGGTAAAAAAACTACACCTACTAGAAAATAAGTCCTAGAGATCTAATACACAGTAGTGAATACAGACAACAATATCATATTATAATAATCAAGTGTGGGCCCTGGCTGTTTGGCTCAGTGGTAGAGCGTCGCCCTGCATGGGGATGTCCCGTGTTCAATTTCCAGTCAGGGCACACAGGAGAAGCACTTATCTGCTGCTTCTTCACTCCTCCCCACTCTCATTTCTCTCTCTCTCTCTTCCCCTCTAGCACCCATGGCTCAATTGGAGCAAGTTGGCCACCCGTGCTGAGGATGGCTCCATGGCCTCTGCAGAGCTCAGCTGCTGAGTAACAGACCAACACCCCAGATGGGCAGAGCATTGCCTGCTAGTGGGTTTGCGGGAGTCTGTCTCTGCCTCCCTCCTCTCAATGAATAAAAAAACAAAACAAAATGCAAGTGTGCTATGAAACTAGATCTTAATTATTCCAACCTCTAAAAAGGAATAATAATTATGTAACGTGACAAAGATGCTAATTATCACTTTAATGGGAAACATAATATATAATTGTCAAATTAACATGTATAGCTTAAATCTACACAATGTTATGTCATTTATTTCCATAAATAAATAAACAAAAGCATCAACAGGAATACAAGCATATTAGGCTCAGTAATCCCCATAATTAAAGTTTTCACCATTTTCTTTCATAGCCTTTGTCTTCAAATTCATCAAGAAAGACAGAACTATAACAAAGAATGATGACCTCAGAAAGAAGGGGTTCATTTTTTTTATCCATACATTTCATAAATGGTCAAAACCATATATTGCTCAATTTCTCCCATGTGAACATGAGAATCCAGGAAAAGTGGACCCCATTTTAGAGAAAATAATCAAATTTTTAGAATTAAAATTTCTCTCTACAATTATATAATTAACTCTACTCCTAATATAAAATACTCTAGGATAACCTAATTTTCTATGGTATGTGACATATCTTCTCCGTCAGGCAATACCAGAAGCAAAGAAAAGAAGACTTACCCTAACAGGAAACCACATGTAGGAAGCCTCTTTAGGATACATGAACATCCCATATTCTGGCCGAGTCATCTCTTCAAACAAGCAGTGGAAAAACTCTGTCCTGACTCCTCCAAAGTTACATCCAATTTCTTCACTAAATGAAACCTGAAGAAATAGAGCAAATAATACATCACTTCTAGGGCTGTGTATTGTTATGTATTAAATCTCACTTAATAGTAATAATGAATATTACTGTGGGCCCAAGTATTTGGCAGGCACTAAGGTAAGCATCACAGTTATATAATCATACTTAATACCCTATTAGTTCTATGAGACTTCAAGAATTTAAATAAGTTTCCCAAGATTATACAAAAGCTAAATGGTGTAGCCTAGGTTTAATGCTACGTCTGTGAAAACCTCAGAACCTAGTCTTTTTTTTTTTTTTATCTATTCATTTCTATTAGAGAGAGAGGGGGAGAGAGAGAGGGAGAGATAGAGAGAGAACAGGAAGCATCAACTCCCATATGTGCCTTGACCAGGCAAGCCCAGGGTTTTGAACCGGCGACCTCAGCATTCCAGGTCGACGCTTTATCCACTGCGCCACCACAGGTCAGGCAGAACCTAGTCTTTAAACACTAAATTGACCTCAGTTGGCTCACTGATATAAGGTATGTTAAGTACAATAAAATAAACATAAAGAAATCAGAAATATTAGAATTTTCAAAAAACTAGAGCACACAAAGTATTTACTGGCATGGCTGTTTACTCCCTAAGGAGGTGGCACCAGTCTCTCCCCAAGATGATCCTATCAGCCCATCTTTGCTCCTGCAGTTCCTCGCTCCTTCCTGCCTTGCCCTCTTGGGAGTCCTTCACGTCAGTTTACAAAAGTGGTAAGTTCTCCCTTATCCTCACCTCAACACCACTGTTTCCAAAAAAGACATTATTAGTTCCTCCTCCTCTAGGTTGCCAAATTTTGGAGAATACTGTCACCAACTCCTAAACCCATCTCTCTACTTAAATGCTTTTCTCCAGCAGAACCAAGAATGCTTTCTTTTATGAGGAACTATGGAGTTTTTTTATTTCTCTCTTCTTTTTCCCACTGCTTTAATACCAGACATTCTTTTCTCTCTGCTCTTTCCTTATATTCTAATTTTTCTTTTTAAAACTTCATTACTTACAGGGATGTAAACTCATATCCAGACATCTTCTCTTCTGATTAACACACACTCATTTCCAAAAGGTCTGCTCAACATTTCCATTTGGATGCTCCACCAACACTCCCTAAAAGTTCCTTTTACTGGTTTATTTGGATGGACAGAGTGCAAGTTCCAAATCTCGGTATATAAATCTTTCTAAGACAAGGTGTTAAACCTGTTCCTCCCTATAGGCAAGTTCCTTAAGAACACAAAGCCTATTTTCCCATGAGGTTATCAGAAAGATTAAATAACACATGTAAAATGCCTCCCACTCTTTGGAAAATACAACTGTTTATCAAAGGTTACCTAAATTTTAAAAATGCATGAATGGAATATAAAAGTGGAGCTAAAAAGGCAGAGTAGACTAGCCGTCTGACACAGACTGGAATCACATGAGTTCATAAGATATTTTTTAATTTGCATATAAAAATATACGGAAATGCCAAATCTAACTGCAAACCCTGTTGCAACATACTTTTAACATAGATTTTGAGCTTTAGTCAAGTCAACCTTTCTTTAATCTGAGTATAATATGTGATAAACTACAGTTCCCATCAAAACATATTATCAGACAAATCTTTGTCTTAAGTAGGAAATCTAGGATCTGAAGGTTGGGTTCAAATCTTGGCTCTGGTACTTATCAACTGTGTTACCCGTGGATAAGGGCCAAAAGTTCTGCGTCTGTTTCCCCATCTGTAAAATGAAGGAATAACAGAACCTTCCCGAGGCTGTTGCCGAAAGGGCTACACAAGTAAATATAAAGAGTTCACAACAGTTTCTGGCACAAGGAAGACATTCTCTAGATCTACCAAGTATTATTATTATTATTATGCTGCATCAAATACACACTAGTAAGACAAATTCTATGGTTACTCAACCAAAGACCATTTATAAATGTTCAGAACATGGTAATATCTACAATTATACCCTATAAAACTGTGTAGTCAATAAACAGAAAGTTTGCTTTTCCACAGAGGAATTTGGGTCCCGATGAGAGCTGAAACAAACCCTCAATTCTCTGCTATGTCAAACCCATTTCACTGGGCCCCCTGAAAGTTGGTGACTCAGGAGAGACTGGACCACTTAGGGTTGGTACTGGACTTGACCTGACCAGGCTGGGAGAGGACAACCATTCTTCCTCCTGCCCCTTCGCCCAAGTGTACTGTGGAAGTGCCTGCACCTACCATCTGACACTCACCGGTGACCAGGGAATCCGGGGAACTCTAGAACAGACCACCTCAGCAGCAGAGATCATTTCCTCTCTGTAAGACTCGTCGTTACATTATTTTATATTTTCTTTCTCTCAGCACCAAATTATTGAGAATTATACTTTACCAGTAACTCCCTCCTCAGATCTTCATTCTCAAATTCATTTAGCTGGCTTAAAACATCCTCAATCAAGTGACTCCTTCTGACTGTTAGATTAAAGGTGGGCACCAAAACTAAACTGGACTCTCCATCTTCCATAATTCCAGCCAACTGCATGCAAACTCTAAGATTTTTCTCCTAGGAAAACAGAAATGTTTCACTTCATTTCACTATTTGCTTTAAGTAGAAATTTATAAATTGGAATAAATGGTTCGGTTTATTGTAGGTGTATGTCACAAACATTAATAAAAAAGAGCCTTATCTACCCCACTGGGGTAAGCTATACATTCAGTATTTACCCTCAGTGAGCAGAAGAAAAATGGAACCTAAGAAATGGTAGCCACCCTGGGTGAGCAGGAAAGTGACCAATGGCAGGCTCCACTGGACCACTCTATCCTATAAACACAATTATGAATACTTTAGTTACCAAAGCTAATTATAACCAATAGGCTAAGGGATTGATTAGCAAATAATGAAGCAGCACACTAAAACATAATATTTTTATTCAAAAGAGAAGTCCAGCCCTGGCCAGACAGCTCAGTTGGTTAGAGCATCATCCCGAAGTGCAGAGGTAGCCAGCCAGTTCCATCCCGTCAGGCGCACGTGGGAATAGATCTATGTTCCTATCTCTCTTTCCCTTCCTATCTGTCTCTAAAATCAATAAAATAAACCTAGCCTGACCAGGCAGTGGCACAGTGGATAAAGCATCAGCCTGGATGCTAAGGATCCAGGTTCGAAACCCTGAGGTCACCAACTTGAGCACAGGGTTGCTGGCTTGAGCAAGGGGTCACAGGCTTGGCTGTAGCCCCCACTCCGGTCAAGGCACATATGAGAAAGCAATCAATAAAGAACTGAGGTGCTGCAATGAAGAACTGATGCTTCTCATCTCTCTCCCTTTCTGTCTCTCTGTCCCTGTCTGTGTGTCTGTTTCTCGCTAATAAGTAAATAAAATACAGAGTCCTGAAGTTTAAGAGAAGAAAAGTTTGTAGGAAAAGTTCAGGTATGAGAGACCTCTCTAAAGATATCCTATTCTTGGAAGAAAACCCAGACAAAAGATTTTAGGTGACAGATAATCTAAGAAGTTAAGGGGAGAAAGACACAGAGAGACACAGACAGAGATTGTCCACCTAAAACCAAATGGCAATTTGCGATCACTGAAGTCTGTGGCTCTTAGCAAAACAAAGAAAAATAAGTTCTACAAATTATTAAAGTCAAGAGAAAATAATTAAGAGGATGAAGCAAATCCTTGACTGTGGCTCAGTGGATAAAAACTGTTCTAGTGCATTGAGGTCACTGGATTGATCCTCAGTCAGGGCACATACAAGAAGTAATCAATGAGCCTGACAAGGTGGTGGCACAGTGGACAGTGTCAGACTGGGACACAGAGGACCCAGGTTCAAAACCCTGAGGTCACAGGCTTGAGCCCAAAGGTCACTAGCTTGAAGCCCAAGGTTGCTGGCTTGAGCAATAGGTCACTTGCTCTGTTGTAGCCCCTGGTCAAGGCAATATGAGAAAGCAATCAATGAATTGAGCTGCAATAAAGAATTCATGCTTCTCATCTCTCCTTCCTGTCTGTCTGTCCCCATTTGTCTCTATCTCTCCCTCTGTCACAAAAAGAAAGGGCAATCAATGAGTATACAACCAAATGGAACAACTAAGTGGAATGGCTAGAGGACGCTTCTCTTCCTGTTTATTCTCTCTCTCCTTCTCTCTCCCTTCCCCCTCCTTTCTTCTCTCTCTCTCTCTCTCTCTCTCTCTCTCTCAAATCAATGGAAAAAAGTTTTAAAAAAGATGAAGCAAAACAAAATTTTGTATCTTCTTTATTTTCATTTTCCTTTGTTAAATATCTCAACAGTTGTACTAGAACTCATAAATCAATTTATTTTACTATGGTAACTGCATTTGTGAAAGGACCTACTTTTATGACATATATTTGGATATTATTCATACATATAAAGAAGCATATATGAGAATAAAAAAGATAATAAGACCTAACACATTTGGGCATTTACTTTGTGTGAGGCACTGTTCTAAATGCTCTACCCAATTAACAAATTTAATCCTTACAAAAAGGTAATAAAGTACATTTCTCAAAGCATTTTAAACTGTCCAATTTTAACTTCAGAAGCACTTTGCTGGATATGTTGACCAACAGAAGCAATTCAGCTGATGACAGTCATTGAGAAGGGATACCTTTCACAAACCTTTGTTACAGTACCATCCCAGGCATGAATTTGGGTCCAAATTTCATCTATTCCTACTGCTATGTTTTCTTCACTAGACTGGATTTCTTTAAATAATAGTGATAATTCCAATCAAGTCCAAGTCTGCTATGCTTCTTTATGTGCCACTCAGAAGATTAGGCACCAACCTGAAGGCCAAAGGTCTACAACTAGACTAGCTGCCCAAGCTTGACCCTGTGCTACTAAGGCCCTAATATGCCTCAAGGCCAAGCCAACCCAAGTTGTGACATTCCTTCCTGTCTTCGTCATTTGAGTATAAGCAACATCAATGCTACAACCATTAGTTTCATCAGTGGGTGGCTCCCTAATTACCCCCAAAGTACTGTACACTTAAGAAGACATTTATCATTTGATTTATTAATAAAGAAATTGGCATACATACCTGTATTTTTAAAAGTGAATCTGCATGCAGTAGTTTAATTTTTGACACAATATTAAAGATAAATGGAAAATGACTAAATATGACAGGATGCTGGATGTCTACTGAAGTGTCCTAAAAATGGAAATGATGAACAATTCTGATAAATGAAAGGACAGAGAAATCTTACTTCTTTTACCTCACAGCCTTAAATCCCTGATGGTTTAAGATCTTAGTACTTATGACCACAGCAACTCAAATTGCTGGTCAGTAGTACTTAGACGATAAAATTCTAAGAAAATATTTTATAAGAACCAATGAAAGGTATATAGGCCTAGTATTTTCAGTGTTCATTTAATTTGCCAATTAATTGTAAACTCAGGATACTTTCCCAAAGAGTCTGTTCTACTGTAATCCATACTTCTGAAATGTAAATTAAACGTCAAAGTTCACATGTATTTGGTAAGCGGGGGAGTGGGATAACATGGATAGCTGCTTAGCTCAGACAGTTCTGCCAGGCAAGGGCTGATGTGCAAGAAGCAGGATTGTAAGCTTCAGAGAGAAAACAAACAAACAAACAATACCTCAAGTCAGCTACTGAACTGGCAGCAAGATCCCCTCCGCTGTCTTCTAAGAACATATTAAAAAAGCACTTACACACAAGATGCCTCCCCCAAAGCTGCAGCTCTTTCGCTCCTGGTTCCTGGTGGGTCACCCTGACATCTACGCCCAACTTAAGCAGAGTCCCGCTTCCATCTGTTCTTGCTGCAGTACCAGCAGCCCTCTAAACTAGAGTGTGGGTATGTTCCCACCCTCGTGTTCTTGTGCCTTTTTCATATTCGTGTGGCACTTCCCACCATACGTTTTTCTGGTGTGCCCCAGCTATTTGCCAAGGTAGCAACCTCTTTTCTGTTAGTGCTCCGCTACAAAACTGCACAGGTTTTGAGGAGTCTGTCCTGCTTTTCCTGTAACCCCTGCTATTTCTATTGGGCAATTTTGTAGAGTGCAAGGATTTCTGGAAACTCATG
Organism: Saccopteryx bilineata; assembly: GCF_036850765.1. Lineage (NCBI taxonomy): Eukaryota > Metazoa > Chordata > Mammalia > Chiroptera > Emballonuridae > Saccopteryx > Saccopteryx bilineata. The sequence goes on from NC_089494.1 coordinate 193,978,393, forward strand.
CAGAAAGTTCTAGCACAAATGCCTATATTAACTCACTGATGATCAAAGTTCCCCCTTTAAACATGCAATACTTACTAAGTCCATTTTCCAAGAGGACCTTCTATGTGCATCTTCATAAAAATCAAGGCAGTTTGCGAGTTCATTTACTTGGAAAATATTTTCAGGCAGTTGACATTTAATCTGGTTTACCTTAAATAAAATACAACCTATGAGAAAGTTTTACATACAAAGACAATTTTGCTTAATGGCTATTTGATTATCAGGATAAATGCAAATTAAACAGTCATAATGACCAGAATAGTTTTACTCAATTCCACCATTGGTCAAAAACCCACATTTTCAGGAACATAAAGAATGCCTAACATTTAACAGTAGAAATTGATAGTTAGGATGATAAACTTCTAGTTACTTTTAATTCATAGAAAAGCTTTAAAAAACTTTAAGTTTAAAGAAAAATATAATATAAATCCAAAATATTCTAGGGCCCAATATTGCATGTCATGTTCTTCAGAGCTTAACAATATCCTATTTACAGATGCTCCCTCCTAGCCTTCCATCCCGAGGTGACCAGGGTTATCATGAATTACATATGAACACTGGCAAAGTGCTAACCATCAAGCAGTGAAGACACTGATAAAGACACTAGATGTTTTGGACATGACTGACGATCAGTATTTGACCTGGATGGGCATAGTCCTGGCCTCTTTGGCTCTGTAAGCTAAGACCATTCATCTGAAATACTCTTACAGACTCTGGCCCACACCCCAAATGACCCAGGCCCCTTAGTACCACCACCTAAAGCATGGTAAAGCTGTTTCGCCCCTGTAACTACGGTCCTCTGGACTCTGCTGATCTCAATCTTGCACTGTCAACTGCCTTATGATTGCACAGAAAATGCAAAAGAATCTACAGGTAAATTACTAGACATAATGTGAGAATTTATCAATTTTGTTGGCTATAAATTCAATTGTAAAAAATCAGTGCATTTCTACAAACCAATTGATAATTTCTTCAGATACAAAATTCCACATATATGAAATACCTTGAAATAGATAACTAAACATATCCAAGACTTTCATGGTAAAATAAGAAAACTTGATTGAGAAACTTTTAAGGACAACCTAATAAGTGACAGAAATAGACACCACAAAGATTCACAGTAGTAAAGATGTCAATTCCCCCTAAATTGAAATAAGAGACAATGCAACTTGAATCAAATTCCTAGTAAGGTTATTTGTGTGTGTGTGTGTGCATGTGCGTGTGTGTGCATGTGCGTGTGTGTGCATGTGCGTGTGTGTGCATGTGCGTGTGTGTGCATGTGTGTGTGTGTGTGTAACCTGAGAAGTTGATTCCAAATTCCAAGTGCCAAAAATAGCCAAGACACGTATCAAGAACAAGGTGGGGGCCCTGGCCGGTTGGCTCGGTGGTAGAGCATCAGCCTGGCGTGTGGAAGTCCTGGGTTTGATTCCTGGCCAGGGCACACAGGAGAGGTGCCCATCTGCTTCTCCACCCCTCCCCCTCTCCTTCCTTTTTGTCTCTCTCTTCCCCTCCCGCAGCCAAGGCTCCATTGGAGCAAAAGACGGCCCGGACGCTGGGGATGGCTCCTTGGCCTCTGCCCCAGGCGCTAGAGTGGCTCTGGTTGTGACAGAGTGATGCCCCGGAGGGGCAGAGCATTACCCCCTGGTGGGCGTGCTGGGTGGATCCCGGTCAGGCGCATGCGGGAGTCTGACTGCCTCCCCATTTTCAGCTTCAGAAAAATACAAAAACAAAACAAAAACAAAAACAAAAACAAAAAGAACAAGGTGGGGGTATCTCTCTTACCAGATATAATCAACACAGAACTACATAAAATGACAGCTGTATGAAAAAGAACCCAGAAATGAATCCCACCCACAGAAACGTGTTTCCTGAGAGTCTGCATTGCCTATCAGCAGGAAAAGGACAGAATATTTCAATAAGTGGTGTTCAAAAATTTTTTCATATGAAAAATAATAAAAGTGAATTTAAAATAAATTTTCAATTGGATTAAATACCAATTTGTGAAAGACAAAGCTAGACCTGGGTAAGAGTGGTCTCTGCTGAGTCCATGATTTAAGGTCCTTGCTGTGGCCTTCCTCTAGCCAACTGCCTTCCCACAGGGAAAGTAAGGGTCTGAGGGGCCAAGAGGACCTGTCTTTGACAGTCCCCACCTCTCCCTCTAGGTTCAGCTCCAGCTACCTAGGAACTCTTAAGTCTCTGCTCAAATGTTTCCAAGCCAGTTTCCAGGACCTGCACAGGTCTCTTCCCCTGCTTGGTCCCTAAAGAGTGGACTGTTTCACAAGGGAGCACACACCTAGACTCCCGGCTAAGGAGCAGCTATTGTGGGAAGTGGGGAAGGAATAGAGCCATGGAAGCTAAGGTAACGACCTATGAGCATGAGAAACAAAACCAAAGTAGGAAAGGAAGGCAGAGGACTTGGGGAGGCCTCCGTCTGAGCCTCTACCTTTTAGTACAGAACTCGATCAGGGGTCTGAGATTTCTAGTTCAAACCTACATAAAGTATATTTTATTTTATATTTATTCAGCAGTTTGTTGGCTATGTAGATTTCTAACCTTTTAAATATTAGATAGGCCCTGGCCGGTTGGCTCAGCGGTAGAGCGTCGGCCTGGCGTGCAGGGGACCCAGGTTTGATTCCCGGCCAGGGCACATAGGAGAAGCGCCCATTTGCTTCTCCACCCCTCCCCTCCTTCCTCTCTCTCTCTTTCTTCCCCTCCCGTAGCCAAGGCTCCATTGGAGCAAAGATGGCCCAGGCGCTGGGGATGGCTCCTTGGCCTCTGCCCCAGGCGCTAGAGTGGCTCTGGTTGCGACAAGAGCGACGCCCCAGAGGGGCAGAGCATCGCCTCCTGGTGGGCAGAGCGTTGCCCCTGGTGGGTGTGCCAGGTGGATCCCGGTCGGGCGCATGCGGGAGTCTGTCTGACTGTCTCTCCCCATTTCCAGCTTCAAAAATAAATAAATAAATAAATGAATGAATAAATAAATATTAGATATATGGTATATGCACCTTTGTTTGTATTTTTCCTCTGCTTTATTAGAAAACTATATATTTTGGCACCTTTCAGGGTCAAATCTGGCTCTGCTTCTTTTTCTAACGTCCCCTTGGCACACAGCCACGCCCACTCTCTTTCCTTCTGCCGCGTGCTGCTGTCATGCTACACTGCAGCGCACAGAAGCTGCAGCTGCCACCGAAACCATATGCCTTACACAGCCTCAACTACTTACTGTCTGGTCCTCCCCAAAAAGAAATCCTGTTGATCCCTGAGTTAGCTAATAACTTAAAATCTTGAAAAAGAAAAACATTTAAAACAAGACACAAGAAATAAAAAATAAAAAGAAATAAATCAACAAATTTATCTATATTAAAATTAAGAATGTGAGTTCAAGCCCTGGCCAGTTGGCTCAGCGGTAGAGCATCGGCCTGGTGTATTGAAGTCCTGGGTTTGATTCCCAGCCAGGGTACACAGGAGAAGCACCCATCTGCTTCTCCATCCTTCACCCTCTCCTTCCTCTCTATCTCTCTCTTCCCCTCCTGCAGCCAAGGCTCCATTGGAGCAAAGTTGGCCCGGGCACTAAGGATGGCTCCATGGCCTCCACCTCAGGTGCTAAAATGGCTCCAGCTGCAATGGAGCAACAGTCCAGATGGGCATAGCATTGCTCCCTTGTTGGGCATGCGGGGTGGATCCCGGTTGGGCGCATGCAGGAGTCTGACTGCCTCCCTGCTTCTAACTTCAAAAAAATACAACAAAAAAAATAATAATGTGAGTTCATCAAAAACCACCATGAAGTAAAAAAAACGAGTAGGATATAGTATTTGTATATTATTGATAAAAGACTAGTTTCCAAAAATAAAGAAAATTCCTATTATCAATAAGCCAAACCCCCCCCCACAAAAACCTTAAACTGAGCAAAAGTAAAGGACATTTTATAAGAGAAAATATTGCAATCATAATCATGAAAATATACTCTAATGGATTAGAACTAGGGAAATACAATTAAAATCATAATTTGGTATTTCATGCTGAAAATATTTTCAAATTTTAATGTCAGACACAAAACAAGAGGAATTCTCATTATCTCTCGAACAGGATTTCAATTAGTCCATGCACTCTGGAAGATAGTGTATAACTACCAGTAAAGAAGAATACATGCATATCTTATAACCTATCAATGCCAGAATTAGGTCTGAAAATTAAAAATCAATTCTTGATACACAAACCTGAAGAGAGATGTACAAAAATGTTTAAAGCAGCCCGTTTTCTCGAGAATCTCCCTACTCCCGAAGAACTGCAAAGAGCACATGCATCTGTCAGTGTTGGAATGAATGAGTATGGTCGATTCAAACAACGGACTGTGATGCAGGAGTGAACAGGAATGAAATACAGCCATAGCTATCACTCTGGATGAATGAGTGTGGTCGATTCAAACAATGGACTATGATGTAGGAGTGAACAGGAATGAAACACAGCCATAGCTAGCACTTTGAATGAATGAGTATGGTCGATTCAAACAATGGACTGAGATGCAGGAGTGAACAGGAATGAAACACAGCCATAGCTAGCACTCTGGATGAATGAGTATGGTCGATTCAAACAATGGACTGAGATGCAGGAGTGAACAGGAATGAAACACAGCCATAGCTAGCACTCTGGATGAATGTGTAAAACAAATGTGCAAGAAGCATGTATTCCATTTATACAATTTCAAACACAGAATTAAACAGCATAGGATCTAGATATACAGTCATAAAACAGTAAAGAGGAGTAAGGGAACGATGAGCTTGAAGTCCAGGACCGTGGCTACCTCCAAGATGTGAGTGGGTACAGTCTAAGAGAAAGTAAGTGGGTGTTTCTAAGGTACTGGAGATGCTTTCTTTTTCAATAAGGGCAGTAGTAGTTACACTCATGTCTGTTATTTATTACTTTTCTTCAAATTGTTCACAGATACTATATACACTCCTTCATATGCATGACTTAATTCACAAAATTTAAAAAAAATAGCAATATAAACTTCATATTTCAAGAGTTCTGCTTAAGATTCAGGCCAGCTGAACCTAAGGGAATTTTTATTACAAAATAAGAACACATGAGTTTCTGAAAGAATCCTTACCCTGTGCAGCCTTTTCAACATTTCTAGGAGAGCTCTAATGTGACGGTTATGCTCAGCACTTTTAGTCCCATGATGCAGCTGAGCAGTGATGGCTCTCGTAAGCATCTGGATCAGCTCGACGAAAGCAGATTCTTGCAGAGATGCCCAATATTCCTCTGAGGGATACGAAAGTAAGTGTTAGTGTGGAATTTCTCTTAAAAAGTGGTCCATATTTTCCAAAACTGATAGAACATTTTCTATATATTATTGTTACAAAAACACATTTGTAATACATTTTTCAGTAAACACAATTGCAATTAAAAGTTTAGAATTTAATGTTCTAAAAAAATTTCTTGATAGTAATAGAAACACAATCTTGATATTTCATCTGTGAGAAAAGATATTAGTCACATTTTTATCCAAATGAAAAAAGAGCATACTGTATTACAAACTAGATTAAGCTTAACCAAGCAGTGGCGCAGTGGATAGTGTTGAACTGGGATGCAAAGGACCCAGGTTCAAAACCCTGAGGTTGCCAGCTTGAGCGCAGGCTCATCTGGCTTGAGCACAAAGGTCGCTGGCTTGAGCCCAAGGTCGCTGGCTTGAGCAAGGGGTCACCTTCTCTGCTGTAGCCTCTCAGTCAAGGCACATAAGAGAAAGCAATCAATGAACAACTAAGGTGCTGCAAAGAAGACTTGATGCTTCTCATCTTTCTCTCTTCCTGTCTGTTCCTATCTGTCGTCTGTCACAAAAACAAAACAAAACAAAAACCGAATGAACTAGATTAAGAACTATTCGTGATTGCATAATTCGTCTTTTTGTGCTCCCCAGCATGAGTTTTTAACTCTTAAAAGACATTATTCAGCATTATAAAACATTTTAAACTAGCTTTTCATTGCTTACAATGTTATCTAGATTTGATAAAAGAGAAGGAATGAGGCCCCAACCAGTTGGCTCCGTGGATAGTGTTGGCCCCCCATGTGCGGACATCCCAGGTTCGATCCCACCAAAGCACACAGAAGTGACCATCTGCTCCCTTCCCCTCCTCCTCCCCCTCCTCCTCTCTCACAGCCTGTGGCTCCATTGGTTCAAGCATCAGCTCCAGGTGTCAAGGACAGCTCAGTTGATTTGAGCATTGGCCCCAGAGATTGTTGGGTGTATCCTGGTCAGGGAACACGGGGAGTCCAACTCCCCTCCTATCAGTTATGAAAAGAAAAGAAAGAATGGAGTTCCCTGGGCTGAATATGCTATTTATGTAAATAAACAAAAAACCACCTCATTAAATTTAAGCAAGCCCCTAGACCCGTGATGACGAACCTTTTTATAAAAACCACCCACTTTTGCAGTGCTGGTCAACCTGGTCCCTCCCACCCACTAGTGGGCCTTCCAGCTTTCGTGGTGGGCGGTAGCAGGGCAACCAAACTGCACCGAGATTGGCCCACCATGAAAGCTGGAAGGCCCACTAGTGGGCAGGAGGGACCAGGTTAACCAGCACTGCAAAAGTGGGTGGTTTTTATAAAAAGGTTTGCTATCACTGCCCTAGACTAACCTCCAATCTACCTGGAAACACAGAGAAAGGAAGAAACAATCAGACAAATCTAGAGGTGGGACATTCTACAAGATAACTGACCTAAAATTTTTTTTAAAAGTCTCTAAAATAACTTTTGCAGAAACTTGATACGGTCTGGATATGAGATAATACTATGGAATTATGACCAATTTTATTAGGTGTAATAACGATGTCATGGTAATGCAGATTTCTATAATGTTATGTGATGCATGATTAAATATTATAGGTGAAATGTCATGGTGTCCCCAACGTACTTTCAAGTAGTTCAGCAAAAATAAACTATAATCTGTACTTAAAGAGAGAGGAAGCAAATATGGCATTAACTGTTAATTGTTGCTTACTCTCAGATAGATGGTATATGGGTATTCACTGTACTATTCCTCCAACATCTGTGTATGAAATTTTTCATAATGAGAAGCTGAGGATGAAGGACCTCAGGACAAAGTCATGTATAGAGCATTACAAGAACTTGAAAAAGGTACTAGAACAATCAATTTCAGAAGCCCAGAGTAATTATTATAGTATCTTTAGAGTATGCTAAAAATACAAGCTAAAAAACATGAATGTTCCAATTATCTAAGTTTTGCCACAACTTTATGAGACACATCTCTCTATTTAGAGAATGATAAAGTATTTTCACATGTCAATAATCAATCTTACCCAGAATCCCTGAAGATTTATCATTCATTTTACGAACAGCCTCTGCAAATGGAACCACCAGGTTCTCCCAGTTGTTAAAATCATGCATCACAGGACACTCTGGGAGAAGGAAGAAAACTTCTAAAGCTTCTTGGTGTGGAGAATAAAAAGGAAGATTTTTGAGCAGATTATCCCTGAGACATGGAGTTATCTGTAGGATCAGGGAGATGACACTCAAAACACAGCAGAAACTGGGTGCAACCTACTGTCAATACAGTCAAGTGTAGAATCTGAAGTTGCACAGCATCAAGAAATTGAAATCATCATTTAGCCTTTCTAAAACCCATGTTTACATCCCATCTCACCCAGCCCCCCATTACCTGACATGTAGGTATGTGACAAATAGTCTCCATTCAGTTACGAGGGAGCATGAAGGAGGAGCAGCACTCACATGTACAAGAGTTGCACCGGAAGGACAGTGGATTCAGAACTAACAGGCAGCCTTCCCAATAAGAAATACTACATTGCACCATCCAGTTCCACTACCACACCTCATTTTTTAAAGAGGAAGAATGTGTCAGAACCCCCAAAAGCAAAACACAACGCGGACAAATGCAACAACAAAACCCAACATGGCTTCCTATTATTTTGCCACAGGGCCTCACCACCAACTCTTTCTACCACAAACTCCCGTTTCTAGCCCTTCCAGTCTCCTCCATACAGAATGCAAGTGTTCAGGAAAAATTCAAATGCAATTCTAGATTTTTATTTGTCATATGAGCTTGGATAATAGAAATAATTTGCTTAAAAACTCACTAAGAAGATAAGCTAGTACTTACGGAGTATTTGTCAGATGCTAAGTCATCTACATATATTAAGTAGGTCATTTAATTCTTACAGTTTTTCTATAACATCCTCCTTTTATACATGAGAAATCAGTACTTCAGATAAATTAACTTGCTGAAGGTCACAGGCTTAAGTGGGAGTCTTTCCTGGATCTTTCTGACTCCAAAGCCCTAGTTCTTAGAAATCATTAAAATTATGAGACCCTAGCTAAATGGTGTCTGTAAATGTATACTTTTTTATAATCATCTCTTTTTTACATCAAAACATACTGGGTTCCTACTATGTGCTTGAATCTGAGTTACACATTCCTGATAACTGCATTTAACAATGTCTCAACAGCACATGGCCTTCCTACCTCTTTGCTCATCATCAGCCACATCCCCGCATCTCCCAACCCACTCAGAACTACTGCAATACTCTCAAGCCAGTTACAGCGCTCCATACATCCTGCCTCAGTGTCCACTTCCCTTGCTGACAGGAATGCCTTTACCCATGTAGGCACCTAGTAAACTCCTACTTCACTGGGCACCTTGTTTTTAGTGTTCTAAGTAGAGCTGACTATCCACTGCCCTAGTAATGACTGATTTTATTCATCCAAAACACACCCAACCTTCCCTTTAAAAGTTCTATAAATGTGGCTGTGTGACAAACTAAGCCATGAACTTCTAAGGACAGGGAGCATATCTCTTTCATTGTTCATCAGGAGTCCGCATCACAATGGCCTATGTATAGAAAATATTCAAATGTTTGCTAAATAAATGAATAAACACTAAGCCTGTGAATCCCAGTCACAGAAATCTCAAAATAGAAACCTTACAGGTTTGCTGGCCCAATTGTCCCGTAAGAAACAAGAGAAGATCGCTCTATGATTATGTCACTTGCACTTTATGATATACTGTCTGGCACAACCAAGGTGTACTTAGCCCTATTGATGGACTGATGCAAACTCTTCCCTTCACAGATGCAAAAATGGGTCTTCTATTTTTGGTGATCTTTCCATTAAGCAGAATCCTGATAAATGTACATATTAGGGGTACATTATACATAAGATCCCAATGGGCCACAGTTCTGTCAAAGTGAACAGAACTGAACTTTCCATCTTCCCCTGAGATACAGGAATGTGACAGAACCTGCAGCTAAGATACAGAGTGCTGAAATACAGAAACACAGGGAATGAGGAAAGGAGGATGGAGGGGGAGGGGAGAGAAAGGAGTAGGTGGAGTGGGAAAATAAGGGGGGAAGGGAAAGGCAGAGAAAAGAAGTGAAGAACAGAGAAAGAAAAAAGGAACCAGAGTGAGACTCAGAAAGAAACAGACTGAAAGAAGAACATAGCAAGTACCACCCCCCAGGATCAACCAGGACCACAGAACAGGGAAATACATTAATAAAGGCTGAATCAAGAAAGGGGCAATTGATTTAACAAACTATAGAAATGATCCCTGAAAGTATAGTCTTGGGCAATTGATTTAAAAAGCATGTTTTGAACATCTGCAAGTGGGAAACTGAAAGACAGTAATGACAGTCCTGAAACAAAGATCAATCTCAAAATGAACAATATTCTAGAACATACAGAACAGGACGTGCAATGGAACAAAAAAGAGGAAGAATCCAGGCAGTCGCTAGAGAAGGGGATGTTCTTATCAGAAAAAGTGTGCTCATTTCTATACTTATGTTTAAAACAACTACAAATAAAATGCTTATTCCTGTGTGCCAACCTCAACTAATCCTTTAATCACCTTCCTAAAACCCAAGTTGAAAACACTCCCTCTAGGAGAGTGTGCGCCTATGGGTATGCATAAACTATTTCAACTATTCTGACCTATTTGACTGCTATACCAACTGTTTTCGCCTTATGTGGATAAACACTTAAATGCTGAGTTTAATATATACTACAAATTCTCAGAGAATCTCTCAAAATATTTCTTCTGAAATTTTAAGTTATTATAAACATTTTTTGGTGATTTTCTTTTCACAAACAATCTGAAGAATACCACCGTGTTAGTAATCCAGTCCTTCTGGGTTAAATCCCTAAAGGTGTTTCTGGCTTTATTTAAGTCCACATGAATCGACATCGTATCAGCAGCTATTCTGTGGAAGAAAGGTAAATTTTAAACACTGATGAATAAGAAAATAAAAAAGGACAATTCAAAATGAAATATTTTATTAGATTATCCAGATGGAAGATTTTTTTCTAAAGCTTGCTTGCTTCCATTTCAACAAAATCACTTTTGTCAACTTTACATTAACTACATTAATTTGGCTGAATACAAATACTATTAAAAAATATAGTTGACTAAAATGTCAAAAATATCAAGATTGCATTAATATATGCTATCAAACTTTAACTCAGATATTATCTTAAATGAGTAATCAATAAAAACTTATTTTCCTCCCTGACTAGGCAGTGACGCAGGGGATGGAGTGTCGGACTGGGATGCGGAGGACCCAGGTTCGAGGCCCCGAGGTCATCAGCTTGAGTGCAGGCTCATCTGGTTTGAGCAAAGCTCACCAGTTTGGGCCTGAGGTCACTGGCTTGAGCAAGGGGTCACTTGCTCTGCTGTAGCCCCCAGTCAAGGCACATATGAGAAAGCAATCAATGAACAACTAAGGTGCTGCAACTAAGAACTGATGCTTCTCATCTCTCTCTGTCACACACACACAAAAAAAATATTTTCCAGTAAAGAAAATAGACACAGATAAAAGGAAAAGATTTTTCCTATTTCTGAAAAAAAAAAAAGACCATTTTTCCCAACTACATGAAGTAAAACTGAGGACCAGAAAAAAAGGGTTCAAGGCAATAAATTTTTAGTATTCTAATAAAAATCTACTAATGATGTGCCTCGTAAGCCATGAATTACATTTATAGTGAACTGAATATAGTCTTTGTCTAAAAAGACATATTCTTTGTAAAATAATATATATATACTTATTGTCTGAAAATAGAGAAGATTCTTTCAAATAAGAATTATACAAATATTTTGAGAAAGAAGTATAAAGTTTTCTCTTATACTATTAATTCAAAGAAGTCTTAATATTGTGCAACAAGGAAATGTTTAAATAAATTAAGGTATGTCCTTCCCATAGAATACCATGCAGCCGTTGAAATGTTATGAAAAATATGAGTATGGAAATTTAATAAAATGAAAAATGGACAAATATATTAAGTGTAAAGAATGTATAAAACAATATATAATCCCATTTTTTTTAAAGAATACATTTACATACAAAAATATACACACAAATGCTAGTAGCTATTACTCTTAAGTGGTAGATTATGGGTGATTTTTTTTGTTGTTGCATATCTCTATTTTTGACATTTTCTATAGTGATCATATATTTGATTTTTTAAAAAATAATTTCTAAAGAGATAAACACATAGCTAACTATTTTACCCTCAAATCACTTCTTTATAACCTTTAACAGTATTTTTAAAATATGAGATACAGCCTGACCAAGCAGTGGTACAGTGGATAGGACACAGAGAACTGGTCTAGGACATAGAGGACCCAGGCTCAAAACCCTGAGGTCACTGGGATGAGTGCGGGTGGGCTCACCAGCCTGAGCATGAGGGTGCCAGCTTCAGAATGGGATCATACACATGACCCAATGGATGCTGGTTTGAGCCCAAGGTTGCTGGTTTGAGCAAGGGGTCACTGGCTCAGCTGGAGCCCACCCCCCTTCACAGCACATATGAAAAAGCAATCAATGAACAACTAAAGTGCCACAACAAAGAACTGATGCTTCTCATCTCTCTCCCTTTCTATCTGTCCCTGTCGCTCTCCTTCTTGCTAAAAAAATTTTTTTAAATTGAGATATTATTGACATATAACATTAGTTTCAGGTATATGACAAGTTGACATAGGTATATACTACAAAATGATCACCACAGTAAGTCTAGTTAATATCCATTACCATAAGGGTTACAATTTTTTTCTTATAACTTTTAAGATCTACTCTCTTGCTTTCAAATATACAATACAGTATTAACTCAAGTCACCATGCTGAATTCAGTATTTTTAACAGAACTTCATAAATTTATTATATATATTACCTTTCCCTTATAAAACTTCCAGTCAGACAAGCAGAAGATGAAAATATATCTCTGATTTCCCTACATTAGGAATAAGACAGCAGTTAAAACAAATCATGAGTATGCGTCCTTATAGCATGAGACATGACTAATAAAACATCTCATTATTGTCTTTCAAATGTCTCCCTCTGTCTACAATTTGTTTCCTATTACAAGTTGATTCTATTCGCTCTAGTGTTTTCTGTGGCAAAGACTTTAAGTTATGTATTCAGAGAGGTCACAAGGAAAGAGGAAAAGGTTGACCTAGGCTCAGTATTTTCTTTGACAAATAAAACCCTCTCTCTCATCCCACACACCTTTTCCAGCTGTTTATTTGTTTTACTAAAGTGTAAACAAATTACCAGAAATTAAATAGGGGGGAGGAAGAGTATACTGAGTTCCATCTTAGTAGTAGTTGCACAAATAGTTCTTGTTTAATGCTCTGCAAATTTGATTTAACTTTTATACTCCTTTCCAGAATTAGAAATTCATTCCTGAAAAATTCTCTGAAAAGGAGATTTTTATAAAAGTGAGTATAATCTTTGTAGATGGCAGGGTTGTTCAACTGTAAATAGGAGGTCCACAAATATTGGTTCTAAAGTCAAATAGGGTTGAGAAACTGTGGTCTGTATTTCCTGCTCAGATAGTCAAAATAAACACAAACATATCAAAGCCCAAAGAAGTTCTGCAGTGACAAAAGCTGCCCTTGTGGAGACTGCATGCTAGTTGCGATGGTTAATTTTATATGTCAACGTGGCTAGGCAACAGTACCCAGATATTTGGTCCACTATCAATCTAGATGTTGCTGTAAAGATATTAGATTACATTTAAATCAGCTGACTCTGAGTAAAGCAGATTATTCTCCATGTGGGTGGGCCTCATCCTATCAGTTGAAGGCCTTAAAAGGAAAAGGTTAATGTCTCCTGAAAAAGAGGAAATTCTGCCTCCACACTGCCTTGGGACTCAAGCTGCAAGATCAGCTCTTCCCTGCGTCTCCCTGCTGGTCTGCCTCTGGAATTTGTACTTATGAGACCTCTTAAACTTATCAGCCAATTCCTTAAAAATAAATCTCTTTACACACAGACACAGACACAGACACACACACACACCTTATTGATTCCGTTTCTTTGGAGATCCCTGGCTAATGGACAAGCTTTAGGGAACTGCACAGCAGAGAGACAGACACACGGTGTACCTTTTTGTATTTTGCCACTGCTTAGTCCCCACATCAGCAATCCACCTCTTCACAGTCCCTTCGTTCAGTGTAGGGATTTTCCTCCTTAGATTAACATAGGCATTCTGTAAACAAAAAAAGGAAAATATGATAATTTAAACACAACAGAAATAGGTATTTAACTTTTAGAAACATTCTAAGGATAAAGTGTAATATCGATTTTTAAATAGATATAACATAGCTCTGGGAAAGTATCAAGTGAAATTTTACCAAGAAGCAATCAATCATCTGCCTAGCTTCTATTCCAATTTCTTGACAATTTGGATCCAAATTTAGATCCAAAGTAAATTTCTCTGATTGCCCCAACACTCAGCAATTTACACAAGTATGACTAGATTGAAATGAGCTTAAAGGGAAGGAAAAATCTCAAAAGGGCTGTGTGCGTAAGTGGGAGGAACTGGATTTGCTTGGAGAAGGAGGACGAAGATGTTATCCATAAGCCTGTGAGCCACAGGTCTTTTTAGTACTGGGTGGCAGGGTTACGTTAAATGTCAACCACTGGTTGTCTCGGACACTAACCGAATGCCATTGGCTAGGAGCTTCCCAAAGGTAAGAAAAATCTAAGGAAATCTCTCTGATTTGACATTCATCAGGGACAAATCCAATTTTTTGTAGGTAACTATTTATATTTATGTAGTTTAAACAATAAAAGATCAATAATGTCTGACTTATTCCCCAAAAGTCAGCCTAATTATCTAATGATTTTGGAATTCACCAAACTTGGATTCTGGGACAGTTTATTTTGTTTAAAATACCAAGTGAGAGAACATCCAGAGAACTCTTTTTACCTCTGTTTTCATCCACAGCAAAATGCTTTGATTCCCTCCAGCAATTATTATTAACTTCTTTTCTGAGTTACGGCTTTCTGAAAGGGATATACAGAAAGAGCTCAGAATGTGATTTGGCACAAACAAACATGCTCACTCAATTTAATTTCATTCTTTTCAAACCCAGTCCTTATAGCTTTCTGATAGGCAAAGACTCAGCACGCTTCTCACCCATAAAGCAGAAATGTATATCTACTTCAGGTAAAGTCTTGTTGGCAAGGTCGATGTGTGGCATTACTTTAACATAATTAATATAATTGCTTATATATAACACAATCAAACAAATATTTGATTAGTTAACTGTTCCTTGGGGTAATGTGGCTCCTATTACTAAAACCTGTATTGTACAACTCAAGATTTGACCAATGACTATGGCTGCGAGGAATGTAAATAAGTATCTCAGAAGTCCATGTAAGTGGTTATAAAAAATCAAATATAGGAACTGCTTAAGGAAATAACACTACTGTACATTTTCCCAGGAGAACTGAGAGAATTCTAGAACTTCAGGCCACCACTAAACTGTCAGAAACAGTAAGTGCAGTGCTCCAAGGCACTTGTAGAGTCGAGGGTGTTCCAAGCTCAGGCTCTGAGGTTATATGGGACACAATTCAAATGCAGCCAAACCACTTACTGGCCATGAGACTGGCTAACCCTTCGCTCTCTAAGTCTGCACCCTCCAGTAAAAGGGGACTGAGTACACATCGCCCTGACCTGCTTAAGGACAGGTGAGATAAAACCTGTTAAGTGTTCAGCACAGTTACCTCACATATCAGCTGACCTCATTCTGAGGGTTTTACATGATAGAGTCATTTTAAGCAGGTAACATAACCAAGCACTGTGAAATTACTAGGCCCCTGAAATATGGAATCAGAGGCTGCATATGCTTCTAAATCAGTCTACTTTAGTAACAGAGACAGACACAGATAAACAGGGAAACATCAACTTGTAGTTGCGTCAATTTTTTGAGCTGTTCATTGATTTTTTTTCTCATATGTGCTTTGACTGGGGGACTCGAGCTAAGCCAGTGATCCCTTGCTCATGCCACCAACTTTGGGTTTAAGCCAGTGACCTCTGGGCTTAAGCCAGCGACCATAAGATCATGTCAATTATCCCACTCTCAAGCCAGTGACCCCACACTCAAGGGCGAACCTGCAATCAAGCCAGATGAGCCAACGCTCAAGCCAGCAACCTCGGGGTTTTGAACCTCGGTCCTACGCATCCCAGGTCGACACTCTTTTTTTAAAAAAATATTTATTTTATTGATTTTAGAGAGAGGAAGGGAGAGGGCAGAAGAGAGACAGGAACATCAAGCTGTTCCTGTATGTGCCCTGACCGGGGATTGAACCGGCAACCTCTGTGCTTCAGGACGATGCTCTAACCAACCAAGCCATCTGGCCAGGGCCCGACACTCTTATCCGCTAAGCCGCCACTGGTCAGAGCATATGGTCTATTTTATGCTGTATCATGCTAACACCACAATGATTTTAATCTGAAGGGGTAAGAGAAAATTAATGGGTTATTCTGACTTGATAAATTAGACTAAATATTATAAATTGTAAGTAAAGCATAAAACTAATGTTTGGACAAACTCCCTTCACAGTCATACGTTTCTTTTTTTTCCATATTACAGCTTCTCGACAAAGGTACTTATACCAAATCCTGTGCTCCCACAGACTTTACCAAATCTGAGATCTTCACTGGACGACCATCTCATGGGACATGGTGTCAGCTGGTCATGTGTTCCGCCGTTCCCCAGTTGTCCTTCTCTCCCGGAGCCGAAAGAAAAGACCTTCCCCGAGTCAGAAACATAGGCAAGTGTGTGCCGCCTATTAGATAAAAGCACATATCGTCACTTCTCAATTATGCAAAGTGAAGGTTTGCAGCAATGCAGTAAACTGCTGAAATTTGGTTACCAGTGTAGCTAGTTAACCAACTCCCAATGCATGGAGTTAGACACCGGTAAACTAAGAAATCATTCATATGTGGTGAGACGACACTGGAACCCCTCAGTGCTCTGAAGGCCATGATGCTGAACCTTGGCAAATGGTGCTCCCTTCTTGAGGACCAAGCATCTTCCTTTGACTTCCTCCTTTTTTAAGCCTTGACTTGAGAATCCCTCTTCTTAGAAGGCACCTCTGAGTCCCTCCTCTCCCCATCCTGGAATACGGAACTAGGGGATCCTCTGAGTGCCCACTCTATTTCCCAAAGACCTTACCACACTGATTTTCTTACAACTTTGTTCAATGGTCTCTCCCACTACATAGAATTTGGCCCTCTGTATGACTGGTGGTGCCACCATGGGTACAGCAACGCTGAGGTCGCTGGCTTGAGCACTGGCTCATCTGGCTTGAGCGCAGCTCGCCAGCTGAAGTGTGCGGTCACTGGCTTGAGTGTGGGGTCATTGAAATGACACCATAGTCGCTGGCTTGAGCCCAAGGCCACTAGCTTGAGCAAGGGGTCACTGGCTTGGTTTGAGCTCCCCCTGGTCGGCATGTATAAGAAGCAATCAATGAGCAACTAAAGTGCTGGGACTTTAGTCAAGCTTCTCATTTCTTTCCCTTCTTGTCTCTCTTTCTCTACTGCAAAAAAAAAAAAAAAAAAAAAAAAAAAGAATTTTTCCTTGCTCAAATAGAGGTCTGGCCCATGTCCTCAATGCTTAAGAGATAACTTCTAAACCATGAGAATGTCCCGGATGATAGATGTGTATTTATCATTCGTGGCAGGCCGCTGAGATCACACTAATAGTTCACCCAGGTGGCACATGGAGGGCCCTCTGGCCACAGTTAACGTAAATCTACAGGCTGGGAGTGGCTGGGATTTGAATTCGACCTAGATAGTTATTCCATCAATCACGACTAAGCAATGAAACTGCAGTAACAACTTTAGACTTGGGTGAGCTTCCCCGGATGGCAATACTCTAGACCAGTGGGAGTCAACCTGGTCCCTCCCACCCACAAGTGGGCATTCCAGTTTTCATGGTGGGCGGTAGCGGAGCAACCAAAGTATACATAAAAAGATAGATTTAACTATAGTAAGTTGTTTTATAACAAACTTAGCAAAAATCCGACATAAAGTACTTGGTAAGTAATTATTATTACATGCTTTAACTTGCTATAACTCTGCTTTATAAATTTTATAAAGTAAAGTTACTTCCCTACTTTATAAGTCACCATTACTGTGGAACCGGTGGGCAGTTAGAAAATTTTACTACTAACAGAGATACAAAAGTGGGTGGTAGGTATAAAAAGGTTGACTACCCCTGCTCTATACACTGTCATGTATCAGGCTAGGAGGAGGTTACACTGTCAAGTGGAGCAGATGCATGAAGCTTCTCACTTGGGCCTCTCCTGGACTCTGTCCTAGACATCTCTTCCTTTGGTTATAATCTGTGTCTTCCTCTTATAATAAATGTGACTGTGATATTACATTTGACCTTAGCCAAAAGTCTGAGAAGCGATGTTACTGTGAGTATAATAGCTTTCAGTGAATTCTGTGAGACTGGTGAATTCTCCTGTGGTAGTACCTTCATAATATACAGTATGCAATATTACTCTGAGGTCATAAGTCTATTTCCATAGACCAGTTATTTTGTAGCATTAAAACAAATGCACCCAATATTCAGTATAGTCTGAATTTTCTTATGTTTAGTGAGGAAAAAACTGCCCAAAAGAAGAATAAGTATATCTGGGTAAAAATATTTCTTAATCCCAAGACCCAACATCCAACTGGTAAGAGGTACACTAACTGATGTTCAAGAAAGAAAATAATTATGGAAACCAGAGTTTCAGACAGTATTTTTACCTTTAAAAAAGCTATGAAAATCAAAATTCTCAAGAATATTTTATTCAAAGCATTAATGACATTGTTTTCAACCTTACCATGATCACTCTGAAAAACTGATGGTAATTAAGTAGGATGGCCCAAAATCCTTTGTGATTCATGTTTGTTTATCTTTTTGTTTTTTATTGACTCTATTGGGGTAATGTTGGTTAATTAAATTACATAGGTTTCAGGTGTACAATTCTATACTACATCATCTCTCCACTGTATTCTCCACTGTATGTCACCACCACAAGTCAAGTCTCCTTTCATCACCACTCACCCCACTTTACCCTCTTCTAACACCCCCGACCCCCTTTCCCTCTGGTCATCACCATTCTGTTGTGTGTGTCTATTAGGTTGTTTTTTTTTTTCTTAAAACTTCAACCTTGCCCTGGCCGGTTGGCTCAGCAGTAGAGTGTAGGCCTGGCGTGCGGGGGACCCGGGTTCGATTCCCGGCCAGGGCACACAGGAGAAGCGCCCATTTGCTTCTCCACCGCCCCCCTTCCTCTCTGTCTCTCTCTTCCCCTCCCGCAGCCAAGGCTCCATTGGAGCAAAGATGGCCCGGGCGCTGGGGATGGCTCCTTGGCCTCTGCCCCAGGCGCTAGAGTGGCTCTGGTCGCGGCAGAACGACGCCCCGGAGGGGCAGAGCATCGCCCCCTGGTGGGCAGAGCTTCGCCCCTGGTGGGCGTGCCGGGTGGATCCCGGTCGGGCGCACGCGGGACTCTGTCTGACTGTCTCTCCCCATTTCCAGCTTCAGAAAACAAAACAAAACAAAACAAAAAAAACTTCACCCTTTTCACCCAGTTCAGCAGCCACCTCCCCTCTGACCAGGCATCAGTCTGTTCTCTATCTTTAAGTCTGTTTCTATTTTGCTTGTAAGTTTATTTTATTTTTCCCAAATAAATGGTGTCATTTTTCTTAAAGACAAATAACATTTGAGCAGTTACAAAGGTATTTCACTGAAGGGGCATCAGAAAGTGAATGTATTTGTTCATTTAAAAAAAAAATCAATGAAAACAAATACATACATGAAAATAAAGATTATGATTACCTAACTAAATTAAGACAATCAATTCAGACAATCAATGAAACTAATGGAATCTTATTAAACTATGTATGTAAATTTACTATATTGATTTTATCAACTTTCATCAATACTTTACAACTTACCTTCCACATGCTATCTGAGTCACTCTATTCCCAACAAGCTCAGACACCAAACAGGGTTTTAACTCATTCTGTGTGGAATTGTGACCAAGCTGTCCGTATTTTCCAGCACCAAAAGTAAACAGCAGCCCATCCTAAGGAAAGAGAACTTCACATCAGATACTAGAGAAATACAACACAGAAGTTGTATTCACTGGTGAAAAGGCAATAGTGAATAATTAAAAAGCAGTCAAAGCAAAACCCCCAATTCTTAGGAAGACAGTCCTGCTCACTGGTGGGTGTGTGTGTGTGTGTGTGTGTGTGTGTATATATATATATATATTTTTTTTTTTTAGATTTTATTTATTCCTTTTGAGAGGCAGGGCAGAGGAGCAGGAAGCATCAACTCCCATATGTGCCTTGACCGGGCAAGCCCAGGGTTTCAAACCCATGACCTCAATGTTTCAGGTCGATGCTTTACCCACTGCACCACCACAGGTCAGGCAGACAGTCCTGCTCATTGGAAATGATCTTTCTTCCAAGGGAAACACTAACTGTTCACACCTACATGTCTAGTGCTTTCCCCATTACAAAGTGTTCTTCCAAAATTACAGTCAAGGAGACCAGGTACACGCACCTTTGTGAGCAGGGCAGTGTGAGAGCCACCACAAGCAAGAAATTCAACCTCCTGATTGTCCAGTGCTTCAATAAGGGAAGGAAAAACTTCATCTACACAATGGAAAGAATAGTGGAAGTGACCAAAAGGAAATGCTGACTTACACATTAGAGTTCTGGGCTACTGGTCAAATTCCTAGCCTACTTTCTCTCAGCCTGGCAGCAGTAATTCCCAACACAACAAGGGTTCTACACTGCTGAACTTAGACAATGGTCAAAGGACCACATTTGGGGTATTCACTTATGCAAGTATCAATCTACGTCCCAGAGCCCATTTCTCTTTTGAACCTAACTTGATTTTTTTCCCTTTTTTTTTTTAGCAAGAGGACAGAGAATGCGACTGATACAGACAGGAAGGGAGAGAGATGAGAAGTATCAATTGTTTTTTTTGGGGGGGGGGTTGGTATTTTTCTGAAGCTGGAAACGGGGAGACAGTCAGACAGACTCCTGCATGCGCCCAACCAGGATCCACCTGGCACGCCCATCAGGGGGCGATGCTCTGTCATGACCAGAGCCACTCTAGCGCCTGGGGCAGAGGCCAAGGAGCCATCCCCAGCGCCCGGGCCATCTTTTGCTCCAATGGAGCCTCGGCTGCAGGAGGGGAAGAGAGAGACAGAGAGGAAGGAGAGGGGGAGGGGTGGAGAAGCAGATGGGCGCTTCTCCTGTGTGCCCTGGCCGGGAATCGAACCCGGGACTTCCGCACGCCAGGCCAACGCTCTACCACTGAGCCAACCGGCCAGGGCCAGAAGTATCAATTCTTCATTGCGGCACCTTAGTTATTCATTGATTGTTTTTTCATATGTGCCTTGACCAGGGGTCTATAGCCAAACCAGTGGCCCCTTGCTCAAGCCAGCAACCCTGGGGTCTTGTCTGTGATCCCACACTCAAGCCAGCAATGCCACGCTCAAGCCGGATCAAACTGCGCTCAAGCCGGCAACCTCGGGGTTTCAAACCTGGGTCCTCTGCTTCCCAGGCCAATGTGCTATCTGCTGAGCCACTGCCTGGTCAGGCTGGCCTGATTAACTTTAACTGCAGGATATCTGATATTTCCAATTCCCATTCAGAATTATCCTTTCTAATGAACATATTTTTTTTCTTTTTAATTCTCAACTATGGTGTCCCCAACTTCATTCTACCTTTTCTTTCTTCCACGATTTTCTTGTCAAAGCACTTAATAGATATAGCAAAAATTGTTTAACTGCCCTTTATTCCTTTTCCTCTTTTCAATATTTTTCTAATACTGACCTATGGGTTCTCCTGAGTAATCAGCATGGGACTATGGCAAGGAGAAATGCAGTGTTTGACCAGTAACTCAGGAAATAACATGTACATTATCAGAGCTGACATATCAATGGAGTCTGCTATGCCTGAGAATTCTAACAAGGTGTTTAGATCACAAGAAATTCTGCCATGTAGTTTGTGGAGGTAATGCAATGGGAATTACTGCATTTTACACAGCATGCACATGCACATGTGTGTGTACCAGCTGTAATTAATAGCTTATAGAATTAAGATAT
This sequence comes from Saccopteryx bilineata, assembly GCF_036850765.1. Classification (NCBI taxonomy): domain Eukaryota; kingdom Metazoa; phylum Chordata; class Mammalia; order Chiroptera; family Emballonuridae; genus Saccopteryx; species Saccopteryx bilineata. The sequence continues at coordinate 193,999,860 of NC_089494.1, forward strand.
TTGAGTTTGTAAGATAGAATTTTCTATCCTTTTGGTATAATATAATTATATTAATAGACCCTTAATACACATGCACCTTGAAGGTCATTTCATCCAAACTTGCTACTTCACAGAAAATGAAAACGGTCAAGAGAAAGACTAAGTGACTGGGTAAGGCCCTGCAGTTAGTTAACTGTGAAGTGCGAATCACAATCCAACTGTCCCAATCCCTAGCCTAATAATCCCAATCCCTAATCTCGGTCCTTTTCCAGATGGCCCTGACATGTGTCTCAATTATAACAAGCACTTCCATACTATGCATGTCTCTTACACTGATTCTGTCCTGAAGACAGAGAGATAATCAGGAGAACGGTGAAAATATCAATAAAAGTGAGGACTTGAACCATTTTAAAAAGGAAAGTCTGGGTTATATTTCATCACTTATCAACAAATATATCTGCAGATGATAGAAATTTCAAAATATGGTTCCATACTGTTGGTGTGGCCCAGGCCCAGTTGTCCAAAATCATTTCTTCCCCATGAATAAAGGTTTCCAGACATGGATAAGGCCACGCTGTGGGCTTTGCCTGCAGAAATCTGAGCCAAGGGGACTCCTGCAAGGTGCTGCACAATCTGTGGTGTGGTAGTGCCATCAGGTATTTTTCCAAGTCCAAGCTGGCCATGTAAGTTCTGTCCCCATGCAAAAAGCTCACCACCTTGATATAAACAAAGAAAACATGTCTTATTAAATTTAAAATGCAGCAGACATTACTTTAGGGCCCAGGTTAGCAAACTGGAGGCTCACGAGCCACATGCGGCTCTTTGGCCCCTTTGGTGTGGCTCTTCCACAAAATACCACATGCAGGCGCTACCTCAATAAGGAATGTACCTACCTATATAGGTTAAGTTTAAAAAATTTGGCTCTCAAAAGAAATTTCAATTGTTATACTGTTGATATTTGGCTCTGATAACTAATGAGTTTGCCGACCACAGCCCTAGGGCATTATATATGCAATCCATATTATACTACCTCAATCCCTTACATTCAAACTGACAGGACTTCTCAAAAATATGTCTGAATTAGAAAAACCAGAAGTATCTTCTTTTCAGCAGTAACTGTTAATACATCCTTAACCTCAAAAAGCAGTGTTATAGACTGAAGGTTTGTGTCCCCCCTCTCCCCAAATTCATACACTGAAACCCTAATCCTCAAGGTGATATTAGGAGATGGGGCCTTTGGAGGTGATTAGGAGTTGATGAGATCATGAGGGTGAATCCATTGTGAATAGGATTGGTGCCCTTATTTTTTTGTTGTTGTGACAGACACAGAGAGGGACAGATAGGGACAGACAGACAAGAAGGGAGAGAGATGAGAAGCATCAAGTCTTCATTGCGGCACCTTAGTTGTTCACTGATCGCTTTCTCATGTGCCTGGACTGGAGAGCTACAGAACACGTGACCCCTTGCTCAAGCCAGCAACCTTGGGCTCACTCCAGTGACCATAGGATCATGTCTATGATCCCACGCTCAAGCCAGCAACCCCACACTCAAGCCTGATGAGCCTGCGCTCAAGCCGGCAACCTTGGGGTTTTGAACCTGAGTCCTCTGAACTCCAGTCTGATGCTCTATCCACTGTACCACCGCCTGGTCAGGCAGGACTGTTGCCCTTATAAAAGTAACTTCAGAGACAGGCCCTTTACCAGAAAGAAACCAAAGCTGCTGGCACCTTGAATTGGACTTCTGGCCTCAAGAACTGTGACAAATTTCTGCTATTTAAGCCACTCAATTTATGGTATTTTTGTTACAGAAGTCCAAATATACAAAGACAGGTAGACTGAAGCTATCAGAATGTATTATCATTAAATCAAGAAATACATAGATTTATGCCCTGGTCAGTTGGCTCAGTGGATAGACCACTGGCCCAGTGTACAGACATTGCAGGTTTGATCCCCAGTCAGGGCAACAAGAGAAGCAACCATCTGCTTCACTCCCCCTCCAACTCTCCTTCCCGCTCTCTTCCCCTCTCGCAGCCAGTGGCTTGATTAGTCTAGTGTCAGCCTCAAGCAGAAGACAGCTTGGTTTATTTGAGCATCTGCCCCAGATGGGGTTGCTGAGTAGATTCCCTGTTGGGGTGCAAGCAAAAATCTGTCTTCTCCTCTCAAAAAAACAAACAAACCAGTTTTAAAAACCTATAGGAATGCCCCATGTCATACAAAAATAATACACATCTGTATAAAAACCTAAAATTACTCTTTTTCTCTTAGACCCTAAAGATCCTAAATAAACAATTTAAAAATACATTTTAAACTGCAGCACCGTATCTTAAAGGAAACAATATTTTCTTCCATTAATTGAATATATTATGTGTATCGATTAAGAAAAGTTCTTAATTCTTAGATATAATGAAGTTGAAAATATCTATGCCTGACCAGGCTGTGGCACAGTCAACAGAGCGTCAGAGTGGGATGCAGAGGACCCAGGTTCAAAACCCCGAGGTCACTGGCTTGAGTGTGGGCTCACCAGCTTGAGTGCAGGGTCACCGGCTTGGGATCACTGGCTTGAGCATGGGATCATAGACATGACCCCATGGTCGCTGGCTTGAGCCCTAAGGTCGCTGGCTTGAAGCGCAAGGTTGTTGGCTTGAGCAAGGAGTCACTCAGTCTGCTGTAGCCCCCGTCAAGGCACAGGTGAGAAAGCAATCAATGAACTAAGGTGCCCAACAAAGAATTGTTGCTTCTCATCTTTCTTCCTTCCTGCTTGTCTGTCCCTATCTGTCTCTCTCCTTCTCTGTCACACACACAAAAAACCTGTAAACCTGAAAGAATCTATCAGAGAATTAATGCTTACTGAACACATCTTTGTAAGATACTGTGCAAGATCTGGTGGCAGAGCCTTTCCTTCAAACATAATTATCATAAGCCTTTCGGCCAAGAGGAATACACCATATTTCCCTATGATAAGGCTCTCCTTAATTTTGGGGCCCAAAATTTGAAAAAAAGATGTATTGCATAAAGCAGTTGAACTCAATTTTATTTGTCATAAAACTCCTACAGCTCCTCATCACTGTCAAAACTCCCATCCATTAGCTTGTCGTCATCTGTTTCTGATGACGAATCACTGTCTTCACCAACGAGCAAAAAAACAAGCACAAAAAAGCGGGAAATGCAAGTAAAAAAATCTATAACCACTGTATAAGAGGTGCCCAGTTTTTAGACCCCAAATTTTTCGAAAAAGGGTGCATCTTATACATGGGGAAATATGGTAATGATGAGCATACAGTTCCAGTTCTTGAATCCTCAACTTTCCTTTTTCCTAGATGGGATTTACCAGCAATAAACCCTGAACATCCCTTCAACTCCCCACATCCCTAGACCAGGGGTTCTTGAAGGCGCAGTGTAACTGCTCCGACTTTATAACCTAAGCCTGGTAGATACGCCAAATGAAATACTAGTTCATCAATGGATCAAGTCAAAGAGGCCAATTTTTTCCAATACAAGTTCATACCCTCAAACTTTCACAGGACTTTCAGGCAGGTCAAATATTTGATTATTTACTTCCTTTGAATCCCAGCTTCCATTCAGGGTTTATGTTTATGTCTGTCCTATATATTAGAAAAAAATTTCTTCTGCCCTGAATTCCTCTCTATCACCCTCCTGCCATAATTATTCCTCCATGGTCAAGTTTCTTTAGGAAAACATTCGTTATGGTGTCTGATAAGAAAGAGGAAATAATAAATGGTTAAGGGGAATCCCTGAATGCAAAAGGTAATGTTAAAAAACATCAGGGGCCTGTCAACTGTCCACAGAAGCAGAGCCAATGGATTCTGTGCTCCTGCCATGGGAGTGGGAAGAGCACGAAGATAAAAAAGAAGGTGGTTCCGGAAAAGGGTGGCCCATGCCTGGTCCTGATTCCAGAGAAAATGATTTGGACTGTTCAGAATATTTTTATTGTTTCATATTTGAAATATAAAAACATGAAAGTGTTAAAATAATTCTGTAGGCCCAAGATGAAGAGCCACTCATATCTGGGGTACCACGTCAACCAAATTTTTGTGTTTCTATAAATGCTCTACTTGACCAGAAACACAGTATACAGTCAGCCAATCCCCAAATATCAAGCCAACCCTGGCTCTATACTTACTTGTTCCTTGATCTTGCTAAACAAGGTCAGATACGCAACCCCAAGAAATCATGCCGTTTCCAAGCTTGGCCTTCTAATGCCCTATCAAACCTGCTCTTGACCCAAATCCCTCGGAAAAATGCTCCACTGCTTGTGAGGCATGGAACTCATGAATCATTTTTCCTTTGAATAAAGGATATTAAACTGGTTACTAAATTGTTTTAATTTTGTTATCTGATAGACCTAAATGTAGGACTAGTCATTGTGAAACACTGAAGATTTTGTAGGTTCAAGTATTCTCATTTAAGAATAGAACTTTGAACCATATCAAATTAAAAACCATATTTCTGTCCTGCTACAAAGTGAAGCATACACATTCTACTACTTCTACTCATACACACATTTACTCCTCAAAAAAATAAATAAATAAACCAATAAATTCCAGAAAAGTACCTTTAGAGAGTGCAAGGGAATGATAATCTCCACATGTGATCTGAATTATGGTTTTTTCTTGTAAAACACATTGAAGCCTGATGAGAGAAAATATATTTTATGTCAATCACCATTATGAATGAGTCACAACATCAATGTTAGCATCATTAATTGTATTTAATTAGGATATCAAGAAAAAAATTTACAATTTACTGCTTCATATTCAATACATCTAAAATAATTATAAAAATATACTATGTTTAAATGAGTGGTTTAGAAGAAAAATATGTGTATTATATAATTGTAATAAGATGATTCTATGACTTTTTTGCAAACAGTTTTAAGATGCAGGAATAATACAAGATGAAAATAAGTTCTAATTCATACGATCTATTAAGAGAAAGTGTCACAAATCATAACCATATTAATGTATTCTACCCTAGGTCGGACACTTTTATTCTAGATATCTAAGTTATAGAATTATTAGTCAATGAATATGAAAGTGCAATTGTGGGCTAAGCAGACTATTTCCTTTATATATCAAAGCAACAAATATACAATAAGTGCCCTAGACCAGTTGTTTTCAACCTTTTTACACTTGGGGACTGGTAAAAACAGTATTTGACGGATGGCTAAGATGGAAATCACCCTGAGCATAAGCAAATCTGACTAAGATCACTGGGTCTGTATCTTCACACAACAGCAGGGTGGTTAACTCGCACAGACCGCATGAGATTTCTGGTGGACCAGTGGTTGAAAAACACTGCTCTAGGCGACATAAACTGGTTTGTAGACTACTCATGGAATTCACCCTTCGGTTCAGAATTCACTGTTTGCTTAAAATGCCACTATATAAAGGAGAGGAGAAGGATCATAGAATATAACACTTTACTACAAATTTAAATAATAAAATACAAGTTCCCTACCTTTCATGTTCTATGCTATAATTGTATTCATATGGTTTTCCGTCTGAGGATAGAATCAGCATGTGTTCTGCTCCTTGGTCCACGGAATGTATCTTCATTTTTTTCCCTAACTTAATGCACTCTGCAGAGAAAATCCAACCAGAAACTATCACCTAATTATTACCCACTATTATTACTGATTTCATTATAATACACTTTAAAGCAGTGGTGGGATTCAGCCAGTTCGCACCAGCTCTCTAAGGTGGGCATCTGGGCAGCACCCAATGTGAAAATCACAAATTTACATTTCCTTACTGTTTTTTAACATTCAGAGTTTTATTGGTTTTTGTCAGGTATTATTTAATATGTTTTCACTAATATTTTAAAACTCTTTCTTATAACAATCTAGTTTTGTGTACCTCTTTTACTGTTAAGTATTAAATGCATGAAATAAAATACCTTTCAGTATATCTTTTTTTATACTTAAAATGGTCATTAGGGCAGAGAACCGGTTGTTAAATTATTTGAATCCCATTACTGCTTTAAATATCTTGAAAAAAATTTCAACTAGACAACTTTTGACAACACAAACTTGTACTCGAAGAAAATTCGAGCATAAAGAGCAGACAAATTAGCAATAACTACGGTCTTAAAAATATATATTTTTTAATTTGGGAAAGCATTGATTCATGCATTGTTTTAAACTCACTATCTTCAAAATGGCCAATTCAAAGAATTTTTTTTTTTTAAGTGAGAGGAGGGGAGATAGGGTGACAGACTCCTGTATGCTCCTTGACCAAGATCCACCCGGAAACCCCTGCCTGGAACCCGATGGCTCAATCAACCAAGCCATTTTTAGCACCTGAGCTGATAACACTCCAACCAACCGAGCTATCCTCAGCACCTGGGCCAATGCTGGAACCAAAGTGAGCCACTGGCTGTGGAAGGGGAAGAGGGAGAGAGGAAGAAGGGGAGAGGAGGAGGAGAGGAAGAGGAGAGAAGCAGATGGTCATTTCTCCTGTGAGCCCTGACTGGGAATTGAACTCAGGATGTCCATATGCTTGGCTAATGCTCTATCTACTGAGCCACTGGCCAAGGCCACCAATTAAAATTTAATACTAGATTCCTGCTTAATAAATTGAGACAGAAAAACGAAAACTGATGTGACAGCAATGAATAACTCTGTAAGAAAATATAACAATTTTAAACAACATAACTCAAGTAAGAGCAAATATATACATGCATATTGAGATATATTCTTTCTAAGAAACAAAACAAATAACAAACCCTTCTGACTGCTTCATAGAGAAGCCATGGCCTATATTCTGAAAATTGTGTTCGAGGGGTTATTTTTAAAGAGGGTACTTTTAAATTGTCTTTATTGATATGAGTGTATATAAAGCCTTTTCTAAAAGGTAAGAGATTTAAAATTGTCCACCAGTTACCATTTACTCCCCTACATCATTTAGTTTTATCACAAACACTGAAGTAAGTTACAGTACATTCGGGATCTTGTTTCACATTTTGTTCCAAGAAAATAGAAAACAATCTATTCACATCAAATCTCAAAGCACAAAACACTTCGCATTACAAATAACTAGGAGAACCAGAACAGTTTGATGATAAAGGAGAAATAGCCTAACAGACTAACAATTTTTAGAGACTTAGCATCTCAAATCAGTTGGGAAAAAAAAGGATTATTCAAAAAAATGGTATTGGGATATCCCGGTGGCCTCACTCCTTAACTCAAAATAATATCCAAGCATACAAAAAAGTTAACTTTAAAAATAAAAGCTGCCCTGGCTCGTTGGCTCAATGGTAGAGCTTCAGCCCTGTGTGTTAAAGTCTCGGGTTCAATTCCTTTTCAGGATACAAAGGAAAAGCGACCATCTGCTTCTCCACCCCGCCCCCTCCTCTTCTCTCTCTCTTTCTCTCTCTCTTTCTCTCTCCCCCTTTCCTCTCTGCAGCCATGGCTCAAATAAGCAAATTGGCCCCAGGCACTAAGAAAGGCCCTATGGCCTCCCCTCAGACCAGTGGTTCTCATAGTGTGCGCCAGAGTGCACTGGTGCGCTGTATCAGATTTCCAGGTGCGCCCTAGGGTATTCCACAGAAATACGTGCCTGTTGGGGACCAAAAAACCAACAGGGTTTTTAGAGTTTAGATTTTGGGGGGACAGAGGTGTGGGGAATTGGCTGTAAGCTGACAGCCAGCCCAACTCCCCACCTCACTTGCCTGATTAGGTTGCAAAGGCTGTTAAGCTGTGGTTCTGGATTGTTTACACTACCCCCCATGTTCCCTGGAAGGACTGGAGGCAAGTTTCTTCTATCCTTTGTTTGGTGTAAAGTTAAGATATGTACGGTGGGGGTTTTCTGCACTTGGTAAAATTCTTGGGTTTCTTTGGAAACATGATCAAAGATCTCATTGATTTGCTAATGGCCCACTTTGCCCTATAAAGAAAGAAAGATGTGTTTTCTGGGTGCACTTTGTTCTTGCCAGCAGCAATTACAAGGCCCTACCGACCCCATATTTTCTTAATTCTGTGTATTTTCTCAATTCCGCACCGTTCCCACTTGGGACCTGGAATTACTAGCTGCGCTGGTTCGCGGAATGTGTCCAGATATAAATATAGTTACTCTATTATACCATTTCATTACAGAAATACTGCTCTTTTTGTTAACACATCATTATTATATTTATTATTAACATGTTATATTATTTTTAGATAAATACACCCAAATAAAATGGATAGATTTCTCAAAAAGAAGCATGATATTGAAGAATCCGATTCTGGAAGTGAGCAAAAGTTAAGTGTAAATAAAATAGGACTTGAAGGCTGACGGGAAGAAGTTAATTTATAGCATCTTCCATCACTTAACACTGAACAATACGACTGGATTAGAAATCCATTCATGTAAGCTTCAAGTGATTTTGGTTTAACATTAACAGAAGAAGAACTGGCAGCTAATCCACTGATCATGGATTGATGATTAAACATAAGGAATTGTCTCTTGAAGTCTTTTGGATTTCTACAAAAGAAGAGTATGTGGCAATATCTAAAAAAGTTTTAAACATTTTACTACAATTTTCAACATCTTATTTATGTGAATTAGGATTTTCTAACCTCAACACAATTAAGAGTAAAAAGAGAGGAATTCTTCAATGTATTGATGAGGAAATGAGAGTTTGCCTTTCAAATATATGCCCAAACATTGAAGAAATCGCTAGGACACATCAGGCTCATGTTTTTCATAAACACAAGAATGAAAAAACTTAACACTTTTGCGCTAGGACCCACCGAATTTACTAAATCTTACTAAGAATGTATCTATATATATAAAAAGATAACTTTTTTGTCCTTTTTTAAACCCTTTTTTACAAATTCTAAAAAGCATAACTCAAAAAAGTAATATAAAAATGTTTTTTAGCATGCAGAGGACCAGGGTTCGATTCCCGGCCAGGGCACACAGGAGAAGCGCCCATTTGCTTCTCCACCCCTCCCCCTCTCCTTCCTCTCTGTCTCTCTCTTTCCCTCCCGCAGCCGAGGCTCCACTGGAGCAAAGATGGCCCGGGTGCTGGGGATGGCTCTGTGGCCTCTGCCTCAGGCGCTAGAGTGGCTCTGGTCACAACATGGCGATGCCCAGGATGGGCAGAGCATCGCCCCCTGGTGGGCAGAGCGTCGCCCCATGGTGGGCGTGCCGGGTGGATCCCGTCGGGCGCATGCCGGAGTCTGTCTGACTGTCTCTCCCTGTTTCCAGCTTCAGAAAAATGAAAAAATAAATAAATAAATAAATAAATAAATAAAAAAGTTTTTTAATGTCAGGATAAATTTAATTTTGTCGTCTTTAGTTAATTACCATAAAAGCACGTTTGGACTTTATATATTTTTCTTTAATATTTGACTTATTATGACATATTTCTCAGAAATTTGTATGTAGTGTGCCTACAATTATTTGTAGGATTATAAATGCGCACCGACTTCAAAAAGTTTGAGAACCACTGCCTCAGATACTAAAATAGCTTAGCTGCTAAGCAATGGAGCAGTGGCCCCAGATGGGCAGATCATCAGCCCCAGATGGGAGTTGCCCGGTGGATACTGGTGGGGGTGCAGGTAGGGCTCTGTCTCTCTGCCTCTCGCTTGATTAAAAAACAACACCACCTAGCATGCGGAGGACCCGGGTTCGATTCCCGGCCAGGGCACACAGGAGAAGCGCCCATTTGCTTCTCCACCCCTCCGCCGCACCTTCCTCTCTGTCTCTCTCTTCCCCTCCCGCAGCCAAGGCTCCATTGGAGCAAAGATGGCCCGGGCGCTGGGGATGGCTCTGTGGCCTCTGCCTCAGGCGCTAGAGTGGCTCTGGTCGCAACATGGCGATGCCCAGGATGGGCAGAGCATCGCCCCCTAGTGGGCAGAGCGTCACCCCATGGTGTGCGTGCCGGGTGGATCCCGGTCGGGCGCATGCGGGAGTCTGCCTGACTGTCTCTCCCTGTTTCCAGCTTCAGAAAAATGAAAAACAACAACAACAAAAACCTTAGCCTTGGCCAGCTTGCTCAGGTGGGGTTAAGAACCTTGTCCCCATAAGCCAAGGTTGTGATTCTAACCTAGTCCAGGGCACATGCAGAAAGTGAGCAATGAAGGCATAAATAAGCGGAACAACAAATCGATGTTCCTCTCTGTTAATTTAAGTCAAATAAAATTTCAAAAGTTAAACTTCTATAAAGATGAAAGCATTTAAAAAATCTTGGTGTGGATAGCTTTCTAACATAACACAATATCCACACGACTCCTTAAAACAAAGAAAAAAATAACATCAACCAAATGCATGTTGAGAAAAATATTACGGCGTATATCACCAACCGAGGATATTCTCAGTTAATATTTTTACAACTATTTCAACTTAGTAAGAAAAGCTCAATTTCTAAAAGTTCACCAAAATGGAATGTAAATAACCAACAACAATAACAAAAAGATGCTCTATTTCGCTCAAGTTTAAAGCAAAACGAACAACAGAACACCACTTTCTTCACTCAACGGACGGGCAACATTTTTAAGAGTAGGAGTGTGGCCATTTGCTTTCCCCCCGCCTGTAAAATCAGAGCCACAGGACCTGACCTAACGTCTACGGAGATTTACCGCTCGGAGAAGTACAAGTGAAAGCACTCTTTAAACTGCTTGGAAACATAAGATGCTGCTATCGAGAGCAAGATAACTATTCTCCAAAGGCTCACAAAATCTGAGCCGCTAGTTCTAAAAAAAGAGCACGTGCAAAACAAACTTGGAACAGAAACCAGTGATAAAGGCAGGCTGGCTAAAGTGAAGATGCTGCCCGTACACGCCCTCCCTCCGCGCGGTTAACCTGCGGAGAGGATGACCAGGTTGTCGCTCCCACCCCGCGAACTCGGCGACCACCGGGTACAGGAGCACGGGAACTGCAGGGGTGCCGCCGGGGCCAAACGCGACCCCCCGCCCCGGGCCCAGCGCGCTCGGGGGCCACCGCGGACCGCTGCGGCGTCGGGGCCATTGGGGAGCTCTCCTCCCACTGCAGAGGAGGACCGCACACCCACAACGCGGGCCACGCTGGAGAGAGGGGTAAGTGGCCGCGCGGGCCCGGGAGGCCCACCCGCACACCCCCTGCTCGAGGTGGGAGGGCCGAGCTGGCGTGCCCCGGCCCCACTCACTCAGCTTCTTGGCGCCGTCGCTCCCCGCCGGCAGCTGGTGCACCTGGACGCCGGCCCCGCCGCGCTCCAGCACCGCCAGGCGCCCGTGCGAGCAGCACATCTGGCGCGTCGCCTCGGACCTCCGGTACAGCGCGCTGCGGAGGTCCGGGGCGCTGGGGAAGAGCCAGAGCGGCGCGCCCGGCGGCTCCGCCGATGGCCGGGTCGCGGCGGGCGGCTGCGACTTTGCTGGCGGCCGTGATGTCGGGGGCGCGCCGCCCCGTGACCTCCCGGGTCGACTCGGTTCCATCGCCGCACCTCGTCGGACCTTCGGAGAAGACGGCAGTCCAGCCCGTGGAGACGCAGGAGTGAGGCGGGCTGCCCCACGTGAGCGCGCCCCCCGCCCCCGGGCGTGGCGGTGCGGAGCGGAGCGAGGGTGCGGAGTGGGCGTGCGGACTGCTGTGCGGCGTCGAGCGAGCGGGCGACTCCTCCCCTGCCCGTGCTCGGACGTCGGGCTTCCCGCGTCCAGTTTGGGGGCGGGGCCGGCCGTCACGTGTGAAACGAAACCGAATATATTTTTAAGGAGTCGATGTCGAAAACGGAAAACGAAAAGGAAACTCTAACTGCTCTAGAATGGTCAAACTAATAAAGGTGATGGCAGGTGAGGACGTTGGCCGACAGGGCAGAGAAAGTGTACATTCGACTTCCGAGACCGAATCACCTTTGGAAATACTCAGCAGTTACACGGCGAGGAGCCCTGACGGGGCCCAACTGGCCGCTTTTCTTGAAATTGCTGTGATAAGGAAAGCTAAACTTTTCGGTTAAAGTCATAGGGAGAACTGTGCAGTCAGTCCCTCGGTCCACACCGCGGCGCCTGGCGATATAGTTCTTGCCTTTTCTAGAATTCCTTACAAATATAAGAAAATTTATGCAAGTATTTTTGTCTGCCATTTTCCCCCCTTCATTTTACGTAATGCTTTTAGATTCATGCTGTTGTGTTTCGTTAGGAGTTTTCTATTTGTTATTGTTGGATGGTATTCCATGATATGGATAGGCCACAGTTTATTCCTCAATTGTAGGGCATTTCAGACCTTTACAGTTTTTGATTATAATGAATATTTGTGAACAAGTCTTTTAGTGTATAAATGTTCTCATTTGTGGGGAAGAGTAAATACCTAAAAATGGAATTGTGAGGTGTGGTAACTACAGAAATATCCTAAGAAATGGTTCCATTCCCTCTATTACTCCATCAACATTTGGTATTGTCAGTTTTTGTGTTTTTTTTATATTGAGTTTTAGAGTGAGAGAGAGAGAGGGAAACATTGATTTGTTACTCCACTCATCCGTGCATTCATTGGTTGACTCTTTCCGGTGCTCCTACCAGAAGTGGAACCCAGAAACCTTTGCTTATCAGGACGTTCCAACCAACAAGCTGGGGGGGGGGGATCAGTCTTTTTTGGTTTTACCGATTTTCTATAGTGATATCTTACTGTACTTAAAATTTATTTATTTTTAATTCCATTGATTAGAGAGAAAAGGAGGGGAGGAGGGAAGGGGGAGAAAGGAAAAAAGAAGCATCAACTTGTTCTCTTAGTTGTGCACTCATTGGTTGATTCTCATAAGTACCCTGACTTGATCTAGCCAGTGACCAGCCAGCCAGCACCTGGGTGCAGCAGGCCAATGCTCAATCCACTGAAAACCTGCCCAGGGCTTCTTACTGTACTTTTATTTTTCATTTCCTTAATGATTAATAACTTTGAGTATCTTTTAATGTGCTTATTGCTAATCTTTGGTGAAGTGTCTGTTCACATCTTTTATTTATTAATTCAATATCTTATCTAAAAGCTTTTGATATACAATCTTTGTGTTACATATATCAAATTTATTATTAGATGTTTGAAGTATTTTCCACTAGTGTGTAACTTGACTTTTTCAATTTTACCAAAAGCATCTTTTGCTTGACCAGGCGGTGGCGTAATGGATAGAGAGTCGGCCTGTGACTCTGAGAGGACCCAGGTATAAAACCTTGAGGTCCCCGCTTGAGTGTGGGGTTGCTGGCTTGAGCATGGGATCATAGACGTGACCCCATGGTCTTTGGCATGAGCCCAAAGGTCACTGGCTTGAGCCCAAGGTTGCTAACTTGGGTAAGGGGTCACTGGCTCAGCTGTAGCCCCTCTCTCCTGGTCAAGGCTCATATGAGAAAGCAATCAATGAACAACTAAGGTGCTACAATGAAGAATTGATGCTTTTCATGTCTCTCCCTTCCTGTCTGTCTCTCTCTTTCACTTAAAAAGATCTTTGCTTAACCCAAGGTTACTTTTTCTTTTTAAAAAATTTTTTATTGAATTTATTGTGACGACATTGGTTCATAAAATTATACAGGTTCCAGGTGCACCATTCTATAATACATCATCTATTTATTGCACTGGGGTGCAACACCCCAAGTCAAGTCTCCCTCCATCACCATCTAGCCACCTCTGTGCTCTTCCGCTTCCCCCTACTCCCTTTCTTCATGCTGTTGTCTGTGTCTGTGTTTCTCCTTTGCTTAATCCCATCACCCTTCTCATATAGCCCCTCAACCCCCACGCCCTCTGATAACTGTCGGTCTGTTTTTGGTATCTCAGTCTGTTTCTATTTTACTTGTTAGTTTATTTTGTTTACTAGATTCCACATTAAGTATAATCATATGGTACCAAACTCTCTGACTGGCTTATTTCACTTAGCCTAATAATCTCTCCAAGTCCATCTATCTGTCACAAAAGAAGATTTCCTTCTTTTTTTCTTTTCTTTTTTTTTACAATTCAGTAGAATTCCATTGTGTAAAGAAACCACAGCTTTTTTTATCCACTCATCTACTACTGTTGGGCACTTGAGCTACTTCCAAATCTTGGCTATAGTCAAAATAGTGTTTTGGGTTTCTTTAGATATATTCCCAGAAGTGGAATTGCTGGGTCATAAGGCAGTCTCATTTTTAATTTCTCTATTTTTTCTTTTTTTTAAGCAAGCAAGAAAGAGAGGGATAGATAGGAAGAGAGAGAGATAAAAAGCATCAACTTGTTGCAGCACTTTAGTTGTTCATTGATTGCTTTCTCATATGTGCCTTGACCACGGCGGGTGAGGGGAGTTTCAGCCAAGTCAGTGATCCTTTCTCAAGCCAGCACAGCAACCTTAGGCTCAAGCTAGCAACCTTGGGCTTCAAGCCAGTGACCTTTGGGCTCAAGCCAGCAACCATGGGGTCATGTCTATGATCCCATGCTCAAACCAGAGACCCCACGCTCAAGCCACTGACCTCAGGGTTTAGAACAGGGGTCCCCAAACTTTTTACACAGGGGGCCAGTTCACTGTCCCTCAGACCGTTGGAGGGCTGGACTATAAAAAAAACTATGAACAAATCCCTATGCACACTGCACATATCTTATTTTAAAGTAAAAAAACAAAACGGGAACAAATACAATATTTAAAATAAAGAACAAGTAAATTAAAAACAAACTGACCAGTATTTCAATGGGAACTATGGGCCTGCTTTTGGCTAATGAGATGGTCAATGTGCTCCTCTCACTGACCACCAATGAAAGAGGTGCCCTTCCGGAAGTGCGGCAGGGACCGGATAAATGGCCTCAGGGGGCCGCTTGCAGCCTGTGGGCCGTAGTTTGAGGACCCCTGGTTTAGAACCTGGGTCCTCAGCATCTGAGGCTAATGCTCTATTCTCTGTGCCACCGCCTGATCAGGCACACTTTTAATATTTTGAAGTAACTCCATAATGCTCTTAACAGTGGCTGCACCAATCTGCATTCCCACCAACAGTGTACAAGGGTTCCCTTTTCTCTACACCCTCGCCAGCACTTGTTTGTTGATTTATTGATGAGCGCCATTCTGACAGGTGTGAGATGATATCTCATTGTGGTTTTAATTTGCATTTCTCTGATGATTAGTGACTTTGAGCATCTTTTTGTGTTTATTGGCCATTTGCATGTCTTCTTTGCAAAAATGTCCTCTCAGGTCCTTTGCCCATTTCTTAATTGGATTGTTGGTTTTTTTGGTACTGAGTTTTATAAGTTTCTTGTAAATTTTGGATATTAAGCACTTATCAGATGTACTGGCAAATATGTTCCCCCATTCAGTGGGTTGCAGTTTATTTTTGTTTATGGTTTCCTTTGCTGTGCAAAACTTTTTGTTTTGATGTGATCACATTTATTTAGTTTTTCTTTTGTTTTCCCTTGCCGTAGGTGATATATCAGAAAAAAATACCACTATGAGAAATATTTGAGATATTGCTTGTTTTCTTCTAGAATTTTTATGGTTTTCAGTCTAATGTTTAAGTCTTTAATCCATTTTGAGTTTATTCTTGTGTATGGTGTAAGAAGGTGGTCCAGTTCCATTTTTTTGCATGTATCTGTCTAATTTTCCCAACACCATTTATTGACTAGATTATTTTTATGTTCTTGCATCGTTTGTCAAATATTAATTGACTATAAAGGTGTGGGTTCATTTCTTATCTCTGTATACTTTTCTATTGACATATATGTCAGTTTTTATGTTAGTACCATGCTGTTTGATTACTGTGGCCTTATAGCATAGTTTGACATCAGTTAGTATGATTCTTACAATATTCTTCTTTCTCAAGATCTCTGTTGCTATTCAGGGTTGTTTGTGGTTCCATATAAATTTGTAAAGTAGTTCTAGTTCTGTGAACTATGCCATTGGTATTTTGATTGAATTACTTTGAATCTACAGATTTCTTTGAATAGTGTGGACATTTTAATGATGTTAATTCTTCCTATCCATGAGCACAGTATATGCTTTTATTTGTTTATATCTTCTTCAATTTCTTATAATTTTTTGAATGTAGGTTTTTACATCCTGGGTTAAATTAATTTTTAAGTATTTTATTCTTTTTGAAACGATTGTGAATGTGACTTTTAAAATTTCCCTTTCCAATAGTTTGTTATTGGTGTATAGAAATACAACAGATTTATTGTTATTTATTTTGTATCCTGCTACTTTACTGAATTCATTTATCAGTTCTAAGAGTGTTTTGGTGGAATCTATAGGTCTCTGTATATAGCGTCATGTCATCTACAAATAATGGCAGCTTTATCTCTTCCTTTCCAATTTGGATGCTTTTTATTTCTGCTTGTTGCTTGAGTGTTGTGGCTAGGACTTCCACTACTGTGTTGAATAGGAGTGGTGCTAGTGGACCTCCCTGTCTTCTTCCTGATCTGAAGGGAAATGCTTGTAGTTTTTGCTCATTGAGTATGATACTCGTTGTGGGTTTGTCATATATGGTTTTTATTACATCGAGGTATGTTCCCTCTATCCCCATTTTGCTGAGAATTTTTATCATAAATCATTGCTGAATTTCATCAAATGCTTTTTCTGCATTTATTGATATGATCATGTGGTTTTTATATTTCTTTTGTTTATGTGGTGTATCACATTAGTTGATTTGCGAACATTGTACCAACCTTGCATCCTGGAAGAAATCCTACTTATTTATGATGTATGATCTTTATAGTATATTGCTGGATTTGCTTTGCTAATATTTTGTTGAGGATTTTACCATCTATGTTCATTAGGGATATTGGCCGATAACATCCTTTCTTTGTAGTGTATTTATCTGGTTTTGGAATTAGGATAATGCTGGCCTTATAGAGTGAGCTTAGATTCTTCCCTACTCTTGAATTTTTCAAAAAACCTTGAGGTGTTAGTTTCTTTTGAATGTTTGGTAAAATTCATCTGTGAAGCCAACTGGCATAGGACTTTTGTTTGTTGGGAGCTTTTTGACTACTGCTTCAATTTTTCTAGGTGCCATTTGTCTATTCAGATTCTCTGATTCTTCCTGATTCAGTTTTGGAATATTGTGTTTCTAGGAATTCATCTATTCCTTCCAGATTGTCTAATTTGTTGGCATGTAGTTGTTTGTAATATTTTCTTACAATCTTTTGTATTTCTTTGGGTTTAACCATTACTTTCCTCTTTAATTTCTGACTTTTAAAAATATTTTATTTATTCATTATGGAGAGGAGAGAGAGAGAAGAAGGGAGGAGCAGGAAGCATCAACTCCCATATGTGCCTTGACCAGGCAAGCCCAGGGTTTCGAACTGGTGACCTCAGCATTCCAGGTTGATGCTTTATCCACTGTGCCACCACAGGCCAGGCTAATTTCTGATTTTATTTTTTGATTCCTCTCTCTTTTTTATTTTTTATTTTTCTATATTTTTCCAAAGTGAGAAGTGGGGTGGGGAGGGGCAGCAGACAGACTCCCGCATGCGCCCGATCGCGATCCACCCAGCATGTCCACCAGGGGGGTGATGCTCAGCCCATCTGAGGCATTGCTCCACTGCAGCCGGAGCCATTCTAGCACTTGAGGCAGAGGCCGTGGAGTCATCTCAGTGCCCGGGCCAACTTTGCTCCCATGGAGCCTCGGCTGTGGGAGGGGAAGAGAGAGCTAGAGGGAAAGGAGAGGGGGAAGGGTGGAGAAGCAGATGGGCACTTCTCCTGTGTGCCCTGGCCGGGAATTGAGCCTGGAACTTCCACGCGGGGCTGATACTCTACTACTGAGCCAACTAGCCAGGGCCTCTCTTTTTTCTTGATGAGTCTAGTTGAAGGTTTGTCAATCTTCTTTGTTTTCAAAGAACATTGGTTTCATTGATCTTTTGTATTAAGACTCTATTTTCTTAAAAAAAAAAGACGATTTTCTTTATTTTAGCTCTGATCTTGATTTTAGCTAAATGACCAAGAAGCAATGCTCTGATCTTTATTATTTTCTTCTTTCTACTCCTTTTGGGCTGTGTTTGCTGTTCTTCTTCAAGTTCCTTTAAGTGTAAGATCAGATTATTCAGTTTAGATTTTTCTTGATTCTTGAAGTAGGCCTGTAATGCTGTGAATTTCCCTTGTAGGACTGCTTTCACTGTGTCCCATAGCTTTGGGTTGTTGTGTTCTCAGTTTCATTTGTGTCAAGGTATCTTCAGATTTCTTTCTTGGTCACATTGTTAACCCATTCATTGTTTAGTAACATGATATTTAGCTTTTATTACTTCTTGTGCTTTTTTTTTGGGTGGGGGCAGTTCTTGTGATTGATTTCTAGTTTCATACCATTATGGTCAGAAAAGACACTTGATATGATTTCAGTCTTACATTTATTGAGATTTGTTTGTGTCCTAACATGCAGTTTATCCTAGAAAATGTTCCATGTGCACTCGAAAAGAATGCATATTCTGCTGCTTAGGGGTAAAGTGCTCTGAAGATATCAATTAAATGCAGCTGATCTAATGTGTCATTTAAATCCACCATTTCCTTCTTGATTTTCTGTCTAGAAGTTCTATATGTTTATATCTATTGGGTGTTAAAATCTCCTAGTATAACTGTATTACTGTTGATCTCTCCCTATGTCCATCAAGACTTGCTTTACACATTTAGGTGCTCTTACATTGGATGCATAAATGTTTACAAGGGTTATATCCTTTTGTTGGATCGCTCCCTTTATCACTATGAAGTGTCCTTCTTTGTCTTTTACTATAGCCTTTATTTTAAAGTCTATTTTGTCAGATGTAAGTATTGCTAGCCCAGCCATTTTTTAAATTAACATTTGCATGAAATATCTTTTCCTATCCTTTTAATCTATGTATATCTTTCATTCTGAAGTGGGTTTCTTTTAGACAGTACACACACACACACACACACACACACACACACACGTCTTGCTTTCTTATCCATTCAGCTACCCTGTGTTTTTTGATTGGAGCAGTTAAGCCATTTATACTTAAAGTAATTATTGATAGGTATGCATTTATGACCATATTATTTTTTTAACTATGTTCCTCTTTTCTTTCTTTCTCTCCCCCTCTTCCTTCCCTTCTTCCTTCCTTCCTTTCTCCCTCCCTTTCTCCATTCCTTCCTTTCCTTCCTCATTTCCTCACTTCCTTACTTCCTTCTTCCTTTATTTTCCTTCCACTTCTTCCTCCTCTTCTACTTCTAACATTTTTCTGTAATACTGATTTTGTGGTAACAAACTCCTTAGCTTTTTCTGTCTGGAAAGTTGTTTATTTCTCCTTCAATGATGAATGATAGCCTTGCTGGGTAAAGTGATCTTAGTTGTAGGTCCTTGCTTTTCATCACTTAAAAAATTTTTTTAATGTTACTTTATTGATTTGAGAGAGAGAGAAAGGGGGAGAGAGACAGGAATATCAGTCTGTTCCTGTGTGTGCCCTGACCTGGAGTTGAACCAGCAACCTCTGCACTTTGAGATAGTGGTCTAACCAACTGAGCTACCCGACCAGGGCTCATCACTTTAAATATTTCACACCAGTCCCTTCTGGCCTGAGTTGTTTCTGTTGGGAAATCATCTGACAGTCTTATGGGAGCTCCCTTGTAGGTAACTAATTGCTTTTTTCTTGCTGCTTTTAGGTCTTTGTCTTTAACCTTTGCCATTCAAACTATGTGTCTTGGTGTGGGCCTCTTTGAGTCCATTTTGTTTGAGACTATCTGTGCTTCCTGGACTTATTTTTTTCCTTCTCTGTGTTGAAAGACAGAAACCACAATCCGAACTGAAAACACGTGTCTAGTGTGTTCCAAAAAAAAAATTTATTTAAAAAGTGCTTGGGTGCAGGCAGGCTGAGACCAACAAAGGCTGTCAGCCCCAAGCTGCAGGAGGGAGTGTTAGATACAGGGGCTAGGGGCAGATTAGCGTATCTTGGTTTATGGCCTTGGTCGCTGACTTGATGAGTAGGAGTTGGGGGGGGGTTCGTTACAGAAACATCTCCTCTGTAAGTTCTTCTCATGTAGAACAGGCCTAATCAGTGTGGTCCTATCTTGTGTCATTGGGAAATCTCCAAGACAGCCAGGGTCAGGTGTCTCCCAGGAATAGCTGGGTCCTGGGGCCTGTGGGCTGTGGCTAGGCTTTTATAAACAACTTTTGTGATTAAACTCCCCTTATTGTCAGGTCCCTCCCCAATGTAAGCTTTTCCTGATATTTCTGCAAAAGTAAACTTTTGCTACATTTCAAAGTAAAGGTCAGAAAGCCATTAAAAGAGCAAATTAACTACACCCTTTAGTGGGGGATGGGAATGTTCTGTTTCAAGCCCTTCCTCCTCCTTCAGGCCTGCATTGTTCACGGGATGGCAGCCGAGTAACCATTTTATCTAACAAGTCTGAGAAAAATGTTCAGTCATTATTTCTTCAAATGGGTTCCCATGCCTTGCTTTCTCTCTTCTCTTTCTGTTACCCCTGTGTTATGGATATTGTTACACTTCATGTTTTCCCAAAAGTCCCTTAAACTTTTCATTCTTTTTAAGTCTTTCTTTTTCTTTTTCTTTTTCTTTTCTGCTCTATTGGGGTTATTTTTTTCTATCTAGTCTTCCAAATTTCTGATTTAATCCTCTGATCATCCAACTACTCTTTATTCCTTCTAGTTCGTTCTTTTTGTGTGTGTGATACAGAGAGAGAGACAGGGACAGACAGATAGGAAAGGAGAGACATGAGAAGCATCAGTTCTTTGTTGCGGCACCTTAGTTGTTCATTGATTGCTTTCTCATATGTGTCTTGACTAGGGGGCTACAGCAGGCCAAGTGACCCCTTGCTCAAGCCAGCGACCTTGGGCTCAAGCTGGTGAGTCTTGCTCAAACCAGATGAGCCCATGCTCAAGCTGGCAACCTCGGGGTTTCAAACCTGGGTCCTCCGAGTCCCAATCCGATGCTCTACCCTTTGTGCCACTGCCTGGTCAGGCCCTTCTGGTTTGTTCTTGATGTTAGCTATTCTATCCTTTTTTTCTGTTACTTTTTTATGGTTTCTATGTCCTTTTTTTTAATGCTGTTGAGCATTTTTATAACCATTACATTGAATTCTGTATCTGATAAATTGCTTAACTCCATTTCATATAACTCTTTTTCTAGATATTTCTCCTGGTCTGTCATTTGGGGCCTTTTTCTTTGTCTCCCCATTTGGCTGCCTCTTTGCATTTTTTTCTATTTATTAGATAGCTCTGTCTCACAATCTTCATGGTGTGGCCTTATGTAGTAGATGTCCTGTGAGATCCAGTGGCATTCTTATCTTGATCACCTGAGCTGGGTGCTCCAGGAATGTCCTTGGTGTAGTCTATGTGGGCCCTCCTCTTGTAATTTGGACTTGATTGCTATTGGCCCATTTATGTATGTGATGGATCTTTAGGCTGGCTGACTGTGAAACTCAACCCCCACTACACATGTGAACTGCCTGTGTGGGTGCTGACCTCATGAAGTAGAATTCACCTCAACAGGGTTTGGTGCTTCCTGACATTACCTTTTGGATATGCTGCTTGTGGTGCTTATTGTATTCTGCTCTGATGTTGTCTGAATTTGGCCAGTGGGTGCATTGGTTCTGAGCCTCTTGGGAGGGACACTGGTGCCGGCCAATATCAGACACTGTCTGTTCCTGGCCCTCAACAGCCTATTTGGAGCTACAAGAAATCCACTGGTTGTGGCTGTGTCAGCAGATTTTACAAACCCTCTTCACTTCTGAAGAAAGGGACAGAATAATGAGAGAAGCTGCTAAGGTGGTATTAGGAGAAGAAAGGGAAACTTGGGAGGGAAGAAGGGAAATAGAAGACGTTCTCCCGTCTCAACCTCCTACCTGGGACCCTAATACCGCTGGGGGAAGGGACGCACTCCTCCAGTATCGCCAGGCTCTGTTGAGGGGGCTCAAGGCAGCAGCTGGAAAGCCAACCAACTTTAGCAAGGTAAGTGAAGTCATCCAGGGAAGAGAGGAATCCCCAACAGCCTTTCTAGAGAGACTCATAGAGGCTTATGGAATATATACCCCTCTAGATCCTGAGGCAGAAGAGAACAGGAAACTAGTAAATATAGCCTTTGTGACTCAGGCCGCTTCAGATATTAGGAAAAAGCTTCAGAAGATAGAGGGATTTGAAGGAGAAAATAGAAGCAAGCTATTAGAGATAGCCCAGAAGGTGTATGTCAATAGGGATGATCCGGAGGTTGGCAGGGCGAAGGAAGTTGCCAAAATTCTGATTGCTGCCCAGAAACCTCCCCCCAAAGGAAAAGGGGGACAGAGGAAGGGCCAAGGACAGTGGATAGACAAGGATCAATGTGTCTATTACAAGGAGAAAGGACACTGGAAGAGAATGCCCAAAGTTGAGGGCCGACAGCCAGAGGCCAAAACAAGCCCCAGAGGTCTTGCTCCAAACCTTAGACTGACGGGGCCAGGGCTCCATTCCCGTCAGCTCCCAGGAGCCCATGGTCACCTTAACAGTCGAAGGAAAGCCAGTAGACTTCCTAGTCAACACGGGAACCACCTATTCAGTCCTAAAGAAACCACAGGGCCAGATGCAGAAGGCAACTACTAAGATAATTAGGGGTAATGGGCAAAGCAGAAGCCTACCCATGGGCCACCGCAACAATTACTGACTTAGGTCGAGGCACCATCACCCTCTCTTTCCTAGTCATTCCAGACTGCCCTTACCCACTGCTTGGAAGGGACTTACTGCAGAAACTTCAGGCAACCATAACCTTCCGACGGGAGGAAAGCCCTATGGGAAACAGAGAGGCAGGGGTCAGCATGGAAGTAACTGTCCCACTGTCTGAAGAACACTTACTTGCCACCGCCCTAGAAGGTAAGGAGGCCGAGGAAGGGGTTCCAGATGCCCTGCGTGCCCGGGTACCTGAGGTTTGGGTGGAAACCAACCCCCCAGGTTTGACTGCTCACCAACCGCCTGTCCTGGTGCAACTGCTTTGCACTGCTAGACCGGTTAGGATCAGGCAGTACCCGGTCCCAGCCCGAGCTAAGCAGGGAATCGCCTGGCACTTGCAACGCCTACTAGAGACAGGCATCCTCCGAAGGTGCCAATCAGCCTGGAACACCCCGCTGCTTCTTGTCCAGAAACCAGGGAGCCAAGACTATCGTCCGGTCCAGGACTTGCAGGAAGTGAATGCTCAGGTAGAGACTATTCATTCCACGGTGCCCAACTGTATACCTTAATGAGCTCATTGCCCCCAACCCATACCTATTATTCTATCCTGGATTTGAAGGATGCCTTCTTTTGTATTCCCCTGGCACCTCAGAGCCAAGAGATCTTTGCCTTTGAATGGAATGACCCAGATAATGGACTGGTGGGGCAGTTCACTTGGACCAGACTACCACAAGGGTTTAAGAATTCCCCCACCATTTTTAATAAAGCCCTCAGCAAAGATCTGCAGGCTTTCCACTCCTCCCATCCGTCGATCGTACTGCTCCAGTATGTGGATGACATCCTCATAGCTTCCAAGGACAAAGGAGAGTGTGAGGAAGCCACCTCGGACCTGCTACAAGATCTCGGGCGAATGGAGTATTGAGTCTCCGCCAAGAAGGCCCAGATTGTGACGCAAACTATAAGTTACTTGGGGTACAACTTACAGGGAGGGCAAAGGACATTGTCCAGCCAGTGAATTCAGATGGTCTTGCAGATCCCCGAGCCTACTAACAAGAGGCAGGTACGAGAATTCCTGGGTGCAGTAGGTTACTGCTGACTGTGGATATTAGGCTTTGCAGAACTAGCTAAACCCCTGCACGAACTGACCAGGGGTAAGGAAGAGCAGTTCACATGGACAGATAAGGAGAAGCAAGCATTCCAAGCACTTAAAGAGGCCCTGGTGGCTGCCCCGGCTTTGGCTTTGCCAGATCTGGCCAAACCCTTTCAGCTGTTTATAGCAGAAAAGGGAGGGGTAGCTTTAGGGGTACTGAGCCAGGAACTTAGGCCATGGAAGAGGCCTGTCACCTATCTGTCCAAGAAAGTTGATCCTGTGGCCTCGGGATGGCCAACATGTCTGAGGGCACTTGCTGCCACCTCCATACTAGTCAAGGAGGCTAGTAAATTGACTTTAGGGCAGGACATCCAAGTCATTGGGGAACACTACATAGAGCAAGTGCTGCGAGCACCTCCTGACAGGTGGCTATCTAATGCGCGGCTAACGCAGTATCAGGCTCAGCTGCTGAACCCTCCATCTGTTCAGTTCCTCAAAACTGCGGCCCTGAACCCAGCGACCCTGTTGCCAATACCGGACTCCACTTTGGTCCACAGTTGCAAACAAATCCTTGACACAGTGACTGGCTCCCTCCCGGACTTAAGGGATCAAGCATACGGGAAGGCAGACCTGACTCTCTTTACTGACGGGAGCAGTTTTATTAAGGATGGACAGCGACATGCAGGGGCAGTGGTGACCACGGAAAATAAGGTCCTGTGGCAGAAAGCACTGCCCGCAGGAACATCTGCACAAAGGGCAGAGCTAATAGGACTTAACCCGAGCCTTACAGATAGCAGAGGGAAAAGTTGCCAACATTTACACTGACAGCCGTTATGCATTTGCCACCACCCATGTCCATGGAGCCATATACAAGGAGAGAGGCCTCCTAACAGCAGGAGGGACGGACATTACGAACCGCAGTGAAATTCTTGCCCTCCTAAACGCCATTTGGCTACCTACCAAAGTTGCCATCATCCACTGCAAAGGACATCAAAGAGGGGACTCACCTATTGTAAAGGGTAACAACCTAGCAGACTCAGCTGCAAGAGAGGCAGCCACTGGGCCACAAGAAAGCCTTCTACCATTGCTGCCTAAGCCAACGCTACCTCTGGATCCTAGATATTCCCCAGAAGAAGAGCAGGAAGGGATGCAGTTGAAAGGGAAGAAAAATCAGCAGGGATAGATAGAGCTTCCTGACTCCCGGCTCTATTTACCCCAGGAAATAGTAAGAGAAATAGTAGAAGATATTCATACTAGTACTCATCTAGGACAAAACAAGCTAGAACAACTTATCAGGAAGTATTATGTAGGGCCCAACATCAGGGATATTGTCCACTCCATTGTCTCAAGGTGCAGTATCTGTGCCAGAGTGAATGCGCAGAATAAGAAGCTACCCCCCTTTGTGAGGTATCAGGGGAAAGCTCTGGGAGAACTGTAGGAAATAGATATCACAGAGATGACCCCTGGGAAGTCAGGTTATAAGTATCTATTAGTATTAGTAGACACCTTCTCAGGATGAGTGGAAGCATTCCCCACACGAGGAGAGGCTGCTTCCACAGTTTGTAAAGTCTTATTAAGGGAAATCATACCTAGATATGGCATTCCCCTAGCCCTAGGATCAGACAATGGACCTGCATTCATATCCAGGATATCTCAAGAATTAGCCACTAGGTTAGGTATTAATTAGAAATTGCATTACATTTATAGGCCCCAAAGTTCAGGACAGGTAGAAAGAATGAACAGGACTCTGAAGGAAACTATAATTAAGCTGAGAGGGGAGACCGGTGAAAACTGGGTTGAGCTCCTCCCTTTCGCCCTTTTTAGAACCAGATGTACCCCCTATCTCAAAAAATAGACCCCTTATGAAATCTTATTTAGGCAACCTGTGCCCCTTGTACCTCGATTGACCAGAGGGGAACTAGAGATTTCTAATCATAATTTCCTCAAGTCCTTGCAGGCCCTGCAGCACATCAGAAGCGAGGTGCAGGCCCTCCAGAGATCAGCCCAATCGAATGCGAAACACAGCTCCTGACTACCGGAGCCACCGGAGCCTGGACAGTGTAGATTCTCAACCACCGACGAGGCAACCTTGAGCCGCAGTGGAATGGACCGTTCCAGGTGATGCTGAGTACACCCACAGCTATTAAGGTAGCTGAAAAGCCCTACTGGATCCACCTCTCCCACGTGAAGCTGGCCCAACCACACGATGAAGGATCTCGGAGATGGCAAGTCAAGCGGACCCCTGGAGAGCCTTTAAAGCTCACCTTGTCCTCCTCTTAGGACTGATGGCTTTTTATTGTTTACCCAGTAAGGGACTAGAGTTGCAGGAATAGGTTTTAATCAGGACAGCAGATGACACAGTTATAGCACAAAATAACACCTGGGAAGGGAACCTGCTACCTCCTGGCAAATTTCACCTTAGGTAATTCCAATTACAGTGACTATTGCCTTAACCAAGAAACCCTACCTGCCACCCTAGAGGGCCCAAAAGTAACGAAGGCACCTGAAGGACTATGGTTTGTGTGCACTCAAGGTATCTTCAAGTGTATAGTCCCCACTCATCCTGAACTTTGTGTAAGTGCTTATATTATTCCACAGGTGTATCTGTATAGGGGAAACCCCAAATTCCTTGTTGCTCCCCCAAGGCAGGCAAAATGAGCTCCACTCCTTATCCCTATCATAGCTACCATAGGAATTGTAGGTTCAGCAGCAGTAGGGACAGCATCCCTCATTCAAGGGGAACTTACCCTCAGACAGCTATCCAAGACATTCTCCAAAGATATTGCGCTTCTCCAAAACCAGGTAATATACCTCGAGAAGCAAATAGACTCCCTAGCCGAGGTAGCCCTTCAGAATAGGAGAGGGCTAGGGCTCCTCCTCCTTGAGCAAGGAGGACTGTGTGCTGCTTTAAGAGAAGAATATTGTTTTTATGCTAACCACTCTAGAGTAATTAGAGAGAATATCAAGATACTTGCAAACAGATTAAAGAATAGGAACCTAGAAGAAGACAGCCCTAGTTGGTATGCCTCTATGTTCAAGACTTCTCCTTGGTTAACTACCCTCATATCCGCAATTGCTGGACCCCTCCTATTATTCTTATTGGCTCTTACCTTTAGACCAATAATCCTTAACAAGCTCCTTGCATTCGTAAAGGAGAGGGTAGATGTAGTAAAGTTAATGGTTCTGTCCCAACCTTACACCAGTCTCCCCACTGATGAAGAATCAAGGGTTTGATTTATGCCCCAAAGAGATGGGGGAATGTTAGATTTGGGGAGGCGTGCTGTGGCTGCCAGAGTGTAACATTTTGGAGCAGGAACAGGGAGGTGCTGATAGGGCCCCTGTGAGGCTGAGAACAAAGAAGTTTATGTTCAAAATTTGCCACTAAGCTAAACCCGGCCCCTGTTGCTATGCCGGCCCCTGTTGCTAAGCTGCGTGTGACTTCCCTAGCGAATAGCTAACTGCCACAGCTGCTTCTGTATAATGCTTGCTCACTTAGGATATATAAGGACCTAGCTGTAAGCGCCAGGCGCAACTCTCGTTTGCAGCTCCTTGAGAGTACGGTGTCTCCGGACATCTTGGGAGTTCGCCCCTGCGCAGGTTAAACTGGCCGATAAAGTACCATCTACACTCCTGAAAGTCTCCAACGTTTGTTCTCGCACCCGGTGGATGCAACAGCTGCCTCTGCTGGGCTTGGGTGAATGTGGGAAGGAACAGTCACTGCACCAAGGCTGTCATTTCTTCAGCACAGGTCCTGGGGACAGAGCAGCAATAGTCCAAAGGCACCCCTAGATCTGCTTCTAACTGCCTCCATTTTCCAGCTGACTGTTAGACTCAGTATGTGAAAGAGCCTCTGGTGGAGTTGAGAGGATAGGGCTAGTGGATCTCTGGTGAGGGGAAAGTGCTGGCCTAGCTTCAGGGAAGGCAGTGAGTGTGGCTCATGACTCAGTCTGACCTGGATTTTGTCCTGACCACAGCAAGGTGAAGCCATCTGCAGTCAAGTGGGTGGATCCTCCAGAGCCTGTAGGGTATGTTAGCCAGATCTCCTGTGAGGGGCATGCACCAGTAAGGTTTATGGGAAACTCGGGGGGATGGCACCTGCCCAACATTGAGAGTACTGAGTCACTGATACCTAAGTCTGTGTAGACCTCTGCATCCTTGCCAAGGCAGCTGACTCCGCAGTTCCACATGTGGGATGAGAGAGAGTCCAGAGGGTGGGACAATTGCCTTCCCCCAGGCTGATGCCACAGAATGGAGTGCTCTACCCAAAAAATGGCATTTGTGGTATTGGAGAATGATTCAGCACTGGGACCCTGGTGGTTGCTCCTTCAAATGTCTCACCAGAGCCACAAATGCCACAGTTCCTCTGCCAGATGCCAAGGTGAATGGCTGTGAATGAAATTTTTGTACATTGGCCCTTTAAAATCTTTTTTATTTTATTTTTATTTTTTAAATTCTTATTTATTTATTCATTTTAGAGGAGAGAGAGAGAGAGAGAGAGAGAGAGAGGGAAAGGGAGGAGGAGCAGGAAGCATCAACTCCCATATGTGCCTTGACCAGGCAAGCCCAGGGTTTTTTGAACCAGCAACCTCAGCATTTCCAGGTCGACGCTTTATCCACTGCGCCACCACAGGTCAGGCTACATTGGCCCTTTAAGAGGGTATCTGTGTGTCTAGCCATCTCTCCCTGATGGACTGAAACTCTGCTGCTTCTCACAGCTGGATGTTACTTTGTTGCCTCTTCCAGAATCTGGGGATCTGGACTGGGGAGTCTCTTGGTGTGTCAACTCCACACTTTTCAGGAGAATCCCCACACAGCTGAAATATCCTTCCAGAACCTATCCGCACACCATGGGAGTGGGACTGGCCCTTTTCCCATCTCTGCCCTTCCTACCAGTGTTGATGTGGCTTCTGTGAATCCTTGGGCATAAGACTCCTCCTCTTCAGCTAGTTCTCAGTTGGTTATTAAGGATGATTCATCTTTAATTTAGTTGTAATTCCAGTTTGATCCTAGGAGGAGGTGATTGTACCTTTTACCTATTCCGCTGCCATATTGGTGCTTCAGACAAAGATTTTCTTCAGAGTTATCTTTCAGAAGTTTTATAGTGTTATGAATTATTGTGTTGTGAGGTAAGGGCAAAGTTTTATTTTGTTTTCCTTATGGATTTCAAGTTGTTCCAGCTTGCCTTTCCTGTTTGAATCATCTTGGCATCTTTGTCTAAACTCTTTTGATCCATTTATGTTTGGATTTATTCCTTAACTTTTTTATTTGTTCTGTTGATCTACATGTTTGTTAATACTACAGTGATATACTGCCTAAATTACTATAGACTTAGAGTAAGTCTCAAAAATCATTCTAGGTCCTGGCCAGTTGGCTCAGTGGAGCGTTGGCCTGGTGTGCAGGAGTCCCGGGTTCGATTCCTGGCCAGGGCACATAGGAGAAGCGCCCATCTGCTTCTCCACTTCTCCCCCTCTCCTTCCTCTCTGTCTCTCTCTTTCCCTCCCGCAGCCAAGGCTCCATTGGAGCAAAGTTGGCCTGGGCGCTGAGGATGGCTCTATGGCCTCTGCCTCAGGTGCTAGAATGGCTCTGGTTGCAAGAGAGCAACGCACCAGGGGGCAGTGCTGTGTCCCGGTCGGGCGCATGTGGGAGTCTGGCTGGCTGCCTCCCAGTTTCCAACTTCAGAAAGATACAAAAATACCCCCCCCCAAAAAAAAATCATTCTAGTGCTCCACCATATCATTCTTTAGTGTAGTTTTGTATATTCTAGGTCCTTGGCATTTTTGTATATATTTTTACGATAAGTTTATCAATTTCTACAAACACAGACTACAAGGATTTTGAGATTATACTAAATAAGATCAGTTTAGGAAGAAATGAAATGCTAATAATATTGATTCTTTTGTCCATGTGAATATTGCTTCCTATTAATTTAGAGCTCCTAAAATTTCTTTCAGCTATATTTTCTAGTTTTTAGTGTATAGTCTAACATTTTGTTACATTTATCCTTAAAAAATTTATCCTTAGGTATTTATTTTTTGTTGATATTGTAAATGATAGTTTTTAAATTTTCAATTTATTATTGTTATGAGTATATGTAGAAATATTAATTTTTATATATTGACCTTGAATCCTGATACTTAGTTTTGCTTAGTTCTGTATAAATCTCATAGATTTATTTTTGCTTAGTTCTGTATAAATCTCATAGAACTTCACAGATAGATGACCAAGTAGTCTGTAAATAAGGTAGTTCTACTCCTTATTTTACAGTAAGTATCCTTATCTTGTGTTCCTTTGCCACATAGAATGGACTAGTACTTCTAGTATACTGTTGAATAGAAGCAATGATAAACTTGCCTTGTTACCAATTTTAGTAGGAAAGCACTATCTTTTACCATTTAGTATGAAGGTAGCTGTGTGTAGGCTCTAACAGATTAAGTTCTCTTCTGCTGCTAGTTTGCTAGTAGTTATCCATGAATAGCTATTGAATTTTGTCAATTTTTTTCTGCCTCTATTGAGGTAATTATATGACTTTTCTTTGCCTACTATGGTAAAATATAACATATTTCCAAATGCATTTTGGGACTAAACCCCACTTAGTCACAAACTATTATCCTTTTTATTTTGTTGGATATATTTGTATAAAAGATTTTTGTATCTTTGTTCATGAAAGATGTTTGTAGTTTATTTTTTTCATGCAATGTCTTTGGTTTTGGTATTAGTATAATGCTGGCATCATAGAATTAAATGGGAAGTGTTTCACTCTTGCTCTGTTTTCTGAAAGAGTGTGTAATGAATGTCTAGTACAATTCATCCACTTGCTTTGGGAAAAGTAAAGTTGGAGGTGAAAAGCCTAAAGGACACGACCCAGAGTCCTGGGGATCCTTAAGATTACAAATAAAAAATACACCTGGACAGTCTAGATATTCATTCCATTTATTTTAGAAACCACACACGTCCAAAACAACTCTGTGCATTTGCTGGGGCTTATGTTTCCACTGACTACCTCACATTTAGCTGCCCTCAGTGAATTCCTCACCTCTGTTCTGTCTATCCTCAGGTGATCCTGCCATCTTTCCACATTAGCACCCCAATATGGACCTCACCTGTAGGCTTTTCTTTCCCAAACTACCACTAAGGCAAGGCTCTGTTTATGGTTTGGGATAACAGCAGGATTGATAGAACAGCTTACAGTGTAACAGTTAATATTAGGTAGAACTGGTCCACTAAATTCATTGGCCATTTCCAACCATACTTGCATCTTTCTTTAATTCATTCTGTAGCTATGATATTGAGGCATACTGCAGGTTCTTCACATTTCCCCAACTACAATTAGACAAGAATTCCTGGTTGGACTCAGCCTTTAACCAAAATAAGAAATCTGCATTTAGAATGATTCTTGGAACATGGTGTTGAAAGTAATTATTCAATGAATTAGTGAATCGCTTAACATTTTGATTTTTCATATTATTCAGCAGTAGTCTAAAATAAAAACTCTGGAGACATTTCAAAATACAATATATACATCTACATGTCTCAAAATCAAGTTGAAATAGTTTATATTTTTGAATACATTTTCAAACTTTTATATTTACAGGCAGTGTTTATTAGATGCACAATATTTTTAAAGACAGCTAGTAGTTCTTAATATCCAGCTTATTTCTAGATGATAATTATTGTTTAGGAAGTAATTCACTAAAAGGGAAATATTTCAATAGCAAGTTTAGGGATCAGGCAATGTTGATTCATTAAAAATATTATCTTGATTCATCACTTTTGCTTATCTCAACATTTATCTACTAGTGCTAATTAAAATCCATCTTCTCTTTGGACAAAATAAACCTAAAGAAGAACATCAGAATTGAAAAGTGAGAGAACCTGAGAATGCGAGGCCTCACTGAGACTCTCAGAGGTCACTATCACTGTGTGGCCAGGGGTGAGACAAATCCTCTATTCCTCTTGATGGCTATTTGAAGTGCTTCCTCCACTCTTTCCATTGTAGAATATTTAGGAAGGTACAGAATATTATGACATACAAGTGATCTTGGATAATCTTCTTCACTGGAAATTTCAGGACAGCGAAATCTGATTCTCATTTCTTGTAATTCTCGTATAGTCTGCCTATCATTTCCTGTAAGAAACACTAGAAAGGAATAATCTTTGGTTAAGATGTTTCTTATAAAGAACAATAGGTATATGAAAAATGCTCAACATCACTAATCACTAGAGAAATGCAAATTAAAACCACAATGAGATATCACCTCACACCAGTCAGAATGACGCTCATCAACAAAACAACACAGAATAAGTGCTGGCGAGGATGTGGAGAAAAGGGAACCCTCCTGCACTGCTGGTGGGAATGCAGACTGGTGCAGCCACTGTGGAAAACAGTGTGGAAATTCCTCAAAAAATCAAACTGCCTTTTGACCCAGCTATCCCACTTTTAGGAATATACCCTAAGAACACCATAGAACTATTTGAAAAGGAGAAATGCACCCCCATGTTTATGGCAGCATTGTTCACCATAGAGAAAATCTGGAAACAGCCCAACTGTCCATCAGTGGACGAGTGGATTAAAAAGCTTTGGTACATATATACTATGGAATACTACTCAGCCATAAGAAATGATGACATAAGATCATTTACAATAACATGGATGGACCTTGATAACATTATATGGAGTGAAATAAGTAAATCAGAAAAAACTAAGAACTATATGAATCCATATATAGATGGGACATAAAAATGAGACTCAGAGACATGGACAAGAATGTGATGGTAACAGGGAGGGGGGCGAGGAAAGAGAGGAGGGGTGAGGGGAGGGGAGGGGCACAAAGAAAACCAGATAGAAGGTGACGGAAGACAATTTGACTTTGGGTGAGGGGTATGCAACATAATCAAATGTCAAAATAATCTGGAGATGTTTTCTCTGAATATATGTACCCTGATTTATCAATGTCACTGCATTAAAATTAATAAAAAACAAAAAAAACAAACAAAAAAACCCCTAAAATGAAAAGGAAGACTAATCATTTTATTCAGTAAATTTTTATTGTGTACCCTTGTGCAAAGAGAACTGCATGGGATCATGTAGAGCAGGGGTCCCCAAACTTTTTACAGAGGGGGCCAGTTCACTGTCCCTCAGACCATTGGAGGGCCGGACTATAAAAAAACTATGAACAAATCCCTATGCACACTGCATATACCTTATTTTAAAGTAAAAAAACAAAATGGGAACAAATACAGTATTTAAAATAAAGAGCAAGTAAATTTAAATCAACAAACTGACCAGTATTTCAATGGGAACTATGCTCCTCTCACTGACCACCAATGAAAGAAGTGCCCCTTCTGGAAGTGCAGCGGGGGCTGGATAAATGGGCTCAGGGGGCCGCATGTGGCCCGCGGGCCATAGTTTGGGGACCCTTGATATAGAGCATAGAAAATCATGACATTTGGTTTTGTCCTTGGTGAGTTCATGGTCTAGTCCCAACTAGACCCAATTGTATGAAATTACATACAATTGACCCTTGGACAGCATGGGTTTGAACTTATGTAAAGATATTTTTCAACAAATGTCAAAATAACCTAGAAATGTTTTCTCTGAACATATGTACCCTGATTTATCAATGTCACCCCATTAAAATTAATTTTAAAAATATTTTTCAATAAATAGTGTTAATGTATTCTTCTTATGATTTTCTTAGTATTTTCTTTTCTCTAGCTTACTTTATTGTAAAACTACAGTATATAATACACACAACATACAAATTATGTGTTGATCTATTGTTTATGTTATTGGTGAGGCTTCCAGTCGATAGCAGGCTGTAGTGGTTACGTTTTGGGAGAGTGAAAGGTTATACACAGAATTTTCATTGTCTGTGTGTGGGAGGATCAGCACCCTTAACCCCCAGGTTGTTCAAGCGTCAACAATACATGAAAATATAATAGCAAGATACACGAAAGTTGATTATAACTCAACCAAGGAGTGTGAGATGAGCATAATGAAAGCCCTAAGACTCGGGCCAGGGAGAGAGGTGCCCGGCTGGGTTAGCTAGGGAGACTTCACAGAGGTCACATCTGGCTAGTTACTTCTCAAGGAAAGGAGCTGAGTGAGCTTTCAAGGTAGTGGTGATGATGGGGGGAATCCTAAGGGAAAGACTTAGGGAAGGAAAAGCCTGTAGGAAGATACACATGAACTCAATGAATGCACAGCCAGTGGGATCACTGGACTGAAGTACACGTTTCCCATTAAGAAAGAAGATGGGAAAGGTAGTCTGGGCTTGTGGAAGAGTAGGTAGGGTTTTCGGAGAAGTTGGACTTGTCCTCCAGCATCCTCAGTAGCAATAAAAATAGCAAGAAGAAAGATGTATATCACAGGAGGAGCTGAAAATGGGATGAGGAGAGAGAATGTCATTTTCTGTCCTAGGGACACTTCAGGGTTCCCAGTAAGGGAAGTTTTTACAGCCCAAGGCCACACAGCTTAGTGGTCAACAGCCTGATGGGTTCAAATTCTGGTTCTGACACTCTCCAGCTATCTGAACATAGGCAAGCTACTAAATGTTCCAGGCCTCTTTTTCCTCAGCTCCGAAAGGGGGAAAAATACCTATTTGATAAGTTACTATTAGGATAAAGGGAAGTAATAGATACAAAGTGATCAGTATAATGCCCGGCACAGAGTAAGCACCCAATAAATGGTTTTATTATTATAATCAATCAGTGGTCATTTTTATTATTATTACTTCTAGAATAGTATTAGAGACAGTTTACATTCTCCTAATTCCATAAGACTTAGATAATTAAATGAAGATAAGAATGTAAGCTAAGCCTGACCAGGCGGTGGCGCAGTGGATAGAGCATCGGACCGGGATGTGGAAGACCCAGGTTTGAGACCCCGAGATCTTCAGGTTGAGCGTGGGCTCATCTGGTTTGAGCAAAAGCTCACCAGCTTGGACCCAAGGCCACTGGCTCGAGCAAGGGGTTACTCGGTCTGCTGAAGGCTAGCAGTCAAGGCACATATGAGAAAGCAATCAATGAACAATTAAGGTGTCGCAATACGCAATGAGAAACTAATGATTGATGCTTTTCATCTCTCCATTCCTGTCTGTCCCTGTCTATCCCTCTCTCTGACTCTCTGTCTCTGTAAAAAAACAAAAACAAACAAACAAAAGAATGTAAGCTAAAAATGCTTGATTAGGAGCCAACTAGAGTGAAAGAAGTAGATGCAAACTAAAATTGGAGGTGGAGTTATTATCAGTGTAGTGAAGGTAGTAAAAGAACGATATTTTTGTTATCATTTTTTAAAAAATGGGAATAGGCTTATGTAAGAGAAAAAACATTGGTCTATTAGGTAGGGAACTTGGTATAACCCTAATTTTGCCATTAACACACATGACCTACCACAAATAAGATATTTATCTTTTAAAAAATATTTTTAAAGACTGTATTCACTTTACAGAAGAGAGAGAGAGAGAGAGAGAGATGGGGGGAGCAGGAAGTATCAACTCCCATATGTGCCTTGACTGGGCAAGCCTGGGGTTTTGAACTGGCAACCTCAGTGTTCGAGGTCGACACTTTATCCACTGCGCCACCACAGGTCAGGCCAAGATATTTATCTTCTATTTTATTTTTCCATTGATTTGAGAAAGAGAGAGGAAGGATGGGGGGGAGGGTAGGGAGAGAGGGAGAGAGAGAGAGAGAGAAAAGCATCAACTCATTCCACTTAGTCATGTAGTTGTTGATTGCTTCTCCATGTGCCCTGATCAGGGACTGAACCCATGACCTTGGCACTGGGTGATGCTTTATCCACAGAGCTACCTGGTCAAGGCTTTAATCTTTTTAAAAGATATACATTTATAGGTCGATCTATTACTTAATACTTACAGAGAAATTTTCTCTTTTCATCCCAAGTTAAGTTGTGGAAAGCCTTCCAAAACATCAATATAGTAGGATGGGATTCATAGTATCCTTGTTCATATAATGAATTCTTGAGAAAAAGAGAGAAAAATGGTTTGTTTGTTTTTTGGAAAATGGGTTTTATGAGCAATAGATAGATGTTCATAAGAGACGGGGGCATGTTGGTTATGACCTGCCTTTTCAAATTGTTTCCAGTCAAAATCCGTATTTCCAACTACAGCTGTCATCAGTTCTTCAGGATGGAAAAGTTGAAGTATCCTCTTGTCACAGACATTATAAAATCCTCTCTGAAATTCCTCATAAACGGCCTTTACAGAAGTATTGAAAATGTAATCAACACACTTGGAAACATAATCTTTCCTGGAGGGAAACAAACAAAAAAAAGCTAATAAAATACTTGACCAGTGACTCAAATATTTTCAACTTTGCCCTTTTTACAATTTCCATTGAAAAAGAAAAGTAAATTACTTCGAGATAACACACTACCCCGGGGATATAAAAACACCTGATCAGCTAAAAGGAAACTTGGAGAATACAGTAGAAGGAGTAAGGCTTTGTTTTGCTCTCATTTCCCTAGATGCAGTCAGGATGATATTTTAAAAACACTAATATGCATATGTCATTCTGCTTAAAGTCTTTCAAAGGCTTCTCAAAGCCTGAGCCCAACCTCCAAACAGAATCAAAACAGCCCTCCATGATCTGACCACTGCTCTACTCTACAGCCTCTTCCCACTTCCACTAGGACCTCTGACCTCACTGTCTCT